>NC_086451.1:250036963-250636963 GCF_028390025.1 Pseudophryne corroboree | reverse complement strand
ATCCTGTCTGAGCGGTAGAGGCCATGGGTCCTCTGTTAACATTTCTTGAAGTTCCGGGTACCAAGCTCTTCTTGGCCAATCCGGAACCACGAGTATCGTTCTTACTCCTCGCCTTCTTATTATTCTCTGTACCTTTGGTATGAGAGGCAGAGGAGGGAACACATAAACCGACTGGTACACCCACGGTGTCACTAGAGCATCCACAGCTATCGCCTGAGGGTCCCTTGACCTGGCGCAATATCTCTTTAGCTTTTTGTTGAGGCGGGACGCCATCATGTCCACCTGTGGCCTTTCCCAAGGGTTTACTAACAGTAGGAAGACTTCTGGATAAAGTCCCCACTCTCCCGGGTGTAGTTCGTGTCTGCTGAGGAAGTCTGCTTCCCAGTTGTCCACTCCCGAAATGAACACTGCTGATAGTGCTAGTACGTGATTTTCCGCCCATCGGAGAATCCTTGTGGCTTCTGCCATCGCCACCCTGCTTCTTGTGCCGCCCTGTCGGTTGACATGGGTGACTGCCGTGATGTTGTCTGATTGGATCAGAACCGGCTGGTTTTGAAGCAGGGGCCTTGCCTGACTTAGGGCATTGTAAATGGCCCTCAGTTCCAGAATGTTTATGTGTAGGGACAACTCCTGACTTGACCAAAGTCCCTGGAAATTTCTTCCCTGTGTGACTGCGCCCCAGCCCCGAAGGCTGGCATCCGTGGTCACCAGGACCCAGTCCTGTATGCCGAATCTGCGGCCCTCTAGAAGATGAGCACTCTGCAGCCACCACAGTAGAGACACCCTGGTCCTTGGACACAGGGTTATCAGTTGATGCATCTGAAGATGCGATCCCGACCACTTGTCCAAGAGGTCCCACTGGAAGGTCCTTGCATGGAACCTGCCGAATGGAATTGCTTCGTATGAAGCCACCATTTTTCCCAGGACTCGTGTGCAGTGATGCACCGATACCCGTTTTGGTTTTAGGAGGTCTCTGACTAGAGATGACAGCTCCTTGGCTCTCTCCTGCGGGAGAAACACTTTTTTCTGTTCTGTGTCCAGAATCATCCCCAGGAACAGTAAGCGTGTGGAAGGAACCAGTTGTGACTTTGGAATGTTTAGAATCCAGCCATGCTGTTGTAGCACTTCCCGAGATAGTGCTACTCCGACCAGTAACTGCTCCCTAGACCTCGCCTTTATAAGGAGATCGTCCAAGTACGGGATAATTAAAACTCCCTTTTTTCGAAGGAGTATCATCATTTCTGCCATTACCTTGGTAAACACCCTCGGTGCCGTGGACAGTCCAAATGGTAGTGTCTGGAATTGGTAATGGCAATCCTGTACCACAAATCTGAGGTACTCCTGGTGAGGAAGGTAAATTGGGACATGCAGGTAAGCATCCTTGATGTCCAGGGATACCATGTAATCCCCCTCGTCCAGGCTTGCAATAACCGCCCTGAGCGATTCCATCTTGAACTTGAATCTTATTATGTATGTGTTCAAGGATTTCAAATTTAAAATGGGTCTCACCGAACCGTCCGGTTTCGGTACCACAAACAGTGTGGAATAGTAACCCCGGCCTTGTTGAAATAGGGGTACTTTGACTATCACCTGCTGGGAATACAGCTTGTGAATTGCCTCTAGAACAGCCTCCCTGCCCGAGGGAGTTGTCGGTAAGGCCGATTTGAGGAAACGGCGGGGGGAGGCACCTCGAATTCCAGCTTGTACCCCTGAGATACTACTTGAAGGATCCAGGGATCCACCCGTGAGCGAACCCACTGATCGCTGAAATTTTTGAGGCGGCCCCCCACCGTACCTGGCTCCGCCTGTGGAGCCCCACCGTCATGCGGCGGATTTGGAAGAAGCGGGGGAGGACTTTTGTTCCTGGGAACCTGCTGCGTGGTGCAGCCTTTTTCCCCTTCCTCTGCCTCTAGACAGAAAGGACCCGCCTTTTCCCCGCCTGTTTTTCTGGGGTCGAAAGGACTGTACCTGATAATACGGTGCTTTCTTAGGCTGTGAGGGGACATAGGCCAAAAATGCTGACTTCCCAGCTGTTGCTGTGGAAACAAGGTCTGAGAGACCATCCCCGAATAACTCCTCACCCTTATAAGGCAAAACTTCCATGTGCCTTTTAGAATCTGCATCCCCTGTCCACTGCCGAGTCCATAAGCCTCTCCTAGCAGAAATGGACAATGCACTTATTCTAGATGCCAGCCGGCAGATCTCCCTCTGTGCATCTCTCATGTACAAGACTGAGTCTTTTATATGCTCTACGGTTAGCAATATAGTGTCCCTGTCCAGGGTGTCAATATTTTCTGACAGGGAATCTGACCAAGCAGCAGCAGCACTGCACATCCAGGCTGAAGCAATAGCTGGTCTCAGTATAACACCAGTGTGTGTATATATAGACTTTAGGATAGCCTCCTGCTTTCTATCAGCAGGTTCCTTTAGGGCGGCCGTATCCGGAGACGGTAGTGCCACCTTTTTAGACAAACGTGTGAGCGCTTTATCCACCCTAGGGGGAGTTTCCCAACGTGACCTATCCTCTGGCGAGAAAGGGAACGCCATTAGTAATTTTTTTTAAATCACCAATTTTTTATCAGGAAAAGCCCACGCTTCTTCACACACTTAATTTAATTCTTCAGATGGGGGAAAAACTATTGGCAGTTTTTTCTCCCCAAACATAATACCCTTTTTTGAGGTACCTGGGTTTATATCAGAAATGTGTAAAACCTCTTTCATTGCCTCAATCATGCAACGAATGGCCCTAGTGGACATTAAATTTGACTCATCGTCGTCGACACTGGTATCAGTATCCGTGTCGACATCTGTGTCTGCCATCTGAGGTAGTGGACGTTTTAGAGCCCCTGATGGCCTTTGAATTGCCTGGGCAGGCACGAGCTGAGAAGCCGGCTGTCCCGCATTTGGCATGTCGTCAAATTTTTTATGTAAGGAGTAGACACTTGCACGTAATTCCTTCCATAAGTCCATCCACTCAGGTGTCTGCCCCGCAGGGGGTGACATCACATTTATAGGCATCTGCTCCGCCTCCACATAAGTCTCCTCATCAAACATGTCGACACAGCCGTACCGACACACCGCACACACACACACACAGGGAATGCTCTTAAAGGAGACAGGACCCCACAAAAGCCCTTTGGGGAGATAGAGAGAGAGTATGCCAGCACACACCAGAGCGCTATATAATGCAGGGACTAACTGAATCATGTCCCCTATAGCTGCTATAATATTTACTGCGCCTCAAATTTGTGCCCCCCCCCTCTCTTTTTTACCCTTTTCTGTAGTGTAGACTGCAGGGGAGAGTCAGGGAGCTTCCTTCCAGCGGAACTGTGAGGGAGAAATGGCGCCAGTGTGCTGAGGGAGATGGCTCCGCCCCTTTTTCGGCTGACTTTTCTACCGCTTTTTTCTGTATTCTGGCAGGGGTAATTACCACATATATAGCCTCTGGGGCTATATATTGTGGTTATTTTGCCAGCCAAGGTGATTTTATTGCTGCTCAGGGCGCCCCCCCCCCAGCGCCCTGCACCCCCAGTGACCGGAGTGTGAAGTGTGTATGAGGAGCAATGGCGCACAGCTGCAGTGCTGTGCGCTACCTTGGTGAAGACTGAAGTCTTCTGCCGCCAATTTTCCGGACCATCTTCTTGCTTCTGGCTCTGTAAGGGGGACGGCGGCGCGGCTCCGGGAACGAACACCAAGGACGGGTCCTGCGGTCGATCCCTCTGGAGCTAATGGTGTCCAGTAGCCTAAGAAGCCCAAGCTAGCTGCAAACAGGTAGGTTCGCTTCTTCTCCCCTTAGTCCCTCGTTGCAGTGAGCCTGTTGCCAGCAGGTCTCACTGTAAAATAAAAAACCTAACATATACTTTCTTTCTAGGAGCTCAGGAGAGCCCCTAGTGTGCATCCAGCTCGGCTGGGCACAGAAATCTAACTGAGGTCTGGAGGAGGGGCATAGAGGGAGGAGCCAGTGCACACCAGGTAGTACCAAATCTTTCTTATAGTGTGCCCAGTCTCCTGCGGAGCCCGTCTATTCCCCATGGTCCTTACGGAGTCCCCAGCATCCACTAGGACGTCAGAGAAATAAAGGTTTATGCACTATCATAAAACAGGCCAAGCCTATTTCAAACACATTAGTGAAACAGTGCTTACCAGTATTTGTGGTCCACTACCGCTTGCAGAACAATGGAATGCCAACCCTTACGATTGTAATAGTCTGCTGGGTTGTCACGGGGGGCGATGATGGGGATGTGGGTCCCATCTATGGCACCAGCACACTGTGGGTAGCCACGCTTCTTAAACCCTTTTATAGTCTCATCTAGCCGCTGTCCTTGTGGCAAGGAAATAAAGCGATGGTACATGGTATCCAGCAATGCCCGCGTGACCTGGTAGACAATCTTGCAGACCGTGCCAATCCCTACTCCAAATAAACTGGAAACTGTGCGATACTCTCCAGGGGTAGCATACCACCAGAGAGCAATTGCTAATCTCCTGGCTGGCTCAATGGGCTTACGGAACCTGGTGGTCTGCATGGTTATGGCGGGGGACAGTAGTTCCAAAACATACTCGAATGTAGCGCGAGATATCCTGAAGTTTGCCATCCACTGTTCCTCCTGATATGCTAGAATAGTCTGCATGAATGCTTCCCCATGTCTGCGATCTCTCATCCACATTCTTCGGCTTGGTGTACAGTTCATTGTTATGAGAGAAATAACAACAGTGGATGATATACGCGCTCTCCTCCTTTTCAAATATTTGCGTCGATAGGTAGCCCTCTCTGCAAAGAATTGAGCTCTCCTTCTCCAGCTCTGCAGTAGGTAGCACAAGGTGAAAAGCTGCATCAAGCTGTCTGTAGCAGAAAGCAGCAGTAAACTGCAAACAGTCTGCATCTCCATGCTAGACACAGCTACTGCACCGGCGTCCATTGCTGCAATGCTGTGAGCAGGCCCCACCCCTCTGTTTTGGTCCTTTTGATGACATCATCTTGATGAGACAGTAAAAAGTCCATTTGTAATGACAGCAATAGGCTTTTACAGAGCTTACCCGGGTTAGGTGGAAACAGATCAGACACGGGAATAACCCGTGTCGAAGTGTAGTGGAAACGGGGGAGCCGACACGGGTTGTAGCCGTGTTAAACATCCCGGATCGGACACGGTACGTAGGTGGAAAAGGGTCAATAATTGTTCCAACACTTTGGTTTTGCATACATAGATAAGAATATAACAATATTAACAGGTGATTGATACGATTAACAAGTCTGAGATCAGACAATTAGAAAAGGAAAAAAGGTATGAAATCAGTAGGGTCAAAGGTTGCTCCAACACTTCTGCTTTTCACATAGGGATAAAGATATCTATTACTGCACCTAAGATTCCCTAGTAGTCTCCCATCTAGGTACTAATCAGGCTCCTCACTGCTTAGCTTCCAAGATCAGGCGAGATTGGGCGTAGCCAGAGAGATATGGCAGTAATATCACATAAATTGTGAATGAGAGAGTGTGTGGTTATTGGCACATACCAAAGGAGTACTTCTGCTGTCCATTGAAATGCACAGTCTGTCAGTTATTATTGTATTACCGGGAATTTAAATGACTGGCATTTTGGATGAGTGAGTACTGAATAAATCACAGGAATTATACGGCAATATCACTGAAATTATATGCCAGTATCACAGGAATTATACAGTAATATCACTGGAATTATACGGCAATATCACAGGAATTATACGGCAATATCACTGGAATTATACGCCAGTATCACTGGAATTATACGCCAGTATCATGTGAATTATACGTCAGTATCACAGGAATTATACAGCAGTAACACTGGATATATGGCAGCAGAGGAAACTACCACTGTGACTTGCCACAGGACTGATGTTGCACAAGAGAGACACTACCCCTGGTCTGATACAAGACAACACAGCAAAGCTGCAAGGGACTTAAACAGCAGCACTGGGGACATATAGCAGCAGAGGACACTACCACTGTGACTTGCCACAGGGAGCATTACTTGCATATATGGTGGTTTCTTACAACTGGGAACCTCTAAAGAAATGTCCTCCCTGGTAACACTGCGTCTTCAGTCGATAATCACTATTCATGTGGGAAATTACATGGTCCACAAGATGCCTGTTTGTGCAGGAATATAACTAAGATCATCATCATGCAACAGAGGTTCAACCAGACTCGTGTCACCTCCTGCCCCATTCGTTTCTCAGCCACACCATCTCCTCCCGGCGTCATCCTTTAACCCCCACCATCATTCCCTCCCTGTGCCGCCTGTCATCCACACCATCATTTCCCGCCTGTGTCTCCTTGCCACTCTCACAATCCACCTCAATTTGTGTCTCTCAGCCTGCCTCTTCACTCTGTAGTGCCCCTTACACAATGCCGATACTTGCAGTGCCCCTTACACAATGCCCATAGTAGTAGTGCCTCTTACACAGGGGCAGATCCAGAAAAAAAATGACAAGGGGGCACCAAAATGGGGAAGGTGGAGGTTCTTTTGCACGTGCTCCTTGAAAAGTGGGTGTGGCCTTACAACAAGGGGAGGTAGGCAGTAATGTCTGGTAGGTGATGGGGGGTGTCTGCGGAATGATGTGGGCAGTGGTGCAAGTAGAGAAAATGTCTTAGTGGTACTTTGAGCAACAAAAAAAAAGAACTTGGCTACTCGAAACAGGGACATATCAGCATGACACGCCACCCGTTTTCGGCACCACGGGAGCATTCCTCTTCATTCTATTCCAAATACACCTTACCTACATATTGGTTTCACAGCAACGGGGAACCTTTGAAGAAACAGATCCTCTCAGGGAAGACAGTGTCTTCAGTCGGTATTCATTATTCATGTAGGAGATCACCTGGTCCGGAAGATGCTTGTTTGTGTAGGAATATAACCAATGCAGCATCAAACAAAGGTTCAACCAGACTCGTGCCTCCTGTGTTACTCCATGCCCCCCGTACCCACTCCAGCTTCCTGCTCCTTCTATCTCTTTAGCCTCCTGTTTTTCCAGCCTTCAGCATGCTGTCACTCCAAAACCCCCTCCCATGTCCCTCAGCCTGCCCCACACTCTGCGTCCCTCAGCCTGCCCCACACTCTGCGTCCCTCAGCCTGCCCCACACTCTGCGTCTCTCACATTCTTCCTCCCTCAGCCTGCCCCACACTCTGTGTCCCTCAGCCTGCCCCACACTCTGCGTCCCCCACATTTTTCCTCCCTCAGCCTGCCCCACACTCTGCGTCCCCACATTCTTCCTCCCTCAGCCTGCCCCACACTCTGCGTCCCTCAGCCTGCCCCACACTCTGCATCCCTCAGCCTGCCCCACACTCTGCATCCCTCAGCCTGCCCCACACTCTGCGTCCCTCAGCCTGCCCCACACTCTGCGTCTCTCACATTCTTCCTCCCTCAGCCTGCCCCACACTCTGTGTCCCTCAGCCTGCCCCACACTCTGCGTCCCCCACATTTTTCCTCCCTCAGCCTGCCCCACATTCTGCGTCCCCCACATTCTTCCTCCCTCAGCCTGCCCCACACTCTGCGTCCCTCAGCCTGCCCCACACTCTGTGTCCCTCAGCCTGCCCCACACTCTGCGTCCCCCACATTTTTCCTCCCTCAGCCTGCCCCACACTCTGCATCCCCCACATTCTTCCTCCCTCAGCCTGCCCCACACTCTGCGTCCCTCAGCCTGCCCCACACTCTGCATCCCTCAGCCTGCCCCACACTCTGCATCCCTCAGCCTGCCCCACACTCTGCATCCCTCAGCCTGCCCCACACTCTGCATCCCTCAGCCTGCCCCACACTCTGCATCCCTCAGCCTGCCCCACACTCTGCGTCTCCCACATTCTTCCTCCCTCAGCCTGCCCCACACTCTGCGTCCCTCAGCCCCCCCCCCCATGTGCCTTTCATCCTCCCTCTCTGTCAGCTCTCCTGTTTCTCATCATCCCCCTCTTTGTCTCCCAGCAGTCTTCTGTGTCAGCCTCCCTCTGTTTTATCAGCCTCCCCATTACTGCCTCTCCCCCTGTCCCCCTTCACACACACGCATGCATGCAGTGGCCCGTCAGCCCAGAACACGGAAGATGCACACAAGCGCTGGGTCAGAGGCTTGGTGCAGAGACGCATAACAATTCATCTGAACGAGGGGGCGGAGGACTTTTGAATATGACACTGCCCGTACACATGGCCGGCCACCACCACTGCACAGTACTTACTATAGCCCCGCCCCAACCCCGTCCGCCGCCCGAAGCTCCTCAGTACTCGCGCTTAGTATAGGAGAGACGTCATGGCGTTATGACGTCTCTCCTTTCACACACCACGGGAGCAGGAAGGCGGAGCACGGGGGTGAGCTCGAGCCTACGGCTTCAGTGCGGGCGGGGGGGAGAGGAGGAAACAATACGCGTGAGCTGCAGGCGTGGAGTGCGGGGGGTGCCAGACATTAGGGGGTGCCTGTGCGCACCAGGCACCCCCCGTGCGCACGCCTATGGAAACAGATGGCGTGTCATGTTGACACCCCCCATTTGCAGTGGCCATGTCCCTTGTGGTATGTGATATTTATTGCATTGAGTGCCAATAGGCGGTGCTAAACACACCCCTCCGATGGTGCACCCCCTAATAAAATGTTCTGCACACGCCTATGGTAACACTCCATGTACCAGTGACGCATACACACTTAATGTCCCTGTAGCATTGACGCTTACACACGTAATGCCCCCTGTACCAGTGATGCATACACACATAATGTCCCTGTAGCATTGACGCTTACACACGTAATGCCCCCCTGTACAAGTGACGCGTACACACGTAATGCCCCTGTACAAGTGACGCGTACACACGTAATGCCCCTGTACTAGTGACGCTTACACACATAATGCACCCCTGTACCAGTGACGCGCACACACGTAATGCCGCTGTACCATTGACGCTTACACATGTAATGCCCCCTGCAGCAGTTACGCTTACACACGCAACGCCCCCTTTACCAGTAACACTTACACTCACAGCGCCCCTGTGGCAGTAATACTTACACACATAACCCCCCATGTACCAGTGACGCTTACACACATTATGCCGCAAAGTCACACATACACATACATACATACTGTACATACATTACACACATACACAGTCACACATATATTACACATACACTGCTCTGACACAGGGGAGGAAAGAGGAGGCTTCATGCTGCCGGTGCCGCTGCCTGTCATAAAGTGTGACAGTCGCAGCAGCCGGCAGCAGCAGCAGCAGGGGGACATCAGCTCAGTACAGGGATGCAGCGCAGGGAGAGCACCTCTCCAGCCCCTGGCGCCTTCCTGCACTGCATCCCTTTGCTGAACGGCTTGCGCCGGCTCTGCAGACAATGTGGTATAAAAATTCAAGAGACTGTAAAGACCCTTGGCTGAGAGAGCATTAGCAAAATGAGAGTGATTTTAGAGGTGGTGTCTCTAACGGGTTGGGATTGATATGCCGGTGGTTGGGATGCCGACGGTCAGAATACCGACCGAGGCATCCCAATGTTGTGCATTCCGTCAAGGTGAAGATAAGTATACTTACCCTCCCCTAATGGTCCCCTAACCCCCTAACTCTCCCTTCCAGCAGCCTAAACCTAACCTCCCCCCCATAGCAGTGGCGGATCTAGACTTTAGTTTTAGGAAGGGGGGGTGAAAAATGTATACTGACTCCTCCCCTCTCTACTCTTACTCCTCCCACTTAGTTATGCCCCTCCCACTTAAAAGAGATTACCTTAGCAGCAGGACATCACTCGAGCCCGACACAGAGAACAGTCCCAGGGGTCGAGCATCTCTGTGCTGCTAGGAGGTTGGGCCTCGGCTTTCCCCACCATCCCGGGAGCCAGCCATGCTCTTCTCCTCCGGCCGCACCAGCCACTTGGCCGCAGCCAGCATGAAGGCCCACAGCACCTGGTGATGTTCATGGTGCGGGGTCCCCACTTGGCTGAGGGGGTGACGCTGGGTTCTGGTCATCTGCGGACCTGCGGTATCCGGCTATCGTGAGCACATGCATGGATCTGCCCCGAGTAGTCGCAGTGCTGGGATACAAGACACTGCAACTTTACTACACACTATTACTAGAGTCTCTGCCACAGCAATACTCTTTAATGGAATAACGAACTTGATTTTAATGGTCCATCTGGGAACACACACACACACATATATATATATATACACATCATAATGTGTGCATTTTTTTCTCTTTATGGAAACTCCTTCCTAGTAAGCAGATCCAGTTGGGAGAATTATCTCAAGCAGCAGGGATCTGGGTAAAACAAAGTAAAATCCCCTGCGGAAGGGGGGCTCGCCTCATCACTACTATGTGCAGGGAGAGGGTGATACAGAAGAAGCCTCTCTGCACAGGGCGCGCAGCCTGTCAGAGCAGATAAAACTTATCCGGGGAGCGATGTCTCATTCCTAGAACTGCGCCGTTATTTCACTTTCCGTCATACATCGCGGGATGCGAGCTGCTCAAATCACAGTGATGCACCCAGCAATGACCCTTCCCCTGACTGTATCCCAGCGTGCTCTATATACCATATTATCCATATACCATTAGTAACATGTGTATTACAACAGATATTAGGGGTCACCGCGCAGCTCTGTGACCTGTACAGCGCCAGCCAGTTGCCCAGATCTGAGGCCACTTACCTGGGTAAGGCAGAGAGGGGAGTACATGCTGCTGATTGTGAAAAGAGCAGGTGTAGTGGTCAGGGTGAGAGAGGACAGGATCACGCATGCTGCTGGCTGCTAGCCGCCGCCAAGCTCCACTACAGTGCTGGCTGCGGATTCCGCAACAGATCGTCGGGCCAGGTGCCGGGCGGAAGTACTTTATGGCCGGATGTGCTGCCTGGCCGTGACTGCGCAGATGACTTTTGTGTAGGGGGGGGCGTTCGCCCTAATCGCCCCCCCGCTAAATCCGCCACTGCCCCATAGCCTAACTCTAACCCTCCCTGGTGGTGCCTTAACCTATCCCCCGTTCCCACAGCCTAAAACTAACCCTCTCCTCCCCATAGCCTAACCCATTCCCCGCAGCCTAACCTAACCTCCCCCCCATCATGCAGATCACATGTGAGATGGGCCGGTACACGCTCGATCGGGATCCAAGCGGTCGGGATTCCCGCGATAGGATTGTGACCCTATTCTGGATGCCGGTGCCGGCATTCTGAGTAGTGTCAAGATTCCGCTGTCAGTATTATGTCTGGAAGGATCCCAACCACCGGGATCCTCACCAGATTGCGTCTCTGACCAGCACTCATTGGATGTTAATCCTTCCCTGTGTGCCTTAACATGTATATGTATTCTGTGACATAGAAAGTCACAGGCTGTGTTTGAAAATTGACAGGAGCTGGTTGGGACTTTATCTCCATCCACTTTATCTCCATCCAAGGTTTAGTAAATAGACCTCTGTTTAAAATGAAGGGGATTAGTGGATTTAATCTATTTGGACTAGAGATATGTGCTGACCCTCTTGTTTTGGTTTTGAAACTGTATTACCTTTGTTCTTTGGCTTTGGTTTTGATAAAACTGCCCTCAGGTGTTTTGGTTTTGAATCTGTATGAGGTTTTTTTTCAAAAGTTGATTAAAAACAGCTAAAATCATATAGTTTGGGCCACTGAGAGCACACCCAGGAAATCACCACCGCCGCTGACAGCAACCCCCTCCCCAGACACCACTGCCAATAGCGGCTCCCCAAAACTCCCAACCCCACCCCACACTCCCAGGTATAACGGCCATAATCACACAGGGCGTTTTGCCTTGATTTTGGATCCGAACATAGCGGAGCCAGGAGTGGA
Source organism: Pseudophryne corroboree (assembly GCF_028390025.1). Taxonomy (NCBI): domain Eukaryota; kingdom Metazoa; phylum Chordata; class Amphibia; order Anura; family Myobatrachidae; genus Pseudophryne; species Pseudophryne corroboree. The sequence goes on along the minus strand of NC_086451.1, from coordinate 250,625,175 downwards.
ATTCACTTAAAATCAGTAAGTTCTAGTGGGCTCGGTTTCCTGGAAACCAAACCTGCTCATCTCTAGTGCAAAGTATGATGGGACATTTGCTGCTAAGATAATTTAGAAACCTTACTGTCACAACTGAGGGCCTGAGCTGACGGAAGGCAGCCTCAGTTGTAGGGGCTGAGGTGTACCGGAACCTGGGAGGTTGTATCAGACCCCTGGACATGTAAGTAACATGAAGAGAAACCGCCCGAAGGCGTGACCACGACAACTTGAGTAAAAGTCAATGATATTTATTTATGACAAACTCCATGCATCACAGTAGCAGTAAAAGAAACATAAAAATCAGCAGAGAAATAATAATACAGTTCCTGGGTACTACAGGGTGGCAGGGGCCACAGAGCTCTGGTGGTATGAGACAGTTCTTATTATCTGCAAGTTGGAAAGTCCTTACCAGGCTCAACTGTAGCAATGAGGAAAGCCCAGGGTCGTACCAGCTGGTGTTCCAGGGAAAGCTGGACTGCTGTAGATAAAATGCTGCTGTGGGTACTGGTTAGAACCAGACAGGTGTTGGCACAGAGTGGATACTGGCTGGAACCAGTTAAATAATAAATAAAGCTTGAGAGCGATGCAATATAGATGAAATGTAGAATTTGAGAGCGGAGAAATAATAATACCGGAGGAGAGTGGTAAACTGCAGAAAGGACACCGGCCCTTTAAGAGAAGCTGTACACTGCTGGAAGCTGAGCTGGAAGCAGGTGATGTTGTAGCTGGAAACAGGTGAGTCCAGAATGGATCGGAGAGTCAGGCTACACCGCAGATGGAATGCTGGTGCGGGTCTCTATAGCAGAAGTCTGGAGACAGGAGCTGGAACCTGGAAGACATTCACAGAAGAGAGACAAACTGGAACTAGGTTTGACAACCAAAGCACTGACGCCTTCCTTGATCAGGCACAACCTATTTATACCTGCAGCAAGGAAGGCATTGGCTAGGCAATTATGCAAATTAATAATACTGACAACGGATTGGTAGGAAAGATCAGCTGACAGAATCCAAGATGGCTGCGCCCATGCAGACACTTGGAGGGAAGTTTGGATTGTAATCCATGTGGTCTGGAAAACAGTAATGGCGGCGCCGGCCACCGGAGACAGGAGACGCCAGGCTGACAGATGCACATCCAACCATGCGGACACAGCGGAGGCCGCGGCTGACGTAATCGCCACTCTGAATGCAGAAGCTCAGGGACGGCGGCGGAGGCCGCAGGAGACGCCATGCCAGATGTATAAGGCGTTACTGTGACTGCGTCCAGAGAGACAGGCGAGGATGCGGGAATGTGCACATCAGGATGACAGATGGGATCCGGTCCTGGAGCGCTGAGCCAGCCTTAGGAGGCATCTGATAGGTAAGAAATGGCGTCCAGATACCCGGATCGTGACAGCACCCCCCCCTTTAGGAGTGGCCCCAGGACACTTCTTTGGCTATTGAGGAAACTTGGAATGGAATCTCCGGACCAAGGCTGGAGCATGGACATCAGAAGCATTGGTCCATGAACGTTCCTCAGGGCCATAACCCTTCCAGTCAATAAGATACTGAAGTTGACCGTAACGGTGACGTGAGTCCAGGATCTTGGCCACTTCATACTCAACGCCTCGTTGAGTTTGGACTTTCGGAGTTGGAGGAAGTGAGGAATGAAACCGATTCAAGATTAGCGGTTTCAACAGGGAAACATGGAATGTCCTGGGTATTTTTAAGAAAGGAGGTAACTGGAGTCTGTAAGCAACAGGATTGATGACTTGATCAATTTTAAAAGGACCGATGAAGCGAGGTGCAAACTTCATACTGGGAACTCTCAACCTCAAATTCTTCGTGGATAACCATACCCGATCACCCACCTTGAGAGCAGGAACTGCTCGACGCTTCTTATCCGCAAACTTCTTGTACCTGAACGATGCCTTGAGCAGAGCTGATCGTACGCTCTTCCAGATATTGGCAAACTGATGCAAGGTGATATCCACTGCGGGAACAGAAGTTGCTGGAAGCGGTTGGAACTCAGGGACTTTAGGGTGGAATCCAAAGTTGGTGAAGAATGGTGTTGAAGAAGATGAAGAATGATACTGGTTGTTATGACAGAACTCGGCCCAGGGAAGTAATTGAACCCAGTCATCTTGAGAGGAGGACACATAGATGCGGAGGAAGGACTCCAAGTCCTGATTCACCCTCTCAGTTTGACCATTGGTCTGAGGATGGTAAGCCGTGGAAAACTTTAGCTTGACTTGGAGGACTTGACATAAACTTCGCCAGAATTTGGCTGTGAATTGAACTCCTCGATCTGAGATAATTTCTTCTGGAAGACCGTGGAGTCGGAAGATCTCTTGTATAAATACTTGAGCCAACTTGGAAGCTGACGGAAGACCGGTGAGAGGAATGAAGTGTGCCATCTTGGTGAACCGGTCAACTATCACCCAGATGGTATTGAACTTGTTGCACATGGGCAAATCTGTAATAAAATCCATCGACAAATGGGTCCATGGTCGACGGGGAACAGATAGTGGAACCAGTTGCCCCGCAGGCGACTGGCGGGATACTTTATGTTGGGCACACTTTGGGCAAGATGCAATAAACTCCAAAACGTCCTTTTTCAGAGTTGGCCACCAATAGGACCTAGAGATAAACTCCAGGGTTTTTTGGATACCTGTATGTCCGGCAAAGCGGGAAGCATGGGCCCAATGCATGAGCTTCTTCCTTAGTGTCGGCTTCACAAAACTTTTCCCTGATGGGGGCGTAGAGTCCATCCCTACCGTGGAGAATGCCAACGGATTTATAATAGGATGCTTGTCTGAAGACTCTGACTCATTTTCTTGCTCCCATGAGCGGGAAAGGGCATCGGCCTTGCGATTCTGAGAGCCCGGACAGAACTGGAGTTTAAAGTCGAATCTGGAAAAGAAAAGTGCCCATCTGGCCTGACGAGGGTTGAGACATTGTGCGCCTTTTAGATATAGAAGGTTCTTGTGGTCTGTAAGTATAGTAATTGAATGGGAAGCTCCCTCCAACAGATATCTCCACTCCTCTAGAGCGAGCTTGACGGCTAGCAACTCCAGGTCGCCAATGGCATAGTTGCGCTCCGCTGGGGAGAACTTCCGGGAGAAGAAACTGCAAGGATGTAAATGGCCATCTTTAGCCCTCTGGGATAACACCGCTCCTACTCCAACGGAGGAGGCATCCACCTCTAAGATGAAAGGAGAGTCGATGTCAGGCTGTTTCAGGACAGGCGCAGAGATGAACCTCTGTTTCAAAAGATGAAAAGCTTGCATGGCTTCTTCAGACCACTTGGACGGGTTAGCACCCTTCTTGGTGAAAGCAGTAATAGGCGCCACAATGGTGGAAAAGTCTCGTATAAACTTTCGGTAATAATTGGCGAACCCTAAGAACCTCTGGACCCCTTTGAGGGTTAAGGGTACCGGCCAATTCTGGATTGCTTGTAGTTTCTCAGGATCCATCTCTAGTCCGGAACCGGACACAATGTACCCTAGAAACGGAATGGACTTGACGTCAAAGACGCATTTCTCTAATTTGCAGTAGAGATGATTGACACGGAGACGGGACAGAACCTCCTTTACCCAAAAACGATGTTCCTCTAAATTGTTGGCAAAAATGAGGATATCATCTAGATAGACCACGACATGACGGTATAGAATGTCTCTGAAGATCTCATTGACGAAATGCTGGAAGACAGCTGGAGCATTGCTCAATCCGAAGGGCATGACGAGGTACTCATAATGTCCGTCACGGGTGTTAAATGCGGTCTTCCACTCGTCACCCTCACGGATCCGGATGAGATTGTATGCACCTCTCAAGTCCAGCTTTGTAAAGATGGTAGCTCCGCTAACTCTGTCAAAGAGCTCAGTAATCAGGGGTAAAGGATAGCGGTTCTTGATGGTAATGTCGTTCAAACCTCTGTAGTCGATGCACGGCCGCAGACCACCATCTTTCTTTTTTACAAAGAAGAAGCCTGCGCCGGCTGGAGAAGAAGAAGGTCGAATGAACCCCTTTGCTAGGTTCTCTTTAATGTATTCCTCCATAGAATGCGTCTCAGGCAGAGACAACGGATAAGTTCGGCCTCGAGGTGGAACCTTCCCTGGAACGAGATCAATCGGGCAGTCCCATTCTCTATGAGGAGGAAGGATATCAGCAGAAGCTTTACTGAACACATCCGTGAAATCTTGATATGGAGGAGGTGGAACATCAGACGACCTGGGGGAGGAAGAACAGACAGGCAACACTTTAAACAAACATGTCTCAGCACAGGAGGGACCCCATGCCAGGATTTGCGTAGTCGTCCAATCAATTGTAGGATTGTGAAGACGGAGCCATGGAAGGCCCAGGACCACAGGATGTGTGGCTCTTGGAATCACTAAAAGTGAAATAAGTTCGGAATGAAGAACTCCCACTCTCAGACGAACTGGTAGAGTCCTTAGAGCAATAACTGTATCAAAAATTTTACTGCCATCCACGGCAGTTAAGGAAAAGGAGGAAGGAAGTCTCTCGGTGGGTAGGGACCACCGTTTAACATAGGCTTCGGTAATAAAGTTCCCAGCTGCTCCGGAATCCAGGAGGGCAATGACGTTCTGATAACGTTGAGCAACTTGAAGCGAGACTGGGAGATTACAATCTTGAGGAGATGGAGAGGAGATCATTACTCCTAGCTGGCCCTCTCCTTGGCGAGCTAGGATTTGGAGTTTCCCGGACGTTTGGGACAGGCATTAATGGTGTGAGACGGAGCTGCACAATAAAGACAGAGAGACTCGGAGAGACGTCTTCGGCGCTCAGCAGGAGTTAAACGGGAACGACCAATTTGCATGGGCTCATCTTTAGTTGGTGACAGTTGGCGAGGAGGAGGAGCAGAAGATTTTGGAGCAGATGATCTTCCACGCTCAGTTGCTCTCTCTCTGAAACGTAAATCAACTTTCGTGCAGAGTGAGATTAGCTCATCTAACTTAGAGGGTAAGTCTCTGGTAGCTAACTCATCTTTAATACGCTCAGATAAGCCATGCCAGAATGCAGCATACAGGGCCTCGTCGTTCCATGCCAGTTCGGATGCCAGGATCTGGAACTGTATCAGATATTGTCCTACAGTACGTGACCCCTGGCGTAAACGGAGAATCTCGGATGAAGCTGAGGTTACCCGGCCTGGCTCGTCGAAGATGCGCCTGAATGTTGACACGAAGGCAGTGTAGGAAGATAGCAGGGTGTCGGACCTCTCCCATAACGGTGATGCCCAATCAAGGGCTGAGCCACTGAGAAGAGAAATAATGTAGGCAATTTTTGTACGGTCACTGGGAAAATTGCCAGGTTGTAGCTCAAACTGAATCTCACACTGGTTGAGAAATCCCCTGCAGAATCTTGGAGATCCGTCAAATTTTGCTGGCGTTGGAAGATGAAGACGTGGAGCAAAAATGGGTAAGGTGGGTGGGGTTATAGCTGGAGTCACTGTGGTTGACGCACCAGACGCGCCTGATCCACGGAGAGTTGTCTGAATCCCATCCAGCCGAGTAGAGAAATCCTGGAGACAGCGGATGATGTGGCCCTGTGCAGCCTCCTGATGTTCTAGTCGGGCTGCCAGTTCTTGCATCGGCCTGGCCGCTTGATCCTGGTCTCCGGCTGGATTCATTAGGTCAGTGCTTACTGTCACAACTGAGGGCCTGAGCTGACGGAAGGCAGCCTCAGTTGTAGGGGCTGAGGTGTACCGGAACCTGGGAGGTTGTATCAGACCCCTGGACATGTAAGTAACATGAAGAGAAACCGCCCGAAGGCGTGACCACGACAACTTGAGTAAAAGTCAATGATATTTATTTATGACAAACTCCATGCATCACAGTAGCAGTAAAAGAAACATAAAAATCAGCAGAGAAATAATAATACAGTTCCTGGGTACTACAGGGTGGCAGGGGCCACAGAGCTCTGGTGGTATGAGACAGTTCTTATTATCTGCAAGTTGGAAAGTCCTTACCAGGCTCAACTGTAGCAATGAGGAAAGCCCAGGGTCGTACCAGCTGGTGTTCCAGGGAAAGCTGGACTGCTGTAGATAAAATGCTGCTGTGGGTACTGGTTAGAACCAGACAGGTGTTGGCACAGAGTGGATACTGGCTGGAACCAGTTAAATAATAAATAAAGCTTGAGAGCGATGCAATATAGATGAAATGTAGAATTTGAGAGCGGAGAAATAATAATACCGGAGGAGAGTGGTAAACTGCAGAAAGGACACCGGCCCTTTAAGAGAAGCTGTACACTGCTGGAAGCTGAGCTGGAAGCAGGTGATGTTGTAGCTGGAAACAGGTGAGTCCAGAATGGATCGGAGAGTCAGGCTACACCGCAGATGGAATGCTGGTGCGGGTCTCTATAGCAGAAGTCTGGAGACAGGAGCTGGAACCTGGAAGACATTCACAGAAGAGAGACAAACTGGAACTAGGTTTGACAACCAAAGCACTGACGCCTTCCTTGCTCAGGCACAACCTATTTATACCTGCAGCAAGGAAGGCATTGGCTAGGCAATTATGCAAATTAATAATACTGACAACGGATTGGTAGGAAAGATCAGCTGACAGAATCCAAGATGGCTGCGCCCATGCAGACACTTGGAGGGAAGTTTGGATTGTAATCCATGTGGTCTGGAAAACAGTAATGGCGGCGCCGGCCACCGGAGACAGGAGACGCCAGGCTGACAGATGCACATCCAACCACGCGGACACAGCGGAGGCCGCGGCTGACGTAATCGCCACTCTGAATGCAGAAGCTCAGGGACGGCGGCGGAGGCCGCAGGAGACGCCATGCCAGATGTATAAGGCGTTACTGTGACTGCGTCCAGAGAGACAGGCGAGGATGCGGGAATGTGCACATCAGGATGACAGATGGGATCCGGTCCTGGAGCGCTGAGCCAGCCTTAGGAGGCATCTGATAGGTAAGAAATGGCGTCCAGATACCCGGATCGTGACAGCACCCCCCCCCCTTTAGGAGTGGCCCCAGGACACTTCTTTGGCTTTTGAGGAAACTTGGAATGGAATCTCCGGACCAAGGCTGGAGCATGGACATCAGAAGCATTGGTCCATGAACGTTCCTCAGGGCCATAACCCTTCCAGTCAATAAGATACTGAAGTTGACCGTAACGGTGACGTGAGTCCAGGATCTTGGCCACTTCATACTCAACGCCTCGTTGAGTTTGGACTTTCGGAGTTGGAGGAAGTGAGGAATGAAACCGATTCAAGATTAGCGGTTTCAACAGGGAAACATGGAATGTCCTGGGTATTTTTAAGAAAGGAGGTAACTGGAGTCTGTAAGCAACAGGATTGATGACTTGATCAATTTTAAAAGGACCGATGAAGCGAGGTGCAAACTTCATACTGGGAACTCTCAACCTCAAATTCTTCGTGGATAACCATACCCGATCACCCACCTTGAGAGCAGGAACTGCTCGACGCTTCTTATCCGCAAACTTCTTGTACCTGAACGATGCCTTGAGCAGAGCTGATCGTACGCTCTTCCAGATATTGGCAAACTGATGCAAGGTGATATCCACTGCGGGAACAGAAGTTGCTGGAAGCGGTTGGAACTCAGGGACTTTAGGGTGGAATCCAAAGTTGGTGAAGAATGGTGTTGAAGAAGATGAAGAATGATACTGGTTGTTATGACAGAACTCGGCCCAGGGAAGTAATTGAACCCAGTCATCTTGAGAGGAGGACACATAGATGCGGAGGAAGGACTCCAAGTCCTGATTCACCCTCTCAGTTTGACCATTGGTCTGAGGATGGTAAGCCGTGGAAAACTTTAGCTTGACTTGGAGGACTTGACATAAACTTCGCCAGAATTTGGCTGTGAATTGAACTCCTCGATCTGAGATAATTTCTTCTGGAAGACCGTGGAGTCGGAAGATCTCTTGTATAAATACTTGAGCCAACTTGGAAGCTGACGGAAGACCGGTGAGAGGAATGAAGTGTGCCATCTTGGTGAACCGGTCAACTATCACCCAGATGGTATTGAACTTGTTGCACATGGGCAAATCTGTAATAAAATCCATCGACAAATGGGTCCATGGTCGACGGGGAACAGATAGTGGAACCAGTTGCCCCGCAGGCGACTGGCGGGATACTTTATGTTGGGCACACTTTGGGCAAGATGCAATAAACTCCAAAACGTCCTTTTTCAGAGTTGGCCACCAATAGGACCTAGAGATAAACTCCAGGGTTTTTTGGATACCTGTATGTCCGGCAAAGCGGGAAGCATGGGCCCAATGCATGAGCTTCTTCCTTAGTATCGGCTTCACAAAACTTTTCCCTGATGGGGGCGTAGAGTCCATCCCTACCGTGGAGAATGCCAACGGATTTATAATAGGATGCTTGTCTGAAGACTCTGACTCATTTTCTTGCTCCCATGAGCGGGAAAGGGCATCGGCCTTGCGATTCTGAGAGCCCGGACAGAACTGGAGTTTAAAGTCGAATCTGGAAAAGAAAAGTGCCCATCTGGCCTGACGAGGGTTGAGACATTGTGCGCCTTTTAGATATAGAAGGTTCTTGTGGTCTGTAAGTATAGTAATTGAATGGGAAGCTCCCTCCAACAGATATCTCCACTCCTCTAGAGCGAGCTTGATGGCTAGCAACTCCTGGTCGCCAATGGCATAGTTGCGCTCCGCTGGGGAGAACTTCCGGGAGAAGAAACTGCAAGGATGTAAATGGCCATCTTTAGCCCTCTGGGATAACACCGCTCCTACTCCAACGGAGGAGGCATCCACCTCTAAGATGAAAGGAGAGTCGATGTCAGGCTGTTTCAGGACAGGCGCAGAGATGAACCTCTGTTTCAAAAGATGAAAAGCTTGCATGGCTTCTTCAGACCACTTGGACGGGTTAGCACCCTTCTTGGTGAAAGCAGTAATAGGCGCCACAATGGTGGAAAAGTCTCGTATAAACTTTCGGTAATAATTGGCGAACCCTAAGAACCTCTGGACCCCTTTGAGGGTTAAGGGTACCGGCCAATTCTGGATTGCTTGTAGTTTCTCAGGATCCATCTCTAGTCCGGAACCGGACACAATGTACCCTAGAAACGGAATGGACTTGACTTCAAAGACGCATTTCTCTAATTTGCAGTAGAGATGATTGACACGGAGACGGGACAGAACCTCCTTTACCCAAAAACGATGTTCCTCTAAATTGTTGGCAAAAATGAGGATATCATCTAGATAGACCACGACATGACGGTATAGAATGTCTCTGAAGATCTCATTGACGAAATGCTGGAAGACAGCTGGAGCATTGCTCAATCCGAAGGGCATGACGAGGTACTCATAATGTCCGTCACGGGTGTTAAATGCGGTCTTCCACTCGTCACCCTCACGGATCCGGATGAGATTGTATGCACCTCTCAAGTCCAGCTTTGTAAAGATGGTAGCTCCGCTAACTCTGTCAAAGAGCTCAGTAATCAGGGGTAAAGGATAGCGGTTCTTGATGGTAATGTCGTTCAAACCTCTGTAGTCGATGCACGGCCGCAGACCACCATCTTTCTTTTTTACAAAGAAGAAGCCTGCGCCGGCTGGAGAAGAAGAAGGTCGAATGAACCCCTTTGCTAGGTTCTCTTTAATGTATTCCTCCATAGAATGCGTCTCAGGCAGAGACAACGGATAAGTTCGGCCTCGAGGTGGAACCTTCCCTGGAACGAGATCAATCGGGCAGTCCCATTCTCTATGAGGAGGAAGGATATCAGCAGAAGCTTTACTGAACACATCCGTGAAATCTTGATATGGAGGAGGTGGAACATCAGACGACCTGGGGGAGGAAGAACAGACAGGCAACACTTTAAACAAACATGTCTCAGCACAGGAGGGACCCCATGCCAGGATTTGCGTAGTCGTCCAATCAATTGTAGGATTGTGAAGACGGAGCCATGGAAGGCCCAGGACCACAGGATGTGTGGCTCTTGGAATCACTAAAAGTGAAATAAGTTCGGAATGAAGAACTCCCACTCTCAGACGAACTGGTAGAGTCCTTAGAGCAATAACTGTATCAAAAATTTTACTGCCATCCACGGCAGTTAAGGAAAAGGAGGAAGGAAGTCTCTCGGTGGGTAGGGACCACCGTTTAACATAGGCTTCGGTAATAAAGTTCCCAGCTGCTCCGGAATCCAGGAGGGCAATGACATTCTGATAACATTGAGCAACTTGAAGCGAGACTGGGAGATTACAATCTTGAGGAGATGGAGAGGAGATCATTACTCCTAGCCGGCCCTCTCCTTGGCGAGCTAGGATTTGGAGTTTCCCGGACATTTGGGACAGGCATTAATGGTGTGAGACGGAGCTGCACAATAAAGACAGAGAGACTCGGAGAGACGTCTTCGGCGCTCAGCAGGAGTTAAACGGGAACGACCAATTTGCATGGGCTCATCTTTAGTTGGTGACAGTTGGCGAGGAGGAGGAGCAGAAGATTTTGGAGCAGATGATCTTCCACGCTCAGTTGCTCTCTCTCTGAAACGTAAATCAACTTTCGTGCAGAGTGAGATTAGCTCATCTAACTTAGAGGGTAAGTCTCTGGTAGCTAACTCATCTTTAATACGCTCAGATAAGCCATGCCAGAATGCAGCATACAGGGCCTCGTCGTTCCATGCCAGTTCGGATGCCAGGATCTGGAACTGTATCAGATATTGTCCTACAGTACGTGACCCCTGGCGTAAACGGAGAATCTCGGATGAAGCTGAGGTTACCCGGCCTGGCTCGTCGAAGATGCGCCTGAATGTTGACACGAAGGCAGTGTAGGAAGATAGCAGGGTGTCGGACCTCTCCCATAACGGTGATGCCCAATCAAGGGCTGAGCCACTGAGAAGAGAAATAATGTAGGCAATTTTTGTACGGTCACTGGGAAAATTGCCAGGTTGTAGCTCAAACTGAATCTCACACTGGTTGAGAAATCCCCTGTAGAATCTTGGAGATCCGTCAAATTTTGCTGGCGTTGGAAGATGAAGACGTGGAGCAAAAATGGGTAAGGTGGGTGGGGTTATAGCTGGAGTCACTGTGGTTGACGCACCAGACGCGCCTGATCCACGGAGAGTTGTCTGAATCCCATCCAGCCGAGTAGAGAAATCCTGGAGACAGCGGATGATGTGGCCCTGTGCAGCCTCCTGATGTTCTAGTCGGGCTGCCAGTTCTTGCATCGGCCTGGCCGCTTGATCCTGGTCTCCGGCTGGATTCATTAGGTCAGTGCTTACTGTCACAACTGAGGGCCTGAGCTGACGGAAGGCAGCCTCAGTTGTAGGGGCTGAGGTGTACCGGAACCTGGGAGGTTGTATCAGACCCCTGGACATGTAAGTAACATGAAGAGAAACCGCCCGAAGGCGTGACCACGACAACTTGAGTAAAAGTCAATGATATTTATTTATGACAAACTCCATGCATCACAGTAGCAGTAAAAGAAACATAAAAATCAGCAGAGAAATAATAATACAGTTCCTGGGTACTACAGGGTGGCAGGGGCCACAGAGCTCTGGTGGTATGAGACAGTTCTTATTATCTGCAAGTTGGAAAGTCCTTACCAGGCTCAACTGTAGCAATGAGGAAAGCCCAGGGTCGTACCAGCTGGTGTTCCAGGGAAAGCTGGACTGCTGTAGATAAAATGCTGCTGTGGGTACTGGTTAGAACCAGACAGGTGTTGGCACAGAGTGGATACTGGCTGGAACCAGTTAAATAATAAATAAAGCTTGAGAGCGATGCAATATAGATGAAATGTAGAATTTGAGAGCGGAGAAATAATAATACCGGAGGAGAGTGGTAAACTGCAGAAAGGACACCGGCCCTTTAAGAGAAGCTGTACACTGCTGGAAGCTGAGCTGGAAGCAGGTGATGTTGTAGCTGGAAACAGGTGAGTCCAGAATGGATCGGAGAGTCAGGCTACACCGCAGATGGAATGCTGGTGCGGGTCTCTATAGCAGAAGTCTGGAGACAGGAGCTGGAACCTGGAAGACATTCACAGAAGAGAGACAAACTGGAACTAGGTTTGACAACCAAAGCACTGACGCCTTCCTTGCTCAGGCACAACCTATTTATACCTGCAGCAAGGAAGGCATTGGCTAGGCAATTATGCAAATTAATAATACTGACAACGGATTGGTAGGAAAGATCAGCTGACAGAATCCAAGATGGCTGCGCCCATGCAGACACTTGGAGGGAAGTTTGGATTGTAATCCATGTGGTCTGGAAAACAGTAATGGCGGCGCCGGCCACCGGAGACAGGAGACGCCAGGCTGACAGATGCACATCCAACCACGCGGACACAGCGGAGGCCGCGGCTGACGTAATCGCCACTCTGAATGCAGAAGCTCAGGGACGGCGGCGGAGGCCGCAGGAGACGCCATGCCAGATGTATAAGGCGTTACTGTGACTGCGTCCAGAGAGACAGGCAAGGATGCGGGAATGTGCACATCAGGATGACAGATGGGATCCGGTCCTGGAGCGCTGAGCCAGCCTTAGGAGGCATCTGATAGGTAAGAAATGGCGTCCAGATACCCGGATCGTGACAGCACCCCCCCCTTTAGGAGTGGCCCCAGGACACTTCTTTGGCTTTTGAGGAAACTTGGAATGGAATCTCCGGACCAAGGCTGGAGCATGGACATCAGAAGCATTGGTCCATGAACGTTCCTCAGGGCCATAACCCTTCCAGTCAATAAGATACTGAAGTTGACCGTAACGGTGACGTGAGTCCAGGATCTTGGCCACTTCATACTCAACGCCTCGTTGAGTTTGGACTTTCGGAGTTGGAGGAAGTGAGGAATGAAACCGATTCAAGATTAGCGGTTTCAACAGGGAAACATGGAATGTCCTGGGTATTTTTAAGAAAGGAGGTAACTGGAGTCTGTAAGCAACAGGATTGATGACTTGATCAATTTTAAAAGGACCGATGAAGCGAGGTGCAAACTTCATACTGGGAACTCTCAACCTCAAATTCTTCGTGGATAACCATACCCGATCACCCACCTTGAGAGCAGGAACTGCTCGACGCTTCTTAACTGCAAACTTCATGTACCTGAACGATGCCTTGAGCAGAGCTGATCGTACGCTCTTCCAGATATTGGCAAACTGATGCAAGGTGATATCCACTGCGGGAACAGAAGTTGCTGGAAGCGGTTGGAACTCAGGGACTTTAGGGTGGAATCCAAAGTTGGTGAAGAATGGTGTTGAAGAAGATGAAGAATGATACTGGTTGTTATGACAGAACTCGGCCCAGGGAAGTAATTGAACCCAGTCATCTTGAGAGGAGGACACATAGATGCGGAGGAAGGACTCCAAGTCCTGATTCACCCTCTCAGTTTGACCATTGGTCTGAGGATGGTAAGCCGTGGAAAACTTTAGCTTGACTTGGAGGACTTGACATAAACTTCGCCAGAATTTGGCTGTGAATTGAACTCCTCGATCTGAGATAATTTCTTCTGGAAGACCGTGGAGTCGGAAGATCTCTTGTATAAATACTTGAGCCAACTTGGAAGCTGACGGAAGACCGGTGAGAGGAATGAAGTGTGCCATCTTGGTGAACCGGTCAACTATCACCCAGATGGTATTGAACTTGTTGCACATGGGCAAATCTGTAATAAAATCCATCGACAAATGGGTCCATGGTCGACGGGGAACAGATAGTGGAACCAGTTGCCCCGCAGGCGACTGGCGGGATACTTTATGTTGGGCACACTTTGGGCAAGATGCAATAAACTCCAAAACGTCCTTTTTCAGAGTTGGCCACCAATAGGACCTAGAGATAAACTCCAGGGTTTTTTGGATACCTGTATGTCCGGCAAAGCGGGAAGCATGGGCCCAATGCATGAGCTTCTTCCTTAGTGTCGGCTTCACAAAACTTTTCCCTGATGGGGGCGTAGAGTCCATCCCTACCGTGGAGAATGCCAACGGATTTATAATAGGATGCTTGTCTGAAGACTCTGACTCATTTTCTTGCTCCCATAAGCGGGAAAGGGCATCGGCCTTGCGATTCTGAGAGCCCGGACAGAACTGGAGTTTAAAGTCGAATCTGGAAAAGAAAAGTGCCCATCTGGCCTGACGAGGGTTGAGACATTGTGCGCCTTTTAGATATAGAAGGTTCTTGTGGTCTGTAAGTATAGTAATTGAATGGGAAGCTCCCTCCAACAGATATCTCCACTCCTCTAGAGCGAGCTTGATGGCTAGCAACTCCTGGTCGCCAATGGCATAGTTGCGCTCCGCTGGGGAGAACTTCCGGGAGAAGAAACTGCAAGGATGTAAATGGCCATCTTTAGCCCTCTGGGATAACACCGCTCCTACTCCAACGGAGGAGGCATCCACCTCTAAGATGAAAGGAGAGTCGATGTCAGGCTGTTTCAGGACAGGCGCAGAGATGAACCTCTGTTTCAAAAGATGAAAAGCTTGCATGGCTTCTTCAGACCACTTGGACGGGTTAGCACCCTTCTTGGTGAAAGCAGTAATAGGCGCCACAATGGTGGAAAAGTCTCGTATAAACTTTCGGTAATAATTGGCGAACCCTAAGAACCTCTGGACCCCTTTGAGGGTTAAGGGTACCGGCCAATTCTGGATTGCTTGTAGTTTCTCAGGATCCATCTCTAGTCCGGAACCGGACACAATGTACCCTAGAAACGGAATGGACTTGACTTCAAAGACGCATTTCTCTAATTTGCAGTAGAGATGATTGACACGGAGACGGGACAGAACCTCCTTTACCCAAAAACGATGTTCCTCTAAATTGTTGGCAAAAATGAGGATATCATCTAGATAGACCACGACATGACGGTATAGAATGTCTCTGAAGATCTCATTGACGAAATGCTGGAAGACAGCTGGAGCATTGCTCAATCCGAAGGGCATGACGAGGTACTCATAATGTCCGTCACGGGTGTTAAATGCGGTCTTCCACTCGTCACCCTCACGGATCCGGATGAGATTGTATGCACCTCTCAAGTCCAGCTTTGTAAAGATGGTAGCTCCGCTAACTCTGTCAAAGAGCTCAGTAATCAGGGGTAAAGGATAGCGGTTCTTGATGGTAATGTCGTTCAAACCTCTGTAGTCGATGCACGGCCGCAGACCACCATCTTTCTTTTTTACAAAGAAGAAGCCTGCGCCGGCTGGAGAAGAAGAAGGTCGAATGAACCCCTTTGCTAGGTTCTCTTTAATGTATTCCTCCATAGAATGCGTCTCAGGCAGAGACAACGGATAAGTTCGGCCTCGAGGTGGAACCTTCCCTGGAACGAGATCAATCGGGCAGTCCCATTCTCTATGAGGAGGAAGGATATCAGCAGAAGCTTTACTGAACACATCCGTGAAATCTTGATATGGAGGAGGTGGAACATCAGACGACCTGGGGGAGGAAGAACAGACAGGCAACACTTTAAACAAACATGTCTCAGCACAGGAGGGACCCCATGCCAGGATTTGCGTAGTCGTCCAATCAATTGTAGGATTGTGAAGACGGAGCCATGGAAGGCCCAGGACCACAGGATGTGTGGCTCTTGGAATCACTAAAAGTGAAATAAGTTCGGAATGAAGAACTCCCACTCTCAGACGAACTGGTAGAGTCCTTAGAGCAATAACTGTATCAAAAATTTTACTGCCATCCACGGCAGTTAAGGAAAAGGAGGAAGGAAGTCTCTCGGTGGGTAGGGACCACCGTTTAACATAGGCTTCGGTAATAAAGTTCCCAGCTGCTCCGGAATCCAGGAGGGCAATGACGTTCTGATAACGTTGAGCAACTTGAAGCGAGACTGGGAGATTACAATCTTGAGGAGATGGAGAGGAGATCATTACTCCTAGCCGGCCCTCTCCTTGGCGAGCTAGGATTTGGAGTTTCCCGGACGTTTGGGACAGGCATTAATGGTGTGAGACGGAGCTGCACAATAAAGACAGAGAGACTCGGAGAGACGTCTTCGGCGCTCAGCAGGAGTTAAACGGGAACGACCAATTTGCATGGGCTCATCTTTAGTTGGTGACAGTTGGCGAGGAGGAGGAGCAGAAGATTTTGGAGCAGATGATCTTCCACGCTCAGTTGCTCTCTCTCTGAAACGTAAATCAACTTTCGTGCAGAGTGAGATTAGCTCATCTAACTTAGAGGGTAAGTCTCTGGTAGCTAACTCATCTTTAATACGCTCAGATAAGCCATGCCAGAATGCAGCATACAGGGCCTCGTCGTTCCATGCCAGTTCGGATGCCAGGATCTGGAACTGTATCAGATATTGTCCTACAGTACGTGACCCCTGGCGTAAACGGAGAATCTCGGATGAAGCTGAGGTTACCCGGCCTGGCTCGTCGAAGATGCGCCTGAATGTTGACACGAAGGCAGTGTAGGAAGATAGCAGGGTGTCGGACCTCTCCCATAACGGTGATGCCCAATCAAGGGCTGAGCCACTGAGAAGAGAAATAATGTAGGCAATTTTTGTACGGTCACTGGGAAAATTGCCAGGTTGTAGCTCAAACTGAATCTCACACTGGTTGAGAAATCCCCTGCAGAATCTTGGAGATCCGTCAAATTTTGCTGGCGTTGGAAGATGAAGACGTGGAGCAAAAATGGGTAAGGTGGGTGGGGTTATAGCTGGAGTCACTGTGGTTGACGCACCAGACGCGCCTGATCCACGGAGAGTTGTCTGAATCCCATCCAGCCGAGTAGAGAAATCCTGGAGACAGCGGATGATGTGGCCCTGTGCAGCCTCCTGATGTTCTAGTCGGGCTGCCAGTTCTTGCATCGGCCTGGCCGCTTGATCCTGGTCTCCGGCTGGATTCATTAGGTCAGTGCTTACTGTCACAACTGAGGGCCTGAGCTGACGGAAGGCAGCCTCAGTTGTAGGGGCTGAGGTGTACCGGAACCTGGGAGGTTGTATCAGACCCCTGGACATGTAATTAACATGAAGAGAAACCGCCCGAAGGCGTGACCACGACAACTTGAGTAAAAGTCAATGATATTTATTTATGACAAACTCCATGCATCACAGTAGTAGTAAAAGAAACATAAAAATCAGCAGAGAAAATAAGAATTTACTTACCGATAATTCTATTTCTCGGAGTCCGTAGTGGATGCTGGGGTTCCTGAAAGGACCATGGGGAATAGCGGCTCCGCAGGAGACAGGGCACAAAAAAGTAAAGCTTTACTAGGTCAGGTGGTGTGCACTGGCTCCTCCCCCCATGACCCTCCTCCAGACTCCAGTTAGGTACTGTGCCCGGACGAGCATACACAATAAGGGAGGCATTTTGAATCCCGGGTAAGACTCATACCAGCCACACCAATCACACCGTACAACTTGTGATCTAAACCCAGTTAACAGTATGACAACAGAAAGGGCCTCTTAAAGATGGCTCCTTAACAATAACCCGAATTAGTTAACAATAACTATGTACAAGTATTGCAGATAATCCGCACTTGGGATGGGCGCCCAGCATCCACTACGGACTCCGAGAAATAGAATTATCGGTAAGTAAATTCTTATTTTCTCTATCGTCCTAAGTGGATGCTGGGGTTCCTGAAAGGACCATGGGGATTATACCAAAGCTCCCAAACGGGCGGGAGAGTGCGGATGACTCTGCAGCACCGAATGAGAGAACTCCAGGTCCTCCTTTGCCAGGGTATCAAATTTGTAAAATTTTACAAACGTGTTCTCCCCCGACCACGTAGCTGCTCGGCAGAGTTGTAATGCCGAGACCCCTCGGGCAGCCGCCCAAGATGAGACCACCTTCCTTGTGGAGTGGGCTTTTACAGTTTTAGGCTGTGGCAGGCCTGCCACAGAATGTGCAAGTTGAATTGTGTTACAAATCCAACGAGCAATCGACTGCTTAGAAGCAGGTGCGCCCAACTTGTTGGGTGCATACAATATAAACAGCGAGTCAGATTTTCTGACTCCAGCCGTCCTTGCAATGTATATTTTTAAGGCTCTGACAACGTCCAACAACTTGGAGTCCTCCAAGTCGCTAGTGGCCGCAGGCACCACAATAGGTTGGTTCAGATGAAATGCTGATACCACTTTAGGGAGAAAATGCGGACGAGTCCGCAGTTCTGCCCTATCCGAATGGAAGATTAGATAAGGACTTTTATAAGATAAAGCCGCCAATTCAGATACTCTCCTGGCAGAGGCCAGGGCTAGTAACATAGTCACTTTCAATGTGAGATATTTCAAATCCACCTTTTTCAATGGTTCAAACCAATGGGATTTGAGGAAATCTAAAACTACATTTAGATCCCACGGTGCCACCGGAGGCACCACAGGAGGCTGTATATGCAGTACTCCCTTGACAACAGTCTGGACCTCAGGGACAGAGGCCAATTCTTTTTGGAAGAATATTGACAGGGCCGAAATTTGAACCTTAATGGATCCCAATTTGAGACCCATAGATAATCCTGATTGCAGGAAATGTAGGAAACGACCCAGTTGGAATTCCTCCGTCGGAACCCTCCGATCCTCGCACCACGCTACATATTTTCGCCAAATGCGGTGATAATGTTTCACGGTGACTTCCTTCCGTGCCTTAATCAAGGTAGGAATGACTTCTTCTGGAATGCCTTTCCCTTTTAGGATCTGGCGTTCAACCGCCATGCCGTCAAACGCAGCCGCGGTAAGTCTTGAAAAAGACAGGGACCCTGCTGTAGCAGGTCCCTTCTCAGAGGTAGAGGCCACGGTTCGTCCGTGAGCATCTCTTGAAGTTCCGGATACCAAGTCCTTCTCGGCCAATCCGGAACCACTAGTATTGTTCTTACTCTTCTTTGCCGTATGATCTTCAATACCTTTGGTATGAGCGGCAGAGGAGGAAACACATACACTGACTGGTACACCCAAGGAGTTACCAGTGCGTCCACAGCTATTGCCTGTGGATCTCTTGACCTGGCGCAATATTTGTCCAGTTTCTTGTTGAGGCGAGACGCCATCATGTCTACAATTGGTCTTTCCCAACGGTCTATTAACATGTTGAAGACTTCTGGATGTAGACCCCACTCTCCCGGATGAAGATCGTGTCTGCTGAGGAAGTCTGCTTCCCAGTTGTCCACGCCCGGGATGAACACTGCTGACAGTGCTATCACGTGATTCTCCGCCCAGCGAAGAATCTTGGCAGCTTCTGCCATTGCACTCCTGCTTCTTGTGCCGCCCTGCCTGTTTACATGGGCGACCGCCGTGATGTTGTCCGACTGAATCAACACCGGCTTTCCTTGCAGGAGAAGTTCCGCCTGGCTTAGAGCATTGTAGATTGCTCTTAGTTCCA
This sequence comes from Pseudophryne corroboree, assembly GCF_028390025.1. Taxonomy (NCBI): domain Eukaryota; kingdom Metazoa; phylum Chordata; class Amphibia; order Anura; family Myobatrachidae; genus Pseudophryne; species Pseudophryne corroboree. Next base: position 250,605,953 of record NC_086451.1, on the reverse strand, counting down.
GAATGTTTATGTGAAGAGACTTTTCCAGACTCGTCCATACTCCCTGGAAGTTTCTTCCTTGTGTGACTGCTCCCCAGCCTCTCAGGCTGGCGTCCGTGGTCACCAGGATCCAATCCTGAATGCCGAATCTGCGGCCTTCTAATAGGTGAGCCTTCTGCAACCACCACAGAAGTGACACCCTTGTCTTTGGTGACAGGGTTATTCGCAGGTGCATCTGCAGATGCGACCCTGACCATTTGTCCAACAGATCCCTTTGGAATATTCTTGCATGGAATCTGCCGAATGGAATTGCTTCGTAAGAAGCCACCATTTTTCCCAGGACTCTTGTGCATTGATGTACTGACACTTTTCCTGGTTTTAGGAGGTTCCTGACCAGATCGGATAACTCCTTGGCTTTTCCCTCTGGAAGGAAAACCTTTTTCTGAACCGTGTCCAGAATCATTCCTAGGAACAGCAGACGAGTTGTCGGGATTAAATGGGATTTTGGAATATTCAGAATCCACCCGTGTTGTCTTAGCACCTCTTGAGATAGTGCTAAAGCTGTCTCCAGCTGTTCTCTGGACCTTGCCCTTATTAGGAGATCGTCCAAGTATGGGATAACTAATACGCCTTTTCTTCGAAGAAGAATCATCATCTCGGCCATTACCTTGGTAAAGACCCGAGGCGCCGTGGACAATCCGAACGGCAGCGTCTGAAACTGATAGTGACAGTTTTGAACAATGAACCTGAGGTACCCCTGGTGTGCGGGGTAAATCGGAACGTGTAGATACGCATCCTTGATGTCCAAGGATACCATAAAGTCCCCTTCTTCCAGGTTCGCTATCACTGCTCTGAGTGACTCCATCTTGAACTTGAACTTTTTTATGTAGAGGTTCAAGGACTTCAGATTTAGAATAGGCCTTACCGAGCCATCCGGCTTCGGTACCACAAATAGAGTGGAATAATACCCCTTTCCTTGTTGTAATAGGGGTACTTTGACTATCACCTGCTGAGCGTACAGCTTGTGAATGGCTTCCAACACCCTCTCCCTTTCGGAAGAGACGGTTGGTAAGGCAGACTTCAGGAAACGATGAGGAGGATCCGTCTCTAATTCCAACCTGTACCCCTGAGATATTATCTGCAGGATCCAGGGGTCTACCTGCGAGTGAGCCCACTGCGCGCTGTAATTTTTGAGACGGCCCCCCACTGTCCCCGAGTCCGCTTGAGAGGCCCCAGCGTCATGCTGAGGTTTTTGCAGGAGCCGGGGAGGGCTTCTGTTCCTGGGAAGGAGCTGCCTGTTGGTGTCTCTTCCCTCTTCCTCTGCCTCGTGGCAGGTACGACAAACCCTTTGCTCTCTTATTTTTGTAGGAGCGAAAAGGCTGCGGTTGAAAGGTCGGTGCCTTTCTCTGTTGGGGAGTGACTTGAGGTAAAAAAGTGGATTTCCCGGCAGTAGCCGTGGCCACCAAGTCTGATAGACCAACTCCAAATAACTCCTCCCCTTTATACGGCAAAACCTCCATGTGACGTTTTGAATCCGCATCGCCTGTCCACTGTCGTGTCCATAAGGCTCTTCTGGCTGAAATGGACATAGCACTCACCCGAGATGCCAGTGTGCAAATATCCCTCTGTGCATCACGCATATAGATAAATGCATCCTTTATTTGTTCTAACGACAGTAAAACATTGTCCCTATCTAGGGTATCAATATTTTCAATCAGGGATTCTGACCAAACTACTCCAGCACTGCACATCCAGGCAGTTGCTATAGCTGGTCGTAGTATAACACCTGCATGTGTGTATATATTCTTTTGAATAACTTCCATCTTTCTATCTGATGGATCCTTAAGTGCGGCCGTCTCAGGAGAGGGTAACGCCACTTGTTTGGATAAGCGTGTGAGCGCCTTGTCCACCTTAGGGGGTGTTTCCCAGCGCGCCCTAACCTCTGGCGGGAAAGGGTATAATGCCAATAACTTTTTTGAAATTATCAACTTTTTATCAGGAGCAACCCACGCTTCATCACACACGTCATTTAATTCTTCTGATTCAGGAAAAACTGTTTGTAGTTTTTTCACACCATACATAATACCCTGTTTTACGGTATCTGTAGTATCAGCTAAATGTAACGTCTCCTTCATTGCCAAAATCATATAACGTGTGGCCCTACTGGAAAATACGTTTGAATTTCTACCGTCGTCACTGGAATCAGTGCCCGTGTCTGGGTCTGTGTCGACCGACTGAGGCAAAGGGCGTTTTACAGCCCCTGACGGTGTTTGAGGCGCCTGGACAGGCATTAATTGATTGTCCGGCCGCCTCATGTCCTCAACTGACTGTTTAAGGGAAGATAAACCATCACGTAATTCCACAAATAAAGGCATCCATTCTGGTGTCGACCCCCTGGGGGGTGACATCTGCATATTTGGCAATTGCTCCGCCTCCACACCAATATCGTCCTCATACATGTCGACACCACGTACCGACACACACCGCAAACTCACAGGGAATGCTCTAATGAAGACAGGACCCACTAGCCCTTTTGGGGAGACAGAGGGAGAGTCTGCCAGCACACACCACAAAGCGCTATATATACAAGGGATATCCTTATATTAAGTGCTCCCTTATAGCTGCTTTAATATATATATATATAGCCATTAATGTGCCCCCCCTCTCTGTTTTACCCTGTTTCTGTAGTGCAGTGCAGGGGAGAGACCTGGGAGCCGTTCTGACCAGCGGAGCTGTGACAGAAAATGGCGCCGTGTGCTGAGGAGATAGGCCCCGCCCCTTTTTCGGCGGGTTCTTCTCCCGCTATTTTTCCAGTCAGGCAGGGGTTAAATATCTCCATATAGCCCCTATGGGCTATATGTGAGGTATTTTTAGCCTTGTATAAGGTTTATATTTGCCTCTCAGAGCGCCCCCCCCCAGCGCTCTGCACCCTCAGTGACTGCCCAGTGAAGTGTGCTGAGAGGAAAATGGCGCACAGCTGCAGTGCTGTGCGCTACCTTATGAAGACTGAGGAGTCTTCAGCCGCCGGTTTCCGGACCTCTTCACGCTTCAGCATCTGCAAGGGGGTCGGCGGCGCGGCTCCGGGACCGGACTCCACGGCTGGGCCTGTGTTCGATCCCTCTGGAGCTAATGGTGTCCAGTAGCCAAGCAGCAAATCCACTCTGCATGCAGGTGAGTTTACTACTTTCCCCCTAAGTCCCACGTTGCAGTGATCCTGTTGCCAGCAGGACTCACTGTAAAGAAAAAAACCTAAACTAAACTTTCTCTAAGCAGCTCTTTAGGAGAGCCACCTAGATTGCACCCTTCTCGTTCGGGCACAAAATCTAACTGGAGTCTGGAGGAGGGTCATGGGGGGAGGAGCCAGTGCACACCACCTGACCTAGTAAAGCTTTACTTTTTTGTGCCCTGTCTCCTGCGGAGCCGCTATTCCCCATGGTCCTTTCAGGAACCCCAGCATCCACTTAGGACGATAGAGAAATAATAATACAGTTCCTGGGTACTACAGGGTGGCAGGGGCCACAGAGCTCTGGTGGTATGAGACAGTTCTTATTATCTGCAAGTTGGAAAGTCCTTACCAGGCTCAACTGTAGCAATGAGGAAAGCCCAGGGTCGTACCAGCTGGTGTTCCAGGGAAAGCTGGACTGCTGTAGATAAAATGCTGCTGTGGGTACTGGTTAGAACCAGACAGGTGTTGGCACAGAGTGGATACTGGCTGGAACCAGTTAAATAATAAATAAAGCTTGAGAGCGATGCAATATAGATGAAATGTAGAATTTGAGAGCGGAGAAATAATAATACCGGAGGAGAGTGGTAAACTGCAGAAAGGACACCGGTCCTTTAAGAGAAGCTGTACACTGCTGGAAGCTGAGCTGGAAGCAGGTGATGTTGTAGCTGGAAACAGGTGAGTCCAGAATGGATCGGAGAGTCAGGCTACACCGCAGATGGAATGCTGGTGCGGGTCTCTATAGCAGAAGTCTGGAGACAGGAGCTGGAACCTGGAAGACATTCACAGAAGAGAGACAAACTGGAACTAGGTTTGACAACCAAAGCACTGACGCCTTCCTTGCTCAGGCACAACCTATTTATACCTGCAGCAAGGAAGGCATTGGCTAGGCAATTATGCAAATTAATAATACTGACAACGGATTGGTAGGAAAGATCAGCTGACAGAATCCAAGATGGCTGCGCCCATGCAGACACTTGGAGGGAAGTTTGGATTGTAATCCATGTGGTCTGGAAAACAGTAATGGCGGCGCCGGCCACCGGAGACAGGAGACGCCAGGCTGACAGATGCACATCCAACCACGCGGACACAGCGGAGGCCGCGGCTGACGTAATCGCCACTCTGAATGCAGAAGCTCAGGGACGGCGGCGGAGGCCGCAGGAGACGCCATGCCAGATGTATAAGGCGTTACTGTGACTGCGTCCAGAGAGACAGGCGAGGATGCGGGAATGTGCACATCAGGATGACAGATGGGATCCGGTCCTGGAGCGCTGAGCCAGCCTTAGGAGGCATCTGATAGGTAAGAAATGGCGTCCAGATACCCGGATCGTGACACTTACATGTGTGACATACTTCCTATTAATTTATTTAATATCACTCATTTATGTTTATTTATTGTTCAGCTTTATTTTTATTTAGTACCTACAGTATATATGTGTAGGTCTTTAATAATCTTGGAGGTTATTACAGGTTGAGTATCCCTTATCCAAAATGCTTGGGACCAGAAGTATTTTGGATATCGGATTTTTCCGTATTTCGGAATAACTGCATACCATAATTAAATATTGTGGGGATGGGACCTAAGTCTAAGCACAGAATGCATTTATGTTTCATTTACATCTTATACACACAGCCTGAAGGTCATTTTAACCAAAATTTTTAATAACTTTGTGCATTAAACAAAGTGTGTGTACATTCACACAATTAATTTATGTTTCATATACACCTTATACACACAGCCTGAAGGTCAATTAATACATTATTTTTAATACCTTTGTGTATTAAACAAAGTTTGTGTACATTGAGCCATCAGAAAACAAAGGTTTCACTATCTCACTCTCACTCAAAAAATTCCGTATTTTGGAATATTTGAATATGGGATACTCAACCTGTATTATTATTATTATTATTATTATTATTATTATTGATGTTGCTTTGGAAAGCGTTACAGTGCTCCAAGGCGGTGAACAGTGAGGAAAGCAGGACACATGGAAAACAGGGTCATGCAAGGCTGACAAATACAATGCAAATGAAAACAAAAAGTAGTGAGGGCGCTGCTCTTGAGAGAGTTTACCATATACAATACTAGCTGAATACCCGTGCTTCGCTACGGGATGAGGATGGTAAATTAGAATTATAGTTGTTCGTTATTTATGTTGCTTGGAGATCTAGTATATAGGCATATCTTGCTTCCCTGACCTACTTTGTGTAGTGGCCCGACCCCTTTTTGGTCCCCCAAGGGATCCTGCTCTTCCCACTATACAACTCTCAGTCTGTGGCTTCTTGCTGCCTACATTCCCCTCCTCACATCATGTCAGCGCCCTTGTGAAATGATCAATATATTTACAGTTTCTTATATAGCGCAGCACATTATGCATCTCCTGATATGCTCTGTGCTGCTGTGGGACCCTGCTACTTCCACTATATAACTCTCAGTGTGTGGGTTTGTGCTACCTCCATTCCCCTCCTAATGTCGCTGCCCCTGTCACATGCAGCCCTGTCCTTCCTGACATATTATGCATCTCCTAATATACTCTATGTTGCTGGGGACACTGCTCCTCCCACTATATGACCCTCAGTGTGTGGCTTCCTGCTACCTCCACTCCCCTCCTCAGATCATGTCACTGCCACTGTCGCATGAAGCCCTGTCGTCACTGACATATCATGCATGTCCTGATATAGTCTGTGCTTCCTAGGGGTGCTAGGGGTGTGTTACCCCATAGTGTTCATACCCAGAGTGTAAGTCATATGTGTACCAAGTTTGGTGTAAACTGCACCAGGCATTCCAGAGTTATGCTGTCTGCTGAAACACTCTGTGCTGCTATCTCACCCCTAGGGGTGCTAGGGGTGTCTTACCTGCACAGTGTTTGTTCTCCGATTGTAAGTCATATGTGTAGCAAGTGTGTTGTAAATTGGACGAGGCATTCCAGAGTTATGCTGTCTCCTGAAATACTCTCTGCTGCTGTCCAGCCCTAGGGGTGCTAGGGATGTTTTACCCCCACAGTGTTTGTTCCCAGATTGTAAGTCATATGTGTACCAAGTTTGTTGTAAATTGCTCCAGGCATTCCAGAGTTATGCTGTCTACTGGAATACTCTGTGCTGCTGACACACCCCTAGGGGTGCTAGGGGTGTCTTACACACACAGTGTTTGTTCCCAGGTTGTAAGTCATATGTGTACCAAGTTTGGTGTCAATTGGTCCAGGCATTCCGGAGTTATGCTGTCTTCTGATATACACTGTGCTGCTGTCCCACCCCTAGGGGTACTAGGGGTGTCTTACCCCCACAGTGTTTGTTCTAGATTGTAAGTCATATGTGTACCAAGTTTGGTGTAAATTGCTGCAGACATTACGGAGTTATGCTGGAACATACATATACACATACATAAATACAAAAACACATCTATTTTTGTCAATTTATGTGAATGGGCAGTGACATTTGTAAAACCAGTTCTTAGAAAGCACCTGGGACCTAAGGAGAAGCTTCCTGCCAAGTTTCAAGATTGTAGGCCTTGTGGTTTAAGAGATTTCGTAATGAGTCAATCAGTGAGTCAATTTCCTTTTTTGCCTTTTATATATATAGATAAACACTTTTAGTGACTTGTGCCTCATTTATTTTAAGGATTAGCCGAGCAATGTGCGGTAATTAGCATGGAACAAAGGGCTTTAAACACTGTAACAGCTAGTAGCAGAACACCCCTCCCCTCTCCAGTCCCGACTCCTCCCCTCTCATATTGACTCCTCCCCTCTCCCATCTTGACTCCTCCCCTCTCCAGTCCAAATTCCTCCATCACACAAATAGGTATAATTGCAGGTAAAGGATTTGTTTGTGGATGTTAGGTATAATAATCACTTCTGCAACACATCAAAGCAAAGTACCCCAATATGACATCTATCCAAATCCCGCCTTATGTTCATCATAATGTATGACATGTCACATACAGTTGATACCTACAGTATAAAAAGTTATAATCCCATAATATTGGGGTATAGCAAAAGAAAATTAAATAAAATAATTAAATAAAAACAAAATGTCTGGAGTAATTATTTGCATCTATTTCTCATCTTAATATGAGGTACTGATATAGAAAGTCAATCATCAAGGTTTATATGTCAACGTCGTTATGAAATACAGTATTATCATAAACCTTGATGATTGACTGACTCTATATAAGCGCATTATATTAAAATGAGAAACAGTAACAATGTGATAATACCTATAATTCCTTTCTTTGGGATACTAGCAACTTTTATGCATACAAATGGTAACAACTGATATACTGTGTGTTACTGAACCAGGAAGGGAAGACACATTATAATACCCTGTTATATTATTATAATAAGGGGAACTGCTGAATAGTACCAAGGGGATTTTAGGCACAAAGTCTTGGGGGGTTAGGCCAATTATTTGATAATCCCACACAGTACTCAACACTTGCCAACCCTAACAGATGAATTCCACATTTGTAATTGTCCAATAATGGAGTTTGAGACTAACCAGGATTAAGTGAGAGTACGTAATACTCGCAGGAGTTCACCCGTGGATTAAAATCCCTTTTGCATCTATGTGCCACATAGGTTTGGGAAATCCCCCCACCACCCTTTTTTTTCCAGAACAATGTTGCTAGTATACCAAAGATATCTGATTGATACAATTAATTTAAGGAATTATAGGTATTATCACATTGTTGTATAGAATTTAGCCAGTGCTACTGCATATGTATGTTGTTCATAAATATACCACTTCAGATACAGCAGATGTCATACTTCTTATTAGGCTCATTCAGCTATCCACAAAATGAAAGGGATAAGCAATTATAGTGCAGTACTGTTTAATAATTGTAAATTTCAGCCAAACCTGAGCCTGCACCAGTGGGAGAACCCAGGACTTGCACTGTTTCAGGTGCATTCTGAACTGCTTAAAAACAGTTCATGTCTAGCTGGTAATTGTCAAAATTTGGCCACTTGGAAATACCTGTAATCTGTGTGGAGTTCATATGTTTTTGTTTTTCTCTTACTAAATCTTACAATTATTAAACAGTATTTCACTATAAATTGCTTATCTCTTACATTTTGGGTATATCTGAATGAGCCTAATAAGAAGTATACTGTGAGATATGACATCTGCTGTATCTGGGCCCTCATTCCGAGCTGTTCGCTCGCAAGCTGCTTTTAGCAGCTTTGCACACGCTAAGCCGCCGCCTACTGGGAGTGAATCTTAGCATAGTAAAATTGCGAACGAAAGATTAGCAGAATTGTGAATAGACACTTCTTAGCAGTTTCTGAGTAGCTCCACACTTACTCGGCAACTGCGATCAGTTCAGTCAGTTTCGTTCCTGGTTTGACGTCACAAACACACCCAGCGTTCGCCCAGACACTCCCCCGTTTCTTCAGACACTCCCGCGTTTTTCCCAGAAACGGCAGCGTTTTTTCACACACACCCATAAAACGGCCAGTTTCCGCCCAGAAACACCCACTTCCTGTCAATCACATTACGATCACCAGAACAAAGAAAAAACCTTGAAATGCCGTGAGTAAAATACCTAACTGCATAGCAAATTTACTTGGCGCAGTCGCAGTGCGAACATTGCGCATGCGCAATTAGCGGAAAATCGCTGCGATGCGAAGAAAATTACCGAGCGAACAACTCGGAATGAGGGCCCTGAAGTGGTATATTTATGAATGACCTACATACTGTATGCAGTAGCACTGGATAACTTCTATTCAACCTTTTTTGGCACATATTTGGTGAAGATACCTTTAAGTAAAATATTGAGCTCACCGAGCTGCTTTTTTTCTGCTTGTGCGCACTGCTAGGATTGTCTATTTTATATTTCTATTATCAGATTGTTAATGTTTCTCATGTTAATATGAGGTGCTGATATAGAATAAGTCAATCATAATTAATCCAGGCATTCTGCTTTAATTTTATATTTTTTTGCTATACCCCAATATTAGGGAATTACAACTTTGTATACTGTAGGTATCACAACTGTACATGACGTGTCATAAATTATGATGAACATATGGATGGTATAATAGAGGGCCATCAAAATATGGCATTTGTGGCAACAACAGTGACAAGACATTGGGCATAATTCAAACTTGATCGTAGCCGTGCAAAATTTTGCACGGCTACGATCAGTTACTCAAACATGCGGGGGGGGGGGGGGGGGGGGGGAGACCCAGCACAGGGCTAGTCCGCACTGCATGTCTGGCTCTGCCCCACTGTACATGTTCTAAAGCATCGCACAGCGGCAATGCTTTTGTACTTGATGAGTAGCTCCATACCAGCGCAGCTCCTGCGCACAGGCAGGGAGCTACTAGTCACTGACCGGGTCATAGCGGCTGTGTGTGACGTCACGCAGCGATCCGCAGCCTGCCCCCCACACGGTCCGGGCGCACCTGCATTGCCCGGACCGCACCCCTAAAAAGTCGGCCAAATGCCACCGGCCCGCACCCTCCTGCCCAGCGACCACCTCTGCCTGTCAATCAGGCAGAGGCGATCGCAGGGCTGAGATGGCCGTTGGCTGTCTGGCATGCGCCAGCGCATGCGCAGTTCAGACCTAATCGGCTGCTGTGTGAAAATGCACCACAGTGATCAGGTCTGAATTAGGCCCCTTGCCTGTAATGACATCAGTAATAAGAGAGTGAGGCTCCCGAGGACACACCATATCAAGGAATTGAAATATTTTTAGGGATTCCGACAGATGTCATATTGGGGGACGTTGATTTGATGTGTTGTAGAAGTGATTATTATACCAAACACCCACTAACAAATCCTTTACTTGTTTATCTTGCAATATATCTCTACCAGCTATTAGGGTGCCATTTATAATCAAGGGATCTCTCCCACTGATATATAAACTGTTTGATGCACATTATAGGACCAATGCTATACAGGAACTTGAAGACAGTTGTAAGTAATACTCATTTGTGAGGCTACTGTGAGGCCACCTTGTAGGTGAATTATACGGTGAGGACAATTCCAAGTTGATACCTCATAGAAGGAGTATGGTGTTATGTATGAGAAATTAACCAAATAGAGGACAGATTAGCATACACCATATTTTTTGTATAGCATTTTTATGCACACTTTCCTTCTGTAGTTTTACACGCATCTCTCTATAATTTTAGTATTTCACTGACAGGACGTGATATGTAATGTTTAATATTATGAAATACAAGGAATGTTTTAAAACCTATACACTACTACAGACATCCTCTGTTCTACTGTGTTGCACATATGGGAGACTCAACCTGTAATACCCTGCCTAGGGAATATAGCAAGAAGATCTCTTACTGGCTGGTTCCTCTGCAACAGGCTGGTAGGATGGTCCCTCTTCCACAGGTTGGTCAATGGTACAGGTTGCCAGGAAAGTCCCTCTGGCAGCTGGCTGGTCTCTGGGTGCAGGAATCCAGCATGCTCTCACTGTGCAGAAAAGTCAACACACTATACTGTTTCTATTAGCCCACTAGCATCTCATGTAATTGAAGCCACGCCCCCAACACACAGCCACTTCCTGGATCTGTTATACCCCTTTCACATCGCACGAATAACCCGGTATCGACACGGCATATTGCCGTGTCGACACGGGTCAGTGTGCGATATGAAAGCACTCTGCCGGAATTAGCGGGTCGCCTGACCCGGTAATTCAACCCAGTATTAAAGAAGGATTATACCCGGGTTGAATACCGGGTCAGGTACAGTGTGAATGGGAGCCGCGTCGATGCGACACGGTTCCCATTCACAGCATAGGGAGAGGCGGCGCAGGAGATGAGCTCATCTCCCAGCGCCGCCTCCAACCCCGCCCTGCTGCTGCTGCGCCCCACCGCTGCTATGGCAACCGACCCGGTATATTGCCGGGTCGGAAAGCCACCATAGCAGAGCAAATGCCGGATCCCACCCGGTAAGGACACGTTTCTCTTGCCGGGTGGGATCCGGCATTTGTGATCTGAATGCGGTATTATGAGCACAGACTGAGATCTGGGGAGATGAAAGCAGTCTCAATCAACAAATTATGTTGATTGCTTAACTGCTGTGCAGGCCAAAAGGGTGAGTGGGGAGGAAGGGGCACCCGCTGTGAGCTGCTGCGACTCACACCACTCACTATAGCTGACAGACAGCTGAGATAGGAAGGGGTTAAGGAGCAGGACTTCACAGACAGTTTGTCCGTAGGCAGGAGTGTGCTAGGGGGGCGACTGCCCCCACCGCCCCCTCTGTATCCATGACTGGGTGGTAGGCCTTCCCACCTCCTAGCCCCACCACCACCCTCGGACACTAGATGGTGGGTCTTCTCACCTCCTAGCCACACTACAACCCTCGGACACTAGATGCGCGCGTTCCCACCTCTTAGCCCCTCCCCGACACCACCCTTGGGCACTTTGTACCTAGAGGAAATTGCTTACAATGTCTCCGTAGTGACGCCATAGGTGACGTCATTCACTGACCTTGAGAAAACCACTGCACTTTGTGGCCTAATTGTGCTCCAAGATTGCAGTGTCTTTGGTCACCAATATGTCTATGTAATGCATAATTGTATGTTTATTTATTTCATGGGTTTGTTTTTTTGAATTTTGACATCAGTTCCTATATATCAGTGACAGGCTGGGAGTGTGACATCATAGGGCTGTGCCAGACTCCAAGACTATTGCTGTCACAGGGAAGCGACAGCCAGTAGTGTCACTAGCTGGCCAATGGGTAAGGGGCAGCGACATATCTATAATAAAGGCATGATATATACAGTGGAGCCGAGAGAGGGGTGAGACGGTACAAATTACCAGGGCCCAGATCTGATGAAGGGGCCCAATGGGGGCCCAGGTCCCCCTCCCCTTACCTGGAATCAGCAGCTGCAACTTCTCATCTGGGCTGCAGTGTGAGCAATGAAATGCTTAAAATAAAAATAAATAAAAAACTGTATTTTTTTTCAAGGGTGTATGGCCATTCCTCCTGTGATTAGGCCATGCCCCCAGAAAAGTACCTGGGCCCAGTCAGGCTCTCTAATGTCCTGGCAGGGAGGCATGCCATGCTCCTGTGAGTGGGTGCTTCACATGTGCTAGACACACCCCAAAGGGGTGTGGCCATGCCCCCAGCATGCTGTAGTCACACCCCCTCTAGAGGGGGAGGGCGGGGGCCCAGATATTTGTTGTACCGGGGCCCAGGATTTCTCTTGGCAATCCTTGATGTATAGTGCCCCCAGGCCCCTAGGCCCAGGGGGGCACACATTTAACAAACTTACCAATCAATGACGTGTAGTGAGGTTAATGGCTGGGGAGGCATACAGCACAAACAGACACAAGAAATGGAGGGTATAACCTGTGCCTGAGATGGACTATTGGCCCACAATTACAACATGTCTGAAAAAAGAACTAAGGGACCAGATCGCATCAGCAAATTTGTTCTCTAATGGGCAAAACCATGTGCACTGCAGGGGGGGGGCAGATATAACATGTGCAGAGAGAGTTAGATTTGGGTGGGGTTTGTTTAAACTGAAACCTAAATTGCAATGTAAGAATAAAGCAGCCAGTATTTACTCTGCACAGAAACAATATAACCCACCCGAATCTAACTCTCTCTGCACCAGTGAAGTGCGGTGACGTCAGTGGCTGGGGAGGCACACATGGGATGAGTCTGAGGCAGTGGTCAATGTGGAAATTTTGAAGTGGGGATGGAAAAGTGAAGGTTGTAATTATGCTCCAGAAAAGGGGGCGTGGCCTTCAGTGTACTTTACCCCACCATGGGGGTCATTCCGACCCGTTCTCTCGCTGCGTTTTAGCGCAGCAGAGCGAACAGGCCCTTGCTGCGTATGCGCCGGCGCCGTAATGCGCCTGCGCATGCCGGACGGCTGAAGGCCGTGTCAGGACAGCGATCGCCTCTGCCTGACTGACAGGCAGAGACGATCGATGGGCGGGAGGGGGCGAAACCGCAGCGTTTGCCCGCCGTTTCGTAGGCGTGGTCCGGTCAACGCAGGTGTGACTGGACCGAACGGGGGGCGGGCCACAGCAGCTGCGTGATGTCATACGCAGCCGCTACGGGCCGGGGAGCGAGGAGTAGCTCCCGGCCAGCTCGCTAAAGCTGCGCCGGCCGGGAGCTACTCCTCAAGTGCAAAGGCATCGCCGCTGTGCGATGCCTTTGCACTTCTGCATGGGACCTGCACTGACATGCGGGGCGGGCTATCCCTGTGCAGGGCATCCCCCCGCATGTCAGGGAACATAAATCGTAGCTGTGCTATATTTAGCACAGCTACGATCAACTCGGAATGACCCCCCATATACCCCCTATATACATTATGCACTACAATAGTAGGACCCCTTACTAGTGCCCTGCCCCTTTCACATTATACCACACAGTATGAGCCGAAATTCACATTATACCACACAGAATGAGCCGAAATTCACATTATATCACACGGAATGAGACGAGATTCACATTATAGCACACGGTATGAGCCGAAATTCACATTATAGCTAGAGATGTGCAGCTGGCACTTTTCGTGTTTTGTGTTTTGGTTCTAATTCCACTTTCGTGTTTTGGTCTTGGTTTTGGATCTGGATGATTTTTGAAAAAAACATAAAAACAGCTAAAATCACAGAATTTGGGGGTAATTTTAATCATACAGTATTATTAACCTCAATAACATTCCTTTCCACTCATTTCCAGTCTATTCTGAACACCTCACACCTCACAATATTGTTTTTAGTCTGAAAGGTTGCATCGAGATGGCTGTATGACTAAGCTAAGCGACACAAGTGTGCGGCACAAACACCTGGCCCATCTAGGAGTGGCACTGCAGTGACAGACAGGATGGCAGATTTAAAAAATAGGCCCCAAACAGCACATGATTTAAAGAAGAAAAAGAGGTGCAATGAGGTAGCTGTATTACTAAGCAAAGCGACACAAGTGTGCGGCACAAACACCTGGCCCATCTAGGAGTGGCACTGCAGTGGCAGACAGGATGGCAGATTTAAAAAATAGGCCCCAAACAGCACATGATTTAAAGAAGAAAAAGAGGTGTAATGAAGTAGCTGTATGACTAAGCAAGGCGACACAAGTGTGCGGCACAAACACCTGGCCCATCTAGGAGTGGCACTGCAGTGACAGACAGGATGGCACTTAAAAAACCTAGTCCCCAAACAGCACATGACGCAAAGAAGAAAAAGAGGTGCAAGATGGAATTGTCCTTGGGCCCTCCTATCCACCCTTATGTTGTATAAACAGGACATGCACACTTTAACAAACCAATCATTTCAGCGACAGGGTCTGCCACACGACTGTGGCTGAGATGACTGGTTTGTTTGGGACTCCACCAAAAAAGAAGCAATCAATCTCTCCTTGCACAAACTGGCTCTGCAGAGGCAAGATGTCGACCTCATCCTCATCCTCTGATTCCTCGCCCCTTTCACTGTGTACATCACCCTTCCTCACAGAGTATTAATTCGTCCCCACTGGAATCCACCATCACATGTACTTTCTGGAGGCAATTGCTGGTAAAGGTCTTCCCGGAGGAATTTATAATTCATTTTGATGAACATCATCTTCTCTCCTTGCTGACAAGGTAACCGGCTGCACTTTCAGAGTACACACTGGAGGGGGGGCAATTTAGGTAAAATAAAGTCAGTTTGTGCAAGGGCATCCAAATTACCTCTTTCTCTATCGTCCTAGTGGATGCTGGGGTTCCTGAAAGGACCATGGGGAATAGCGGCTCCGCAGGAGACAGGGCACAAAAAGTAAAGCTTTAGGATCAGGTGGTGTGCACTGGCTCCTCCCCCTATGACCCTCCTCCAAGCCTCAGTTAGATTTTTGTGCCCGGCCGAGAAGGGTGCAATCTAGGTGGCTCTCCTAAAGAGCTGCTTAGAAAAGTTTAGCTTAGGTTTTTTATTTTACAGTGAGTCCTGCTGGCAACAGGATCACTGCAACGAGGGACTTAGGGGAGAAGAAGTGAACTCACCTGCGTGCAGGATGGATTGGCTTCTTTGGCTACTGGACATTAGCTCCAGAGGGACGATCACAGGTACAGCCTGGATGGTCACCGGAGCCTCGCCGCCGGCCCCCTTGCAGATGCTGAAAAGAGAAGAAGGTCCAGAATCGGCGGCAGAAGACTCCTCAGTCTTCTTAAGGTAGCGCACAGCACTGCAGCTGTGCGCCATTGCTCTCAGCACACTTCACACGGCAGTCACTGAGGGTGCAGGGCGCTGGGAGGGGGGCGCCCTGGGAGGCAATGTAAACCTATTTTTTGGCAAAAAATACCTCACATATAGCCTCCGGGGTCTATATGGAGATATTTAACCCCTGCCAGAATCCGTTGAAGAGCGGGAGACGAGCCCGCCGAAAAAGGGGCGGGGCCTATCTCCTCAGCACACAGCGCCATTTTCCCTCACAGAAAGGCTGGAGGGAAGGCTCCCAGGCTCTCCCCTGCACTGCACTACAGAAAAAGGGTTAAAACAGAGAGGGGGGGCACTAATTTGGCGTTAGAAATATATAAAAAGATGCTATAAGGGAAAACACTTATATAAGGTTGTCCCTATATAATTATAGCGTTTTTTGGTGTGTGCTGGCAAACTCTCCCTCTGTCTCTCCAAAGGGCTAGTGGGTCCTGTCCTCTATCAGAGCATTCCCTGTGTGTGTGCTGTGTGTCGGTACGTGTGTGTCGACATGTATGAGGACGATGTTGGTGAGGAGGCGGAGCAATTGCCTGTAATGGTGATGTCACTCTCTAGGGAGTCGACACCGGAATGGATGGCTTATTTAGGGAATTACGTGATAATGTCAACACGCTGCAAGGTCGGTTGACGACATGAGACGGCCGACAAACAATTAGTACCGGTCCAGACGTCTCAAAAACACCGTCAGGGGTTTTAAAACGCCCGTTTACCTTAGTCGGTCGACACAGACACAGACACGGACACTGAATCCAGTGTCGACGGTGAATAAACAAACGTATTCCTTATTAGGGCCACACGTTAAGGGCAATGAAGGAGGTGTTACATATTTCTGATACTACAAGTACCACAAAAGAGGGTATTATGTGGGATGTGAAAAAACTACCTGTAGTTTTTCCTGAATCAGATAAATTAAATGAAGTGTGTGATGATGCGTGGGTTCCCCCCGATAGAAAATTATTGGCGGTATACCCTTTCCCGCCAGAAGTTAGGGCGCGTTGGGAAACACCCCTTAGGGTGGATAAGGCGCTCACACGCTTATCAAAACAAGTGGCGGTACCGTCTATAGATAGGGCCGTCCTCAAGGAGCCAGCTGACAGGAGGCTGGAAAATATCATATAAAAGTATATACACACATACTGGTGTTATACTGCGACCAGCGATCGCCTCAGCCTGGATGTGCAGAGCTGGGGTGGCTTGGTCGGATTCCCTGACTAAAAATATTGATACCCTTGACAGGGACAGTATTTTATTGACTATAGAGCATTTAAAGGATGCATTTCTATATATGCGAGATGCACAGAGGGATATTTGCACTCTGGCATCAAGAGTAAGTGCGATGTCCATATCTGCCAGAAGATGTTTATGGACACGACAGTGGTCAGGTGATGCAGATTCCAAACGGCACAAAGGTGTATTGCCGTATAAAGGAAGAGGAGTTATTTGGGGTCGGTCCATCGGACCTGGTGGCCACGGCAACTGCTGGAAAATCCACCGTTTTTACCCTAAGTCACATCTCTGCAGAAAAAGACACCGTCTTTTCAGCCTCAGTCCTTTCGTCCCTGTAAGAGTCATATTTGCCCAGGGATAGAGGAAAGGGAAGAAGACTGCAGCAGGCAGCCCATTCCCAGGAACAGAAGCCTTCCACCGCTTCTGCCAAGCTCTCAGCATGAGGCTGGGACCGTACAGGACCCCTGGATCCTACAAGTAGTATCCCAGGGGTACAGATTGGAATGTCGAAACGTTTCCCCCTCGCAGGCTCCTGAAGTCTGCTTTACCAAGGTATCCCTCCGACAAGGAGGCAGTATGGGAAAAAATTCACAAGCTGTATTCCCAGCAGGTGATAATCAAATTACCCCTCCTACAACAAGGAAAGGGGTATTATTCCACACTATATTGTGGTACTGAAGCCAGAAGGCTAGGTGAGACCTATTCTAAATCTAAAAAAATTTGAACACTTACAAAGGTTCAAATCAAGATGGAGTCACTCAGAGCAGTGATAACGAACCAGGAAGAAGGGGACTATATAGTGTCCCGGGACATCAGGGATGCTTACCTCCATGTCCCAAATTTGCCCTTCTCACTAAGGGTACCTCAGGTTCGTGGTATAGAACTGTCACTGTCAGTTTCAGACGCTGCCGTTTGGATTGTCCACGGCACCCCGGGTCTTTACCAAGGTAATGGCCGAAATGATGATTCTTCTTCGAAGAAAAGGCGTCTTAATTACCCCTTACTTGGACGATCTCCTGATAAGGGC
The DNA here is from genome assembly GCF_028390025.1 of Pseudophryne corroboree. Taxonomy (NCBI): domain Eukaryota; kingdom Metazoa; phylum Chordata; class Amphibia; order Anura; family Myobatrachidae; genus Pseudophryne; species Pseudophryne corroboree. Next base: position 250,588,339 of record NC_086451.1, on the reverse strand, counting down.
AAAGTCCAGGGAACAGTTGGAGGTCGGAGTAGCACTATCTCGGATACTGCTACAACAGCACGGATGGATTCTAAATATTCCAAAATCGCAGCTGATCCTGACGACACGTCTGCTGTGCCTAGGGATGATTCTGGACACAGTCCAGAAAAAGGTGTTTCTCCCGGAAGAGAAAGCCAGGGAGTTATCCGAGCTAGTCAAGAACCTCCTAAAACCAGGAAAAGTGTCAGTGCATCATTGCACAAGGGTCCTGGTAAAAATGGTGGCTTCCTACGAAGAAATTCCATTCGGCAGATTTCACCCAAGAACTTTTCAGTGGGATCTGCTGGACAAATGGTCCGGATCGCATCTTCAGATGCATCAGCGGATAACCCTATGTCACAACTGAGGGCCTGAGCTGACGGGAGGCAGCCTCAGTTGTAGGGGCTGAGATGTACCGGAACCTGGGAGGTTGTATCAGACCCCTGGACATGTAAGTAACATAAATAATAACTGCCCGAAGGCGTGACCACGACAACTTGGATAAAAGTCAATGATGTTTATTATGACAACTCCGCAACACAGCAGCAGTAAAAGAAAACGTAAAAGTCAGCAAAGAATAAATACAGTTCCTGGGTACTACAGGATGGCAGGAGCCACAGGGCACTGGTAGTGTGAGATAGTTCTTATGATCTTCTAGATGGAAAGTCCTTACCAGGCCCGACTGTAGCAATGGAGATAACCCAGGATTGTGCCAGCTGGTGTTCCAGGAAAAGCTGGGTTGCTGAAGATAAAACAGCTGCTGTGGATACTGGCTGGAACCAGACTGTTGTTAGCACGGAGTGGATACTGGCTGGAACCAGTTAAATAATAAATGAACTTGGGAGCGATGAAATATGAACTGAAATGTAGAACTTGAGAGCGGAGAAATAATAATACCGGTGGAGAGTGGTAAAGTGTAGAAAGGACACCGGCCCTTTAAGGGAAGCTGTACTCTGCTGGAAGCTGAGCTGGAAGCAGGTAATGTTGTAGCTGGAAACAGATGAATCCACAATGGATTGGAGAGTCAGGCTACACCGCAGGTGGAATGCTGGTGCGGGTCTCTATGGTGGAAGTCTTGAGACAGGAGCTGGAACCTGGAAGACAATCACAGGAGAGAGACAAACAGGAACTAGGTTTGACAACCAAAGCACTGACGCCTTCCTTGCTCAGGCACAGTGTATTTATACCTGCAGCAAGGAAGGGATTGGCTAGGCAATTATGCAGATTATCAATACTGAGAACAGATTGGTGGAAATGATCAGCTGACAGAATCCAAGATGGCTGCGCCCATGCAGACACTTGGAGGGAAGTTTGGTTTGTAATCCATGTGGTAATGAAAACAGTAATGGCGGCGCCGGCCACCGGAGACAGGAGGCGCCAGGCTGACAGATGCACATCCAACCACGCGGACACCGCGGAGGCCGCGGCTGACGTAATCGCCACTCAGACACTCTGCATGCAGAAGTTCAGGGACGGCGGCGGAGGCCGCGGGAGACGCCATGCCAGGTGTAATATGGCGTTTACTGTGACAGCGTCCCAGAGTGACAGGAGAGGATACAGGAATGTACACATCAGGATAACAGATGGGATCCGGTCCTGGAGCGCTGAGCCAGCCTTAGGAGGCATCTGATGGGTAAGAAATGGCGTCCAGATACCCGGATCATGACAGCACCCCCCCCCCCTTTAGGAGTGGCCCCAGGACACTTCTTTGGCTTTTGAGGAAACTTGGAATGGAATCTCCGGACCAAGGCAGGAGCATGGACATCAGAAGCATTGGTCCATGAACGTTCCTCAGGACCATAACCCTTCCAGTCAATAAGATATTGTAGTTGACCGTAACGGTGACGTGAGTCCAGGATCTTGGCCACTTCATACTCAACGCCTCGTTGAGTTTGGACTTTCGGAGTTGGAGGAAGTGAGGAATGAAACCGATTCAAGATCAGCGGTTTCAACAGGGAAACATGGAATGTCCTGGGTATTTTTAAGAAGGGAGGCAACTGGAGTCTGTAAGCAACAGGATTGATGACTTGTTCAATCTTGAAAGGACCGATATAGCGAGGTGCAAACTTCATACTGGGAACTCTTAACCTTAAATTCTTCGTGGATAACCATACCCGATCACCCACCTTGAGAGCAGGAACTGCTCGACGCTTCTTATCCGCAAACTTCTTGTACCTGAACGATGCCTTGAGCAGAGCTGATCGTACGCTCTTCCAGATATTGGCAAACTGATGCAAGGTGATATCCACTGCGGGAACAGAAGTTGCTGGAAGCGGTTGGAACTCAGGGACTTTAGGGTGGAATCCAAAGTTAGTGAAGAATGGTGTTGAAGCAGATGAAGAATGATACTGGTTGTTATGACAGAACTCGGCCCAGGGAAGTAATTGAACCCAGTCATCTTGAGAGGAGGACACATAGATGCGGAGGAAGGCCTCCAAGTCCTGATTCACCCTCTCGGTTTGACCATTGGTCTGAGGATGGTAAGCCGTGGAAAACTTTAGCTTGACTTGGAGGACTTGACATAAACTTCGCCAGAATTTGGCTGTGAATTGAACTCCTCGATCAGAGATAATTTCTTCAGGAAGACCGTGGAGTCGGAAGATCTCTTGTATGAATACTTGAGCCAACTTGGAAGCTGACGGAAGACCGGTGAGAGGAATGAAGTGTGCCATCTTGGTGAACCGGTCAACTACCACCCAGATGGTATTGAACTTGTTGCACATGGGTAAGTCTGTAATGAAATCCATCGACAAGTGGGTCCATGGTCGACGGGGAACGGATAGTGGAACCAGTTGCCCCGCAGGCGACTGGCGGGATACTTTATGTTGGGCACACTTTGGGCAAGATGCAATAAACTCCAAGACGTCCTTTTTCAGAGTTGGCCACCAATAGGACCTAGAAATAAACTCCAGGGTTTTTTGGATACCTGTATGTCCGGCAAAACGGGAAGCATGGGCCCAATGCATGAGCTTCTTCCTTAGCATCGGCTTCACAAAACTTTTCCCTGATGGGGGCGTAGAGTCCATCCCTACCGTGGAGAATGCCAACGGACTTATAATAGGATGCTTGTCTGAAGACTCTGACTCATTTTCTTGCTCCCATGAGCGGGAAAGGGCATCGGCCTTGCGATTCTGAGAGCCCGGACAGAACTGGAGTTTAAAGTCGAACCTGGAAAAGAAAAGTGCCCATCTGGCCTGACGAGGGTTGAGACATTGTGCGCCTTTCAAATATAGAAGGTTCTTGTGGTCTGTAAGGATGGTGATTGAATGAGAAGCTCCCTCCAACAGATATCTCCACTCCTCTAGAGCGAGCTTGATGGCTAGCAACTCCTGGTCGCCAATGGCATAGTTGCGCTCCGCTGGGGAGAACTTCCGTGAGAAGAAACTGCAAGGATGTAAATGGCCATCTTTAGCCCTCTGAGATAACACCGCTCCTACTCCAACGGAGGAGGCATCCACCTCTAGGATGAAAGGAGAGTCGATGTCAGGCTGTTTCAGGACAGGCGCAGAGATGAACCTCTGTTTTAAAAGATGAAAAGCTTGCATGGCTTCTTCAGACCACTTGGACGGGTTAGCACCCTTCTTGGTGAAAGCAGTAATAGGCGCCACAATGGTGGAAAAGTCTCGTATAAACTTTCGGTAATAATTGGCGAACCCTAAGAACCTCTGGACCCCTTTGAGGGTTAAGGGTACCGGCCAATTCTGAATTGCTTGTAGTTTCTCAGGATCCATCTCTAGTCCGGAACCGGACACAATGTACCCTAGAAACGGAATGGACTTGACTTCAAAGACGCATTTCTCTAATTTGCAATAGAGATGATTGACACGGAGACGGGACAGAACCTCCTTTACCCAAAAACGATGTTCCTCTAAATTGTTGGCAAAAATGAGGATATCATCTAGATAGACCACGACATGACGGTATAGAATGTCTCTGAAGATCTCATTGACGAAATGCTGGAAGACAGCTGGAGCATTGCTCAATCCGAAGGGCATGACGAGGTACTCATAATGTCCGTCATGGGTGTTAAATGCGGTCTTCCACTCGTCACCCTCATGGATCCTGATGAGATTGTATGCACCTCGCAAGTCCAGCTTTGTAAAGATGGTAGCTCCGCTAACTCTGTCAAAGAGCTCAGTAATCAGGGGTAAAGGATAACGGTTCTTGATGGTAATGTCGTTCAAACCTCTGTAGTCGATGCACGGCCGCAGACCACCATCTTTCTTTTTTACAAAAAAGAAGCCTGCGCCGGCTGGAGAAGAAGAAGGTCGAATGAACCCCTTTGCTAGGTTCTCTTTAATATATTCCTCCATAGAATGCGTCTCAGGCAGAGACAACGGATAAGTTCGGCCTCGAGGTGGAACCTTCCCTGGAACGAGATCAATCGGACAGTCCCATTCTCTATGAGGAGGAAGGATATCAGCAGAAGCTTTACTGAACACATCCGTGAAATCTTGATATGGAGGAGGTGGAACATCAGACGACCTGGGGGAGGAAGAACAGACAGGCAATACTTTAAACAAACATGTCTCAGCACAGGAGGAACCCCATGCCAGGATTTGCGTAGTCGTCCAATCAATTGTAGGATTGTGAAGACGGAGCCATGGAAGGCCCAGGACCACAGGATGTGTGGCTCTTGGAATCACTAAAAAAGAAATAAGTTCGGAATGAAGAACTCCCACTCTCAGACGAACTGGTAGAGTCCTTAAAGAAATAACTGCATCAAAAATTTTGCTGCCATCCACGGCAGTTAAAGAAATGGACGAAGGAAGTCTCTCGGTGGGTAGGGACCACCGTTTAACATAGGCTTCGGTAATAAAGTTCCCAGCTGCTCCGGAATCAAGGAGGGCAATGACGTTCCGATAACGTTGAGCAACTTGAAGCGAGACTGGGAGATTACAATCTTGAGAAGATGGAGAAGAGATCATTACTCCTAGCCGGCCCTCTCCTTGGCGAGCTAGGATTTGGAGTTTCCCGGACGTTTGGGACAGGCATTAATGGTGTGAGACGGAGCTGCACAATAGAGACAGAGAAACTCGGAGAGACGTCTTCGGCGCTCAGCAGGAGTTAAACGGGAACGGCCAAGTTGCATGGGCTCATCTTTAGATGGTGACAGTTGACGAGGAGGAGGAGCAGAAGATTTTGGAGCAGATGATCTTCCACGCTCAGTTGCTCTCTCTCTGAAACGTAAATCAACTTTCGTGCAGAGTGAGATTAGCTCATCTAACTTAGAAGGTAAGTCTCTGGTAGCTAACTCATCTTTAATACGCTCAGATAAGCCATGCCAGAATGCAGCATACAGGGCCTCGTCGTTCCATGCCAGTTCGGACGCCAGGATCTGGAACTGTATCAGATATTGTCCTACAGTACGTGACCCCTGGCGTAAACGGAGAATCTCGGATGAAGCTGAGGTTACCCGGCCTGGCTCGTCGAAGATGCGCCTGAATGTTGACACGAAGGCAGTGTAGGAAGATAGCAGGGTGTCGGACCTCTCCCATAACGGTGATGCCCAATCAAGGGCTGAGCCACTGAGAAGAGAAATAATGTAGGCAATTTTTGTACGGTCACTGGGAAAATTGCCAGGTTGTAGCTCAAACTGAATCTCACACTGGTTGAGAAATCCCCTGCAGAATCTTGGAGATCCGTCAAATTTTGCTGGCGTTGGAAGATGAAGACGTGGAGCAGAAATGGGTAAGGTGGGTGGGGTTATAGCTGGAGTCACTGTGGTTGACGCACCAGACGCGCCTGATCCACGGAGAGTTGTCTGAATCCCATCCAGCCGAGTAGAGAGATCCTGGAGACAGCGGATGATGTGGCCCTGTGCAGCCTCCTGATGTTCTAGTCGGGCTGCCAGTTCTTGCATCGGCCTGGCCGCTTGATCCTGGTCTCCGACTGGATTCATTAGGTCAGTGCTTACTGTCACAACTGAGGGCCTGAGCTGACGGGAGGCAGCCTCAGTTGTAGGGGCTGAGATGTACCGGAACCTGGGAGGTTGTATCAGACCCCTGGACATGTAAGTAACATAAATAATAACTGCCCGAAGGCGTGACCACGACAACTTGGATAAAAGTCAATGATGTTTATTATGACAACTCCGCAACACAGCAGCAGTAAAAGAAAACGTAAAAGTCAGCAAAGAATAAATACAGTTCCTGGGTACTACAGGATGGCAGGAGCCACAGGGCACTGGTAGTGTGAGATAGTTCTTATGATCTTCTAGATGGAAAGTCCTTACCAGGCCCGACTGTAGCAATGGAGATAACCCAGGATTGTGCCAGCTGGTGTTCCAGGAAAAGCTGGGTTGCTGAAGATAAAACAGCTGCTGTGGATACTGGCTGGAACCAGACTGTTGTTAGCACGGAGTGGATACTGGCTGGAACCAGTTAAATAATAAATGAACTTGGGAGCGATGAAATATGAACTGAAATGTAGAACTTGAGAGCGGAGAAATAATAATACCGGTGGAGAGTGGTAAAGTGTAGAAAGGACACCGGCCCTTTAAGGGAAGCTGTACTCTGCTGGAAGCTGAGCTGGAAGCAGGTAATGTTGTAGCTGGAAACAGATGAATCCACAATGGATTGGAGAGTCAGGCTACACCGCAGGTGGAATGCTGGTGCGGGTCTCTATGGTGGAAGTCTTGAGACAGGAGCTGGAACCTGGAAGACAATCACAGGAGAGAGACAAACAGGAACTAGGTTTGACAACCAAAGCACTGATGCCTTCCTTGCTCAGGCACAGTGTATTTATACCTGCAGCAAGGAAGGGATTGGCTAGGCAATTATGCAGATTATCAATACTGACAACAGATTGGTGGAAATGATCAGCTGACAGAATCCAAGATGGCTGCGCCCATGCAGACACTTGGAGGGAAGTTTGGTTTGTAATCCATGTGGTAATGAAAACAGTAATGGCGGCGCCGGCCACCGGAGACAGGAGGCGCCAGGCTGACAGATGCACATCCAACCACGCGGACACCGCGGAGGCCGCGGCTGACGTAATCGCCACTCAGACACTCTGCATGCAGAAGTTCAGGGACGGCGGCGGAGGCCGCGGGAGACGCCATGCCAGGTGTAATATGGCGTTTACTGTGACAGCGTCCCAGAGTGACAGGAGAGGATACAGGAATGTACACATCAGGATAACAGATGGGATCCGGTCCTGGAGCGCTGAGCCAGCCTTAGGAGGCATCTGATGGGTAAGAAATGGCGTCCAGATACCCGGATCGTGACACCCTATATCCAAGGACAAGGGTGTCTCTCCTGTGGTGGTTACAGCGTGCTCATCTTCTAGAGGGCCGCAGATTCGGCATTCAGGATTGGATGCTGGTGACCACGGAGGCCAGCCCGAGAGGCTGGGGAGCAGTCACACAAGGAAAAAAAATTTCCAGGGAGTGTGATCAAGTCTGGAGACTTTTCTCCACATAAATATACTGGAGCTAAGGGTAAATTTATAATGCTCTAAGCTTAGCAAGACCTCTGCTTCAAGGTCAGCCGGTATTGATCCAGTGGGAAAAACATCACGGCAGTCGCCCACGTAAACAGACAGGGCGGCACAAGAAGCAGGAGGGCAATGGCAAAAACTGCAAGGACTTTTCGCTGGGCGGAAAATCATGTGATAGCACTGTCAGCAGTGTTTCATTCCGGGAGTGGAAACTGGGAAGCAGACTTCCTCAGCAGGCACGACCTCCACCCGGGAGAGTGGAAACTTCATCGGGAAGTTTTTCCACATGATTGTGAACCGTTGGGAAATACCAAAGGTGGACATGATGGCGTCCCGTCTGAACAAAAAACGGGACAGGTATTGCGCCAGGTCAAGAGACCCTCAGGCAATAGCTGTGGACGTTCTGGTAACACCGTGGGTGTACCAGTCGGTGTATGTGTTCCCTCCTCTGCTTCTCATACCTAAGGTACTGAGAATTATAAGACGTAGAGGAGTAAGAACTATACTCATGGCTCCGGATTGGCCAAGAAGGACTTGGTACCCGGAACTTCAAGAGATGCTCACAGAGGACTTATGGCCTCTGCCGCTAAGAAGGGACTTGCTTCAGCAAGTACCATGTCTGTTCCAAGACTTACCGCAGCTGCGTTTGACGGCATGGCGGTGGAACGCCGGATCCTAAGGGAAAAAGGCATTCCGGAAGAGGTCATTCCTACCCTGGTCAAAGCCAGGAAGGAGGTGACCGCACAACATTATCACCACATGTGGCGAAAATATGTTGCGTGGTGTGAGGCCAGGAAGGCCCCACGAAGAAATTTCAACTCGGTCGATTCCTGCATTTCCTGCAAACAGGAGTGTCTATGGGCCTCAAATTGGGGCCCATTAAGGTTCAAATTTCGGCCCTGTCGATTTTCTTTCAGAAAGAATTGGCTTCAGTTCCTGAAGTCCAGAAGTTTGTCAAGGGAGTATTGCATATACAACCCCCTTTTGTGCCTCCAGTGGCACTGTGGGATCTCAACGTAGTTCTGGGATTCCTCAAATCACATTGGTTTAAAACCAGTCAAATCTGTGGATTTGAAGCATCTCACATGAAAAGTGACCATGCTCTTGGCCCTGGCCTGGGCCAGGCGAGTGTCAAATTGGTGGGGTTTTTTTCTCAAAAAAGCCCATATCTGTTTGTCCATTCGGACAGGGCAGAGCTGCGGACTCGTCCCCAGTTCTCTCCCTAAGGTGGTGTCAGTGTTTCACCTGAACCAGCTTATTGTGGTGCCTTGCGCCTACTAGGGACTTGGAGGACTCCAAGTTGCTGGATGTTGTCAGGGCCCTGAAAGTATAGGTTCCAGGACGGCTGGAGTCAGGAAAACTGACTTGCTGTTATCCTGTATGCACCCAACAAACTGGGTGCTCTTACTTCTAAGCAGACTATTGCTAGTTGGATGTGTAATACAATTCAGCTTGCACATTCTGTGGCAGGCCTGCCACAGCCAAAATATGTAAATGCCCATTCCACAAGGAAGGTGGGCTCATCTTGGGCGGCTGCCCGAGGGGTCTCGGCTTTACAACTTTGCCGAGCGGCTATTTAGTCAGGGGCAAACACGTTTGTAAAATCCTACAAATTTGATACCCTGGCTAAGGAGGACCTGGAGTTCTCTCATTCGGTGCTGCAGAGTCATCCGCACTCTCCCGCCCGTTTGGGAGCTTTGGTATAATCCCCATGGTCCTTTCAGGAACCCCAGCATCCACTAGGACGATAGAGAAAATAAGAATTTACTTACCGATAATTCTATTTCTCGGAGTCCGTAGTGGATGCTGGGCGCCCATCCCAAGTGCGGATTATCTGCATTACTTGTACATAGTTACAAAAATCGGGTTATTATTGTTGTGAGCCATCTTTTCAGAGGCTCCGCTGTTATCATACTGTTAACTGGGTTCAGATCACAGGTTGTACAGTGTGATTGGTGTGGCTGGTATGAGTCTTACCCGGGATTCAAAATCCTTCCTTATTGTGTACGCTCGTCCGGGCACAGTATCCTAACTGAGGCTTGGAGGAGGGTCATAGGGGGAGGAGCCAGTGCACACCACCTGATCCTAAAGCTTTACTTTTTGTGCCCTGTCTCCTGCGGAGCCGCTATTCCCCATGGTCCTTTCAGGAACCCCAGCATCCACTACGGACTCCGAGAAATAGAATTATCGGTAAGTAAATTCTTATTTTTTCCTGCCAGTATACATACGGACTGTCTGACATGCCTACTTGGGTGCTGTGACTCATATAATCCTCCACTAGTCTTTCAATGGTGACAGAATCATATGCAGTGACAGTAGACATGTCAGTAATCGTTGGCAGGTCCTTCAGTCCGGACCAGATGCCAGCTTTCACTCCTGACTGCCCTGCATAACCGCCAGCGGGTGGGCTAGGAAATCTTATCCTTTTCCTTGCAGCCCCAGTGGCAGGAGAAATTGAAGGAGGAGCGGTCACATTCCGCTTGAGTTGACAATTTACTCACCAGCAGGTCTTTGCACCACTGCACACTTGTGTCTGTCGGAAATAGAGATACAACGTAGGCTTTAAACCTAGGATCGAGCACGGTGGCCAAAATGTAGTGCTCTGATTTTAACAGATTGACCACCCTTGAATCCTGGCAAAGCGAATGAAGGGCTCCATCCACAAGTCCCACATACTATGCGGAATCGTTCCATCTTAGCTCCTCCTTCAATTTCTCCAGCTGCTTCTGCAAAAGCCTGATGAAGGGAATGACCTGACTCAAGCTGAAAGTGTCTGAACTGACTTCACGTGTGGCAAGTTCGAAGGGTTGGAGAACCTTGCACAAGACGGAAATCATTCACCACTGTGCTTGAATCAGGTGCATTACCCCTCCCTTGCCTATATCATAGGTGGATGTATAGGCTTGAATAGCCTTTTGCTGCTCCTCCATCCTCTGAAGCATATAGAGTGTTGAATTCCACCTCGTTACCACCGCTTGCTTCAGGTGATGGCAGGGCAGGTTCAGGCGTGGTTGATGGCGCTCAAGTCTTCGGCACGCGGTGGCTGAATGCCGTAAGTGGCCCGCAATTTTTTGGGCCACCGACAGCATCTCCTGCACGCCCCTGTCTTTTTTCAAACAATTCTGCACCATGAAATTAATTGTATGTGCAAAACATGGGACGTGCTGGATTTGCCCAGATGTAATGCACGCACAATATTGGTGGCGTTGTCCAATATCACAAATCCCCAGGAGAGTCCAATTGGGGTAAGCCATTCTGCAATAATGTTCCTCGGTTTCCATAAGAGGTTGTCAGCTGTGTGCCTCTTACAGATAGAGGTGATACATAGCATAGCCTGCCTAGGAACGAGTTTGTGTTTGCGAGATGCTGCTACTGGTGCCGCTGCTGTGGTTGCTGCGGGAGGCCATACATCTACCCAGTGGGCTGTCATAGTCATATAGTCCTTAGTCTGCCCTGTTCCACTTGTCCACATGTCCATGGTTAAGTGGACAGTGGGTACATCTGCATTTTGTAGGATACTAAGGACACTTTTTCTGACGTCTGTGTACATTCTCAGTATTGCCTGCCTAGAGAAGTGGAACCTAGATGGGATTTGATACCGGGGACACAGTACCTCAAATAATTCTTTAAGTCCCACTGAATTAATGGTGGATACCGGACGCACTTTTAACACCAACATAGCTGTCAAGGCCCCAGCTACCCGCTTTGCAACAGGATGACTGCTGTCATATGTCATCTTCCTCACAAAGGACTGTTGGACAGTCAATTGCTTACTGGAAGTATAACAAGTGGTCTTCCGACTTCCCCTCTGGGATCACGATCGACTCCCAGCAGCAACAGAAGCAGTGGCAGCAACAGCAGCATTAGGCGTACCACTCAAGGATACTCCTTAGGAATCCCGGTTAGGAGAGGACTCCTCAGTCTTGCCAGTGACATGGCCAGCAGGACTACGGACGTTCCTGACTGAGGAGGAAGCTGACGTTGAGGGAGTTGGTGGAGTGGCTTGCAGAAGCTTGGGTACAAGAGGAAGAAGGGATATAGGTGTCAGTGGACTGCTTACGCTCTTACCCAAAGTTTCACAACTAGACACTGACTTCTGATGAATGCACAGCAGGTGACGTTTAAGGAAGGATGTTCATATGTGGTTAACGTCCTTACCCCTACTTATTACAGATTGACAGAGGTAACATACGGCTTGACACCTGTTGTCCGGATTTGTGGAGAAATAATTCCACACCAAAGAGGTGGCTTTTTTGGTATTTTGCCCAGGCATCACAATGGGCTTATTTATCTCACAGACAACAGATGTCTCCCCCAGTGCCTGATTTAAACAAACCACATCACCATCAGAATCCTCATCATCAACTTCCTCCTCAGCGCCAGCAACACCCATATCCTCATCCTGGTGTACGTCAACAGTGACATCTTTAACTTGAATATCAGAAACTGGACTGTGGGTGCTCCTTCCAGCACATGCAGAGGGAGTGTAAATGGTGGAAGGAGACACCTCTTCCCATCCAGTGTTGGGAAGGTCAGGCATCGCAACCGCCGACACACTTGGACTCTCTTTGGGGATTTGTGATACCATCTTAGAATGCACAGTTCTTTGCTGTGCTTTTTCCAGCTTAACTCTTATAATTTTTCTAGCGGCAGGATGAGGGCTTCCATTGTCATGTGAAGCTGAACCACTAGTCATGAACGTAGGCAAGGGCCTTAGCCGTTCCTTGCAACTCCGTGTCGTAAATGGCATATTGGCAAGTTTACATTTCTCCTCAGACCATTTAAATTAATTTTTTGGGGTCTTTTAACTGAACTTTGGCTTTTTGTATTTTACATGCCCTCTACTATCACACTGGGCATCGGCCTTGGCAGACGACGTTGATGGCATTTCATTATCTATGTCATTACTATTGGCAGCAGCTTCAGCACTAGGAGGAAGTGGTTCTTGATCTTTCCCTACTTTATCCTCCAGATTTTTGTTCTCCATTATTTTTCTGGTGTAATATAATGATATGCGGTACCGGAGAGCGTACCTCTACACCGCACAGGGCAAACCCTGTGGAAATTATTTTATTAAATTTTAATAACCCCTTTATTTGGAGTAAATAATATACAGCACAGGACAGCACCACTGAACTTATATGACAGCACCACTGGACTGGACTGATACGGCAGTACCACTGGAATTTTACGGCAGTATCATTGGACTAGATTTATACACCAGTACCACTGGAATTATACAGCAGGATCACTGGAATTATACGGCAGGAACACTGGAATTATACGGCAGGATCACTGGAATTATACGGCAGTACAACTGGAATTATAATAAGAATTTACTTACCGATAATTCTATTTCTCGTAGTCCGTAGTGGATGCTGGGAACTCCGTAAGGACCATGGGGAATAGCGGCTCCGCAGGAGACTGGGCACAAAAAGTAAAAGCTTTAGACTAGCTGGTGTGCACTGGCTCCTCCCCCTATGACCCTCCTCCAAGCCTCAGTTAAGATACTGTGCCCGGACGAGCATACATAATAAGGAAGGATCTTGAATCCCGGGTAAGACTCATACCAGCCACACCAATCACACCGTACAACTCGTGATCTGAACCCAGTTAACAGTATGATAACCGTAGGAGCCTCTGAAAAGATGGCTTCCAACAATAAACAACCCGATTTGTTTGTAACAATAACTATATACAAGTATTGCAGACAATCCGCACTTGGGATGGGCGCCCAGCATCCACTACGGACTACGAGAAATAGAATTATCGGTAAGTAAATTCTTATTTTCTCTGATGTCCTAGTGGATGCTGGGAACTCCGTAAGGACCATGGGGATTATACCAAAGCTCCCAAACGGGCGGGAGAGTGCGGATGACTCTGCAGCACCGAATGAGAGAACTCCAGGTCCTCCTCAGCCAGGGTATCAAATTTGTAGAATTTAGCAAACGTGTTTGCCCCTGACCAAGTAGCTGCTCGGCAAAGTTGTAAAGCCGAGACCCCTCGGGCAGCCGCCCAAGATGAGCCCACCTTCCTTGTGGAATGGGCTTTAACAGATTTTGGCTGTGGCAGGCCTGCCACAGAATGTGCAAGTTGAATTGTACTACAAATCCAACGAGCAATCGTCTGCTTAGAAGCAGGAGCACCCAGCTTGTTGGGTGCATACAGTATAAACAGCGAGTCAGATTTTCTGACTCCAGCCGTCCTGGAAACATATATTTTCAGGGCCCTGACTACGTCCAGCAACTTGGAGTCCTCCAAGTCCCTAGTAGCCACAGGTACCACAATAGGTTGATTCATGTGAAACGCTGAAAACCACCTTAGGGAGAAATTGAGGACGAGTCCTCAATTCCGCCCTATCCGAATGAAATATCAGGTAAGGGCTTTTATAGGATAAAGCCGCCAATTCTGATACGCGCCTGGCTGAAGCCAGGGCCAACAGCATTACAACTTTCCATGTGAGATATTTCAAATCCACTGTGGCAAGTGGTTCAAACCAATGTGATTTTAGGAACCCTAAAACTACATTGAGATCCCAAGGTGCCACTGGAGGCACAAAAGGAGGCTGTATATGCAGTACCCCTTTGACAAACGTCTGAACTTCAGGCACTGAAGCCAGTTCTTTCTGGAAGAAGATCGACAGGGCCGAAATTTGAACCTTAATGGATCCTAATTTTAGGCCCATAGACAATCCTGCTTGCAGGAAATGTAGGAAACGACCCAGTTGAAATTCCTCCGTAGGGGCCTTCTTGGCCTCACACCACGCAACATATTTTCGCCAAATGCGATGATAATGTTTTGCAGTTACATCCTTCCTGGCCTTGATCAGGGTAGGGATGACTTCATCTGGAATGCCTTTTTCCTTCAGGATCCGGCGTTCAACCGCCATGCCGTCAAACGCAGCCGCGGTAAGTCTTGGAACAGACAAGGTCCCTGCTGGAGCAGGTCCTTCCTTAGAGGTAGAGGCCACGGGTCCTCCGTGAGCATCTCTTGCAGCTCCGGGTACCAAGTTCTTCTTGGCCAATCCGGAGCCACGAGTATCGATCTTACTCCTCTCCTTCTTATGATTCTCAGTACTTTTGGTATGAGAGGAAGAGGAGGGAACACATATACCGACTGGAAAACCCATGGAGTTACCAGAGCGTCCAAGACGGGACGCCATCATGTCCACCTTTGGTTTTTCCCAACGGTTTACAATCACTTGGAAGACTTCTGGATGAAGTCCCCACTCCCCCGGGTGGAGGTCGTGTCTGCTGAGGAAGTCTGCTTCCCAGTTGTCCACTCCCGGAATGAACACTGCTGACAGTGCTATCACATGATTTTCCGCCCAGCGGAGAATCCTTGCAGCTTCTGCCATTGCCCTCCTGCTTCTTGTGTGTCTGTTTACGTGGGCGACAGCCGTGATGTTGTCCGACTGGATCAATACCGGTTGACCCTGAAGCAGAGGCCTTGCTTGACTTAGGGCATTGTAAATGGCCCTTAGCTCTAGGATATTTATGTGAAGAGACGTTTCCATGCTTGACCACAAGCCCTGGAAATTTCTTCCCTGTATGACTGCTCCCCAGCCTCTCAGGCTGGCATCCGTGGTTACCAGCATCCAATCCTGAATGCCGAATCTGCGGCCCTCTAGAAGATGAGCCTTCTGTAACCACCACAGGAGAGATACCCTCGTCCTTGGAGATAGGGTTTTCCGCTGATGCATCTGAAGATGCGATCCGGACCATTTGTCCAGCAGATCCCACTGAAAAGTTCTTGCATGGAATCTTCCGAATGGAATCGCTTCGTAAGAAGCCACCATTTTTCCCAGGACTCTCGTGCACTGATGCACTGACACTTGTCCTGGTTTTAGGAGGTTCCTGACTAGCTCGGATAACTCCCTGGCCTTCTCCTCCGGGAGAAACACCTTTTTCTGGACTGTGTCCAGAATCATCCCTAGGAACAGTAGACGTGTTGTTGGAATCAGCTGTGATTTTGGGATATTTAGAATCCACCCGTGCTGACGTAGCACTACCTGAGATAGTGCTACTCCGACCTCTAACTGTTCCCTGGACCTTGCCCTTATCAGGAGATCGTCCAAGTAAGGGATAATTAATACGCCTTTTCTTCGAAGAAGAATCATCATTTCGGCCATTACCTTGGTAAAGACCCGTGGTGCCGTGGACAATCCAAACGGCAGCGTCTGAAACTGATAATGACAGTTTTGCATCACAAACCTGAGGTACCCTTGGTGAGAAGGGTAGATTGGGACATGGAGATAAGCATCCTTGATGTCTAGAGATACCATATAGTCCCCATATAGTCCCCTTCTTCCAGGTTCGCTATCACTGCTCTGAGTGACTCCATCTTGAATTTGAAACCTTTTTATGTAAGTGTTCAAAGATTTTAGATTTAAAATTGGTCTCACCGAGCCGTCCGGCTTCGGTACCACAAACAGCGTGGAATAATACCCCTTTCCCTGTTGTAGGAGGGGTACCTTGATTATCACCTGCTGGGAATACAGCTTGTGAATAGCTTCCAATACTGCCTCCCTGTCGGAGGGAGACGTTGGTAGAGCAGACTTCAGGAACCGGCGAGGGGGAGACGTCTCGAATTCCAATTTGTACCCCTGTGATACTACCTGCAGGATCCAGGGGTCCACTTGCGAGTGAGCCCACTGCGCGCTGAAATTCTTGAGACGGCCCCCCACCGTGCCCGAGTCTGCTTGCCCTTTTTCCCTCTTGCCCTTATAGGGACGAAAGGACTGGGTTTGAAAAGACGGTGTCTTTTTCTGCTGAGAGGTGACCTGGGGTAAAAAGGTGGATTTTCCAGCCGTTGCCGTGGCCACCAGGTCCGATAGACCGACCCCAAATAACTCCTCCCCTTTATACGGCAATACTTCCATATGTCGTTTGGAATCCGCATCACCTGACCACTGTCGCGTCCATAACGTTCTTCTGGCAGAAATGGACATCGCACTTACTCTAGATGCCAGGGTGCAAATATCCCTCTGTGCATCTCGCATATATAGTAATGCATCCTTTAAATGCTCTATAGTTAATAATATACTGTCCCTATCCAGGGTATCAATATTTTCAGTCAGGGAATCCGACCAAGCCACTCCAGCGCTGCACATCCAGGCTGAGGCGATCGCTGGTCGCAGTATAACACCGGTATGTGTGTATATACCTTTTAAGATATTTTCCAGCCTTCTATCAGCTGGTTCCTTGAGAGCGGCCGTATCTGGAGACGGTAACGCCACTTGTTTTGATAAGCGTGTGAGCGCCTTATCTACCCTAGGGGGTGTTTCCCAACGTGCCCTAACCTCTGGCGGGAAAGGGTATAGTGCCAATAATTTATTAGAAATCAGCAGTTTTTTATCGGGGGAAACCCACGCTTTATCACACACCTCATTTAATTCATCTGACTCAGGAAAAACTACTGGTAGTTTTTTCCACACCCCACACAATACCCTTTTTTGTGGTACTTGTAGTGTCAGAAATGTTCAATGCCTCCTTCATTGCCGTGATCATGTAACGTGTGGCCCTACTGGACATTACGTTTGTCTCGTCACCGTCGACACTGGATTCAGTATCCGTGTCAGGGTCTGTGTCGACCATCTGAGGTAACGGGCGTTTTAGCGCCCCTGACGGTGTCCGAGACGCCTGAACAGGCACTAATTGATTTGTCGGCTGTCTCATGTCGTCAACAGTTTTTTGCAAAGTGCTGACATTGTCACGTAATTCTTTAATTACTACCATCCAGTCAGGTGTCGACTCCCTAGGGGGTGACATCACTAACACAGGCAATTGCTCTGCTTCCACATCATTTTCCTCCTCATACATGTCGACACAATCGTACCGACACCCAGCACACACACAGGGAATGCTCTGATAGAGGACAGGACCCCACTAGCCCTTTGGGGAGACAGAGGGAGAGTTTGCCAGCACACACCAGAGCGCTATATATATACAGGGATAACCTTATATAAGTGTTACTCCCTTTATAGCTGCTGTATTATATATTAGCTGCCAATAGTGCCCCCCCTCTCTTGTTTTACCCTGTTTCTGTAGTGTAGTCTGCAGGGGAGAGTCAGGGAGCCGGCCTTCCAGCGGAGCTGTGAAAGAAAATGGCGCTCGTGTGCTGAGGAGAAAGGCTCCGCCCCCTTCACGGCGGCCTTTTCTCCCGCTTTTTTCAGGAAACTGGAAGGGGATAAATGCATCCATATAGCCCAGGAGCTATATGTGATGCATTTTTTTTTAGCCATATAAGGTTTTTATATCTTTTTTATTGCGTCTCAGGGCGCTCCCCCCCAGCGCCCTGCACCCTCAGTGACCGGAGTGTGAAGTGTGCTGAGAGCAATGGCGCACAGCTGCAGTGCTGTGCGCTACCTTATTTGAAGACAGGAACGTCTTCTGCCTCCGCTTTCTCCGGACCTCTTCACTCTTCTGGCTCTGTAATGGGGCCGGCGGCGCGGCTCCGGGACCCATCCAGGCTGAACCTGTGATCGTCCCTCTGGAGCTAATGTCCAGTAGCCAAGAAGCCCAATCCACTCTGCAGTCAGGTGAGTTCGCTTCTTCTCCCCTTAGTCCCACGATGCAGTGAGCCTGTTGCCAGCAGGACTCACTGAAAATAAAAAACCTATTTAAACTTTTACTTCTAAGCAGCTCAGGAGAGCCACCTAGCTTGCACCCTTCTCGTTCGGGCACAAAAATCTAACTGAGGCTTGGAGGAGGGTCATAGGGGGAGGAGCCAGTGCACACCAGCTAGTCTAAAGCTTTTACTTTTTGTGCCCAGTCTCCTGCGGAGCCGCTATTCCCCATGGTCCTTACGGAGTTCCCAGCATCCACTAGGACGTCAGAGAAATGACAGTATCACTGAAATTATACGGCAGTACCACTGGACTTATACGGCAGTACCACAGTACCACTGGACTGTATTTATACGGCAGTATCACTGGACTTATACGCCAGTACCACTGGAATTATATGGCAGTGCCACTGGAAATACAGTTGTGCTCATAAGTTTACATACCCTAGCAGAATTTGTGATTTTCTGGCCATTTGTCAGAGAATATGAATGATAACTCACAAACTTTCCTTTCACTCATGGTTAGTGGTTGGGTGAAGCCATTTATTGTCAAACAACTGTGTTTACTCTTTTTAAATCATAATGACAACAGAAACTACCAAAATGACCCTGATCAAAAGTTTACATACCCCAGCTCTTAATACCGTGTATTGCCCCCTTTAACATTAATGACAGCTTGAAGTTTTTGTGGTAATTGTGGATGAGGCTCTTTATTTTCTCAGATGGTAAAGCTGCCCATTCTTCTTGGCAAAAAGCCTCCAGTTCCTGTAAATTCTTGGGCTGTCTTGCATGAACTGCACGTTTTACGATCTCCCCAGAGTGGCTCAATGATACTGAGGTCAGTAGACTGAGATGGCCACTCCAGAACCTTCACTTTATTATTCTGCTGTAGCCAATGACAGGTCGACTTAGCCTTGTGTTTTGGATCATTGTCATGTTGGAACGTCCAAGTACGTCCCATGCGCAGCTTCCGGGCTGATGAGTGCAAATTTTCCTCCAGTATTTACTGATAACATGTTGCATTCATCTTGCCATCAATTTTGACCAAGTTTCCAGCGCCTTTGTAGCTCACACATCCCCAAAACATCAGCGATCCACCTCCGTGTTTCACAGTAGGAATGGTGTACCTTTCATCATAGGCCTTGTTGACTCCTCTCCAAATGTAACGTTTATGGTTGTGGCCAAAAAGTTAAATTTTGGTCTCATCACTCCAAATGACTTTGTTCCAGAAGTTTTGAGGCTTGTCTCTGTGCTGTTTGGAGTATTGTAAGCAGGATGCTTTGTGGCATTTGTGTAGTAATGGCTTTCTTCTGGCGACTCGACCATGCAGCCCATTTTTCATCAAATGCCTCCTTATTGTGCATCTTGAAACAACCACACCACTTTTTTTCAGAGTCCTGTATTTCAGCTGAAGTTATTTGTGGATTTTTCTTTGCATCCTGAACAATTTTCCTGGCAGTTGTGGCTGAAATTTTTGTTGGTCTACCTGAACGTGATTTGGTTTCCACAGAATCCCTCATTTTCCACTTCTTAATTAGAGTTTGAACACTGCTGATTGGCATTCTCAATTGCTTGGATATCTTTTTATATCCCTTTCCTGTTTTATACAGTTCAATTACCTTTTCCCGCAGATCCTTTGACAATTCTTTTGCTTTCCCCATGACTCAGATTCCAGACACGTCAGTGCAGCACTGGATGAAAGATGCAAGGGTCTTTCAGGAGTCCAGAAACTCACTGACCTTTTATACACACACACTGATTACAAGCAAACAGATCACAGGTGAGGATGATTACCTTTAGTAGCCATTGAAACCCATTTGTGTCAACTTGTGTGCATGTTATCAGGCCAAAATCTCCAGGGTATGTAAACTTTTGATCAGGGTCATTTGGGTAGTTTCTGTTGTCATTATGATTTAAAAAGAGTAAACACAGTTGTTTGACAATAAATGGCTTCACCCAACCACTAATCATGAGTGAAAGAAAAGTTTGTGAGTTATCATTCATATTTTCTGACAAATGGCCAGAAAATCACAAATTCTGCTAGGGTATGTAAACTTATGAGCACAACTGTACATGGCATTTTCACTGGAATTATACGGCAGTACCACTGGACTGGATTTATACAGCAGTATCACTGGATTTATATGCTAGTACCACTGGAATTATACAGCAGTACCAGTGGACATATACGGCAGTAGCACTGGACTGGATTTATATACCAATACCACTGGATTTATACGGCAGTACCACTGGACATATACGGCAGTATCACTGGATTTATACGGCAGTTCCTCTGGACATATATGGCAGTATCACTGGACTGGATTTATATGCCAGTACCACTGGATTTATATGGCAGTACCACTGGACATATACAGCAGTATCACTGGATTTATACGGCAGTTCCTCTGGACATATATGGCAGTATCACTGGACTGGATTTATATGCCAGTACCACTGGATTTATATGGCAGTACCACTGGACATATACAGCAGTACCACAGGACATATACAGCAGTGTCACTGGATTTATACGGCAGTACCACTGGAAATATACGGCAGTATAACTGAACTGAATTTATACGCCAGTACCACTGGATTTATATGGAAGTACCAGTGGACATATACAGCATTATCACAGGACATATACAGCAGTATCACTAGACTTATACACCAGTACCACTGGAATTATACAGCGGTATCACTGGAAATATACGGCAGTATCACTGGTATTATATGGAAGTATCACTGGAATTTTATGGCAGTACCACTGGAATTATACAGCAGTACCACTGGACTGGATTTATATGGTAGTATCACTGGATTTATACGCCAGTACCACTGGAATTATATGGTAGTATCACTGAAATTATACGGCAGTATCACTGGAATTATATGGCAGTACCACTGGATTTATATGGCAGTACCACTGGACTTGATTTATACGGCAGTATTACTGGATTTATATGCCATTTTCACTGGAATTATAGGGCAGTATCACATGAATTATACAGCAGTACCACTGGACTTATACGGCAGTACCACTGAACTGTATGTATACAGCAGTATCACTGGATTTATATGCCAATACCACTGGAATTATACAGCAGTATCACTGGAATTATACGGCAGTATCACTGGAATTATACGGCAGTATCACTGGAACTATACGGCAGTATCACTGGAATTATATGGCAGTACCACAGGACTTATACGGCAGTACCACAGGACTTATACGGCAGCACCACAGGACTTATACGGCAGCACCACAGGACTTATACGGCAGCACCACAGGACTGGATTTATACAGCAGTACCACTGGATTTATACACCAGTACCACTGGACATATACGGCAGTATCACTGGACTGGATTTATACACCAGTACCACTGGATTTATATGGCAGTACCACTGGAATTATACGGCAGTATCACTGGACTAGATTTATACACCAGTACTACTGGAATTATACAGCTGGATCACTGGAATTATACGGCAGGATCACTAGAATTATACAGCAGGATTACTGGATTTATACGTCAGTACCACTGGAATTATACAGCAGGATCACTGTTATTATGCGGCAGTATCACTGGACTCATATGGCAGTACCACTGGACTTATATGGCAGTATCACTGGACTGGATTCATACGCCAGTACCACTGGAATTATATGGCAGTACCACTGAACATATACGGCAGTATCACTGAATTTATATAACAGTGCCACTGGAGATATACGGCAGTACCACTGGACTTATACGGCAGTACCACAGTACCACTGGACTGCAATTATATGGCAGTATCACTGGACTTATACGCCAGTACCACTGGAATTATATGGCAGTATCACTGGACTTATACACCAGTACCACTGGAATTATGTGGCAGTGTCAATGGAATTATACGACAGTTTCACTAGAATTATATGGCAGTACCACTGGATTTATAAGGCAGTTCCACTGGACTGGATTTATACAGCAGTATCACTGGATTTTTATGCTAGTACCACTGGAATTATACGGCAGTACCACTGGACAGATACGGAAGTATCACTGGACTGGATTTATACGACGATACCACTAGATTTATACGGCAGTACCACTGGACATATACGTCAGTATCACTGGATTTATACGGCAGTACCACTGGATATATACGGCAGTATTACTGGACTGGATTTATACTTCAGTACCACTGGATTTATACGGCATGACCACTGGACATATACGGCAGTATCACTGGAATTATATGGCTTTACCACTGGACATATACGGCAGATTGTAACCTTGCGAGCAGGGCCTTCCTACCTCTATGTCTGTCTATTTTTACCCAGTTTTGCTCTATTACTGTTTTTCTAATTGTAAAGCGCAACGGAATATGTTGTGCTATATAAGAAACTGTTAATAACTAAATAAATAATAATAAATGAGTATCACTGGACTGGATTTATACACCAGTACCAACGGGATTATATGGCAGTATCACTGGAATTATACGGCAGTACCACTGGAATTATACGGCAGTACCACTGGACATATCTGGTAGTATCACTGGACCGGATTTATACAGCAATATTACTGGATTTATATGCCAGTACCACTGGAATTATACAGCAGGATCACTGGAATTATACGGCAGTATCACTGGAATTATATGGCAGTACCACAGGACTTATACGGCAGTACCACTGGACTGGATTTATATGGCAGTGTCACTTGACTTATACACCAGTACCACTGGACATATACAGCAGTATCACTGGAATGGATTTATATACCAGTACCACTGGATTTATATGGCAGTACCACTGGACATATACGGCAGTATAACTGGATTTATACGCCAGTACCACTGGATTTATACGGCAGTATCACTGGACATATACGGCACTATCACTGAATTTATACGGCAGTACCACTGGACATATTCGGCAGTATCACTGAACTGGATTTATTCGGCAGTACCACTGGATTTATACAGCAGTACCAGTGGACATATACGGCAGTAAGTATCACTGGACATATACGGCAGTATCACTGGACATATACGGCAGTATCCCTGGACTTATACGCCAGTACCACTGGATCTATACGGCAGTATCACTTTAATTATACGGCAGTACCACTGGACTTATACGGCAGGACCACTGGACCGTATTTATACGGCAGTATCACAAGACTTATATGTCAGTACCACCGGAATTATGCAGCAGTATCGCTGGAATTATACGGCAGTATCACTGGAATTATACGTCAGTACCACAGGACTAATACGGCAGTACCACTGGACTCCATTTATACGGAATTATATGTCAGTATTACCGGAATTATGCAGCAGTATCACTGGACTTATACGCCAGTGCAACTGGACATATAGGGCAGTATCACTGGACTAGATTTATACACCAGTAACACTGGATTTATATGGCAGTACCACTGAACATATACGGCAGTATCACTGGACTTATATGGCAGTACCACTGGACATATACAGAAGTATCACTGGACTGGATTTATACGCCAGTACCACTGGATTTATATGGCAGTACCACTGGACATATATTGCAGTGTCACTGGACTGGATTTATACGGCAGTACCACTCAATTTATACGGCAGTACCAGTGGACATATACTGCAGTATCACTGGACATATACGGCAGTATCACTGGACATATACGGCAGTATCACTGGACATATACGGCAGTATCGCTGGATTTATATGGCAGTAATGCTGGACATATATGGCAGTATCACTGAACTGGATTTATACGGCAGTACCAGTGGAATTATATAGCAATATCACTGGAATTATACGGCAGTACCACAGGACTTATACGGCAGTACCACAGGACTGCATTTTTACGGCAGTATCACTGGATTTATGCGCCAGTACCACTGGACATATACAGCAGTATCACTGGACTGCATTTATACACCAGTACCACTAGATTTATATAGCAGTACCACTGGACATATACGGCAGTATCACTGGACATTTACGGCAGAATCACTGGACTGGATTTACACGCAGTACCTCTGGACATATTTACGGCAGTACCACTGGACATATATATGGCAGTATCACTGGAATTATATTGCAGTACCACTGGACATATATGACAGTATCACTGGACTGGATTTTTACGCCAGTACAACTGGATTTATAAGCCAGTACCATTGGAATTATACGGCAGTTTCACTGGAATTATATGGCAGTACTACTGGACATATACAGCAGTATCACTGGACTGGATTTATACGACAGTACCACTGGATTTATACGGCATGACCACTGGACATATACGGCAGTATCACTGGACTTATTTGTCAGTACCACTGGACATATACGGCAGATTGTAAGCTTGCAAGCAGGGCCTTCCTACCTCTATGCCTGTCTATTTTTACCCAGTTTTGTTCTATTACTGTTGTTCTAATTGTAATGCGCAACGGAATATGCTGTGCTAGATAAGAAACTGTTAATAACTAAATAAATAATAATATATAAGTGTCACTGGACTGGATTTATACACCAGTACCAATGGAATTAGACGGCAGTATCACTGGAATTATACGGCAGTACTACTGGACATATCCGGCAGTATCACTGGACCATATTTATACGGCAGTACCGCTGGAATTATATGCCAGTACCACTGGAATTCTACGGCAGTATCACTGGAATTATACGGCAGTATCACTGGAATTATACGGCAGTACCACAGGACTAATACGGCAGTACCACTGGACTCCATTTATACGGAATTATATGTCAGTATTACCAGAATTATGCAGCAGTATCACTGGACTTATACGCCAGTACATCTGGACATATAGGGCAGTATCACTGGACTAGATTTATACACCAGTAACACTGGATTTATATGGCAGTACCACTGAACATATACGGCAGTATCACTGGACTTATATGGCAGTACCACTGGACATATACAGAAGTATCACTGGACTGGATTTATACGCCAGTACCACTGGATTTATATGGCAGTACCACTGGACATATATTGCAGTGTCACTGGACTGGATTTATACGGCAGTACCACTCAATTTATACGGCAGTACCAGTGGACATATACTGCAGTATCACTGGACATATACGGCAGTATCACTGGACATATACAGCAGTATCGCTGGATTTATATGGCAGTAATGCTGGACATATATGGCAGTATCACTGAACTGGATTTATACGGCAGTACCAGTGGAATTATACAGCAATATCACTGGAATTATACGGCAGTACCACAGGACTTATACGGCAGTACCACTGGACTGCATTTTTACGGCAGTATCACTGGATTTATGCGCCAGTACCACTGGACATATACGGCAGTATCACTGGACTGCATTTATACACCAGTACCACTAGATTTATATAGCAGTACCACTGGACATATACGGCAGTATCACTGGACATATACGGCAGTATCACTGGACATTTACGGCAGAATCACTGGACTGGATTTACACGCCAGTACCACTGGACATATTTACGGCAGTACCACTGGACATATATATGGCAGTATCACTGGAATTATATTGCAGTACCACTGGACATATATGACAGTATCACTGGACTGGATTTTTACGCCAGTACAACTGGATTTATAAGCCAGTACCATTGGAATTATACGGCAGTTTCACTGGAATTATATGGCAGTACTACTGGACATATACAGCAGTATCACTGGACTGGATTTATACAACAGTACCACTGGATTTATACGGCAGTACCACTGGACATATACGGCAGTATCACTGGATTTATACAGCAGTACCACTGGATATATACGGCAGTATCACTGGACTGGATTTATACTCCAGTACCACTGGATTTATACGGCATGACCACTGGACATATACGGCAGTATCACTGGACTTATTTGTCAGTACCACTGGACATATATGGCAGATTGTAAGCTTGCAAGCAGGGCCTTCCTACCTCTATGCCAGTCTATTTTTACCCAGTTTTGTTCTATTACTGTTGTTC
This sequence comes from Pseudophryne corroboree, assembly GCF_028390025.1. Taxonomy (NCBI): domain Eukaryota; kingdom Metazoa; phylum Chordata; class Amphibia; order Anura; family Myobatrachidae; genus Pseudophryne; species Pseudophryne corroboree. Next base: position 250,562,307 of record NC_086451.1, on the reverse strand, counting down.
TAATTGTAATGCGCAACGGAATATGCTGTGCTAGATAAGAAACTGTTCATAACTAAATAAATAATAATATATAAGTGTCACTGGACTGGATTTATACACCAGTACCAATGGAATTAGACGGCAGTATCACTGGAATTATACGGCAGTACCACTGGAATTATACGGCAGTACTACTGGACATATCCGGCAGTATCACTGGACCATATTTATACGGCAGTACCGCTGGAATTATATGCCAGTACCACTGGAATTCTACGGCAGTATCACTGGAATTATACGGCAGTACTACTGGAATTGTACAGCAGCACCACTGGCAATATACAGCAGTATCACTGGACATATACGGCAGTATCACTGGACTGGATTTATACGCCAGTACCACTGGACATATACGGCAGTATCACTGGATTTATATAGCAGTGCCACTGGAGACATACGGCAGTATCACTGAACATATACGTCAGTATCACTGGACATATATACGGCAGTACCACTGGATATATATACGGCAGTACCACTGGACATATACAGCAGCATCGGGACACCACCACTGGACTGATGCAGGATAACACAGCACCACTGCAATGGACTGGACTTATACAGCAGCACTGAACATATGGCAGCAGATGATACCACCACTGTGACTGGACTGATGCAGCACAAGACACTACCACTGTACTGATGCAGGACAACACAGCACCACTGCAATGGACTGGACTTATACAGCAGCACTGGACATATGGCAGTAGAGGACACCACCACTGTGACTGGACTGATGCAGCACAATACACCATCAATTAACTGATGCAGCACAACACAGCACCACTGGACTGGACTTATACAGCAGCACTGGACATATGGCAGCAGAGGACACCACCAGTGTGACTGGACTGATGCAACACAAGACACCACTGCTGGACTGATGCAGCACAACACAGCACCACTGGACTGGACTTATACAGCAGCACTGGACATATGTCAGCAGAGGACACCACCACTGTGACTGGACTGATGCAGCACAAGACACTACCACTGAACTGATGCAGGACACTGAGGACGGAGACACGTCCTCTCTCTATACTGTCCAATGCTGGAGTGAAAATGGCAGCGACACGCAGCTCCTTCTATGGAATCCAAACCCTGCGACAATCCAACAGCGGGATAATGACTTTTTGCCACGTTCTGGTTTCCGAGCCAGGCGGGAAAACCTGAGCCTGACTCAGATCCGGGCTCGGGTAGTGAAGTTGGGGGGGGGGGGGGGGGGGGGTTCGGTTCCCAGGGAAACGAACCCGCTCATCTCTAATTTTTATTAAAAACATGAACATTGGCCCTCATTCCGAGTTGATCACTCGCTAGCTGCTTTTAGCAGCAGTGCAAACGCTAAGCCGCCGCCCTCTGGGACTGTATCTTAGCTTATCAGAAGCGCGAACAAAAGGATCGCAAAACGGTGTCAAAATATTTTCAAAACAGTTTCAGAGTAGCTGCAGACCTACTCCTACCTTGCGATCACTTCAGTCTATTTAGTTCCTGTTTTGACGTCACAAACACGTCCTGCGTTCGGCAAGCCAATCCACCGTTTCCCCAGGCACGCCTGCGTTTGTATCTGAAACCCCTGCGTTTTTCAGCACATTCCCGGAAAATGGTCAGTTACCTCCCAGAAACGCCCCATTCCTGTCAATCACTCACCGATCAGCAGTGCGACTGAAAAGCGTCGCTAGACCTTGTGTGAAACTGCTTTGGCTTTTGTGAAAGTACTTCGCGCGTGCGCAGTGTGCACCATACGCATTCGCAGAAGTGCGATTTTTAGCCTGATCGCTACGCTGCGAACAACGGCAGCTATCGATCAACTCGGAATGACCCCCATTGATCTAAACTGAAAAAAGGACCAAATGTGATAATAGAACAATTATAACAAAATACAGAAAAGTTATTTTCTATTGATATTTTTTTTATATTAGATCACAATCTGGAATAAAGTGCATCTGCATCAAAAATGTTTTTCAGTAGGTGGACACCTGTTGTGAGCTCCATTGATCATTCCTGCTCCTTATCGGTACCTGGCCATTTCAGCTGCTTGTTGCGCCACTGTAATCAGCTTAGTGAGACACCGTCTGCAAGAGTGGCATCCCTGAATTACCCTTATGGTGCTCTGAAGTGGAACATACTATCGTTCTCCTTCTTTCAGGTTTGTGCAGGCCGCTGGTCTAGATCAGTGACGTGCGGTGATGTCAGTGGCTGGGGAGGCACACATGGGGAGTCATTCCGACCCGATCGCTCGCTGCAGTTTATCGCAGCGCATGATGGGGTCGGGTCTGTGCATGCCTCGGCGTCGCAGTGCGCCAGCGCATGCTGGGCGGTCGAAGGCCATTGTATTGTAGCGATCAGGCAGCGATTGTGTCAATCAGGCAGAGGCGGTCGCTGGGTGGGAGGGGGTTGGATGGCAGCATTAAGCCACCATTAAGGGGGCGCGGTCCGGCCAACGCAGGCATGGTCGGACCTTTGGGGGGGCGGGCCATGGTGGCTGCGTGACATCACACGCAGCCGCTGCGACCCAGGCAGCAAGGAGGTTCTCCCGGCCAGCCGCAGGAGCTGCGCTAGCCGGGAGTTACTCCTGAAATGCAAAAGCCTCACTGTGTGCGATGTTATTGCATTTCTGCAGGGGGGGGGACAGTACTGACATTCGGGGCGGACTAGCCCTGTGCTGGGCGTCCCCCCCGCATGTCTGAGTACCTGATCGTAGCTGTGCTAAATTTAGCACAGCTACGATCAACTCGGAATGACCCCCTTGGGATGAGTCTGAGGCAGTGGCCAAAGTGGAAATTTTGAAGTGGGGATATGGAAAAGTGAAGGTTGTAATTATGCTCCAGAAAAGGGGGCGTGGCCTTCAGTGTAGTTTACCCCACCATATACCCCTTATACACATTGTGCACCACAATAGTAGGACCCCTTACTAGTGCCCCTTTCACATTATACCACACAGTGGGGGTCATTCCAAGTTGATCGCTAGCTGAAAATGTTTGCTGAGCAGCGATGATGCCAAAAAGCGGCACTTCTGCGCATGCGTATGCAGCGCAATGCGCACTCGCGACATACTTTCACAACGGCCGATGTCTTTTTACACAAGGTCTAGCGAAGCTTTTCAGTCGCAATGGCCGCCGCAGAGTGATTGACAGGAAAGGGTCGTTTCTGAGTGTCAACTGACCGTTTTCAGGGAGTGTTCGGAAAAACGCAGGCATGCCAGGAAAAACGCAGGCGTGGCTGGCCAAACGCAGGGCGTGTTTGTGACATCAAATCCGGAACTGAATGGTCTGGAGTGATCGCAAGCGCTGAGTAGGTCTGGGTCTACTCTAATAATGCACAATTTTTTTTTGGAGCCGCTCTGCGATCCTTTCGTTCTCACTTCTGCTAAGCTAAAATACACTCCCAGAGGGCGGCGGCTTAGCATTTGCACGACTGCTAAAAACTGCTAGCGAGCGATCAACTCAAATGACCACCAGTATGAGCCGAAATACACATTATACCACACAATATGAGCCTTCATTCACATTATACCACAAAAAATTAGCCAAAATTCACATTATATCACACGGAATGAGCCGAAATTCACATTATAGCACATGGATTGAGCCAAAATTCACATTACAGCACACGGTATGAGCCGAAATTCACATTATAGTACATAGTATGAGCTGAAATTCACATTATAGCACACAGAATGAGCCGAAATTCAAATTATAGCACACAGAATGAGCCAAAATTCACATTATAACACACGGTATGAGCCGAAATTCACATTATAGCACACGGCATGAGACAAAATTCAGGGAAATTTAAAACATTTATACTGGCGGGGGCTATATCTAGTGCCTATTCACTTCCAACATATATACTTTTTCCAGATTATTGTGAAAACTTCAGTAATCATGCTGCCCAGGTCGCCCCCCCTGCGCCCTGCACCCTGCAAGTGCCGCCATAAGTGTGTTTGGGAGCATGGCATGCAGCGCGACCGCTGCGCGGTACCTCTGTACTGAAGTCTTCTGTTCTTCCTTTACTCTTTCTTCTGGCTCTGTGAGGGGGTTGACGGCGCGGCTCCGGGAACAAGCAGCTAGGCGCACCAAGTGATCGAGCCCTCTGGAGCTAATGGTGTCCAGTAGCCTAAGAAGCAGAGCCTTTGAACTCAGAAGAAGTAGGTCTGCTTCTCTCCCCTCACTCCCATGAAGCAGGGAGCCTGTAGCCAGCAGGTCTCCCTGAAAATAATAAACCTAACACAAAGTCTTTTCAGAGGAACTCAGGAGAGCTCCCCTAGTGTGTGTCCAGTCTCTCTGGGCACATAATCTAACTGAGGTCTGGAGGAGGGGCATAGAGGGAGGAGCCAGTTCACACCCATTCAAAGTCTTATAGTGTGCCCATGTCTCCTGCGGATCCCGTCTATACCCCATGATCCTTTTGGAGTCCCCAGCATCCTCTACGGACTAGGAGAAAAGGATTTACCGGTAGGTATTAAAATCCTATTATTTAAATCATCATTAATTCATAGTTGAAGGGTTTATTAATGAAGATTGGTCCAGATTCCTGTCTGGCATTTTGCAATATGCTGTTCTTTCAAACATGTTCCTCGCAATTGCCTCAGCCCAGACCACCTTCCTTTTCAATACTTTAGCAATGACGTACAGTTATAACAGGTAACATTTAAATACTTTCAATCAGGGGTCCTTTTTAATGGGTGGTCTTCTGTATGCCGACTGACGGGATCCCGGCGCACAGTATACTGGCGCCGGGATCCCGACAGCTGGCATACCGACACTTATTCTCCCTCGTGGGGGTCCACGACCCCCCTGGAGGGAGAATAAAATAGTGTTGCGCGCCACCGTGCCCGTAGCGTGGCGAGCGCAGCGAGCCCGCAAGGGGCTCATTTGCGCTCGCCACACTGTTGGTAAGCCGGCGGTCGGGCTCCCGGCGCCGGTATGCTGGTCGCTGGGAGCCCGACCGCCGGCATATCGTAGTGTACCCCTTTTTAAGCAGTCGTACATGATTATAATTTTAATTTCAAAGCCTGGATTTAGCCTGGACTTAAACTGGATTAAACCTGAAAGAAAACAACTAACAACACATACAACAACAGATGAACTACTTACCAATATCAATTGTAAGTACATATTTATCACCCTCCAACTTTCACCATGTGAACACTATGCAACCCATTTTCAGAGAGGAACATTTGTAAGGGGATGCTGTCAATTTACCTACAATCAAAATCCCGACAGTCAAAATCCTAGCATCCATTGACCGACTGTCAAAATCCAGACAAGGTCGAAATACTGACATTTAAAATGTCAACAGGTCAAAAAGTCGACATGAGTTTTTTAATTATTTTTTCATTGAAACCGACTTCATACTTTACTATCCCAGTAGACCTGAAGGGGGAATACAATTGTGTACCGAGCGCAGCGAGCCATGCGAGGGGCTGCGGTACACTTATACGGTGTCCATGTTGACCTATGTCAACATACACACCCAAAACAATTAAAAACACGTAATCTTTTTGACCTGCCCACATTTTAAATGTCGGTATTTTGAGCTTAACGGTATTGTAAATGATGGTATATTGACCTTGTCGGGATTTGACCATTGGTCAATTGTTGCCTGGATATTGACCATCAGGATTTTGATTGTAGGAATTTCATACTAAACCTATTTGTAAGATCAAGCTTCTATCCATAATCAGGATCACAAAGATCTTCATTGACTCAATTGTGAGTTCACCTTCTTATCACACCAAACAATGCCTGTCTGTGTAACTTGGACAATGAGCACTGTATTTCCATGTTCTTGATGCATCTACAACATTCCATTTCTCCTTCAGCTACTTGTATGTTTATTTGCAGTATTCACAAACATCTTCATACACATTCTGGACCTATATCATTTTGTCTTTACATACTTGCAAGCCCAGTCTTAATTTCCTTTGCTTTTTGCTTACCCTCTCATATCCTCTCATTTTTAACACCTCCTTCAACTTCAATTTCTACAAAAACTTTCTGCTTTAACAAAACTACTGCCATTGAACACTTCCAACACTGTACATTCACCTGCACTTCTGCAATTCTACTGCACTGTTCATCTTACAACCCCCACTTCTATTTCCATAAGTATAATCCTATTTACCTCATCCACACTACAGCATGCCTAAAACACTCCTTGTCGGCCCTATCCTATTTTCTGTCCCCTGCTCCCACCTCTATCCTTCTCCCCTAGTTTCCTACATCACCTCCTCTCACCCCTCCTCTGTCTCCCATCCACCCCACTACTTCCCTTCCACTCCTCCCCTGTCACCCCACTGTCATTCACTTCTACCCTACCTTTGACCCAATCCTTCACCACTCAGCCCTGCTCCCTCCCTCTTCTCCCTACCTCACCTCTTCTCCCTCTGTGCCACATTTTACTCCCTCCATGCTCAACTGCTGCAGTGTCCCATCCTAGCTCAGTAGCCAGCACCCTCACTACACCCTCTGTATCACTGCCTTCTAAATCCATCTCACCTCATTACTACAGCAACCCTGATAATTCCATTCACATCATTCCCTCAGACTCTCTCCCTCTCTCCTGTGCCCTCTGGAATGGAAAATATGTCTGTAATAAACTGGTCCTTACATATGACCTTTTCATTTGCACTGTGGTGACCTGGTGGTCACCACAGTGGTGGTATTGCGCTCCTATACCCTCAGAACCATCCCTTGCTATATGCCTCTTCCAACCTGTTCATATTCGAGTAGCTGTAACTTACCGCTCCCATGGCATGCCCTCCAAATTCCTTGACAACTTTGCTTCCTGGCTTCCTCTCTTCTGACATTCCCTCCATTATCTTAGTTGATTCCATCATCCTTATCGATAACCCCACAAAATTACCTGCCTCTAAACTCCTTAACCTCACCCATTCACTTGGTGTCTTCCAGTGGACTTCCTCCCCCTGCCATGTGAATGGGAGCTCACTGGATCTGATATTCACTCACGGCTGTGACTTTTCTGAATTCTACAACTCCCTGTTCCCCATCTCTGACCATCACCTCCTCACTTTTAACCTATCTCTCTCTGCTTCTTCATCTCTACCTCCTAAGACTACCATCACTAAGCGTAACATTGAGGCTATAACAGGGCCGGATCTATGGGGGGGGCGAAGGGGGCGACCACCCCCCCTAACAGTCATAGCCACGCCCACTTTTGAGCAGAAGAGAGCTCTCCTGGGAGAGCCTGAGGCAGAATGATGTGCTGCAGCCTATACCACAGCAGCACAGAGGAGCCAGGAGAGCAAGGGTTACAGAGCATTTGCCCCTCACTTGCTGGTGTGTGGGTACTAGGGCTAATAAATACAATTACCCCATAGCACAGTCACATGTACATAGATCAATCACTAAGCTCTATCTCAGTCTCACTCAAAAAGTTCAGTCAGAATTGAGAGAGGAGGAGTTAGGATTGCAGATGGGAGGAGTTGGGACTGTAGAGGGAGGAGTCAAGATTAAACAGTAAACCGCCCCCCCTAAAGAAAAATCTAGATCCGTCCCTGGGCTATAAACACCACTTCCCTATCCTCCCTGTTTGACTCACTTCTCTCTCATGCCCTGAACAAGCTACTTCCCTATACAATGTATCCCTTACATCTGCTCTTGACTCTGTTTCCCCACGACCACTATTCACTCTCACAGATCGACACTTCAATCATGGCACACAAAATGCACCAGATATCTGCAAAAATGCTCACGTACCGCTGAGCAACAGTGGAGGACATCACGCTCTAAGGCCGACTTCCTCCACGACAAATTTATGCTCTTTGCTGCCCTTTCCCTTTCTAAACAATCATACTTCCAAAACCTCATCTCCCAATCCTCAAACCCCTGGCGCCTCTTTGCTACTGTCAACTCGCTCCTCTCCCCACGACACCTCAACTGCCCTTTTCATTCTCTGCTCTTGACTTTGCCACCTACTTCACATCCAAACTGACTCCATTCGTCAGGACATAACATCCCACCAGAACCTGAGCAACCTCCCTCCTCCATTACCCAACCACCGCTCTCAAACCTGCCATTTCTATCTCAAAAGCATCTCCAGAATCAGACCCTTTCTCACCCAGGACGCTAATAAGACCCTCATCCACTCACTGGTCATTTCCAGATTGGATTACTGTAAGCTCCTCCTATTATTATTATTATAATCCTTTATTTATATGGCGCCAAAAGGGATCCGCAGCACCCATTACACAGTACGTAAAATGAGCAAACAAGAAAACCGCACTTACAGTACAGTACAAAATAGGACAGGTATAGAAAACCCGGGGTTAGGTGCCATCAAAGGCAGTATGGAGTATAAGATAGTGTAAGTAACAAAAGGAAAAGCACATGAGGAAAGAAGTCCCTGCTCTTGTGAGTTTACAATCTAAAAGGTGAGGGGCTAACCAGAGTGACACAGATGGGGTAGACAGTGAGCATAGACAAGAGGGTTAGGAGGAGAGTTGACTGGGTTTGGTGAAGAAGTGGGTCTTGAGAGCCCATTTGAAGCTTTGTAGAGAGATGGAGAGTTGGATGGGGAGAGGTAGAGCATTCCAAAGATAGGGAGCAGCACGTGCAAAATATTGTAGGTTGGAGTGGGAGGAGGTAATTAGTCGGCAGAAGAGACGGCATGCATTAGCAGAGCGAAGAGGATGGGAGGGAATGTAAAGAGAGATAAAGTCAGAGATGTAAGAGGGAGACGAGTGGGTGAGGGCTTTGTAGGTGAGTGTGAGAAGCTTGAATTGGATTCTGAATGGGAAGGGTAGCCAGTGAAGGTCCTGCAAGAGAGGGAATGTGGATGTAGTACGTTTGGTGAGGAAGATGAGATGGGCAGCAGCATTGAGGATAGATTGAAGTGGAGAGAGGCATTTTTGAGAGAGGCCAGATAGGAGGAGATTGCAGTAGTCTAATCTGGAGATGACTAGTGAGTGAATGAGGGTCTTATTAGCATCCTGGGTGAGAAAGGGTCTAATCCTAGAGATGTTTTTGAGGTGGAAATGGCAGGTTTTTGAGAGGTACTGAATGTGTGGTTTGAAGGAGAGGGAGGAGTCAAGGATTACTCCAAGACATGACACTTGGGGGCTAGATGAGATAGTTGTGCTATCAATGGATAATGAAATTGTGGGAGGTGAGGTTATGCGGGAGGGAGGGAAGATGATCAGCTCAGTCTTAGACATGTTAAGTTTAAGAAAGCACTGGGACATCCAGGAGGAGATAGCAGAGAGACAGTTGGAGATACAAGTGAGGATAGCAGGGGAGAAGTCAGGGAAGGAAAGGTAGATTTGAGTATCATCAGCGTAGAGATGATATTTTAAGTCAAAAGAGCTAATGAGCTCACCTAATGAGGATGTGTAGAGAGAGAAAAGGAGAGGCCCAAGAACAGAACCTTGGGGGACACCTACTGGTAGAGGAAATGGGGGAATGGAGTCATGAGAGGAGACAGAGAAAGAATGGTCAGAAAGGTAGGAGGACAGCCAGGAGAGAGCAGTATCACGCAAACCAAGGGAGTAAAGGATTTGCAGGAGGAGAGGGTGGTCTACAGTGTCAAAAGCAGCAGAGAGGTCAAGGAGAATAAGTAGAGAGTAGTGGCCCCTGGATTTCGCATCAAGGAGGTCATTGCATACTTTTGTGAGGGCAGTTTTAGTGGAGTGCTGAGGACAGAAACCAGACTGGAAAGGGTCAAGCAGTGAGTGGGAAGAAAGAAAGACAGTGAGGCGGTTGTAGACAATACGCTCAAGGAGTTTGGAGTTTCCCTGAAAAATAACTCCCTCCACTTCAATCCTCAATGCTGCTGCCTGTCCCATCTTCCTCAACAAATGTACTACATCCACCTACCTTGCAGGACCTTCACTGGCTAAACTTTCCATTCAGAATCCAATTCAAGCTTCTCACAGTCATCTACAAAGCCCTCACCCACTCTTCTCCCTGTTACATATCTGACCTTTTCTCTCTTTACATTCCCACCCATCCTCTTCGCTCTGTTAATGCACGCCTTTTCTCCTGCCAATTGATTACCTCCTCCCACTCCTACCTACAAGGTTTTGCACATGTAGCACTCTATCTCTGGAATTCTCTACCTCTCCCCATCTGACTCTCTGCCTCTTTACAAAACTTCAAACAGGCTCTCAAGACCCACTACTTCACCAAACCCAGCCAACTCTCCTCCTAGCCCTCTTGTATATGCTCACTGTCTATCCCTTCTGTGTCACCGCGGTTTATCTGCCCTTCTCCTTTTAGATTGTAATCTTGCAAGAGCAGGGCCTTTTTTCCTCATGTGCCTTTCCTTTTCATAATTACACTATCTTATACTTGATACTCCCCTAGCCCCTGGTTTTCCATACCTGTCCTATTTTGCCTTGAACTGTAAGTGCTGTTTTCTTGTTTGCTTATTTGATTATGTACTGATATGTACTGTGTAATAGGCACTGCAGGTCCCTTGTGGTGCCATATAAATAAAGGATAATAATAATAATAATTAGCAACAGAGGAAGAGCAGTGATACAATGTGGAAACATACTGAAAATGGCCTCATGTAGACTGGATCGAAAATAACTATAGGCAGAACTAACACAAAAGTAGGCAAGGTTAAAAAAATATGTCCCTAGAAGCGTATTAAAAAAAAATTGCTTATGCCTATGCCTACCTGTACCCAACAATGTATACATCATAGTGACATATACTGTAATACAGAGAGCATCCTAGTAACAAATCTAAAATACAAATAGCATCCTAGTTAAAAATACTAGTGACCCAAACACAATACAGAAAGCATCCTAGTGACCACCACGCTCATGAGGGATGAAGCAGCCAGAGGGACATGTTAATAAGTTGTCTGGTCCTTGGGGAAGGTCCAGCAACCAGGAAGCAGAACAAAATTTGGGTTTAGAGTTAGTGTGGTCAGCTGTATGTATTGCGCTAAACCTCTGAAAATAGCTATTTTCTGAGGTTAATTCACATGTTTGTGATTAGTACATGCCACCCTTAGTGAGAAATGCCCTCATAAGATATATGGACAATCTGCCCCTGATTGACCACGTAGTAATCATTACACTGTCTTTGTACAATCCTGTTACATAATGACAGATTATTAAATTAGATAGTAGAAATGTACCCTTGCTTAAACTGTTTTGCCACTAGAAATATTTAGCTTGGAATATGTGCTCATTTGAGAAGCTATGTTGATCAAAGTTTTATAACCAGGTCTCGCACAACCATTACTAGCCAAAAAAACAAACCCCAATTGCCATGGTGGGGTTGGAAGGAATTTTTTCCCTAGTGAGGTTAAATTGACATCTGCCTTACTGGAATGTTGGTGGGGGGGTTGTTGTTTTGCTGTTCTGTAGTGTAGACATATACATTTCAGAAGAAATTGAAGAGATTTTTTTTTTTTAAGCTATTAACCATGTAAGTGTAGGTAATTAATGACTGCATTGCATCCAGGCCCATTTTAAAAGCTACAGTACACAGACATTAAGATATATTCACAGTAAAAGTCACAACTTCAGGGTGTTATCTTGAGAAATAGTAATTGTAGAAAAGTGGGGGTCCTTCAGGCAGGCTTGGACTGGCCCACAGGGGTACAGGGGAAACTGGAAACCACCGGTGGGCCCCACTGCCTGGGGGTCCACCTCCTGCTCTAAGGATCAGGTTCCAGACTGTGCACTTGAATGATACATTATACATATGTTGCCTTATACTGGACTATGGTGTATTTTGTACAGTGCACTGCTGTTATTAATCTGTTATTAATCTGGTACATTGTCATGCATGCAGCAGCTGAATTTACTGTCTATATTTATGAAGGGACCCAGACGTTGCACTCTCTAATGGTTAGTCAAACCAATGTGGTGGCAGGCCACACCCCCTCTGCAGATTGACCACACCCCTAAACATGGGCTCCTACCACTGCATTCCCCCGGTGGGCCCTACATGCACCAGTCCTACACTGCCTTCAGGGTATTTGGGCTGGGGCCTGACTTTGCATGAGAAAATAGGGTGCTGGCATGGAACCTCAACAAACTAATTACCCCATAGGCTGGACAGAAAATAGGAGCATGTGACCAATAACAGAGAACTTCCAGCTTTCTATTGGTAAGGCCACATTGTATTAGGTTGCACTTAGTCAGAGAGGGGCAAGATGTTTCCATACAAGTGCTCAAACTCCCTGTGTAGGAAGTCTTAATAATAACTCTAATTTATATATTTGAAAGATGCTTTTTTCAAATTCACATTATCACTTACTGTAGCTGGTAATTTCATCCAGTAAGCTGTTTAAACAATAAAGAAAATCATGCTATACTATCATATTATCTAGTGGCTCATATTACCAGGTGTGTGTTGTTGTATATAGACTTACATCCTATCAGTATTGATTCTATATAGAAAATATGCCAAAAGGTTTTCATTTTGTTGAACAAAAACAAATTTCTGTTCTTAACTACTCGTGTGAAATTTTTATAAGACCATTAATACTTTATGACCCATTGCATATTTCCGGGGTATCCCAGTGATGACACTGATATAGTAAACGAATAAGGGCCTAAGTAATAAAATAAAAAAAGTAACAGGAATTTAATACCTACCGGTAAATCCTTTTCTCATAGTCCGTAGTGAATACTGAGAATGTACTTTTGTACCATGGGGTATAGATCGGGTCCACTGGATACTGACACTTTAAGAAAACATTAGTGTGTGCTGGTTCCTCCCCTCTATGCCCCTCCTAGCAGACTCAGTCTAGGAAAACTGTGCCCGAGGAGACGGACATACCATGAGAGAAGGGCTATACAACAAGATAGCGGTGAGGTAACGAACCAACACACAACAGTAACAAAAGATAGCAGAGCTAAGCAGAACAGAGGATAGCCAGGCTAACTATTACAAGGATAGCAACGCTAACCAAACATGTAACAAGGACAGCAACAGCAGACCCAACCAAGAACACTTACAACCAGGTATGCAGGAACGCGAAGCACTGAGGCGGGCGCCCAGTATCCACTATGGACTACTAGAAAAGGATAGATATTAAATTCCTATTTTCTCTAACGTCCTAGTGGATACTGGGAATGTACTTTAGTACCATGGGGAAGTCTAAAAGCTCCCAGAATGGGTAGGAGAGTGCTAAGACCCCTGCAAAACCGCCTGACCAAACTGAAGGTCATCACTGGCCAAGGTGTTGAACCTATAGAACTTAACAAATGTATTCGACCCTGACCAGGTATCTGCATGGTACAACTGTAGGGCCGAGACACCTCGGGCAGCCGCCCAGGAAGAACCCACCGAACTTGTGGAGTGGGCCTGGACAGAACTAGGTAGTGGCAATGCTGCTGAAGAATAGGCTTGTTGAATGGTCAATCTAATCCAATGAGCAATTGACTGCTTAGCGTCAGAACATCCAATTTTCATACTGTCATAAAGGACAAATAGCAAGTCAGACTTCCTGTGACAGGCCATCTTCCTGATGCAAATCCTTAAAGCCCACACAACATCCAAGGACTTTGGAGCAACTGCCATATCTGACATTTTCGGAACCACAATCGGCTGATTTATGTGAAAGGCCAAAACCACCTTTGACAAAATCTGCGGGCGAGTCCTGAGCTCCACCCTATCTTCATGAACAATCAAATACGGGCTCTTTCAAGATAAGGCCCACTTCAGACACTCATCTAGCAGAAGCTATAGACAGCAACATGACAGTCTTCCAAGTAAGATATTTCAGGTCCACCCTGTGCAAGGGTTCAAACCAGTTCGTCTGGAGAAAGTTTAAGACCACATTGAGATCCAACAGAGCCGTGGGAGAGACAAAGGGTGGTTAAATGTGGAGAACCCCCTTCAGAAATGTCTGTACTTCCGAAAGCACCGCCAACTGTTTCTGGTAGAAGATGGAGAGAGCAGAAATCTGAACCTTGATGGAGCCTTACCTTATGCCCATATCAACACCCCCTTACAGAAAAAGCAGAAAACGGCCAAGCCGAAACTCTGCAGGACAATTTTTTCTACCCTCACACCAGGAAACATTTGTCTTCCAGAGACGGTGGTAATGTTTATGTCACGATCCGGGTATCTGGACGCCATTTCTTACCCATCAGATGCCTCCTAAGGCTGGCTCAGCGCTCCAGGACCGGATCCCATCTGTTATCCTAATGTTCACATTCCTGCATCCTCTCCTGTCTCTCTGAGACGCTGTCACAGTAACGCCTTATTACATCTGGCATGGCGTCTCCCGCGGCCTCCGCCGCCGTCCCTGAGCTTCTGCATGCAGAGTGTCAGAGTGGCGATTACGTCAGCCGCGGCCTCCGCTGTGTCCGCGTGGTTGGATGTGCACTTGTCAGCCTGGCGTCTCCTGTCTCCAGTGGCCGGCGCCGCCATTACTGTTTTCATTACCACATGGATTACAAACCAAACTTCCCTCCAAGTGTCTGCATGGGCGCAGCCATCTTGGATTCTGTCAGCTGATCATTTCCTCCAATCTGTTGTCAGTATTGTTAATCTGCATAATTGCCTAGCCAATCCCTTCCTTGCTGCAGGTATAAATACACTGTGCCTGAGCAAGGAAGGCGTCAGTGCTTTGGTTGTCAAACCTAGTTCCTGTTTGTCTCTCTCCTGTGATTGTCTTCCAGGTTCCAGCTCCTGTCTCAAGACTTCCACCATAGAGACCCGCACCAGCATTCCACCTGCGGTGTAGCCTGACTCTCCAATCCATTGTGGATTCATCTGTTTCCAGCTACAACATTACCTGCTTCCAGCTCAGCTTCCAGCAGAGTACAGCTTCTCTTAAAGGGCCGGTGTCCTTTCTACACTTTACCACTCTCCACCGGTATTATTATTTCTCCGCTCTCAAGTTCTACATTTCAGTTCATATTTCATCGCTCCCAAGTTCATTTATTATTTAACTGGTTCCAGCCAGTATCCACTCCGTGCTAACAACAGTCTGGTTCCAGCCAGTATCCACAGCAGCCGTTTTATCTTCAGCAACCCAGCTTTTCCTGGAACACCAGCTGGTACAATCCTGGGTTATCTCCATTGCTACAGTCGGGCCTGGTAAGGACTTTCCATCTAGAAGATTATAAGAACTATCTCACACTACCAGTGCCCTGTGGCTCCTGCCATCCTGTAGTACCCAGGAACTGTATTTATTCTTTGCTGACTTTTATGTTTTCTTTTACTGCTGCTGTGTTGCGGAGTTGTCATAATAAACATCATTGACTTTTATCCAAGTTGTCGTGGTCACGCCTTCGGGCAGTTATTATTCATGTTACTTACATGT
Organism: Pseudophryne corroboree; assembly: GCF_028390025.1. Classification (NCBI taxonomy): domain Eukaryota; kingdom Metazoa; phylum Chordata; class Amphibia; order Anura; family Myobatrachidae; genus Pseudophryne; species Pseudophryne corroboree. Next base: position 250,547,004 of record NC_086451.1, on the reverse strand, counting down.
CCAGGGGTCTGATACAACCTCCCAGGTTCCGGTACATCTCAGCCCCTACAACTGAGGCTGCCTCCCGTCAGCTCAGGCCCTCAGTTGTGACAGTAAGCACTGACCTAATGAATCCAGCCGGAGACCAGGATCAAGCGGCCAGGCCGATGCAAGAACTGGCAGCCCGACTAGAACATCAGGAGGCTGCACAGGGCCACATCATCCGCTGTCTCCAGGATTTCTCTACTCGGCTGGATGGGATTCAGACAACTCTCCGTGGATCAGGCGCGTCTGGTGCGTCAACCACAGTGACTCCAGCTATAACCCCACCCACCTTACCCATTTCTGCTCCACGTCTTCATCTTCCAATGCCAGCAAAATTTGACGGATCTCCAAGATTCTGCAGGGGATTTCTCAACCAGTGTGAGATTCAGTTTGAGCTACAACCTGGCAATTTTCCCAGTGACCGTACAAAAATTGCCTACATTATTTCTCTTCTCAGTGGCTCAGCCCTTGATTGGGCATCACCGTTATGGGAGAGGTCCGACACCCTGCTATCTTCCTACACTGCCTTCGTGTCAACATTCAGGCGCATCTTCGACGAGCCAGGCCGGGTAACCTCAGCTTCATCCGAGATTCTCCGTTTACGCCAGGGATCACGTACTGTAGGACAATATCTGATACAGTTCCAGATCCTGGCATCCGAACTGGCATGGAACGACGAGGCCCTGTATGCTGCATTCTGGCATGGCTTATCTGAGCGTATTAAAGATGAGTTAGCTACCAGAGACTTACCTTCTAAGTTAGATGAGCTAATCTCACTCTGCACGAAAGTTGATTTACGTTTCAGAGAGAGAGCAACTGAGCGTGGAAGATCATCTGCTCCAAAATCTTCTGCTCCTCCTCCTCGTCAACTGTCACCATCTAAAGATGAGCCCATGCAACTTGGCCGTTCCCGTTTAACTCCTGCTGAGCGCCGAAGACGTCTCTCCGAGTCTCTCTGTCTCTATTGTGCAGCTCCGTCTCACACCATTAATGCCTGTCCCGAACGTCCGGGAAACTCCAAATCCTAGCTCGCCAAGGAGAGGGCCGGCTAGGAGTAATGATCTCCTCTCCATCTCCTCAAGATTGTAATCTCCCAGTCTCGCTTCAAGTTGCTCAACGTTATCGGAACGTCATTGCCCTCCTTGATTCCGGAGCAGCTGGGAACTTTATTACCGAAGCCTATGTTAAACGGTGGTCCCTACCCACCGAGAGACTTCCTTCGTCCATTTCTTTAACTGCCGTGGATGGCAGCAAAATTTTTGATGCAGTTATTTCTTTAAGGACTCTACCAGTTCGTCTGAGAGTGGGAGTTCTTCATTCCGAACTTATTTCTTTTTTAGTGATTCCAAGAGCCACACATCCTGTGGTCCTGGGCCTTCCATGGCTCCGTCTTCACAATCCTACAATTGATTGGACGACTACGCAAATCCTGGCATGGGGTTCCTCCTGTGCTGAGACATGTTTGTTTAAAGTATTGCCTGTCTGTTCTTCCTCCCCCAGGTCGTCTGATGTTCCACCTCCTCCATATCAAGATTTCACGGATGTGTTCAGTAAAGCTTCTGCTGATATCCTTCCTCCTCATAGAGAATGGGACTGCCCGATTGATCTCGTTCCAGGGAAGGTTCCACCTCGAGGCCGAACTTATCCGTTGTCTCTGCCTGAGACGCATTCTATGGAGGAATACATTAAAGAGAACCTAGCAAAGGGGTTCATTCGACCTTCTTCTTCCCCAGCCGGCGCAGGCTTCTTTTTTGTAAAAAAGAAAGATGGTGGTCTGCGGCCGTGCATCGACTACAGAGGTTTGAACGACATTACCATCAAGAACCGTTATCCTTTACCCCTGATTACTGAGCTCTTTGACAGAGTTAGCGGAGCTACCATCTTTACAAAGCTGGACTTGAGAGGTGCATACAATCTCATCCGGATCCGTGAGGGTGACGAGTGGAAGACCGCCTTTAACACCCGTGACGGACATTATGAGTACCTAGTCATGCCCTTCGGATTGAGTAATGCTCCAGCTGTCTTCCAGCATTTTGTCAATGAGATCTTCAGAGACATTCTATACCGTCATGTCGTGGTCTATCTAGACGATATCCTCATTTTTGCCAACGATTTAGAGGAACATCGTTTTTGGGTTAAAGAGGTTCTGTCCCGTCTCCGTGTCAATCATCTCTATTGCAAATTAGAGAAATGCGTCTTTGAAGTCAAGTCCATTCCGTTTCTAGGGTACATTGTGTCCGGTTCCGGACTAGAGATGGATCCCGAGAAACTACAAGCAATCCAAAATTGGCCGATACCCTTAACCCTCAAAGGGGTCCAGAGGTTCTTGGGGTTCGCCAACTATTACCGAAAGTTTATACGAGACTTTTCCACCATTGTGGCGCCTATTACTGCTTTCACTAAGAAGGGTGCTAACCCGTCCAAGTGGTCTGAAGAAGCCATGCAAGCATTTCATCTTTTAAAACAAAGGTTCATCTCTGCGCCTGTTCTGAAACAGCCTGACATCGACTCTCCTTTCATCTTAGAGGTGGATGCCTCCTCCGTTGGAGTAGGAGCGGTGTTATCTCAGAGGGCTAAAGATGGCCATTTACACCCTTGCAGTTTCTTCTCCCGGAAGTTCTCCCCAGCTGAGCGCAACTATGCCATTGGCGACCAGGAGTTGCTAGCCATCAAGCTCGCTCTAGAAGAGTGGAGGTATCTGTTGGAGGGAGCTTCTCATTCAATCACCATACTTACAGACCACAAGAACCTTTTATATCTGAAAGGCGCACAATGTCTCAACCCTCGTCAGGCCAGATGGGCACTTTTCTTTTCCAGGTTCGACTTTAAACTCCAGTTCTGTCCGGGCTCTCAGAATCGCAAGGCCGATGCCCTTTCCCGCTCATGGGAGCAAGAAAATGAGTCAGAGTCTTCAGACAAGCATCCTATTATAAATCCGTTGGCATTCTCCACGGTAGGGATGGACTCTACGCCCCCATCAGGGAAAAGTTTTGTGAAACCGATGCTAAGGAAGAAGCTCATGCATTGGGCCCATGCTTCCCGTTTTGCCGGACATACAGGTATCCAAAAAACCCTGGAGTTTATCTCTAGGTCCTATTGGTGGCCAACTCTGAAAAAGGACGTCTTGGAGTTTATTGCATCTTGCCCAAAGTGTGCTCAACATAAGGTATCCCGCCAGTCGCCTGCGGGGCAACTGGTTCAACTATCTGTTCCCCGTCGACCTTGGACCCATTTGTCGATGGATTTTATTACAGATTTACCCATGTGCAACAAGTTCAATACCATCTGGGTGGTAGTTGACCGGTTCACCAAGATGGCACACTTCATTCCTCTCACCGGTCTTCCGTCAGCTTCCAAGTTGGCTCAAGTATTCATACAAGAGATCTTCCGACTCCACGGTCTTCCTGAAGAAATTATCTCAGATCGAGGAGTTCAATTCACAGCCAAATTCTGGCGAAGTTTATGTCAAGTCCTTCAAGTCAAGCTAAAGTTTTCCACGGCTTACCATCCTCAGACCAATGGTCAAACCGAGAGGGTGAATCAGGACTTGGAGGCCTTCCTCCGCATCTATGTGTCCTCCTCTCAAGATGACTGGGTTCAATTACTTCCCTGGGCCGAGTTCTGTCATAACAACCAGTATCATTCTTCATCTGCTTCAACACCATTCTTCACTAACTTTGGATTCCACCCTAAAGTCCCTGAGTTCCAACCGCTTCCAGCAACTTCTGTTCCCGCAGTGGATATCACCTTGCATCAGTTTGCCAATATCTGGAAGAGCGTACGATCAGCTCTGCTCAAGGCATCGTTCAGGTACAAGAAGTTTGCGGATAAGAAGCGTCGAGCAGTTCCTGCTCTCAAGGTGGGTGATCGGGTATGGTTATCCACGAAGAATTTGAGGTTAAGAGTTCCCAGTATGAAGTTTGCACCTCGCTATATCGGTCCTTTCAAGATTGAACAAGTCATCAATCCTGTTGCTTACAGACTTCAGTTGCCTCCCTTCTTAAAAATACCCAGGACATTCCATGTTTCCCTGTTGAAACCGCTGATCTTGAATCGGTTTCATTCCTCACTTCCTCCAACTCCGAAAGTCCAAACTCAACGAGGCGTTGAGTATGAAGTGGCCAAGATCCTGGACTCACGTCACCGTTACGGTCAACTACAGTATCTTATTGACTGGAAGGGTTACGGCCCTGAGGAACGTTCATGGACCAATGCTTCTGATGTCCATGCTCCTGCCTTGGTCCGGAGATTCCATTCCAAGTTTCCTCAAAAGCCAAAGAAGTGTCCTGGGGCCACTCCTAAAGGGGGGGGGGGTGCTGTCACGATCCGGGTATCTGGACGCCATTTCTTACCCATCAGATGCCTCCTAAGGCTGGCTCAGCGCTCCAGGACCGGATCCCATCTGTTATCCTAATGTTCACATTCCTGCATCCTCTCCTGTCTCTCTGAGACGCTGTCACAGTAACGCCTTATTACATCTGGCATGGCGTCTCCCGCGGCCTCCGCCACCGTCCCTGAGCTTCTGCATGCAGAGTGTCAGAGTGGCGATTACGTCAGCCGCGGCCTCCGCTGTGTCCGCGTGGTTGGATGTGCACTTGTCAGCCTGGCGTCTCCTGTCTCCAGTGGCCGGCGCCGCCATTACTGTTTTCATTACCACATGGATTACAAACCAAACTTCCCTCCAAGTGTCTGCATGGGCGCAGCCATCTTGGATTCTGTCAGCTGATCATTTCCTCCAATCTGTTGTCAGTATTGTTAATCTGCATAATTGCCTAGCCAATCCCTTCCTTGCTGCAGGTATAAATACACTGTGCCTGAGCAAGGAAGGCGTCAGTGCTTTGGTTGTCAAACCTAGTTCCTGTTTGTCTCTCTCCTGTGATTGTCTTCCAGGTTCCAGCTCCTGTCTCAAGACTTCCACCATAGAGACCCGCACCAGCATTCCACCTGCGGTGTAGCCTGACTCTCCAATCCATTGTGGATTCATCTGTTTCCAGCTACAACATTACCTGCTTCCAGCTCAGCTTCCAGCAGAGTACAGCTTCTCTTAAAGGGCCGGTGTCCTTTCTACACTTTACCACTCTCCACCGGTATTATTATTTCTCCGCTCTCAAGTTCTACATTTCAGTTCATATTTCATCGCTCCCAAGTTCATTTATTATTTAACTGGTTCCAGCCAGTATCCACTCCGTGCTAACAACAGTCTGGTTCCAGCCAGTATCCACAGCAGCCGTTTTATCTTCAGCAACCCAGCTTTTCCTGGAACACCAGCTGGTACAATCCTGGGTTATCTCCATTGCTACAGTCGGGCCTGGTAAGGACTTTCCATCTAGAAGATTATAAGAACTATCTCACACTACCAGTGCCCTGTGGCTCCTGCCATCCTGTAGTACCCAGGAACTGTATTTATTCTTTGCTGACTTTTACGTTTTCTTTTACTGCTGCTGTGTTGCGGAGTTGTCATAATAAACATCATTGACTTTTATCCAAGTTGTCGTGGTCACGCCTTCGGGCAGTTATTATTCATGTTACTTACATGTCCAGGGGTCTGATACAACCTCCCAGGTTCCGGTACATCTCAGCCCCTACAACTGAGGCTGCCTCCCGTCAGCTCAGGCCCTCAGTTGTGACAGTTTAGACATGACCACCTTACAGGCCTGGACCATAGTGGAGATAACCTTGGACGGAAGACCTGTCCTGGCTAGAATCTCCCTCTCAACTTCCAAGCCATCAAACGTAGCTGCAGTAAGTCTGGATAACAAATGGCCCTTGTTGAAGAAGGTCCTTGAGAAGCGGTAGAGGCCAGGGTTCCTCCAGGGACATGGTCAGGATGTCTGTATACCAGGCCCATCGAGGCCAATCCGGGGCAATCAGAATTGCCTGAACACTTTCCCTTTTTAGCCTTTTTAGAACTCTGAGAATGAGGGGGATTGGAGGAAACAGGTACACGAACTGGTAAGACCATGGAGCAGTAAGAGCGTCCACTGCTGCAGCCTGCGGATCCCTTGTCCTGGAACAGTAACAATGGAGCTTTTTGTTGAGATGAGAAGCCATCCGGTCTATCTGCAGACAGCCCCACCGGTGAACCAGTTGTTGTAACACCTGAGGGTGAAGGCCCCATTCCCCCGGATGGAGGTCGTGCCCGATGAGGAAGTCCGCTTCCAAATTGTCCACGCCTGGAATGAATATGGCTGAGATGGCCCTTGCATTGGCTTCTACCCAGAGGAGTATCCGTGACACCTCTCGCATTGCGGCCCTGCTTTTTGTTCCTCCCTGCAGGTTTATGTACGCCACCGCCGTGGCGTTGTCCGACTGTACCTGAATGGCCTGATTTCAGAGAAGGTAGGTGGCCTGCAGAAGAGCATTGTAAATTGCCCTGAGTTTCAGAACTTGTAACGGGAGTGCAGATTCCTGACACAACCACTTTCCCTGGAACTGAGCCCCCTGGGTCACAGCCCCCCAACCTCGGAGGCTGGCATCCGGTGTCAGTAGAGTCCAGGTCTGGGTACTGAAACTCCGACCCTCCACAAGAAGAGAGACTTGTAGCCGCCATGCTTTTAGCGACAGAGCTATAATCTGGTGCATGTGCAGGTGAGACCCTGACCACTTGTCCAGCAGATCCAGCTGGAATGGGCGAGCATGGTACCTGCCATACTGGGTTGCCTCATAGGAGGCCACAATCTTGCCCAATAGGTGAATGCAACAATGAATCGAGATCTTGCGAGGTCTGAGCACCGAGCGGACCATAGCCTGGATTGTCAAAGCCTTGTCAATGGCGAGAGACACCTTCTGAGCTACCATGTCCAGTATCATGCCCAGGAACTGGATTCTTTGTGACTGTTCCAGGTGAGACTTCTGGAATTTAGGATACACCCGTGGTCCATAAGCAGACGAGTAGTCAAGTCTATGCTGTGTAGCAGACGTTCCTTGGAGACTGCCTTTATCAGGAGATCGTCCAAGTAGGGGACTATGCTGACTACCAATCCAGCGCAATTGCAGCATCATCTCCACCATAACTTTTGTAAATACCCTTGAGGCTGTGGAGAGACCAAAGGGTAAGGCCTGAAACTTTAAGTGGTGGTCTAGTACAGCGAACCGGAGGTAAGCCTGATGAGGAGGCCATATGGTGTTGTGTAGGTAAGCATCCTTGACATCCAGGGATACTAGGAACTCCCCCTTCTCCAGCCCGTAGACTACCACTCTTGGGGACTCCATCTTGAATTTGAACACGGGTACAGAGATTTTAGGTTCAAGATGAGCTGTACCAAACCGTCCGGTTTCAGTACAACAAAAAGGCTGGAGTAAAAACCCCTGTTGTGCAACAGGGAAGGTACTGGGACCACAAACCCCCATTTGTAGTAGTTTTTGAATGGTGTCTTGCATGGTAACCCTTTCTATGGGTGAAGCTGGTAAGCTTGACTTGAAGAATCTGGGAGGAGATAGAGCTTGAAATTCCCACCATTATCCTTAGGATATGAGGTACCTCACCCAAGGATCCTGGCAGGTCTGTGCCCACACATGGGCGAAGTGTTGAAGGTGAGCACCTACCTGAAAGTCTCCCTGCTGTTGGGGCCCCCGTCAAGCGGAGGGCTTTGTGGATGAGGATCCAGAGGTCTGGTCCAGAGATCCAGTAGCTGCTAGTTTACAGGACTTACCTCAAATTCCTTGGGCGGCATTTGAGGCTCCTCTAGTTCTGCCTATAAATCTGGCCACATGAAAGGACTGCAGAGAAGGCCCAGGGTAGGTCTAGCAGCAGGAGGAGTAGTAGACGGCAGATAGGTAGACTTTCCAGCCGTCGCTTGAGAAATCCACTTGTTCAGTTCTTCCCCAAATAAGGCCTCCACTGTAAAAGGAAGATTGTCCACGCCTTTCTTGGAATCAGCATCCGCTAACCATTGTCACAGCCACAGAGCCCAGCGGGTCGAGACCGCCATAGCCGTGGTACGGCCATTAATGAGACAATTCTTTAATAGCCTCACTCATAAAGCCTGCAGCATCCTGGATATGACGCAGCAGAGTAAAGACCTTCTCCTGAGGGAGAGAGTCACACCCATTTATTATATTATCAGACCATTTTACCATGGCCCTTGAAATCCAGCCACATGCAAAAGTGGGCCTTTGTGCTACGCCCACCACAGTATATATTGATTTGAGTGTAGTCTCAATCTTGCGGTCAGCTGGGTCTTTGAGAGCGATAGCCCCAGGTACAGCCAGTACTAGTTTACATGACAGCCTGGACACTGAAGTATCCACTGAAGGGGAGTTTCCCATAATTTCCTATCTTCAGGAGGGAAAGGAAAGGAATTCAATAAGCGCTGAGGAGTTTTGAATTTCTTGTGAGGATTGACCCATGCCTCCCTGGAAAGGGAGTTTAACTCTTTTGATATAGGAAAAGTGGCAGAGGATTTTGGTTTTACATTAAAATACAATTCCTCTTCTGGTTCTGCCTCCTTATCCAGTATGTTCAGGACCTCTCTAATAGCATAAATCAGGGCCTCAACACCCAGGGACAGAGAATTGTCCTCTTCCATATCAACCTCCCCCTCATCCAGCTCTGGTAATTCAGTATCAAAGTCAGACTGGAGGGCCTGTGGGAGTGCACGTTTATGCAAGGCCAACAAAGGGGGCTGAGGAGCCTGTCTGTGGTCAGCAGCTTTAACAAACATGTTATCAACAGATTGTTTAAGTGTCTGCCTTTCTTGTCTAGCAGTAGCTCACTCTATGTTAATATTATGAATCATGCTTTTGAATGATTCTAACCACTCAGGTTCCTGCACACTACTACCCTAAGAGGGTATAGAGCATTGGTTACACAGGAGCGACCCTTCTGGGGATGGAGTAAACTGAGTGCTACATGAGGGACACACTGTCTTTTTCCCAGACATTCTAATGTAGAAACACACAGAGATATGTGAATAAACACAGTGTAGTTAAAACACAGATAGTGAAACACCACAGCAACCCCAGACAGTCCGAATGGAGTTTAAAGCTATGGGTTTGCCAGCCGCAAAAGCTCAATATATTAAATCAGTGTGTCTTGATCAGTAGCCCATATTCATCTCTAATATTCATGTATCTGGAAGTTCTAGATGTGTTCCGGAATATGTAAGGATGTTGGGGGTGCTACCTGAGAGTGAAAACTATAGACAAATACACAGAAAGTGCCTGAAGAGCACGGCACTAGACTGTCATAGGGGGAGCACTCAAACTGATCTTTGTTATATTGAGAACAAGGGTCTGTTCAGAGAGAATTAGTAAAACTTGATTAAATCATAAAAGTGAGATAGGGATACTCACAAAAATTTAAAAGGCAAAATATTTGACCCACAACATTAACACACAATGTAAAAGAATCAAAGATTCCAAAAAATATTAATATAATAATGCTTTATCACAGGTACGACTGTGCACCTTATAGAGCATTATTATATTACACATTTTATGATTTAACATTAAGGGGTATACGCAATTAGCGGCGAATCGCGGCAATTTTTCGTCCGTTTTTCAATTCGACACAATTCGACAGTGTAATTTCGGCAAGTGGGTGCCGAAATTGACCATATGCAATAAAAAACGGATTCGACAGTCCCGCTGACGAAAAACGGCCGATTTGACGGATTTTGTTCCGATTTTTTAAAAATGGGTAAAAACGGGAAAAAACACGGAAAAAAATGGCGTGGGGTCCCCCCTCCAAAGCATAACCAGCCTCGGGCTCTTCGAGCTGGTCCTGGTTCTAAAAATCCGGGGGGGAAATGGACAGGGGATCCCCCGTATTTTTAAAACCAGCACCGGGCTCTGCGCCTGGTGCTGGTGCAAAAAATACGGGGGACAAAAAGAGTAGGGGTCCCCCGTATTTTTTACACCAGCATCGGGCTCCACTAGCTGGACAGATAATGCCACAGTCGGGGGTCACTTTTATACAGCGCCCTGCGGCCGTGGCATTAAATATCCAACTAGTCACCCCTGGCCGGGGTACCCTGGGGTAGTGGGGACCCCTTCAATCAAGGGGTCCCCCCCAGCCACCCAAGGGACAGGGGTGAAGCCCGAGGCTGTCCCCCCCATCCAAGGGCTGCGGATGGGGGGCTGATAGCCTTGAGAAAATGACAAGAATATTGTTTTTTCCTGTAGTACTACAAGTCCCAGCAAGCCTCCCCCGCAAGCTGGTACTTGGAGAACCACAAGTACCAGCATGCGGGAGAAAAACGGGCCCGCTGGTACCTGTGAATAAAATTATACTCACCTCAATCCAGTGTCCAGATATAAATCCTCGTACTTGGCAAAACAAATAAACGAACACCCGTACCAGCGGACTGAAAGGGGTCCCATGTTTTCACATGGGACCCCTTTCCCCGAATGCCGGGACCCCACGTGACTCCTGTCACACAGGTCCCTTCAGCCAATCAGGAAGCGCTACTTCGTTGCACTCACCTGATTGGCTGTATGCGCGTGTGACCTCAGACAGCGCATCGCAAAGCCTCTCCATTACTTTCAATGGTGGGAACTTTGCCGTCACCGCTGACGCAAAGTTCCCACCATTGAGTATAATGGAGAGGCTTTGCGATGCGCTGTCTGACAGCTCAGACGTGCAGCCAATCAGCAGAGTGCCAGGACGTTGCGCTCGCTGATTGGCTTAAGAGACCTTTCTGTGACAGCAGTCACGGGGGGGGTCTCTGCATTCGGGGAACGGGGTTCCATGTGTAAACTTGGGACCCCTTTCAGTCCGCTGGTACGGGTGTTCGTTTATTTGTTTTGCCAAGTACGAGGATTTATATCTGGACACTGGATTGAGGTGAGTATAATTTTATTCACAGGTACCCCGGATCGTCGGATCAGGAGACGTGGCAGTCGGCGGGTCAACATAGGTAAGTATGTGTGTCGGCAGGTGTGCAATAAAGTTTTACTCTCAAGGTGTGTGTCTCCTGTTTTTATTTGTTTTTTTTTTTCAGTAGTACTACAGGTACCAGCGGGCCCGTTTTTCTCCCGCATGCTGGTACTTGTGGTTCTCCAAGTACCAGCTTGCGGGGGAGGCTTGCTGGGACTTGTAGTACTACAGGAAAAAACAATATTCTTGTCATTTTCTCAAGGCTATCAGCCCCCCATCCGCAGCCCTTGGATGGGGGGGACAGCCTCGGGCTTCACCCCTGGCCCTTGGGTGGCTGGGGGGGACCCCTTGATTGAAGGGGTCCCCACTCCCCCAGGGTACCCCGGCCAGGGGTGACTAGTTGGATATTTAATGCCACGGCCGCAGGGCGCTGTATAAAAGTGACCCCCGACTGTGGCATTATCTGTCCAGCTAGTGGAGCCCGATGCTGGTGTAAAAAATACGGGGGACCCCTACTCTTTTTGTCCCCCGTATTTTTTGCACCAGCACCAGGCGCAGAGCCCGGTGCTGGTTTTAAAAATACGGGGGATCCCCTGTCCATTTTCCCCCCGGATTTTTAGAACCAGGACCAGCTCGAAGAGCCCGAGGCTGGTTATGCTTTGGAGGGGGTACCCCACGCCATTTTTTTTAGGGATTTTACCATTACATTTATAAATAAAATATATATATATATATATTTTTAAAAATATATAAATAATACTTGTGCCTCCCAAAAAGACAAACCAAGTACCTAATCCCTTCTAATATAAATAGATATGCTATTACCAATTAATAAAAAAACACCAAAAAATACATGTTTTACATTTTTTTTATTAGATTCACCCACCAAAGTGTGGCGGATTGAAAATGACGAATTTACTGTCTAAAAGCACTGTTGTCGAATTTCAAAACTTCAATTGAATATACTTTTGTCGAATTGCCGCATTTGTACCATTGCAGAAAAGTCGAATTTGACAAATGTCGAATTTCAAAAAGTCGAATTTTGAAAGTCCGTTTTTTTGACGGAAAGTACTGAATTGCATTGTCGATTTTTTTTTTTTTTTGGGCGAAAAAGTCCAGTTTTTCGACAATTTCGGGAATTCGACCGCAATTGCATATACCCCTAAATCACTTTTATGATTTAACATTAAAAGTTAAGTTTTACTAATTCTCTCTAAACAGACCCTTGTTCTCAATATAACAAAGATCAGTTTGAGTGCTCCCCCTATGAGAGTCTAGTGCCGTGCTCTTCAGGCACTTTCTGTGTATTAGTCTGAATGGAGTGACACAGAAAGGATTGGGAGCAGCACACAATACTCAGGCAAAGCAGCACTCCGCTGGGTATATTTATTATAAATTAATTTTGTACTACAGCAGTGTCACCACCGCTGATATGCTCCCCCCTTCCTATAAAACCCCCTGGTACCAGTACTATTGGTCGTTCAGCAGGGTCTGTGGAGGAGCAGCTCCAACATGCAGCCTTTCAGTCAGCAGCAGCAGGAAATGGCGCCTTTCAGCCTCTGGTCCCGCTCTCCGGTTAGCCCCGCAGTTCCATGGCGCGCAGTCCCTCACAAGATTATACCTGCTTTATATATATATATATATATATATATATATATATAGATAGATACGTTGATGGACCGGCACTCCTCCCTTTGGAACACTGGACCCCGGTGCCCTCTGGAATAGACTCTGGAAGAAGAGTCTATATATATAGATATAGATAGATATAGATAGATATAGATAGATAGATAGATAGATAGATAGATAGATAGATAGATAGATAGATATAAAAAGGATGTTTAATAACCCCCTTACAGTGTAAAAGGAAGTCTAATAACCCCCTTTGTCATAGCCAGTTTGGGGTCCGCGGCGGGCACCACAGCTCACAGCTCCTGAACGCCACGCCCTTAATGCCACCACATGGCACCGGAGACCCGCTAACCGGGACCCCGGTGTGATCACTCACTGCACCAGCGTCTACTTCAGCATCTGTTAGGGGGTGGCGGTGTGCTGTCGGCATGCGCACACACAGTGTGGTATGTGAAACAAAGGTTTCACTATCTCAGTCTCACTCAAAAAATTCCGTATTTTGGAATATTCTGTATTTCGTAATATTTGGATATGGGATACTCAACCTGTATTTCTTTTTTTTCTTCCTGTGGGGGTCCAATTTATTTGATAGTTTTCTGTGGGGGCCAATGTGTGTGTTTTTCTTGTGGGGGCCATGAGGGCCACTTCCATAAATTTCCTGGGCTGGTTTTCCATCCCAATCCGCCACTGCATAAACTGTACTGTAATTTTATGGGGGGGACCTCTTGATAAATAGGCCCCTAAATTACATAATTGTATTGTTACTACTGTGTTAAAAAGTGAGCAAAAGTTAAACTGTGAAAACTATTAACAACTTAATGAGTGTCCAATGCTAGTTTTAACAGACCTAGTTTGCAAGTGTACAGTATTAGTTAAATTCTGCAGTGTCCACAAGTGAGATGACCAGAAAACACTCATTATGTTCTAGCAGGTTTAAGCCTTTTTATTCATGCCCCCATTATCATACACATTTGTGTTTGAGAAATGAAACCCACACTATTGGGAATAGGCCAGAGGTTCTCAAACATGGTCCTCGAGGCATCCCAATGGCCAGGCATGGATAAACTTAAAACCTGGACCATTGGGGTGCCTTGAGGAACGCATTTGAGAACCTCTGAAATAGGCAATTGTTCTTCTCCTCCACTTTATTGTAGGCACACAATTGGAAGCTTGACCTGGGTCAGTTTGTTATTTTTTATTATCTTAGAGCCCTGTCATTCTGTTTACTTTTGCTTTTGTTTTAGTAATTCCTAATTTTATTGCTAGCTGGACTGCTAATTTACTAATTGCTGTATGCAGCTAGTGCTTTAATCTCCTTTGTGTTTCCTTCTTCCACTGTTTTTATTAGAAAAGCCTCCGTATTGATCCTACATTTAAGCAGATTTCAGGTGCAGCCAGGTGTGTGGTCTGTGGACATAATGTGACCTTTAAGATGTAATTCATCATTAAAAAACACCACAATGGAAGCCACATTTAGGAGATTTTCTGACAAGAAAAAACATCAAACATGAGTTCTAACTACTAATTTCTCTTCTTAGGTTCTCTGGTCGGTAAACCCAACAACATCATTTAGGCTAAATCACAGGTGTCAAGGGAATTGCTGCAGGGTAATACTTTTTAAGTGTACCTTTCCATGGTTCACTGAGGACAATTGTCAGGTCATTCTCTGCTTCTAAATCGCCTAGTGAAGTTTCTATGCTGTATCTACATTGCATATGCTTAACATGCAAAATCAATATAATCAGTCTCTAAAGAAATTAGATATTGGAATGAGTATATTCTCACATTGGTAACAATTTTATTTATTATTATTTATTTATATATTATCAACACGGCACATTCAAATCAGCCACTGCACAACTGGCACTTACAGTCTAATTTCCGTAGCACATACACATTTTTGTACATTTAGGGGGTCATTCCGAGTTGTTCGCTCGCTAGCTGCTTTTAGCAGCATTGCACACGCTAGGCCGCCGCCCTCTAGGAGTGTATCTTAGCTTAGCAGAATTGCGAAAGAAAGATTAGCAGAATTGCGAATAGAAATTTCTTAGCAGTTTCTGAGTAGCTCCAGACCTACTCACAGATTGCGATCAGCTCAGGCCGTTTCGTTCCTGGTTTGACGTCACACACACGCCCAGCGTTCAGCCAGCCACTCCCCCGTTTCTCCAGACACTCCCGCGTTTTTGCCTGACATGCCTGCGTTTTTCCGCACACTCCCAGAAAACGGTCAGTTTCCGCCTAGAAACACCCACTTCCTGTCAATCACACTCCGATCACTTCAACGATGAAAAGTCTTCGTTCGGACGTGAGTAAATCTACTAAGTTTTGTGCTAAAATACTTAGCGCATGCGCACTGCGTACCATGCGCATGCGCATTTTAGCCTTAATCGCTCCGTTGCGAAAATCGGCAACGAGCGAACAACTCGGAATGACCCCCTTAAGTCCACAACTAGCATGTTTGTGTTTAGTCCACAAGCAATACACTTGGGGCCTAATTCAGACCTGGTTGCATGCAGGCTATTTTTTGCACTGCTGCGACCAGGTAATCGCAGCCTATACGGGAGGGGGTTAGGGCTTTGCAGGGCTGCGTTCGGCTGTGCAGTGAGCTGCACAAACAAAAGTTTGTGCGGTTTCTGCACAGCCCAGGACTTACTCATCCGCTGCGATGATCCCTGAAGAAGCTGACGTCATGAACCCTCCCAGGAAACAGACCGACACGCCTGTGTTTCTTCCGAGACTCCCAGAAAACGGTGAGTTGCCGTCCAGGAACGTCTCCTGCCTGTCAATCTTCTTGCGATCGCACCTGCGATCGCTTTCGTCATTAAAGCCATCTCTCTCCGGCATCGCGCCTGCACATTGCGGGTCACACGCATGCGCAGTTTAGACCCGTTCGCACGGCTGCGAGAAAATGCAGAGTGCGAACGGGTCTGAATGAGGCCCTTTGTTAATCCGTTATCACCAGTATGTTAGTCTGCAATCAATATGTTAGTCCACTACGGTACCAGTATGTTTTTGGACTGTGCAAGGAAAACATGGCACCTGAAGAAGCCCTAGCAAACAAGGGAGAGTACACAGACTCCACTCAGTTAAGACCATGGTTGGGAATTAATTAAGTGCTGTAAGGTAACTATGTTAACCATTGCAATACAATATTGCCCTGTTATGTAACAATGTACTGAGAAATTCCACTGCTGAGCTATGCTTTAATGACTGCAGATTCTAGATTATTATTTAGAGCAATAAAATCAAATTAGGATAGATTAGGGTCTTGGAATGATTATGAATAAAAGATTTATTAAATAAAAACAATATCATTCAGTGGGAAACTAAAATATGGCAATGTCACTTTTTTGTACATATACAGGGTAACTGAATGAAAAATGAGTTATGCTTCATTATACTTTGCACAAATGGGCTCATTTATCACAAGTGATAAAACTAGTTGTGAATAATAAAGTTTGTTGCATCTGATAAGTGGTGCTCCAGCCAATCAACTCCCAACTGTCATGTGTTCAGCTCCTAACTTTTAAATGGTTGAAAAATGACAGTTGGGAGCTAACTGGATGGAGCACTATTTATTATCTGTAATGAGTTTTATCATCCACAACAAGTTTTATCACTTATTGAGTTGATAAATGGGCCCCATAATGTGCAGTAAATTTATGTCACAACCTGGATTCATATATAGCCAATAAAGTGTTAGCGCTCGCAGTTTCGAACTGCATTGTCTAAAGAACTTTACCAGGAACCACCACAAGGCAAAATGGGTTTTGATGCTAGGAGCTAAATGGGAGTAACTAACTGGGAGAAATGGACATGTAACATTAGTAGCGCATTACAGAATTGGAATCCAAAGAATAGTCAATTGTAGCAACAGGTCAAGGGCACAGGAATGAGGGTACAGGCAGAAAGGTCAGTGTCACAAGTTCAGGTGCAAGGTCAAACTAACAAGTGGGTAACTAGCACATGGGCAGACAAACACAATAGCAATGAGGGTCAGAGCTAGGAATGTACCTACTAGTCTGGCAGCTTGGAGAAGCCAGATATGGGTGTTTATTCATGAAGCAGAGAAAAGCTCTGTTTTGCATTAAACAGGGCATTTCTGTGAATAGTGCTATTGTTCATTACTTCTCCAGCGGCACCCTTGCTATCTGGCTGTATTGCATCACCATATTGTATAATGGTGAGTGCTATTCATAAAAGAACGGAAAGTTCTGCTTTCCGTTTCTCCAGTGTGTACAGATTCGCCATCTCAGGATGTGATAAAACTGGCAGGGAAGTTGTTACTTTCCTCTGTTTCTGTCATTCACCGGCACCTAGCTCCACCCTTTTCCCCCCGAATCTCCCTACTGTGGCCTGTGCTCGTTCTTCTCACAGTCCCATAGTGATAGTAGGTAACATGGCTGTAGTCACAGCATATCAAGGAATGCTGGGCTCCATACAGTAGACTTAAAATAATGGCACCCATCAAATATAAAAATTAAAAAACCTGGTATATTAAATTACTGTGAAAGGAGGACACTTTGCTGCAGGAGCCTTCAATGCCACACACCAATGCTTGCAGGCAGCTCATTAAGTGTCAGACAGGTTGAAGAGTCCGCCCCATGATGTGTAAGTTGGGCGAAGACCAGGAGCAGCTTTAGGTGTGGGCAAGAAAGGCAGGAACAAGGGGCACTGGTGCTTAAGGGCGCTGCCGCAGTCACCCATCAGGCGCCTGCCAACCACCCACATCGCACAGCCACATGGGCTGTGTGGGCACCTGCTGCAGCCGACACCATTGATGACACCATTGACAGTCAGATGCTAGAGGTCCCATTTGACTTCTAGCATCTGTCTCCCTGCTCTCCTCCAGATGCTAGAGGTCAAGTGGAACCTCTAGCGTTTGACTGTCTCTGTCAATGGTGTTGACTGCAGCGGGCGCCCACCCAGCGCACAATGCCTGCTGCAGCCAGGGTGCGGGTGGGCGGCGGGAGACGTGACTCCTGGCAATGAACATGAAACCCCTGGCAACGACCATGGAACCACAGCATGAAACCCCTGACCATGAGAATGAAACCCTTGGCAGAGATCATAAGACCCCTGACAATGAGTATGGAACCCCTGGCAACAAACATGGAACCCAGAACAGGAAACCCTTGGAAATGAGCATGAGACCTCTGGCAACGAGCAGGTAATTAAAAAGTAATTAAAAGCCTTACTGTGGGCCTAATTTCAAGGGATTTTATTGTGTGTGGAGCATAAAATGGTGACAGGGACATAACTGTATGTGGCATTACGGTGTGTGGCATAACATGTAATTGGCATTACGGTGTGAGGCATAACATGTAATTGGCATTATGGTGTGTGGCATAACATGTAATGGGCATTTCAGTGTGTGGCATAAGTTGTAATAGGCTTTACGGGGTGTGGCATAACATGTAATGGGCATAAAGGTGTGTGGCATAACATGTAATGGGCATTATGGTGTGTGGCATAAGTTGTAATGGACATTATGGTGTGTGGCATAATGTGTAATGGGCATTATGGTGTGTGGCATAATGTGTAATGGGCGTTACTGTGTGTGGCATAAAGTGTAATGGGCATTATAGTGTGTGGCATAACGTGTAATCGGCATTACGGTCTGTGGCATAACATGTAATGGGTGTTACGGTGTGTGACATAAGTTGTAATAGGCGTTACAGTGTTTGGTATAATGTGTAATAGGCATTAAGGTGTGTGGCATAACGTGTAATGGGCATTACAGTGTGTGGCATAAGTTGTATTAGGCATTATGGTGTATGGCATAACATGTAATGGGCATTATGGTGTGTGGCATAACATGTAAAGGGCATTATGGTGTGTGGCATAAAGTGTAATAGACATTATGGTGTGTCTCATAACCTGTAACTGGTGTTACAATGTGTGGCATAATATGGAATGAGCATTATGATGTGTTGCATACTGCATAATGGCCATTACAATGTGTGGAATAATGTGTAATGGGCATCACGGTGTGTGGCATAATATATAAGGGGCATTACTATAAGGAGGAAAAATGACAAATAATCTAAAGAGCATAAATCAGGTTTTCGTTGCTTTTTTCAGTGTTCTTATTTTACCTGTGCTGTATAAGGGGCTCTACCTGGCTTAATGTGTATAAGGGGTACTACTAAGTGGTGTAATGTGACTGACGGACACTACTGTATGGTGTAATGTGAATTGGTACTACTCTGTGGCCAAGCCCGTTCCCCGTGAAGTCACACCCTTATTTTTGCCACGTGCATTAACCCTGTTTGGAATAGGGGGAGGGGGGTGCCAAAGAAAACTTTTGCCCTGGGTGCTACAAGGTCTAGAACTAGCCCTGGCACTGACACATGTGCAGAGTACAACAGACGGCAGAGATTATCAACACACAGCACAGGCGCAGACAAAAAAAACCCTGCCGCAATAAAGAGAGAAGAACTGGGAGAAGCCGGGATCGGCAAAGCCTTGGTTACTGGATCACAATTTGGAAAAGCTCAGTGTACATGAATAGTTACATTAAAATACAAAACTAAAAACACAATATAGGAATGTGATGTTTAGTGACAACTAAAACTTAAACATTGCATTCTTACATGAATAGATCCCATGGGTTTAAATAGACAGCCCAATCTAGAATTTTGCTTCATAGTGATGTCAGCAGTTAGCTGACAGTTCCTTTAGATCTCAGAAGATGCCACATGGGGGATCCTAGAAGGCGTCGTTTGTAGAAGACCACAGAACAGTATACAGAGGAGACACAGAGATTGATTGTCATATAGGGTAGCAGGGAGGACATGTTATGAACAAATTGTATCCAGCGCCCTGCTTGTGTGGATAAACGTTGTGGCAGCAAAATTGTAGTGGAGGTTAAACCCAATACCTCTTAAAGACATATAACATAAAGATAAACAATTGCGCCTGAATATGTAGTGATGATAATTGTTATAGTGAATAACAAATGCCAGGTATACACTGTATATATGAAAAATATGTGTATTTATTTATTCTAAAACAAAATGGCAGAAAAGAAAAATAAATAGAAAAGGTTAGTGAGTAAATAGAAAATTAGATGAAAGAAATATATATATACAGGTTGAGTATCCCATATCCATATATTCCGAAATACGGAATATTCAGAAATAAGGACTTTTTTGAGTGAGAGTGAGATAGTGAAATCTTTGGCCCTCATTCCGAGTTGTTCGCTCGGTATTTTTCATCGCATCGCAGTGAAAATCCGCTTAGTACGCATGCGCAATATTCGCACTGCGACTGCGCCAAGTAACTTTACTATGAAGAAAGTATTTTTACTCACGGCTTTTTCTTCGCTCCGGCGAACGTAATGTGATTGACAGGAAATGGGTGTTACTGGGCGGAAACACGGCGTTTCAGGGGCGTGTGGCTGAAAACGCTACCGTTTCCGGAAAAAACGCAGGAGTGGCCGGAGAAACGGTGAGAGTGCCTGGGCGAACGCTGGGTGTGTTTGTGACGTCAACCAGGAACGAAAAGCACTGAACTGATCGCACAGGCAGAGTAAGTCTGAAGCTACTCTGAAACTGCTAACTCGTTTGTAATCGCAATATTGCGCCTACGTCGGTCGCAATTTTAAGAAGCTAAGATTCACTCCCAGTAGGCGGCGGCTTAGCGTGTGTAACTCTGCTACATTCGCCTTGCGAGCGAACAACTCGGAATGAGGGCCTTTGTTTTTTGATGTCTCAATGTACACAAACTTTGTTTAATACACAAAGGCCCTCATTCCGAGTTGTTCGCTCGCAAGGCGAATGTAGCAGAGTTACACACGCTAAGCCGCCGCCTACTGGGAGTGAATCTTAGCTTCTTAAAATTGCGACCGACGTAGGCGCAATATTGCGATTACAAACGAGTTAGCAGTTTCAGAGTAGCTTCAGACTTACTCTGCCTGTGCGATCAGTTCAGTGCTTTTCGTTCCTGGTTGACGTCACAAACACACCCAGCGTTCGCCCAGGCACTCCCACCGTTTCTCCGGCCACTCCTGCGTTTTTTCCGGAAACGGTAGCGTTTTCAGCCACACGCCCCTGAAACGCCGTGTTTCCGCCCAGTAACACCCATTTCCTGTCAATCACATTACGTTCGCCGGAGCGAAGAAAAAGCCGTGAGTAAAAATACTTTCTTCATAGTAAAGTTACTTGGCGCAGTCGCAGTGCGAATATTGCGCATGCGTACTAAGCGGATTTTCACTGCGATGCGATGAAAAATACCGAGCGAACAACTCGGAATGAGGGCCAAAGTTATTAAAAATATTGTATTAAATGACCTTCAGGCTGTGTGTATAAGGTGTATATTAAACATAAATGAATTGTGTGAATGTAGACACACTTTGCTTAATGCACAAAGTTATAAAAAATATTGGCTAAAATGATCTTCAGGCTGTGTGTATAAGATGTATATGTAACATAAATGCATTCTGTGCTTAGATTTAGGTCCCATCACCATGATATATCATTATGGTATGCAATTATTCAAAAATACGGAAAAATCCCATATCCAAAGTACCTCTGGTCCCAAGCATTTTGGATAAGGGAGACTCAACCTGTATATGTATATGAAAAGAATCTATACATATGTATATTTAGGTCTGCAGTCCAGTACAATACAGTGTGGCGTCCCACCTCGTTCAATAGTACTCAAACTTCTA
Organism: Pseudophryne corroboree; assembly: GCF_028390025.1. Classification (NCBI taxonomy): domain Eukaryota; kingdom Metazoa; phylum Chordata; class Amphibia; order Anura; family Myobatrachidae; genus Pseudophryne; species Pseudophryne corroboree. Next base: position 250,525,855 of record NC_086451.1, on the reverse strand, counting down.
CCATAATGTATGGAAGAGCATATAAAACACAGTCCTAAAGGAGCTCACTCAGTATTGTGGGGGTCACGGTAAATGAGTCTGTTTCAACAGCTTGGTCCTTTCTCGAGAGGGGAGGGGGGTTTGAGGTGATCTTCCGACAATGCAGGCAATGCAGGGGTACCCCAGGTGGCTATGCGGGAGGGACGAGTGACAGGAGATAGGTAATTGGTGGCTCTGGACTCGCCGCTCTCAAACTCCGTCTGTGGCTGCGGAAAGCGCCCGTGTGAACAGGCGTCTGCCGCCGGCCTGACCCGAGGAGTACGGTCGTGTCTCTGGGGGGGGAAGTGTCACTTACTTCGAGACCCGAAGCGGGACTGTCCGCAGTGCACCTCCCCACTTACAGAGCCCTTACCTCGTTCTTCTGTGCTCGATTCCGAACGAGGTAAGGGCTCTGTAAGTGGGGAGGTGCACTGCGGACAGTCCCGCTTCGGGTCTCGAAGTAAGTGACACTCCCCCCCCCAGAGACACGACCGCACTCCTCGGGTCAGGCCGGCGGCAGACGCCTGTTCACACGGGCGCCTTCCGCAGCCACAGACGGAGTTTGAGAGCGGCGAGTCCAGAGCCACCAATTACCTATCTCCTGTCACTCATCCCTCCCGCATAGCCACCTGGGGTACCCCTGCATTGCCTGCATTGTCGGAAGATCACCTCAAACCTTCCTCCCCTCTCGAGAAAGGACCAAGCTGTTGAAACAGACTCATTTACCGTGACCCCCACAATACTGAGTGAGCTCCTTTAGGACTGTGTTTTATATGCTCTTCCATACATTATGGTAGAAGTTTGAGTACTATTGAACGAGGTGGGACGCCACACTCTATTGTACTGGACTGCAGACCTAAATATACATTAGTGATGAGCGGATTCGGTTTTACTCGGTTTTACTCGGTTCTCAAAACCGAATCTTATTGGCTATCCAAAACACGTGACATCAGTGAGCCAATAAGATTCGGTTTTGAGAACCGAGTAAAACCGAGTAAAACCGAATCCGCTCATCACTAATATACATATGTATAGATTCTTTTCATATACATATATATATATTTCTTTCATCTAATTTTCTATTTACTCACTAACTTTTTCTATTTATTTTTCTTTTCTGCCATTTTGTTTTACAATAAATAAATACACATATTTTTCATATATACAGTGTATACCTGGCATTTGTTATTCACTATAACAATTATCATCACTACATATTCAGGCGCAATTGTTTATCTTTATGTTAGCAGGGAGGACATGACCGAGCCTGAGAGCCTGACGTTTGAGACTACATTTAAAATAATCGTGGCTCCCTGTCCACCTGTAAGGTTGTATGGATGCATGCTCTTCATCTGGAGAGCCTCTATTCCAAACCCAGTTCTAGCTCAGTTCTCATTTTCAACTAGCAGAGGATACACAGCTTTTAGCACATGAAAGTTAGGTGTGGAGCTGACACAGGCATGGTAGTACAGTACAGTTACAGATGACAAATTAATGGGCACCATACTATAGTGGTCTATTCATGAAGCAGTGAAAAGTGTGGAGAAGTGAGCCAGTGGAGAAGTTGCTCATGGCGACCAATCAGCATTGAAGTAACATTTATAATTTGCATACTATGAAATTATATGGAGCAGCTGATTGGTTGACATGGGCAACGTCTCCACTGGCTCACTTCTCCACTCTTTTCACTGCTTCATGAGTAGAAACCTATCTCTCTGATGAAATAACATTGCACTCTTTACTCAAAGATGGACACACCAAGATTCTGGCGGCACGACTCCGCTCCACGAGAGCCAAAACCAACATTGTCACTATCAGAAACTCTCTCAATCAACTAGTCCATGACCCCGCTGCCATTAGAGCAGCCTTCCAATCCTACTATGCTGACCTATACAATCTCCCACCCCTCTCATCGGGCTCCTCCCCCCTACCCCAATCCGACCTCATCTCCCACTTCCTTTCTGCTTCTAATTTACCCAGATTACCCCAGGACGCCATGGACCTTCTTAACAGCGAGATCTCGGTGGAAGAAATTACTCAGACCATACTCATGCAAAAAATTGGCAAATCTCCAGGCCCGGATGGGTTCACAGCTCTCTACTATAAAAAAAATTATCTACTCTTCTCTCCCCCCACCTTCAGTCCCTGTTCAATAAGATTGTCCATGGCGACCCTTCCCCCCCGGAGATGCTGGAGGCAAGAATTGTGGTGATCCCCAAAAAAGGCAAGGACGCCCTTAATTGCGCTAGCTACCGCCCCATATGTCTCCTGAACTTAGACCTGAAAATCTTTGCTAAGATCCTGGCCAACCATCTCAACCCATACCTCCCTTCCCTTGTTCATTACGACCAAGTGGGGTTCATCCCGGGCCGTCAGGCGAGAGATAACACCAGGCGAGCTGTGGACCTTATACATATCTCGAACTCCAGGGGGTCCCCCACTATCATGCTCTCCTTAGATGCCGAAAAAGCATTTGACCGGATATCCTGGAGTTTTCTGAGAGACGCCCTGGAGGCCTACGGCCTATCCGGTGGCTTTCTTACTAGCGTCTTAGCACTATACTCCACCCCCACCGCCACCGTTTTAATTAATGGTACCCCATCTGCCCCACTTGGTATCTCCAATGGTACACGCCAGGGTTGCCCCCTTTCACCCCTGATATTTGCCCTCATTATAGAGCCCCTAGCCTCCCAAATTAGAGCACACCCGGACATACACAGAATACAGGTAGGCCCCATAGATCCTAAAATTTCCCTCTTCGCAGACGACATCCTACTTTCTCTGACCCAGCCTCTCATTTCACTCCCAAACTTATTCTCAGTCCTACACTCTTACAGCCTCATATCTGGGTATAAGATCAACTACTCCAAATCTGAGGCCATGATGCTTCATATCCCCCATCATGAGGCGGAGTCCCTCCGCGCTAACTTTAATTTTAAATGGCAACCCACAAAGATTAAATACTTAGGAATATACCTAACCTCTCGTTATGACTCCCTCTTTCAGGAAAATTTCCCATCCCTCCTCACCAGCACACTTGCCAACCTCACCTCCTGGAACAGTCTTTTCATTTCGTGGCTGGGCAGGATCATAGCGGTTAAAATGACCATAATTCCCAAATGGCTCTATCTCTTCCAGACCCTCCCAGTGGCAGTCCCGGCCTCCTTTCTCCGTACTATCCAACGAGCCCTAGTGCATTTTATTTGGAACCACAGACCTCCCCGCATTGCTGCCAATACCCTGAAAAGACCAACCTCCAAGGGAGGCAGAGGCCTTCCCGATGCCAAACTTTACTACCTAGCCTCTCATCTATCCCACATTGTCACCTCAAATCCTCCTCCAGGAACGGTGTCCTGGCTAGATATCGAGGCAGCCTTTATTGGTCTCCCAGATCTGACCCCCTTGTGGGGCCTCTCCCCCACCTCCCGACCCCCAACCTCTAAACTTCTCCCCACTATTAAATTCAATCTTAAAACCTGGGACTCCCTCTCCCTGAAGAAAGACCTCACTACTACACCCTCGCCCTTGACCCCCATCTGGCAGAATCCTATGTTCCCTCCTGGACTCTCAGTTACGAGGTCCCGGCCTTGGGTAACGCTGGGCCTCAAATTCCCAACTGATTTCGCCAATCGGGGCCAATGGTTGTCTCTACCTGACCTTCAACAAAAAACCCCTTCGCAGCCACTTAATCCCTTCCAATTCCTACAAATACGCCATTTTCTAGGCTCCCTCCCCCCCACCGCCTTACTCAGCGCCCTCACCCCCTTTGAAAGCCTATGCATCAATTCCCATTCCTCCAAAGGCGTAATCTCCCAACTTTACTCTCTCCTACTAGACTCCTCCCTTCCCCCCTCTCGGCCCCATGAGCTCGCATGGGAACGAGACCTTGGGCCCCCACCAGAAACTGAAGACTGGGAAGACATGAGACTAGGGATTGCTAAATGCTCCATCGCCACCGCTTTTAAGGAAACGTCCTATAAAGTTTACTATCGCTGGTACTACACCCCCGACCGACTTAATAAATTCTTCCCGTCTTCCTCCCCCGTGTGTTGGAGGAACTGCGGGTCCAGAGGCACTATGCTTCACATATGGTGGACCTGCCCGGTCATTGTGCCCTTCTGGGACTTAGTCCACTACCTTCTCAACTCGCTCTTGGAATCTCCTGTGCGGAAGGACCCTTGGATCCCTTTACTATGTTACCCTCCCCCGCTCCTCAATAAACTCTCCCAAAAATTGGCCACACACATTCTAATGGCAGCAAAATCATTGATAGCTCTCAACTGGAAGAACCCCTCCCCACCCTCCCTACTGTCCCTTAAAACTAAAATTTGGCACATTGCCTCAATGGAAAAGATTACTTACTACCTCCACGACCGGGGCCACATTTTCGAGCAAGTTTGGGCCCCTTGGCTTGTGGCCGAACGCAGATAGCCGATCCCCCCCCCCCATGCTCCTGGCCCTCCCCGTAGACCCATGGGCACCACCTATTATCTCTCCTTCCGACATACCTCCTTTTCTTTTCTTCCCTTTCTCTCCACTCTCTCTCTTCCCTCTGTCCTGTCCGCTCCTGTCTCCTCTTTGATCACCCTCTTCCCTTTTCTTCCGATCTTGTCATTTCCATGATATATGCCATGTACGGCCTTTACTGTGGTTCTCTCCCCCCCCCGTCTTCTCCCCCCCCCTCCCCGAATTCCACATTTGAAGTTTATTGTTCTCCCTACACCGACTAACCCTGTTACTTATTTGAAAATTTGTGGTCAATAATGGACGCTGGCTACGTTGGCCACCTGTCCCATGTATTTATGTAATGTTTTATCTATGTGCCCAACCAAATATAAATAAAGAATTTAAAAAAAAAAGATGGACACACTCGCTTCTCTCATGATGCCGCTCAGAGTAGACTAACACGTTACTAAATCCCATCTCACTGACAAGTCAGCTACCAGCACCTGTCTTGACTGCACCTCTTATTTTTCACTGTAACTCAGCGATATCACCGATTACTCTTACTGAGTTTGAGAGGATCCCTCTTGTAAGTCAGATGCTTTTACTGCACCTTTCACTAAAACAGAATCTCTTAATATTCCTCTCTGAACTTATACTGACTTACCATTCAGAGGCCGGCACTATCTGTAGTCCTGACGTCTATACATGGGCGGTTGGATAGTATTGGAATAAAGGGTCATTTAATAACCTTTTCACTAAATGGAGATTTTTAGAACAAAGGAAATGTTATAGATTAGAACTATTCAGAGCTGAAATATAACCTGAAGCTGAAGTTCATATTTTAATCATGGGTACCAAAATTGAGGTATAAATATTACTACTCTGCTGGCAAGTGCCACAGGGTAAACCATTCATCCTTGCATTGGTGAAGCGAAATAAGAACACCAGTACAATGGGGACATTACACATTTTGGATAAATTTTAATTTGTTTTAATGTTGTCCCATAATATATCACATGCCTAAATGGGAACTTAAGGATCAGCATTTGTGTGACTGGCTGAGTTTCTTGCCATCAGGATTTTGCACATAATATAGTGGATGTAGTCAAAATTACAGATACACAACTTTACGGGCAACTCTATACGCAAGTGCGCCCAATGCCTAAGGTGCTAATTCAGACCTGATCGCTAGGGTGCATTTTTTTCATCCCTGCGATCAGGTAGTCGTGGGGGAATTCGCTCTGCGAGTGTGCGTTCGGATGTGTAGCAGAGCTGCACAAACTAATTTTGTGCAGTCTCTGCCCAGCCCAGGACTTACTCTCCAGTGCCATGATCAGGGCCGGCGCTGACGTCAGAAACCCTCCCACCAAACGCCTGGTCCTTCCTGCGTTTTTCCAGACACTCCATGAAAACGGTTAGTTGCCACCCACAGACGCCCTCTTCCTTGTCAATCTCCATGTGTTCGCCGGTGCATTCGGAATTTTCGCACCATCCCGTCGCTGCCCAGCGATCCCCGTTGCTGCGATCCAACACGCCTGCGCATTGCGGTGCATAAGCATGCGCAGTTCAGACCAGATTGCCCGCTGTGCGAAAATGCACAACAGCGATCAGGTCTGAATTACCCCCTAAATTAGGTTCATCGCTCCATAAACAACTGTTCCAGACCAATTAAGGAATATTACACTGTTTACATTAACACTCAGAATTTATGGCCTACTCAGTATGTTTTTAGCTTTTTAACTATTTTACACCTTTTATTTGTCAAAAATTCCATTATGAAGGTTTTAGCACCAACATGTATTAAATTAATCCTTATAAACCCCTAATATGAGAGCATTATGAGCTTGTGGTTATAGCACATTAGTGTACTCACAATTGTGAGATTATTACAGCTACCTTAAATTCTATGCACCACATACAGTATATGAGACATGTATGTGATATTGGTTACATTTACCGTCTGAGTTATATGATTATCCCACTGACCCTGCAACATTGTAGAAATATATACACCCATAAATATTTATTTAACAATGTATTTTTATTTTTTTTAAGAAATTACAAAACAAAATGAAAAGCTCCACTCCAAGAGGTCAGCGTAGTGGAGGATGCTGTTGTCAGGTTTTGATGTGGATGGATCTCCTCCTCCTATGTTAGGGTCGCGTGGAGCTGGGTCTGAGAATGGTGTGAAGTTAGGTGGTCTAATGTGGGGCCTAATTCAGAGTTGATCGCAGCAGCAGATTTGTTAGCAGTTGGGAAAAACCATGTGCACTGCAGGGGGGGGCAGATATAACGGGAAGAGAGAATTAGATTTGTGTGGGGTGTGTTCAAACTGAAATCTAAATTGCAGTGTAAAAACAAAGCAGCTAGTATTTACCCTGCACAGAAACAAAATAACCCACCCAAATCTAACTCTCTCTGCACATGTTATATCTGCCCCCCCCCTGCAGTGCACATGGATTTGCCCAACTGCTAACAAATTTGCTGCTGGGATCAACTCTGAATTACCCCCATAGTTCCTTCACATCATAGGTATAAACACTGCTTACTAAGAGGAGAATAGAAGAAGGAGCACATAAATCAACACCAGGTAGTTGACTAAGAACCAAAACATGGGCACAGAGTCTTACCCCGTCAGTGGTATGGGTGGTCTTCAGTATGCCGGCTGTCGGGATCCCAACGCACAGTATACTGGTGCCGGGACCCGACAGCCGGCATACCGACACTTATTCTCCCTCGTGGGGGTCCATGACCCCCCTGGAGGGAGAATAAAATAGCGTGTACTGTGCCCGCAAGGGGCTCATTTGCACTCGCCACACTGTCGGTATGCCAGCGGTCGGGCTCCCAGCGCCGGTATGCTGGTCGCCGGGAGCCCGACCGCCGGCATACCATACTACACCCAGTGGTATTCACCAGGGATTCCAGCAAGGGAATTTAGGGTTAGCTGTGCCTGACAGGCCGGTTGCAGACCCCTTTCTGGGTCAGAAGGGAATAATATAGGAGTAACCGATGGTAGATTATCGAACTTGTATCAGAATGAAGAGTATCAAACTTGTAAATAAGGCTGAAGAGTATTGGACTTGTAATAAGGATTGCAGAATATCGAAATTGCACCGATGGTTGAAGAATATCGGACTTGCACTGATGGTTGAGGAATATCAGACGCATCAATGGTTGAAGAATATCGGACTTGCACCCAGCCAATAGTTGAAGAATATTGGACCTGCGTTGATGGGTGAGGAATATTAGACTTGCACCTATGGTTGAGGAATATCGGACTTGCACAGATGGTTGGTATATATTCTGGAGAGTCTAAACTGGAATCAGGATTCTCAGGAACCAAACAGGTTTACTAGGCAGTACAAAGACAAAGCTTACACGCAGAGCTGTGTGACTTATGGCACTGACCACCTTGGCCTTGTACAGCAGAAAGCTTTATACCCAAGGGTAGTTCGTATTGCCAACGGGAACTGCACCCCAAGGAACGCCAACAGCGCACCCCGAATCCCACTCTGCACACTCACATGCACCATGAAGAGAAATCCCGGAATCCTGCTCTGAGCCCTCCAATGCCACATAACTGGCACCTCCGGATTTGGCTGCAGTAGCGATCACCGATGCACGAATCCAGCTCCTTCTAGCTGTAACAGCACGACCAGGTACAAAAGAAATCCAGATTTTAGGAGCATTACCCTGAGCCGCTACAGTTGTCGAGACTCATTAGTATGTTTCTGACTGCTGCTGTCGCCCAGCCAATGGGGGAAATTCCACAGCCTCCAGAACCATAGAAAAAATAAATGCATCATATTAAAGCAGGCATGATTATATAGCAATACAACATTATTTCTGGGGGCTAGCCACAAATATTAAGTAAATCCCCTTAATGTGTGTAGGAGGGACCACAGCAGGTATCAGAGATATCTGCTGTGATCTCTCCATTCCTGTAGCAGTCACATCCGCCATAGGGACCTATGGGGGATACGATTCTACCAAATATATCAATATCGTAAATTCACGATATTGGCTCCCGCCGCTATCGCAATCTTCAGATTGCAGTAGCTATTGTAGCATATGGGCTACGGATCATGGAAAGCAGTTCCGGCTGGGTTCCCTGGAACCCTCCCCCAGAAATGGCCACAGTCATCGCAGTCATGTGTGACCGCACATGCACAGGCTCCCCAGTGCCCCTGTTCCTGCGGGTGCCGGAGGACATTGTCCTATAAAGGAAGAAGATTCTACCATCACTTCAACGGCGGGATGTAATGGAGTCCAAGATCGCTGGAGGTGCGGGATGCCGGACAATCTCTGATGTTTTTTTAAAGGGGAAATCACTTACAAGGCAAAACCATACCTTGTAAGCGAATATCCCTTTAAAAAAATATCCGAGTTCAGCCGTCATCCCGGACCACTGGCGATCTCGGACTCCATCAAATGCTGCCACATACTGTATCTGCTCTTGAGGAAGAGACATGGAAAATTAACCAAGCAGGGTCTTATTATTTCCCAAAACCTTGTCTCTTTCCATGAGGACTTTCATTTTAACGAGTGCCTGGAACTTGTCATTTATACAGTATTAAGATGTTCTTCCTATCTCTCGAACTGGTAGGCACATTGACATTTACGGAATAGAAGTTTGTTTTGTGGTTGATGTGCATATCAAAAACTAAATGAAATTATTTATTATGAGTGTATTCTGGAATAAATCGTATTATATTTAAAATGGAGGTGCATTTTTTTTCTCATATGTAATACGGAGGATTTAGAGGACAAGATAAAGGAAGCTTAGGAATACTCTATTTAAAGAGTGCAAGGTTGTGTGATATGTGATCTAGATTTCAGCAACCAGTTCAGTAAGAATATATCAAGTGGAAGCATTTATCGTAAAGAAGAATTAAGGAAAAACATTGTACATTGGGCCTAATTCGTGTTTGTATGGAATGGCTGATATTCACACAATGGAGCAATTATCGGCAAACTGTGCATGTGCTGCAATCACAATACACATACGCGATGGTGCCACTGCGATCCCACTCACACTGAGAACATTGTTGCAAAGTGATTGACAGGAAGTGATCATTTGGAGGTGTTAACAGGGAGTTTAAGGGGAGTGGTTGAGGAAATGCAGGCATGCCATTGCCGTTTTCAGGGCGTATCTTCTGATGGCCGCGTGTTTGTGCATGAAAATACATGGCGTCTGAATCACTACTGCTGTGGCCAGTTTGCATAGCCATAGACCAACCCTTAGCTTCAATGTTCTCTGTACTTGCAAGTAGTCCACTAATGTGTAAGCAATTGTGATTGAGCTTGTGATGAGTTCAGTGGGGGTCTCTTTTCACTCATGGGCGGCAGCCGCACTTGCTAACATTAGCAGTTCTGTAGCCTAGAGAATCATAATTGCAATTTCATTTGCGTACAAACATGAATTAGACCCACTGAACCAGTCACAGATGTTAATAATTTTGGTATGGTAAGATCCTTATTTGTAGTGAATTTATAGGCTGATGGAATTCTTGTATCAGCGCTTATCTTATCCATGTTGTTTCATTGTGTGAAACCAAAAGTTCATAGCTTTCCTACAGTATGTCACAAAAGAAGTCCTTAATGGAATGGGCTTTTTTTTGTAAATGATATAAAGCTAAGTGTTTGTGCTAAACACATGACAGGATGATAAATAATTAACATACTGTAAGGAGACACATGTGCAAGGTCATGCTGATCCCTGGTAGGACACAGTCCATAACTGTAATTAAGACAATAAAAAAATTCTAAGGGGGAATTCAAATGTTATCGCCCCTGATCTCCCGTCTAAAGTGGTGGGAGATCGCAGGGGGTGATATTCATTTGATGCTCCCTATCACGCTGATCGCAGCTTTTAGTGTCAGGTTTAGCAGCGTAAAGCATCTAAACCCGACTAAACTAATAGGCGCAATTGGGAAAAGTGCAGAGCACCCAAACGAATCACTTTTCACACATTTCAGCTCGCCAACCCCGGCGAGTGCAAGCTGAACTGTAGACGCCGGCAGCCAATTGCGCCTAAACGGAGCTAGATTTGAACATCTCCCTTCGGCGCCATCTAGTGGCTGCCGACATTAGGAATATTTGAATTTCACTGTAAATATAAGGTACAACAAATGCCTCAATAACAAACCTGACAACAACTGTAACTAGCTGATATCATTGCTTCATTATTACTGTTTGTTGATGATCACTGAGCTGGAAAAATACAGGCCTACATGAACCAGTGTAAGTGAAAGAAAATACATTAGCTTTCCATCATGTTGTATACACCTACTATGTATGGGGCACAAGCTGAGGGGCTCCTTTCATGCGTACCACCATAAAATGACTGATCTTTATGGCCCATACTGTGTGACCATGACCTTACTGTACATAGCTTGCGTGGGAACTCCCCTGTTCTGCATCTATGATATTTTCAAATAGAGTTGGACTCTCCTAGAGCACATTTATGTGAGATCACATTCTGAGCATGTGCAGTGTGAAAATGTGCACAATTCACTGAGCTAGCTGCCCAGTACTAACTCTGCATCGGCCCGTAAGCGCCTTTCAGCTGCATGCCCATTTCCCAGGCTTTGGAAAACCAATCTGCTTCTAATTGTTTCAGTCTAGCGGATGATCCAGAAAATATACATGGTAAAAACGTCACATTCAGCTAACTACGCCTTAAGCGCCACCCTAATTATTATGTAAGCTTGTCAGCTTGGCTCTATTTATGTTATAAATTAGTTAACATCAGGATAGTGTTTATTACATAAGTACATTTTGTGTATTTCAATTTTATTACATTGGTCAAAAATGCACCTAAATATGTAAGTGATACTCACATTGCAATGGGGCAGATGTATTAAGCCCAGAGAAGTCATAAAGCAGTGATAAATACGTGATAAGCGGAAGGTGATATCGGACCAGCCAATCATTACGGGTTTGAAAACTGACAGGAGCTGATTGGCTTGTGCCTTATCACCTTCCACGTATCACTGCTTTATCACTTTTCTGGGCTTAAAACATCTGCCCCATTATCCTTCAACTAAAGAGGTCAATGCTAACTACCTTTTTGCACAGGTCCTCTTCTTGGGGCAGAGAGGTGAAGGTAGGGCATTTCTTTCAGGCACACCTAGTGTAATAAAGTCTTTATTCAAGAGAATTAATTAACTTCAAGTTCAACCAGGTAACATTCTCAATAAAGTATGACAATGTGGCTGTAGCACAGTAACAATGTCCACCCAAGCAGTAACAACTTTTTCTGTTACAGTTATATTACGCACACTACTAACACAGGTGTAATATTTATTGTACTGGAACGTCTGCTATATTCATGCTATGGATGCAATTGGATTGCCAATTTACAATATAAACATTAAATGGATACAATCAACTTTTACCAAATACTTCACTTATTGAAATACACTTAGCTATCTATTAAATATTCTAAACTCAGTTTCTAATTACAGTTTGTATGTGGCCAGGCACTAAGTGTTAGTATAAACAGATTATAGTGAAACTCGTTGTAGAAGATCATCCAATGCATTAATGAGGACAGAGCTGTTATCCAACTCTGCTGGTATTACTTTATCACTGAATTCTGGATAAATTGAATAGGGGGTAATTCAGACCTGATCGGTAGGGTGCGTTTTTTGTAGCCCTGCGATCAGGTAGTCGTCGCCTACAGGTGGAAATGTTCTGTGCAGGTATGCGTTCGCATTTTTAGCAGATCTGCACAAACATCAGTTTCTGATCTCTGATCAGCCCAGGACTTACTCAGCCGCTGCAATGGTTTACTGATGATCGGGGCCAGAGCTGATGTCAGAGTCCACCTGCGTTTTTCCGGACACTCCTTTAAAACGGTCAGTTGCCACCCACAAACGGCCTCTTCCTGTCAATCACCTTGCGATCACCTGTGCGATCGTTTTTTCACACCATCCCGTCGCTATGCACGATTCCCGGTGCAGTCATCCAATGTGCCGGCACATTGCGTTGCATACGCATGCGCTGTTCAGACCTGATCGGCCACTGCGTGAAAATGCACAGCAGCGATCAGGTCTGAATTACCCCCTAAGTGTGTTTAAATTGCACAATCATGAGATTGGTGAAGAGGTTATAATTCACTCCAAGGTAAGTAGGTAATTATATGTTAGAACTCTAGGAGGGTGAACTGTAAGTCTGTAACTGTCCTGCTCCAGAATAATGCTTTTGACAACTGTGCCTATCTCTTGTTTCTATAAGGCAGTCCCAGAGAAGCTTTATGACCATAGTTTCTATAGGATTTTGCTGGCTAGGTCTTTAGGAAATATGACGAAGACTTTAGGGCGGTATTCAATGATATATCACACCCAATCTCCTTTCTAAAGTGATCCCCATCATTGCGCATATTGCGCCCATAGTAATCAGGTTTAGCTGCGTAAAGAGTTAGGGCGCCTCACTACCCCGGGGGTAGCGAGCTGGAATGATGATACCACGCCGTCATCAGAAACAGAACGGGTGTGGAAGAGAGGGAAAGAATTGAATACCACCCTAAATTGTCACAATTTTGCACTGAATAACCAGGATTTGCTTCCCTTTGTTTGCTGCAGACTGACTATATCAGTGATGAATGTGATGCTATGGTGCAGACAAGCTACTGTAGTTTACAGACCTGATCTAGCAAATCACCTCCACCTGCTGCTAAGGTAGCACTCTCTCCTCTCTTTCAGGTTTAGCTGTCACTTTAAATGGAGGGGTGGCTCCAGGGGCGGCTCCATGTAGTGTTACTGGTGCTGCCATCAGCTCCCTCACAGCACTGGTCAGTAGTCGCAGCCCATTCATGAGGTAGGGCTCAGTCAGCGCAGCTCCCTTCCTCACTGCTGTTGCCTCTGAAGTTCTCCTGACAGGACGAATCACCCTGAGGCTATATCACGCCACCCCTCTCCTCATGGACAGTTCACACACACACTGCTCTGTATCACTCTGCCCCTCAATCTCTCCTCCGTGAGGGATACCTGTGTATTGCTGAGCTATGAACTTTAGTGTCTGAATAGTTTTTTAAGTAAATGTATTTGTAATATATATATATATATATATATATATATATAGAGAGAGAGAGAGAGAGAGAGAGAGAGGGCCAGATGTACTAAGCTTGAAAAGTGATAAATATCACTGTGATAAAGTACCAGCCAATCGGCTCCTAACTGTAATTTCTCTGACGTCCTAGTGGATTCTGGGAACTCCGTAAGGACCATGGGGAATAGCGGCTCCGCAGGAGACTGGGCACAACTAAAGAAAGCTTTAGGACTACCTGGTGTGCACTGGCTCCTCCCTCTATGACCCTCCTCCAGACCTCAGTTAGAATTTTGTGCCCGGCCGAGCTGGATGCACACTAGGGGCTCACCTGAGCTCCTAGAAAAGAAAGTATATTTTAGGTTTTTTATTTTCAGTGAGATCTGCTGGCAACAGACTCACTGCTACGAGGGACTTAGGGGAGAGAAGCGGACCTACCTGCTTGCAGCTAGCTTGGGCTTCTTAGGCTACTGGACACCATTAGCTCCAGAGGGATCGAGCACAGGCCCAGCCTCGGTCGTCCGGTCCCGGAGCCGCGCCACCGTCCCCCTTGTAGAGCCAGAAGCAAGAAGAACGTCCAGGAAATCGGCGGCAGAAGACTCCGGTCTTCATTAAGGTAGCGCACAGCACTGCAGCTGTGCGCCATTGCTCCCTGTGCACACCACATACTCCGGTCACTGATGGGTGCAGGGCGCTGGGGGGGGGGGGCACCCTGCGCAGCAATTAGAGTACCTTAAGAGTGGCAAATCACACATAATATAGCCTAATAAGCTATATATGTGTAAAATACCCCTGCCACATTATGATTATAAGAGCGGGAGAAGTCCACCGAAAAAGGGGCGGGGCTATCTCCCTCAGCACACTGGCGCCATTTTCTCTTCACAGTGCAGCTGGAAGACAGCTCCCCAGGCTCTCCCCTGTAGTTTTCAGGCTCAAAGGGTTAATAAGAGAGGGGGGGCACTAAATTTAGGCGCAAATCTGTGTATTATAGCAGCTATAAGGGAAAAATCACTGTGGGTAGTGTGAATCCCTGCATTATATAGCGCTCTGGTGTGTGCTGGCATACTCTCTCTCTGTCTCCCTAAAGGACTTTGTGGGGTCCTGTCCTCAGTCAGAGCATTCCCTGTGTGTGTGCGGTGTGTCGGTACGGCTGTGTCGACATGTTTGATGAGGAGGCTTATGTGGAGGCGGAGCAGATGCCGATAAATGTGATGTCACCCCCTGCGGGGTCGACACCTGAGTGGATGGACGTGGGAGGAATTACGTGACAGTGTCAACTCCTTGCATAAAAGGTTTGACGACATAGCAGATGTGGGACAGCCGGCTTCTCAGCCCGTGCCTGCCCAGGCGTCTCAAAAGCCATCAGGGGCCCTAAAACGCCCACTACCTCAGATGGCAGACAATGTCGACACGGATACTGACTCCAGTGTCGACGACGATGAGACTACTGTACATTCCAATAGAGCCACCCGTTACATGATTACGGCAATAAAAAATGTGTTGCACATTTCTGATATTACCCCAGGTACCACAAAAAAGGGTATTATGTTTGGGGAGAAAAAAGCTTCCAGTGCTTTTTCCCCCATCTGATGAACTAAATGTGTGAAGAAGCGTGAGTTTCCCCCGATAAGAAACTGGTAATTTCTAAAAGGTTACTAATGGCATACCCTTTCCCGCCAGAGGATAGGTCACGTTGGGAGACATCCCCTAGGGTGGATAAAGCGCTCACACATCTGTCAAAGAAGGTGGCACTACCGTCTCAGGACACGGCCGCCCTAGAGGAGCCTGCAGATAGAATGCAGGAGGCTATCCTGAAGTCTGTATATACACACTCAGGCATTATACTGAGACCAGCTATTGCTTCAGCATGAATGTGCAGTGCTGCAGCTGCGTGGTCAGATTCTCTGTACCTTAAGACAGGGACACTATATTGCTAACCATAGAGCATATTAAAGACGCAGTCTTATACATGAGAGATGCACAGAGGGATAATAGCCGACTGGCATCTAAAATAAACGCAATGTCCATTTCTGCCAGGAACTCGGCAGTGGACAGGTGATGCTGATTCTAAAAGGCACATGGAAGTTTTGCCTTACAAGGGTGAGGAGTTGTTTGGGGATGGTCTCTCGGACCTCGTTTCCACAGCTACAGCTGGGAAATCAACATTTTGCCCCATGTTCCCTCACAGCCTAAGAAAGCACCGTATTATCAGATACAGTCCTTTCGGCCCCAGAATGGCAAGCGGGTTAAAGGCGCGTCCTTTCTGCCCAGAGGCTGAGGTAGAGGGAAAAAGCTGCAGCATACAGCCAGTTCCCAGGAACAAAAGTCCTCCCCCGCTTCCTCTAAGTCCACCGCATGACGCTGGGGCTCCACAGGCGGAGCCAGGTACGGTGGGGGCCCGTCTCAAGAATTTCAGAGACCAGTGGGCTCGCTCACGGGTGGATCCCTGGATTCTACAGGTAGTATCTCAGGGGTACAAGCTGGAATTCGAGACGTCTCCCCCTCGCCGTTTCCTCAAATCTGCCTTGCCGACAGCTCCCTCAGACAGGAAGGCAGTGCTGGAGGCAATTCACAAGCTGTATTCGCAGCAGGTGATAGTCAAGGTACCCCTTCTTCAACAGGGACGGGGTTACTATTCCACAATGTTTGTGGTACCGAAACCGGACGGTTCGGTGAGACCCATTTTAAATTTGAAATCCTTGAACACTTATATATGAAGGTTCAAGTTCAAAATGGAATCGCTCAGGGCGGGTATTGCAAGCCTGGACGAAGGGGATTACATGGTATCACTGGACATCAAGGATGCTTACCTGCATGTCCCCATTTACCCTCCTCACCAGGAGTACCTCAGATTTGTGGTACAGGACTGTCATGACCAATTCCAGACGTTGCTGTTTGGTCTGTCCACGGTACCGAGGGTATTTACCAAGGTAATGGCAGAGATGATGATACTCCTTCGAAGGAAGGGAGTTATAATAATCCCGTACTTGGACGATCTCCTTATAAAGGCGAGGTCCAGGGAACAGTTGTTGATCGGAGTAGCACTAGCTGGGGCAGTGCTACAACAGCACGGCTGGATCCTTAACATTCCGATGTCGCAGCTGGTTCCTACAACGCGTCTACTGTTCCTGGGGATGGTTCTCGACACAGAACACAAAAAAGTGTTTCTCCCGGAGGAGTAGGCCAAGGAGTTGTCATCTCTAGTCAGAGACCTCCTAAAACCAAAACAGGTGTCGGTGCACCATTGCACGCGAGTCCTGGGAAAGATGGTGGCTTCTTACGAAGCAATTCCATTCGGAGGGTTCCATGCAAGGATCTTTCAGTGGGATCTGTTGGACAAGTGGTCCGGATCGCATCTTCAGATGCATCGGCTGATAACCCTGTCTCCAAGGGCCAGGGTGTCGCTGTTGTGATGGCTGCAGAGTGCTCATTTTCCAGAGGGCCGCACATTCGGCATACAGGACTGGGTCCTGGTGACCACGGATGCCAGCCTTCGAGGTTGGGGGGCAGTCACACAGGGAAGAAACTTCCAAGGACAATGGTCAAGTCAGGAGACTTCCCTACACATAAATATTCTGGAACTAAGGGCCATTTGCAATGCCCTAAGTCAGGCAAGACCCTGCTTCAAAACCAGCCGGTGCTGATCTAGTCAGACAACATCACGGCGGTCGCCCATGTAAACCGACAGGGCGGCACAAGAAGCAGGATGGCAATGGCACAAGGATTCTCCGATGGGCGGAAAATCATGTGTTAGCACTGTCAACAGTGTTCATTCCCGGAGTGGACACGACCTCCACCCGGGAGAGTGGGGACTTCATCCAGAAGTCTTCCAAATGATTGTACACCATTGGGAAGGGCCACAGGTGGACATGATGGCGTCCCGCCTCAACAAAAAGCTAAAATGTTATTGCGCCAGGTCAAGGGACCCTCAGGCGATAGCTGTGGACATTCTGGTTTCACCGTGGGTGTACCAGTCGGTGTATGTGTTCCTTCCTCTGCCTCTCATACCCAAGGTACTGAGAATAATAAGAAGGAGAGGAATAAGAACTATACTCGTGGTTCCAGATTGGCCAAGAAGATCTTGGTACCCAGAACTTCAAGAAATGATCTCAGAGGACCCATGGCTTCTGCTGCTCAGACAGGACCTGCTGCATCAGGGGCCCTGTCTGTTCCAAGACTTACCGCCGCTGGTTTGACGGCATGGCGGTTGAACACCGGATCCTAAAGGAAAAGGGCATTCCGGATAAAGTCATTCCTACGCTGATTAAGGCTAGGAAAGATGTGACCGCAAAATATTATCACCGCATATGGCGAAAATATGTTGCTTAGTGTGAGGCCAGGAAGGCCCCAACGGAGGAATTTCAACTGGGTCGATTTCTGCACTTCCTACAGTCAGGAGTGACTATGGGCCTCAAATGGGTTCCAGTAAGGTCCAGTTTTCAGCTCTGTCCATTTTCTTCCAAAAAGAACTGGCTTCATTGCCTGAAGTTCAGACTTTTGTTAAGGGAGGGCTGCATATTCAGCCCCCTTTTGTGCCTCCAGTGGCACCGTGGGATCTCAACGTGGTGTTGGATTTCCTGAAGTCGCATTGGTTTGAACCACTTAAATCCGTGGAGCTAAAATACCTCACGTGGACAGTGGTCATGCTGTTGGCCTTGGCGTCGGCCAGGCTTGTATCAGAATTGGCGGCTTTGTCATGCAAATGCCCTTATCTGATTTTTTACAAGGATAGGGCGGAATTGAGAACTCGTTCCCAATTTCTTCCAAAGGTGGTTTCAGCTTTTCATTTGAACCAGCCTATTGTGGTGCCTGCGGCTACTCGTGACTTGGAGGATTCCAAGTTGCTGGACGTAGTCCGGGCCCTAAAAATCTATGTTTCCAGGACAGCTGGAGTCAGAAAGACTGACTCGCTATTTATCCTGCATGCACCCAACAAGTTGGGTGCGCCTGCTTCACAGCAGACTATTGCTCGCTGGATCTGTAGCACGATTCAACTTGCACATTCTGCGGCTGGACTGCCGCATCCTAAATCTGTAAAAGCCCATTCCACGAGGAAGGTGGGCTCTTCTTGGGCGGCTGCCCGAGGGGTCTCGGCTTTACAACTTTGCTGAGCAGCTACTTGGTCGGGGTCAAACACATTTGCTAAAGTCTACAAGTTTGATACCCTGGCTGAGGAGGACCTAGAGTTCGCTCATTCGGTGCTGCAGAGTCATCCGCACTCTCCCGCCTGTTTGGGAGCTTTGGTATAATTCCCATGGTCCTTACGGAGTTCCCAGCATCCACTAGGACGTCAGAGAAAATAAGATTTTACTCACCGGTAAATCTATTTCTCGTAGTCCGTAGTGGATGCTGGGCGCCCGTCCCAAGTGCGGATTGTCTGCAATACTTGTATATAGTTATTGTTTAACTAAAGGGTTATTGTTGAGCCATCTGTTGAGAGGCTCAGTTATATTTCATACTGTTAACTGGGTATAGTATCACGAGTTATACGGTGTGATTGGTGTGGCTGGTATGAGTCTTACCCGGGATTCCAAATCCTTTCCTTATTGTGTCAGCTCTTCCGGGCACAGTATCCTAACTGAGGTCTGGAGGAGGGTCATAGAGGGAGGAGCCAGTGCACACCAGGTAGTCCTAAAGCTTTCTTTAGTTGTGCCCAGTCTCCTGCGGAGCCGCTATTCCCCATGGTCCTTACGGAGTTCCCAGCATCCACTACGGACTACGAGAAATAGATTTACCGGTGAGTAAAATCTTATTTTTTCAAACACAGCCTGTGACATGGCAGTTAGGAGCTGATTGGCTGGTACTTTATCACAGTGATATTTATCACTTTTCAGGCTTAGTACATCTCCCCCAGAGAGAGAGAGAGAGTGGCAGCCCATACATTGCACATCATCCCTGTAATGCTCCACCAACTTAATTGGGTGTCACATGTGACTCCCAGTAAAATGGGAAATAAACTAGAAGGTGTAGAATGCTATAAATATGGGGAAAGTCCTATGTCCACAATCCCAGGTGAACTGAAAAATCAAGACCGTTTGCACGTAGCAACGCAAGGAACCCCTTTGCAAATGCTGCCTTTCCCCAAATTTATCACATTCATTGATTACATTAAATGTAATTATTTTTTCCATTTCAGTTATATACACACCTTAGTTGGCATTAGCGAGGAATGCCTCTGATTCACCCAACATGAGTAGCATCAGTGCTGGAGGATATTTTTGGACATTGTACATACTATGTTATCCTTTCCCATCTGTTTTAAACATAGTGGAAATAAAGCACCACAATACAAGTAATTCCATAGAACAAGTTGGAACAGTCATACTTATTTGATCATTGAATGATGATCCTTTGACCATAATTCACCACCTGCTTCAATAAGAGAGCCGTCTTGGAACTAACTTTAATGGTTTTGTAGAAGCTTCAACTATGGTCTGTGGCCATGTTTACTTGCTCATGCCAGAGTTCACTTGAACACCTTACAAAACAGTCATATACTAGTTGAAAATGATGGCTTTGAAATGCCACAATAGATTGTCATATGTGGTAGAATGAGGCAGTTTGACTGAACTGGGCTATGTGAAAAGTTAATGATAAATCCATGTGAGATGTCAGCTTTCTAACATATTTAAGGAAACATAGTGATGTAGCTTTATTCTTACTTCCCCAATGTTTCTTCCATCTCTTCTGCAGTCAGTTTTCATTAACCTAACTCCAAATGGTCAATCGGTGTCCAGATAAATAGAAGTCTCCTTACCTCTAAAAGAGGATACCTAATTGTCCATTACTATACACTTGTATTGTGAAGAAGCTGGGCAAATCTGCCCTGTAGAACCCATGTCTGATCACAGTTACTGTGAAGGGGAGCAGGGGAAGAGGAGATGGGGATGTTAGAGGTTAGGAACAACAGCAATGGAAAGGATCAAGTTTATAAGACAATTTATGTAAACCAATAGAAGACACCCAGTATGCATCTCAACTAATTCCCCCTATTTTCATTGCCTTCTTCTTGTCACTGCAAACATAGATCCTGTGACCTGCCAATAAACTGGACCCATGCATAGAAGACCTACAAAATGATACAATCATTTACACAGAGACAGACCAAGATTTCTACATGATGGTACTACTATGCTACAGTGATGTGGGAGACATCTGAAGAACCAGTACATCAAGACTTGTACGGTGTAGAGATTCCAGTGCAGTACCTGTTTTATACCTACTTTTCATCTTTACAATGTCTTTTCCACCGGGGCCTTATTATTGGATTCTCCTTTATCGGGTCTGGAAAAGTAGAATAATTATTAAATATGAATTGATTGTAAATATCTACAGCAGGTTGTGTGCTGATGAGGAAGAGATTGACATTCTTAACTGCCATGTTATACAAACACATTTAAAATGTGCTGCTACTGTGCTTTCAATGAATGTAAGCTCAATGTACATTATTTTTGGAATAGGTTTCAGAACAGTTTTTTTTTAACACCTTTTTTTTCTAGAGAAAATGCCCAGTGTAGGAGTATGATATTATGTTGAGTGAGTGCTTTTAGTAAAAAAAAAAAAAAGAAATTAAGATTTTTTTGGAGAGAAACTTTGAAAGCTCATCTTGGAAGTTGCACAAATGGTCCTTAATCTTTATGAAGGAGAGGAGATTTCTGGGTCTGGGCATTCATGGAAAGTGACGTTGTAATGCTTCAGAAATCCTGCCAATCATACAGTGAAATCTGGAAAGCAGGACAAGCCTCAGAAATGCTTTAACGTTTTACAAGTGCTGTGCTCGGGGAAATCAGTGTGGTCACAGCATTGAAGGACAGATGTGAGAAACAGATGGAAACAATCAGGTCATAAATAATAAAAATGGACATGCCTAGCTTCGAAATGCACTGGTCTGTAATGGAAAATGACCCTTCACATTTGCAAACCATACTCATCATCATTGACACTGTAACACCCGATATACACGACTCAATGCGATTCTGGCAGTATGAACCCTGTATGACTCTCTCCCTTTGTTTTCTCAACTAAAACAGGAAAACCGCTGTAGCTGTTTTTTGCAATTGCTGATGATGTCTACCTGTCTATCTGCACACATAGAAAAGCTCTACCCACATTAGATGTGCATGAACACAAAAAAGAATTGGAAGGGAATCCTTCTGCAGAGTTAGATAGCTCTTTTTATAGGAATCCGCTGCTAATGCCATCTAGATATGGTGTTGGCTATTTTAATCAAGCTCAGAAAAGGTAAGCATTTTGGAGCTTGTTAAATTGGCCAAGAGAGCAGATCCCACTGAGAATCATGGAGACTGATGATCGAAAATACCTCTCAAATTTAACAAGTTAAAAACATTGGGGGTAATTCCATTTCCAAGTTGATTGCAGCAGGATTTTTGCTAGCAATTGGGCAAAACCATGTGCACTGCAGGGGAGGCAGATATAACATGTGCAGAGAGAGTTAGATTTGGGTGGGGTGTGTTCAATCTGCAATCTAATTTGCAGTGTAAAAATAAAGCAGCCAGTATTTACCCTACACAGAAACAAAATAACCCACCCAAATCTAACTCTTTCTGCACATGTTATATCTGCCTTCCCTGCAGTGCACATGGTTTTGCCCAATTGCTAAAAAAAATCCTGCTGCGATCAACTTGGAATTACCCCCATTGCTTTAAGGCCTACCACCTATGCCATTTTTTCTATATAAATTTTAGGATAAAATTTACTTTCCTAACTGTGCTGTCTTATACTCTGCAATTTAGTCTTATAAAGCCCACCTCCCCTTTGTAACTTTTTGTAGTGTATAAAGGAAAAACTTATATACACTGTTACAATAATATAAGCATGCATATGCCAGTACAGTACTACACCAGCGTGATGGGGGGGTCATACTACGCCAGTGTGATGGGGGGGTCAGGGTTAGGTGCTCCCCGGGGGACTTAGGGCTAAGGTGGGGGGGTTAGAGTTATGGTGCAGGGGAGGGAGGGTTAGGGTTAGGCACCACCAGGGGGAATTAGGCTACAGGGGTGAGTCGGTTAGGTTTATGTTGTGAGGAGGGGGGGGGGGTTAGGCTGGGGGGGACAGAGTTAGGCACCTAAAAGGGAGTGTTAGAGTAGGGGGAGGGTTAAACTATGTGCCACCCTTGTTGGGATTTCGGGATGACGCTGTCAGTCTCCTGGCCACCGGATTCTCGACAGCTGGCATTTCATACCCAACCCCTATGAATAATACCACTGGTAACTTACATATGAATAGTAATGATTCTGCAGGGGGAAAGAACAAATCGTAGTGTAATACTGTTTTGAATATCTAATTTGAATCTTTCAGTAATACACTCACCCTTTTAATTTGTGGTAGCCAAATTAAATGTGTCCTAGATACTACTTAGGCAATCATTCATCCAAGTATGGTAAAATGAATTTATTTCACATATACTGAAAAATCCCACAACACAGGTAAATACCATATTCTGCAGGACTAAAGCCTCTAGATGTAACTGCTCAGCAATACTAAGGGCTCCAGATTATCCCAAAGTACCTCAAGAATAGAATGTAATAGCCTCTGAATTTCACTTTCTGAAGCTTTGTACATATGGGGAATATGGCCAAACCTCTGGAGACAGCAGAGGGAGTGTGTCTTTGTGTGCTGTGGGAAGGGTGGTCAGGCATTTAGTAGGGGGCCCCAACCAGTGTTGCATTATCCATTAGTCTGACGGCTGAAGCACTGAAGCATATGGGTCCTGCAGGGACTAGGGACCGTCAATTTTTTTTCCTGAGGTGCTATTACCTGCACCCTTGGGCTCCAGTGGTTAAAGGCACCTTGCATTCTGCACCAAAGCAAGGCACATTCGTAGTCCGCTGAGGTTTGTCTTGAGCCAGGGTGTGTGGGGGGGGACAGCTAAACAATAGTGCACTAGCGCTATTTCAAAACAGAGAAGAAAATGAAGAACGATTGCACTGTGCAAAAATAGGTCAGCAGACTTTATTTTAACTGGGTACCGGTGTCCTTAATGTGTTAATGATAGCATTATCTCTGCTTCCAAACATCAGCTGTAGTGGAGTGAAGACCGAAATAACTGAAAGTCTAGGGGCCCGGCCATAGGATAATACATTTTGAGAACTGAGATGCGCTTAAAGTTTTGCAGATAAAGATGCATTCCTGCCTACAATTGACTTCTTGCTTTAAGTCAATAAAAAATAATGTGCCTAGCAGGGGATTTGCAGAATTAAAAAAAGATACTGACAGAAAGCTGTCTTTCCCCAAATGATTGTTGCTTTGAGATTTCCCAGCTTCTCCAGGGACATCCTAGTATGAGAGACTGCTGTGATCAACAGGCAATGTTAAGCCCCAGCCAACATTGATCATTTAAATGTGTAAACCTGTAGACCCTTGTGGGCTCAATATAGCTTCCATGTAAGGGTTGCAGTCAGATTATTTATAAAATGAAACAGTTTTCTCACAAGATGTCCTGGCTTTTTGAGAGAGTGTTCACCCATTTCCGAAGTCGCTGGGAAAAATAGAGTTACAGACTTTCTTCTAAACAGTATGATAGTGAGGCTGCCTTGTGTGTGTTTGTGTATATATATAAATATATGTATAAAATTGGGTAGATATTCGGTACTCACATTTAGATGACAATAGCTGCGCCCCCGGAGCCCTCACAAAGGCATGTAGCAGTATAAGACAGAAAGATGTGCGGCACTCACAGCTAGATGAACGAAGACAACTGGATCCCAGGTCAGGATCAACGTTTCAATTCATTAGAATTTTCATCAGGATGGTAATCTATGTATTGATATTAAATCTCCAGATGGATAGTAATATAATGTACTCAAAAACTGGTCTACGTATGAGCACCACAATAAATGTTCTGATATAATATTAAAAATTAAATTTAAACTGAGATGCATGGCCAACTGTATATTAAGGGGGGGGGGGGAGAAAATGATAGGGAAAAAGAAAAAGTGAAAAAAGGAGAAAAAGGAAAAAGAAGAAGGAGCTGGAGAAGGAGAAGGAGAGAAAGACCGATAAAAAAAGACAAAAAAAAAGAGAAAGAAAAATAAAAAATGTAACAAGGCTTATTGAAAACAAGTCAAAGGTAACGCTTCATTCAGCCCTCGAGGTGTAATCACATCCAATTTCTTAATCCATCTAGTCTCACATCTCAATAAAGCTTTGTGTCTATCGCCACCCCTGATCTTGGGGGTATATTATCAATCATGCGATATCTCAAATTGGCAAGTGTATGCTTGGAATCCGCGAAGTGGCGGGCGACTGGTGATCACTTGTTCCATTAATCAGGGCTGCTCTGATCGCCAATCGGTGGGCCGTCATCCTTTCTTTGAATTTTCTCATTGTTTTGCCTATGTAATTTAGGCCACATGGGCCGATAATCTGGTAAATTACATAAATCGACTCACAGGTCAAATGATGTTGAATATGTATCTTATGTCCCAGATGTGGATGGCAGAATGTGTCGCTCGTAATTAAGTACAAGCGCATCTGAATCAGCCCTCCTTACGATGTGTCAAAAAATTGGTGCTATGTTGTTTCACTCTGGATGAAATGTGTGTCTTGACCAGAATGTCCCTGATGTTTCTGGATCTCTTATAGCACGGCATGATTTCTGTTTCCTGTAGATCAAGTTTATTATCCATTTGGATCAAATGCCAGTGTTTCTTAATGATTTATTGGTCACACTAGAAGCCACATTGTATTCACTCTTCCATGGTAGTTTGGATCTGGTTTTAACCTTGGTACTTTTCTGTAGCAATGACTCGCGACTAGTTTGTAGTACTTTGGACTTAGTAGTTAATAAGTGGTTAAGATCGTAGCCCCTCAGTACAAACCGCTTGATTAGGTCTTTGATCTGAGCGGCTGCCATGGATGCATCATTATTGATCCTGTGGATCCTGATCATCTGCGAATACGGTAATCCGAGTTTCAATCCTTTAGGGTGGCAGCTGGTATTATGGAGGAAAATATTCCTATCTGTCGGTTTCGAAAAAAGAGTAGTGGTAATTTGAGAATTATTGATGGAGATCTTAACGTCCAAAAAATCGATGCTACGTTGATCCATTTTGTACGTGAACTTAACAGGGCTAGTGGATACATTATGGACCTCTAGCACTTCCTTTAGATTATTTCAAGAGCCCTTCTAGATGATTTATAAGTCATCAATAAATCTTATATACAAGACTACATTAGATGCAATCGCCTTGTCCATAAAAAAAAGTTGTGTTTGAGACTTCTGGTTCCGGTGCAGCTGATCTGAGGTGGGTGTTTGCTCAGCTCCGGTGCCGACCACCTAATTTACCCTTCTAAAAACAGGTGATCTCAATTTGCGCTTACAATAAAATAGTGACAGCCAGTGATATCAAAAGAGCCTTCACCAAAAAGCCCGAAACATAACCACAGAGTGAAACAGATGATATCACACGGCGCTACTATTCATAATATACTTAATACAACCATTTGCGTAGATCGTATTTTAAAGGGCCTCCCAAATCTGAAATTCAGAGGGAGAACAAATAATGGTGCAGTACAATAGATAGAGTAAAGCAGATGTTAAATTTTTATTGGTCCCACTCACAATCAAGCAAATGGGTTATTTGCATATCATCCAAACATGGATTTGGCGTCTTCAATCTTTGAGTCTCCTTCTTTATCAATAAAACTTTAAATGAACATATATAGTGCAATACCGTTTTCTTAAAAACACATAGTTTAATACCAAAATGTGCTCACATAGATAAAATGAAAATAGGCATATCACCAAGGGTAAACCTCCCCAGAGACCGTCGCACAGTCCAGAACGTCACCAGATGTCTTTGTGGTGAAAAGAAAGTCCCTCCAAAGCTCCGGAAACCACGGAAAGAAAGTCTTTCAAAGCACTGGATACTGCAAGGTCTGCCGCTGGATGAGTCCAAAGGTGAAGTCCCCGTTCTGCTTAAACACGTTTTCGGACGTCAATGTCCTTCCTCAGAAGCATGGGGGCTAGCTTGCCTGTGTCTCCTTTTATACCCCTCACCAGATTCCAAATTAGCGCCACCTGTCGCTATTTCCGTCATTTCCGGAAGTGCGTCACCGGAAGTGACGCGCATGCGTTCCATACGCGATGACTTCCTTCCTGTTTGCGTTCCACCGTCCATACATCGGTGGTTCTCTATAAAATATTGATAAAAACACATTTTAGACATTGCAAATGCAGTTCATTTTTATATTACTTATTAATTAACAGTATGTGGGAAAAAATAAGTTTTAATAATAGAATGACTTTAAAAGGAGAGATTTGAGAATGGTTTCATTAGAGAAAAACAAGAGATTCATAAATGGTTCAAAGGAACCATTTTAACTCAAAGTCACTGTTTAGACCCTGTGGCATCAGCGTTCCTAGACTATGTATCCAGCGCACCTCTGCCCTAGCTAGTCGGGTGTCTACAGCCCTATCCCGCCAGGTGGGACTTACACACTGGATACCCCAGAATGACCTAATGCCACAGGGACTACATCCATAAACTTTTTTAAAATGTGCAGATAGAGAATGCGATTCTAATCCTTTTTTAATGTTATATAGATGTTCAGAAAGCCTTACTTTAAGGCATCTAGTTGTTTTGCCAATATATAATAAACCGCATTGACACTCTATTCCATATATTATGTTTTTGGAGTTACATGTTATGAATTCGTTGATTTTATATTTAACATCTTTTACTGTAAATTCTTTGATTTTACTTACTCCTTTCGTTACCTTGCACATATTACACATGGCACACCTATAGAATCTCTGTGAGCGAATACTGCTCTTTTTTGGTGGTTCTATAGCACTGTCTACTAGTTTATCTCCAAGTGTATTGGATCTTCTATACATAAAGGACGGTTTTTCAGGTAAGGCCATACCAATAATGGGATCTTTTTTAATGACCTTCCAATGTTTTTTGAAAGCTTGTTCTATTGCCTTATGTTGTACATTAAATTTTGATATAAAGGCCCATTGGATATTGTAATTTTTCTCTATGACCCTATCTTTACTTTTCACGACTAAACTATCTCTATCTACAAGGTCTACTTTTTGACGGGCCTCTATAAGGAGATTTTTATCATACCCCTTATCTTCAAAGCGTTTAGTCATTTCCTCAATCTCTAAATTGTATATTTCTTTTTCTGTACAATTCCGTTTTGTTCTTAGGAACTGACTATAGGGAATACTATCAAGCCAATTTCTATGATGTTGGCTTGTATTCTCAATAAAACTGTTTGAGTCTGTCGGCTTATGATACAGTCTAGTATGCACCTGATTGTCCTTAATATAGATACATAAATCTAAAAAGGTTATATCCTGATAACTTTTAGTGATGGTAAGGCTAATATTAAAATCATTGACCCGCAAAGAGTCACAAAAAGAGTTTAATTGGTCCATATCTTTATTCCAAATGTACAAAAGATCGTCAGGTGGCGCTAATTTGGAATCTGGTGAGGGGTATAAAAGGAGACAGGCAAGCTAGCCCCCATGCTTCTGAGGAAGGACATTGACGTCCGAAAACGCGTTTAAGCAGAATGGGGACTTCACCTTTGGACTCATCCAGCGGCAGACCTTGCAGTATCCAGTGCTTTGAAAGACTTTCTTTCCGTGGTTTCCGGAGCTTTGGAGGGACTTTCTTTTCACCACAAAGACATCTGGTGGCGTTCTGGACTGTGCGACGGTCTCTGGGGAGGTTTACCCTTGGTGATATGCCTATTTTCATTTTATCTATGTGAGCACCTTTTGGTATTAAAATATGTGATTTTAAGAAAACGGTATTGCACTGTGTATGTTCATTTAAAGTTTTATTGATAAAGAAGGAGACTCAAAGATTGAAGACGCCAAATCCATGTTTGGATGATATGCAAATAACCCATTTGCTTGATTGTGAGTGGGACCAATAAAAATTTAACATCTGCTTTACTCTATCTATTGTACTGCACCATTATTTGTTCTCCCTCTGAATTTCAGATTTGGGAGGCCCTTTAAAATACGATCTACGCAAATGGTTGTATTAAGTATATTATGAATAGTAGCACCGTGTGATATCATCTGTTTCACTCTGTGGTTATGTTTCGGGCTTTTTGGTGAAGGCTCTTTTGATATCACTGGCTGTCACTATTTTATTGTAAGCGCAAGTTGAGATCACCTGTTTTTAGAATTGTGTTCTTTTCACCTTGTTCTCAGCCGCTGCTTCAATGTTTGCATTTAGAGAGAATAGAAGAGAATTTTTGGATGATATTTTCTCTGCTAAAGACAATATTTGTGTAACTAAAGATGAGGATCTTTCATCAATTATCCATAAACTAGAATTAGCGGTATTAAAAGAAAACCGCATGTGGTGGGAGGTTAGTACTCTTGAGAGGTATCAAGCTGATAACCTAATCCCGAAAGGGTTAAAACTGGTGAAAACCCCTTCCTTTCCTTCAAATGAAGATTTCATTAAGGAATGGGATCTAATATTGGATCAGTGCTCACATCGCCTGATTGATCTCATTTTGAAGGAAAGGAAAAAAGAATTATATAAACTAGGTGAGGAAATTTCAAATTTACAGACCTTAGTTGAACCTGTGAAGGAGCTAGATGATTTTGTTGAAGCTGAAATAGAAATAGTAAGAAAATTAAATAAAGAAACGAGAGAACTAAGAGAAAAGAAGAAAAAGAAATATCAAAGAGATGTAGATAATTTAAAGAGTAATAAGAAGACAAATGAAGATATTTCTGGAGGTAAAATAAAGGATATATCAGTAATTAACCCCACAAAAAAGATAAACATACCTACATATAGGAAGGAGAATCAGGGTCAACAAGACGAGGGTTGGCAGTTACAACAAAGAAGAAGGAAACCCTATAACTCAAATTGGTCACACCCAGTACAATATGAAAAGGAATATATTGATAGGAAACCCACCTATAGGGGTAGGGAGCATCATCATATAAATAGATATCCAGAGAGAAAATATGAACGGGATACGAATTGGCGTAATGATTGGAAAGAAGGAGGAGCAATAAATTCATCTTTTTTGGAGTGGAGTCCAAAGGTAAAAAGAAGATATTAGAGACTAATAAGAAAAAGCAAAATAAAAGAGGAAAGAGAGGTGGTAAGGGGAAAAAAATTAAAAATAAAAAAAACTGGACAATGATAAAAAAGTAGAAACAGCAAAAGAAAGTGAAATAAAGATCTTTAATCTAAGTAAGAGGATTTTAACATTAGATGAAGAGAAGGTGTTGAAAAGAGGTTTAAAATATGCCCCTACAAGTCAAATTGAGTCATTTGACTTTTTCATTGACCTTCAAAAATATATAAGAAAACTTACAATAAAAAGATTCTTTGCAAATAAGGGTGAAGGTACTAGTGAGAATATTGGAGACCCTTTAGGTTTTAAATTTAAGGCCAAATCATCTTTTTATCCAACACATGCACGGGGCAGTTTTCTGGACTGCTTCAATAAACTAGTTTTAGATGATGTAGAGAACATATTAAAACAGAAATGAAAGAACTGTAACTTAACAAAAAAAGAATGGCAAGCATTGAAAACTTTGAGAAGTGATGATCAACTTATAATCAAACCGGCAGACAAAGGGGGTGGAGTGGTCCTTATGGATAAGGTGGACTATATGTTGGAAATTGAAAAACAACTGCATGAAGGTGCCACTTATAGTAAACTGAAAAGTGATCCGACATCAAAGATCAGTAAGGCACTAACCGTCCTTATGGACGAAGCTTTATCTAGAGGTGTTGTAACGAAGTCAGAATATGATTACGTTAATATGCAACATCCATCAGTCCTGACTATTTATGTCCTACCCAAAGTCCATAAGGATCCACTCCACCACCCAGGAAGACCGATAATATCTGGTTGTAACAGTGTTACATCCAATCTGTCTTAATTAGTGGACAATTATATGCAGCCACTCGTGAGGAACACTAGGTCTTATCTAAAGGACACTAATGATGTTCTAAAAGATTTAACCTGGGAGAATAATTATATCCTTGTAAGTGCAGATGTAACATCTCTGTACACAATCATACATGAAGACAAAGTAATTGAAGCAGTTTCTTATTTCCTAGAGAAATCTGAATATTCTAGTGACTTGAAATGGTTCATATTAGAAAGTATTAAATTTATTCTGCATAACAACTATTTCATCTTTAATGGCTCCTACTATATGCAGTGTGTTGGGACCGCCATGGGCACCATGTTCGCCCCCAGTTATGCGAATCTATTTATGGCCTACTGGGAAGATCTTACAGTATGGGAAGATGGCAGGCTGGGGGCGGGCCTGGTGCTCTGGCGACGTTATATTGACGATCTTTTGGTCATTTGGAATAAAGATATGGACCAATTAAACTCTTTTTGTGACTCTTTGCAGGTCAATGATTTTAATATTAGCCTTACCATCACTAAAAGTTATCAGGATATAACCTTTTTAGATTTATGTATCTATATTAAGGACAATCAGGTGCATACTAGACTGTATCGTAAGCCGACAGACTCAAACAGTTTTATTGAGAATACAAGCCAACATCATAGAAATTGGCTTGATAGTATTCCCTATAGTCAGTTCCTAAGAACAAAACGGAATTGTACAGAAAAAGAAATATACTATTTAGAGATTGAGGAAATGACTAAACGCTTTGAAGATAAGGGGTATGATAAAAATCTCCTTATAGAGGCCCGTCAAAAAGTAGACCTTGTAGATAGAGCTAGTTTAGTCGTGAAAAGTAAAGATAGGGTCATAAAGAAAAATTACAATATCCAATGGGCCTTTATATCAAAATTTATTGTACAACATAAGGCAATAGAACAAGCTTTCAAAAAACATTGGAAGGTCATTAAAAAAGATCCCATTACTGGTATGGCCTTACCTGAAAAACCGTCCTTTATATATAGAAGATCCAATATACTTAGAGATAAACTAGTACACAGTGCTATAGAACCACCAAAAAGGAGCAGTGTTCGCTCACAGGGATTCTATAGGTGTGCCATGTGTAATATGTGCAAGGTAACGAAAGGAGTAAGTAAAATCAAAGAATTTACAGTAAAAGACGTTAAATATAAAATCAACGAATTCATAACATGTAACTCCAAAAACATAATATATGGAATAGAGTGTCAATGCGGTTTATTATATATTGGCAAAACAACTAGATGCCTTAAAGTAAGGCTTTCTGAACATCTATATAACATTAAAAAAGGATTAGAATCGCATTCTCTATCTGCACATTTAAAAAAAAGTTCATGGATGTAGTCCCTGTGGCATTATTAAAACTTATTTTTTCCACATACTGTTAATTAATAAGTAATATAAAAATGAACTGCATTTGCAATGTCTAAAATGTGTTTTTTATCAATGTTTTATTGAGAACCACCGATGTATGGACGGTGGAACGCAAACAGGAAGGAAGTCATCGCGTATGGAACGCATGCGCGTCACTTCCGGTGACGCACTTCCGGAAATGACAGAAATACCTGGAAATAGCGCCAGGTGGCGCTAATTTGGAATCTGGTGAGGGGTATAAAAGGAGACACAGGCAAGCTAGCCCCCATGCTTCTGAGGAAGGACATTGACGTCCGAAAACGCGTTTAAGCAGAACGGGGACTTCACCTTTGGACTCATCCAGCGGCAGACCTTGCAGTATCCAGTGCTTTGAAATACTTTCTTTCCGTGGTTTCCGGAGCTTTAGAGGGACTTTCTTTTCACCACAAAGACATCTGGTGGCATTCTGGACAGTGCGACTGTCTCTGGGGAGGTTTACCCTTGGTGATATGCCTATTTTCATTTTATCTATGTGAGCACCTTTTGGTATTAAAATATGTGTTTTTAAGAAAACGGTATTGCACTATATATGTTCATTTAAAGTTTTAGTGATAAAGAAGGAGACTCAAAGATTGAAGACGCCAAATCCATGTTTGGATGATATGCAAATAACCCATTTGCTTGATTGTGAGTGGGACCAATAAAAATTTAACATCTGCTTTACTCTATCTATTGTACTGCACCATTATTTGTTCTCCCTCTGAATTTCAGATTTGGGAGGCCCTTTAAAATACGATCTACGCAAATGGTTGTATTAAGTATATTATGAATAGTAGCGCTGTGTGATATCATCTGTTTCACTCTGTACCTAATTTACCCTGCTTTTTTAAGCCCACCCGAAACGACCAGTGATCCTCTTGAAGGCTGCATAGTCACCCGGGCACCGCGCAATTTTTGCCTCCCGAAGCTACGGGGCTGGAGTGAAGAGATACGGCCGCATCTATCTTGAGAGCTGCACGGCGGCCCTTCCCACACTCGGCCCCAGCACCTCAACTGGCCTGCTTTGGCTCCCACCTGGCTCACCCGCCCGAACAGGGGGCCCCCACAGAAGCTACAGCGGCACCCGGTCACATAGCTGCGGGCATCTCCCAGCACTCCGGAGCTCAGCTGAAGGGACCCTATCACGTACCGCCTGTCTGCTGTACGGCAGCATTACCACTGACCTGTTCTGACGGCAGCGCAGCTCAACAACCTGGACTGGGGATTCCCTTGGAGGCTGCGGCAGCTTTAGATCATCTTGCCACGGACACCCTCCGGTGCTACGAAGCCCTAATCAGGTGATCCGGCCCTGTTCTTCTGGTGTGTTGTGGACTGGTCTCTCCCACAGCCCCTCTTTACACCCTCACTGGCCCGCTCTGCTGTCTCACTCTACCCTGACTCAGGGTGCAAGGGGCTAATAACCTTATTATCTGCTATATAGCCACGCTTCCAGGGCTCACTCACTGGTGCTTCAGAACATATATATTGGCACAAGCTTGTATTGGTTTTGTTGCGGATAGCGCTATACCAACTGCAGAGGCTGAGGTTTGTGTATTTTTTCTTGGGCCCTGAGGGTAACACCACCTTTTTGTTTTAAGCTGTACCATGGACAGGTATTTAAAGGGACAGATGCCTGGTAAACACCCCCATTCAGACGGGCATTGCGCCAAACAAAATGGCTGCCAGACCTGTTGCTGATGGAGATGCCTCTGCCATTACCCTTACTCAGTTGTTCCCACCGGCTACTGCCTCCTCAGCTGCCCTACAACCTCCCACAGCTCCTGATAAATCCCACTGCCTATCATCTACTCTCCCCTCTTCCTCTCACACTTATGCTGATGTAGTACAAGCTGTAAGAGAGACGGTGCAGCCTATGCTGAAGGAACAAGCTGCGGTAAATGCAGCTGCCCTTCAGCAGGCAGTCACAGATATTAAGAGCCAATGCAAACAATTATCCAAACGGGTGTTGACAGTGGAACACACCGCGGGGGAAATTTTCCAGGCCATTTCGTCTCTGCAAGATATCACCATGCTGCTGAAACAATCTGACACGCAAGTATGGGCTAAACTCGACGACTTGGAAAATAGGTCACGGAGAAACAATCTGAGGATAGTGGGCCTCCCAGAATCCCTTAAGGGGCCGGCCTTGTACCTTTTTTTGAGACAGACCTTGCCTGAATTGCTCGACATTCAAGACGTTTGTTCAGATCTTGTGATATTGCGGGCTCATCGGACGGGTCAGCTACGGGACGCTTCCTCCTCTAGGCCTCGTGTCGTCCTGTTTAAATGCTTGAACATATACACAAAGAATCCATCTGGTCCGCCTCCCATCGAAAAAGAGATCTTTCATGGAATGGCATGAAAATTCTTATTTTCCAGGACTACTCCCCTGAATTGACGCGACTTCGTAAGGCCTTTACCCCGGTATACTCACAGTTAGTCCAAGACAGAAGGAAATTCACCCTTCTCTATCCAGCTTCTCTATTCATCTTCAATGGCACAGCCTCAAAGGATTTTTCCTCAGCTGATGATGCGATGGCGTATATAAAGGAACAAGTGACCTCGCTAACAGATGAGGATACCTGAAAAGACTGCCTGCCCCTTTTTACCGTATCCTGTTAGATATCCCTTTCCATCATCATTTCTTGCTCAAGGCCTTTCTTTTGCAGATGTCCATGGACTTGCCAGTTCCACCTCCTTTCTATCATATTGCTGCTGCTGCTGCTGCTGAGACGTTCCTCTTGGTGGTGAAGTATCGAAGCTGCATTTAGCTCTGACATTCTTCTATGTTATATTTTATGTTTTATTACTCTCCTAGTTATTTGGGGTTTTTTTCAGATTGTTTGCAGTGCTACGTACAATATTTTTTGTTTTTGTTCACTTGGCATCGTGCTGCCGTGCCCTTTTGATATTTTAAAATGTTGTTATGACAGATTTGTAGTTAACTATTAAAACTGTGATGGTCACTGGTTCGTTTTCAGAAGGGACTTTCGTTCCTTCTTCAGTTGTATAGATAGTGCGGTTTCGGCTGGAAACTCCGCCTTTCAGACAAACTTGCATTCTACTATTTACTTTATCCTTAAGAATTTTGAAGTTGTTCTTCTCACCAATGTTTTTGGAGTACTTCTTATGCTCCTTTGTCTTTGTCTCTTTCTCTTTCTGTTTTCCCCCTCCCCCTCCCTCCTCCCCTTATGTCTTTGTGTTTCATATTTAGCAAAGTCAGGATTGAAAATTCATCACCTATGTTTTATGCTCTATGGCATCGTTTAAGATAGGTTCCTGGAATGTGGGGGGCATCCATTCTCCGATTAAGCGTAAGAAATTGCTCCTATATTTGAACAAACTCCATTTAGACTTTGTTTTATTACAGGAAACACACTTACTACTTTCAGAATCATTAAAATTAGCCACTTTAGGATGGATGGTCCTTGCAGCTGCCCCGTATTCCTCCAAAGCTAGGGGAGTGGTATTCCTGGCAAAGAAACGGCTACCTATAGAGGTCCACCACACTGACATAGATATATAATAATTGACTTCTCTCTTTATAAGTCTCGATATACATTTTGCAATATTTATGCACCTGATTCCCACTCTATCCCATTTTTCCGTATGATAATACGGAAACTAGCCCCTTTTATGTCTAATTATTTATTTCTGTGCGGTGACTTTAATATTGTTTCTTCCTCTTATATGGATTCCAACTCTTCTGCCCGCAGAAGATCGCCCCCTAAGATAGGTATTCCTTTTGTTTCTCAACAACTCATGCTTACAGATGCATGGAGCGCCCTGCACCCTATTGACAGAGATTATACATGTCTCTCCGCAGCACATGGTACACTTTCTCGCAAAAGATGTTGTGTTTGACGTCAAACATATAAATGTTTGCGTAAGTCGGCGCTACTGCCGATCCTATGGCACACCCCCAGTTCTGTAAAAAGAATACATTGTCAAAGAGAATTTTTTTTTGTCAAAACAAATACTTATAAATATGCTAAGATGTTAACATGAATTTGTTCCATATTGAGTTTGTTGGTTAGTAATTTTTTTTACTGCTGCAATTCCCTCCTGATGTGGGATTATTGTGTATAGGCTAGTGACATCGGCAGTCACCAGCCAAACATCAGTGGGTAAATGTCCTAACCTGTTCAATTCATTCAATAAAGCAGTAGTGTCCATCAAGAAATGGGGGTGTTGCTGTACATGTGGATGGAGAATAGAATCCAGTAGAACTGAAGTGGGTTGAAAGAGAGATCCCATCGCTGAGATGATGGGTCTACCCGGCGGGGGGTTAATACCCTCGTGAATTTTGGGTACAGTATAGAGGAGCGGCACCACAGGCTGCTCTGGTACTAATAACTCCATTATCTCTTTAGTGATAAATCCAGTATCTTTGGCTGTTAGCAAGGCTTCCTTCAGTTCCTTGGTGAATATTGGAGTGGGATTACCCCTGAGTTTACTATATACTCCTGGTTCTTCCAATTGCTGATAGATTTCTATTCGATAGTCAGAGATGTCCTGCAGAACGATTGCTCCGCCTTTGTAGAAAGGGTGTATAATAAGCTGTTCCTTTTTGGATAAACTCTGTTAGGCCATACGTTCATATTTAGATAAATTATGCTTACATGTTTTATTAATTTCCGCTAAATGTTGTGTCTCCTGTCCTGATACACTAATCAAATGTATGTCTAATGCTCGCGTTGTTGGATAGTGGTTCAAATGTAGATGGTTTCTTAAACTGGATTAATTTCTCTGGAACTTCATACTTATATTACGTGGGACTGTCAATGAAAAATTCCCTTAATTTGAGTTTACAATGTAGTTGGTTCTTCGCAACCTGCCATTTTAGCTTGTCAAATGAGGCTGTCAGTATGAATGAAAGTCCTTTGGACAAAACACTGCGCTCACTTGATGACAATTCATAATTAAATACATTGAAAATTATTTCCACTAGCTCTGTGCGGGTGGTTTCTTACCACGTGCAGTCGCGCTTGTACTGGCCCCCTCATCTGGCTTTCTTTTCGTGCCCCAGCTGTACGGGTGGTTACCCCTAAAGGGATAGGTCCCCTGCGGTGGCTGTTAGTTTGATCCTGGTCACTGTTTGTACTGTGCCCCTCATTACAGGTTTCTATCTCTAAACCAGTTTTGGGGTACTGGCGGCATCTGAAAAATGTTTTTTTCTTCTCTTCAGAATTGCAAGAAGAATACAAAGGAATAAACAGAAAAAGACACCAGTCATTATCTGTTATTCTTCCGGCGCTGATAACAATTAGTAATTAATTACATAAAGTGTATCAATAGCAGCTGAGTAGGACAACTTGCTAGGTTGCCAATTGATTGGAAAACAAAAGAAGAGAATTGTATACTCTGCGCTATATAACCACTGTATCTAATTAAACTATAGTGTGCAGTCTGTCATACAGAATAATTGACTCAGTAGAACTGTGAAAGTATAACAATAAATCTTTATCTAATATTAAAAAGCGGTATACATTTTGTACAAATAAGCAGCATGTATTAAACAACAATTGATCTATAATCACAATTAATATAGCATATAATGAGATAAAATATCTTTGTTATATTACTAAAAAGATGATGAATGAAAGTACACTGGCGTCCCAGTGATTAATAAATGTCTCGTAAAAAATAATCACAGCTTTATTTAATAATGAGCTTTTGTGTATATTGAGGTATAATTACCCATGTGCAGATTTCTGAGAGTATGGATAATCGGATCCGTTAATATATATGTGCACATCAATGGGTATGCAGTTTAATAAAACTGATTAAAGCTGGATATGAACAGGCCGTATATTTTTCACGGCCAATATCACTCACTCGGTACAGGTAGGAAGAGAGCGCCCGGCGTGTAACCAAGCCGTAATGGGATGTAGCTGTGGAGATCGTTGGCTATGAGACAGTTTAGCAAGATGGGTCAGCTGTTCGGCACTACCTGCTGACCCATCTTGCTAAACTGTCTCATAGCCAACGATCTCCACAGCTACATCCCATTACGGCTTGGTTACACGCCGGGCGCTCCGGCCAGCGGCTCTCGGCGAGGGTGCTGACGTCCGTCCAAGTGCTGTGCTGCAGACGTCAGGTTCTCTTCCTACCTGTACCGAGTGAGTGATATTGGCCGCTGTACTAAGGTCTAACACCCGGCTTGAAGAGATTGCCATTACCACAGACGTCCAGCTTTCCGCTCTCCCGTACCGAGTGACTGCTACTGGCCTCCGCAGTGAGGTCTAACACCCGGTTTGAGGAGGTGGGTTCTTTGGAGATCTTCATACAGGTTAATAAGAACTTTATCTATCCGGAATACAGCCGTGAAAAATATACGGCCTGTTCATATCCAGCTTTAATCAGTTTTATTAAACTGCATACCCATTGATGTGCACATATATATTAACGGATCCGATTATCCATACTCTCAGAAATCTGCACATGGGTAATTATACCTCAATATACACAAAAGCTCATTATTAAATAAAGCTGTGATTATTTTTTACGAGACATTTATTAATCACTGGGACGCCAGTGTACTTTCATTCATCATCTTTTTAGTAATATAACAAAGATATTTTATCTCATTATATGCTATATTAATTGTGATTATAGATCAATTGTTGTTTAATACATGCTGCTTATTTGTACAAAATGTATACCGCTTTTTAATATTAGATAAAGATTTATTGTTATACTTTCACAGTTCTACTGAGTCAATTATTCTGTATGACAGACTGCACACTATAGTTTAATTAGATACAGTGGTTATATAGCGCAGAGTATACAATTCTCTTCTTCAGAATTGCAGCCTAATAGCCACCTGTAGACTTGATGGTTCTCATAGTCCTTATCAAACTTGATTATTTGCTCTGGTGGTTTCAACCTCATGATTGGCTTGCTCAATAACCAACAACATGAGGTCTGCTGAACACTTGTTCAGTATAGAGATCCACTTGCGGCAAAATGCCGGATTAAATCTGATAGTTGGGCAATTCTGCACTCTGAATCCCCTAGGAATTTTCTTGGCTCGAAAATAACCACTTAGTGTGATTGCATGATATGTGAAATCTATCTCTTTCTTTTTCAGACGTACCAGATCCCTAAAGACAATTTCCGTGGTTAATGCCTCCGCTCTGTCAAATAGTTGTTCTTTGTGCAAAATAGCCTCAGTGTCTGTTTCTGAAGAGCTGAAATATTCGTGTAATGGAATTAAAGCAGGATTAAACAGGTCCTCATCAGCCTGTTGAGCATCCTCCTTGATGCTAAATGCTGCGGTAGAAAAGTACAAATGCACAGTGCACAAAAGAAGATCACCAAATAAATCCATGAATAAAATATTACCGTTAAAACACATTTTTTTCACAATGGTTCCTGGACAGAAATTATGTTGAAGAGCTGGAGTCCTTATGGTGTAGAGCTGTAGCTAATATAGTATACAGAAGGTCCGGTACTTCAATATACTTAATGGATACTGTCCCTGGTGCCCTCACCATTCCTAAGGTATAAACAGTAAATGTTGTGTGCGGCACTCAGGTGTAAAGGAATCTTACATTACCACTGCAGTGTAGCCCTCAACGTTTCAATTTTACTTGAAAATTGTCATCAGGAAGTACAAAAAAACTTACCTTATATCCCCACCATTGTGCTGTGAATGGCGCCCACCAGGCGAGACCCGTCCGGCGGCTGTGGCGCTAGATGATGTCATTGCGTATTACACGTGCACGTCATCAGTGACCCGTCACCATGGCAACCCGGTGAGCAGCTCCTGTTACAGAGTGTATTAGATCATAAGTGGCATATAGCATAAAGTGCACATGAGGAGTAAACAGCAGGTACACTAACAATGTGTATGCAAAACTGCAATGATGGTGTTGCAATACAAGAAGTTATACTATATAGACAAAAGTGATTGGACATTGATACTGTAGCAAATAGATTAAAAAGATTTTATTGACGTCAGTACTTTGTAGTTCCATTACTGCACCCCTATTCGCAAACTGTCCACAAGTTCCTGTACAATAGCAGGCATTATGTTTTCCCAAGTACAGTAACCACCTGGGACACTGAAGAAGGTTGAGTCGGTCTAGAACACACCCATTGCTCCAATTCGTCCCAGAGGTACTCAGTGGGGTTATACACTGGAGTCTGAGCTTGCCAGTCCATCCGGGTTACTTAATTACCTGTATACCAGTCCAGCGTTGCCCTGAAAACATGACATCGCGCAGCCTACGATTATACCTTTTCAAACTTGGTTAGCTCCCTCCGGCAAGCCCTTTCATTAGCAAATTATATAATCAGTGCCCCCCTAACCATTTTATACCTTCATGGACACGTCTGCTGCAGGAGCACAGGAACAAACCACTTTGCTTGTGTAGGGGGGAAGGGGTCAATCACTTTTGTGTACATAGCATATATATCTATATATATCTTGCATGCAGGGAGCACTCCCATTTACCAGTAATAAAACTCTGGTGCCCTCCTAGGTATCCCCGAGCCAGGATCCAACCATACAGCAATGAAGGCGGCACTCACACAAATGAACGAAAGAGCAGGTAAATGATGAATCAACGTTTTGAGATTTATATATATAAGGTTAAATTGCTCGAATTTTGCGTCCCACCACCTGTGATCTGGACCCAGCCTCAACCAAGCTTCTAATAGGTTGTATGGATATAATTGGTCCTGTCTTTACAAAAATTGTTCAATGCTCTTTGCAGACAGGCATTTTTCCTGGACCCCTAAAGGAAGCAATTGTTAGACCGCTTCTTAAAAAACCTAATTTAGATCCCGACTGCATGACCAACTACAGACCGGTATCAAACCTTCCTTTCCTAGGAAAGGTTATTGAGAAAGTCGTTGCAAATCAACTGGAAACCCGCCTGACAACCCATGATATTTATGATCCATTTCAATCAGGATTCAGGAGAAGACATAGCACTGAAACAGCCCTGGTGTGTGTGTTAAATGATCTTCTAATGGCAAAAGACAGAGGTGACTGTTCAATATTAATCCTTCTGGATCTCTCGGCAGCATTTGATACCGTGGACCATGGGCTTCTGATTGAGCGACTGATACATTTCTGTGGTCTGGATGGCACAGTCCTAAGCTGGTTCAAATCATTTCTCACAGGCAGGTCACAGAGAGTATCATCTGGATTATACTCATCACCACCAGTGCCATTGCCATGTGGTGTCCCACAAGGTTCTATACTATCCCCCATGCTTTTTGCAGTATACATGCTCCCATTGGGCGAAATAATCAGGCGCCATGGCCTGGTCTACCACTGCTATGCAGATGATACACAACTGTACTTGTCCTTTGCTCCGGGCACTGATAACCCAATAGCAACCCTAAATGGCTGTCTAGCTGAACTACAGGAGTGGATGAGCGCCAGTTGGCTGCGACTGAACCCGGATAAAACAGAGGTCCTTTTGATACGACCGCAACATCAAAGGACAAGACTGCAGCATAGCCAACCAACTCGACTTACACTGGGGGATTCAGAATTACAGACCAGTGATCGTGTGCAGAATCTTGGCGTTGTCCTGGATGGTGGCTTGACACTTAAACATCAGATATCAGCCACAATCAAATCCTCATTCTTTCACCTGAGGAACATAGCCAGAATCAAGCACTTAATTCCCTCAGATGACATGCCAAAAGTCATACATGCATTTGTATCATCTCGCTTAGACTACTGTAATGCCCTCTACCTTGGTCTACCAGCAAAAGAATTGCAACGCTTACAGCTGGTGCAAAACACAGCTGCCAGGCTATTAACCAACCAGCCCCGTTCTAGCCACATAACACCCATCCTCTACTCCCTTCACTGGCTGCCTGTAAGATGGCGAATCATCTTCAAGATTGGCTTACTGAGTTTCAAAGCATTACATGACCAAGGCCCAAGGTACCTGAAACAGCTTCTGACCCCATACTGCCCCACTCGATTACTGCGATCTGTAGATGAAGGACTTTTAGCAGTACCTAGGATCTACCGTAATTCATCTGGGGGTCGAGCTTTTAGTCATGCGGCTCCGACTCTATGGAACTCACTTCCCCGCACAGTGCGAGAGGCCCCAACTATAGAATCCTTCAAAAGTAGACTCAAGACTTTTCTGTTTACTAAAGCATTCCCATAGTGTCCCTTTTAGTATCTTCATGCTTCT
The DNA here is from genome assembly GCF_028390025.1 of Pseudophryne corroboree. Lineage (NCBI taxonomy): Eukaryota > Metazoa > Chordata > Amphibia > Anura > Myobatrachidae > Pseudophryne > Pseudophryne corroboree. Next base: position 250,483,855 of record NC_086451.1, on the reverse strand, counting down.
ATATTTTATGAAAATGTACTTCATTATTTTCTGTACTATATTATGCTATGTATCTGTTAAGCGCCTTGAGTCCTATTGGAGAAAGAGCGCTATATAAATAAAATTATTATTATTATTATTATTAAGGTTATAAAAAATATTAACTGTGCTACTGTATGATTATTATTACATTATCTATGCCTTAAAATTACAGAACATCCCGATACAAGCTGGTTTAACCATCAACCAACATTGAGTGTGAGTCTTTAAAGGTCTTAAAGCACAATAGGGCCTAAAATTGACATGGCCAATGGTCACTCTTTCAAGTACAGACAAGTGCCCTTTTAAACCAGTTCAGCAATACACAGCCACATGTTCAAAGAAGTTGTAAATTCCAATGTTGCCTGTCATCATGAAAAAAAGCAAAGTTATTAGAGCCTGCTCCTGGTAAATTACTATCGAAACAGCTATTTAAAGCTGCAATAAACTTACAAGAAAGACAATTTAGGAGAAAACTGTTTTATCATATCCAACTGTAACAGAACTAATTCTTTGCATGGGATCCTTTCTGTATATTAGTTATATTTCCTCTAGGATACTTTTATATATTCCAGACATATCTATAGTATATGCTAGAATACCAGCTAATTATTTTATGATCAAATAAAATTGAGTGCTCAAAGAACTCTAGCTAAGAGAGATTATTTATTTTTGCACTCTGAGAATTACCAGGAAATGAACAATCAAAACTACAAGATGTACTGTAGGTGCAGTGGCGTAACTACTGCCCCCGCAGTCCTCGCGGTGGCTTGGGGGCGAGGGGCTGCGGGGGCGCCACTGATTTACAGCAGACTGACATGCGGACGAGCGTCCGCATGTCAGTCTGCAGTCTCCTTCCCTCCGCCGCTTGTTGGAGGGACACGGAGCGCACACAGCGCGCCTCCCTGTGTCCCTCCTGCTGCATCATCTCCGGCGGCCGCGGGTCTAATAGGGGGAAGTGCCGTCCGTGAGCTTTAATTGGCTCACGAACCGGCACTTCCCCCTATTAGACCCGCGGCCGCCGGAGATGATGCAGCAGGAGGGACACAGGAGAGACGAGCTGTGCCCTCCGTGTCCCTCCAAAAAGCGACGGCGGGGGGTGGGGGTAAATATCTGGCACTGGGGGCATATATGGCACGGGGGGGGGGGAGGGAGGAATATCTGGCACTGGGGCATTTCTGGCACTGGTGGGAATATCTGGCACTGGGGCCATATCTGGCACTGGGGTGGGGGATATCTGGCACTGGGGCATATATGGCACTGGGGGGGAATATCTGGCACTGGGGGCATATATGGCACTGGGGGGGGGATATCTGGCACTGAGGGCATATATGGCACTGGGGGGGATATCTGGCACTGGGGGCATATATGGCACGGGGGGAATATCTGGCACTGGGGGGGAATATCTGGCACTGGGGGGCATATATGGCACGGGGGGAATATCTGGCACTGGGGGGGAATATCTGGCACTGGGGGCATATATGGCACTGGCGGCATATTTGGCACTGGGGGGGAATATATGGCACTGGGGGCATATCTGGCACTGGGGGCATATGTGGCACTGGGGGGGAATATCTGGCACTGGGGGCATATGTGGCACTGGGGGGGTATATGTGTACCTGGCACATGGGGGGGACGACTATATTTGGCACTGGGGCATGTAAGTACCTGGCACCGTGGGGGAATATCTGGCACTGGGGACATGTGGCACTGGGAGCACAGCCCTAGCAACAAGGACTACCTCCTAGCAACGAGCATGACACCCAGTGCATGAAACACCTGGCAACGAGCATGACACCCAGTGCATGAAACACCTGGCAACGAGCATGACACCCAGTGCATGAAACCCCTGGCAACGAGCATGACACCCTGAGCATGAAAACCCCTGGCACCGTGCATGGAACCAAGAGCATGAAACCCCTGGCAACGAGCATGACACCCAGTGCATGAAACCCCTGACAATGAGCAGGTAATTGAAAAGTAATTAGAAGCCTTACTGTAGGACTTAATGTGTAATGGGCATTACGGTGTGTGGCATAATGTATCACGGACATTGCGGTGTGTGTCATAATGTGTCACAGGCATTACGGTGTATGGTATACTATATCGCGGGCATTGTGATATGTGGTATAATGTCTCAGGGTCATTGCAGTGTGTGGCATAATGTATCACGGACATTGCGGTGTGTGTCATAATGTGTCAGGCATTACGGTGTGTGGTATACTATATCACGGGCATTGTGGTATGTGGTATAATGTCTCAGGGTCATTGCAGTGTGGCATAATACATAACGGGCATTGCGATGTGTGGCATAGGGTATAACGGGCAGGGCATTGCGGTATGTGTCACAGGCATTACGGTGTATGGTATACTATATCACGGGCATTGTGGTATAATGTCTCAAGGTCATTGCAGTGTGTGGCATAATGTGTCACAGGCATTGTATGTGCTATAATGTATCGGGCATTGCAGTGTGTGGCATAATGTATCACGGACATTGCGGTGTGTGTCATAATGTGTCACAGACATTGTATGTGCTATAATGTATCAGGGGCATTGCAGTGTGTAGCATAATGTATAACGGGCATTGCGATTCCTGTCATAATGTGTCACAGGCATTACGGTGTGTGGCATAATGTGTCACAGACATTACGGTGTGTGGCATAATGTGTCGGGGGCATTACAGTGTGTACATATTGTGTCGTGCATTATTGTGTGCGGCATAATGTCTAAGGGCCATTGCAGTATGTGGCATAATGTATACTGGGCATTACTATAAGGAGGAAAAATGACAAATAATGTAAGGGGCATGAATCAGGATTATTTTTCTTTCCTGTGGTGGCCAACGTATGGGCGTGCAGGTTGCAAAACTGGGGTATAAGGTAGTCTTTTCCTGCAATGCCACGCCCCTTTATGCGAAACCACGCCCACTCCAACAAAACCACGCCCCTTTTTGGCGCGCGCGCATATTTATCCCTTTCTTGCTCCCAATTATGGAGCATGTAGGGGGGGGTGGGGGGGGGCGCCGAAGAATTTTTTGGCTTGGGGGAGAAAAATTTCTAGTTACGCCACTGTGTAGGTGACTAGGTTTTTGATTGGACAATATGAATAACTGTACTACCACACATAGTGTATACAATTGGGGAAATGTAGCAAGCAGTGTAAATCCAGTTACCTTTCAGAAGACACAGTATGGGCAGAGAAAGGATCTCTTCAGCATATGGGGGATGTGAAGAAAGGAAATAGACTAAAAGCTGTAACAAGCAGTGTAAGAAGTGTGAAAGGGTACAAGTGGAGAAGTTGCCCATAGCAACCAATTAGCTTTGAAGTAGCATTTATAAAGCACATTTTATAAAATGGTAGGTAGAAGTTGATTGGTCTATTTCCTTTCTTCTTGTCCCACATGCAGCAAAGAGATTCTTTTCTCTATCTGTATATTCTGAAAGGTGCCTTCAATATCTAGTCTGGCTGCAAACTTTGCTTCCTGGCTTCCTCACTTCCTCTCTTCTGACATTCCCTCCATTATCCTAGGTGATTTCAACATCCCTATCGATATCCCCACACAATCCCCTGCCTCTAAACTCCTTAACCTCACCTCTTCACTTGGCCTCTCCCAGTGGACCTCCTCACCCTCCCATGTGAATGGGAGCTCACTGGATCTGGTCTTCACTCACCGTTGTGATATTTCTGCTTTTTTCAACTCCCCATTTCCCCTCTCTGACCTCCACCTGCTCTCCTTTAACCTATCTCTCTCTGTTTCCCCATCTCTACCTCCTAATGGCTACCATCACTAAGCGTAACATTGAGGCTATTGACACCACATTAGTTTCCTCCCTGTTTGACTCACTTCTCTCTCCTATTCTCTCTCTCTCTCATGCCCTGAACAAGCCACTTCCATATACAATGCATCCCTTACTTCTGCTCTTGACTCTGTTGCTCCACCAACCACTATTCACCCTTGCAAATTAACACCTCAACCCTGGCACACCAAATGCACCAAATATCTGCAAAAATGCTCACATACTGCTGAGCGACACTGAAGGAAGTCACGCTCTAAGGCAGACTTCCTCCATTTCAAACGTATGCATCATCCTTCAGTGCTGCCCTTTCTCTTTCTAAACAGTCATACTTCAAGAACCTCATCTCCTCCCAGTCTTCCAACCCCTGGTGCCTCTTTGCCACTCTCAACTCACTTCTATCCCCTCCCACCTCCTCCGCTACCTTTCTCTTTCTGCCTGTTCCCATCTCTCCCACCTTCTAAATCTCTCCCTCTCATCAGGCACTGTCCCCTCTGCCTTCAAGCATGCACTCATCTCTCCTATACTTAAAAAACCTACCCTTGATCCAAACACTCTCTTCAACTACCAACCCATCTCTCTCCTCCCTTTTGCCTCCAAACTCCTTGAGCGTATTGTCTGTAACCGCCTTACTTCCTTTCTTTCCTCACACTCACTGCTTGACCCATTCCAGTCTGGCTTCCGTCCTCTCCACTCCACTGAAACTGCCCTTACAAAAGTATGCAATGACCTCCATGCTGCTAAATCTAAAGGACACTACTCTCTACTTATTTTTCTTGATCACTCTGCTGCTTTTGACACTGTGGACCACCCTCTCCTACTGCAAATCCTTCACTCCATTGGTCTGCATGATACTGCCCTCTCTTGGCTGTCTTCCTACCTCTCTGACCGTTCATTCTCTGTCTCCTCTCATGACTCCACCTATCCCTCACTTCCACTAACTGTAGGTGTACCCCAAGGTTCTGTCCTTGGTCCTCTTCTTTTCTCTCTCTATACGTCCTCACTAGGTAAACTCATTAGTTCTTTTTGTTTCCAATATCATCTCTATACTGATGACACTCAAATCCATCTTTCCTCTCCAGACCTCTCCTATGCACTCCTCACTCGTATCTCCAAATGTCTCACTGCTATCTCTGTTTGGATGTCCCAGTGCTTTCTTAAACTTAACCTGTCTAAGACAAGAGCTGATCATCTTCCCTCCCTCCCGCATTACCTCACCTCCTACAATCTCATTTTCTATTGATGGCACTACTATCTCCTCTAGCCCCCAAGTGCGATGTCTTGGAGTAATCCTTGACTCCTCTCTCTCCTTCAACCCACACATTCAGCACCTCTTGCAAACCTGCTGTTTTCACATAAAAAATATTTTCAGGATCAGACCCTTTCTGATCCAGGATGTTAATAAGACTCTAATCCACTCACTGATCATCTCCAGACTGGACTACTGTAATCTCCTCCTGACTGGCATTCCTGACAAATACCTCTCTCCACTCCAATCTATCCTCAATGCTGCTGCCCGGCTCATTTTCCTCACCAAACGCACTACGTCCACCTCGTCTCTCTTACATGACCTTCACTGGCTACCCTTCCCTTTCAGAATCCATTTAAAGCTTCTCACACTCACTTACAAAGCCCTCACCCACTCCTCTCCCATTTACATCTCTGACCTTATCTCCCTTAACACTCCCACCCATCCTCTTTGCTCTGCTAATGCACGCCGACTCTCCTGCCTACTGATTACTTCCTCCCACTCCTACATCCACGTGCTGCTCCATTTCTCTGGAATTCCCTACCTGTCCCCCTCAGACTCTCCACCTCTCTACAAAACTTTAAACGGGCTCTCAAGACCCACTTTTTCACCAAACCCAGCCAAATCTCATCCTAACCCTCTGTTCCACGCTGTTTATGTACCCTGTCTGTGTCACCCCTGTCTGTCTACCCCTCCCATTTAGAATGTAAGCTCTCACGAGTAGGGCCCTCTTCCCTCATGTGCTTATCCTTTTTCCTACTTTAATAATCTTCAACTGCCCCAAATCCACCAGTCTTCTGCCACCTGATACTTATTCCAGTGTCATCTGCTGATGTAGCTATGTTTATTTACCCTGTACTTGTCCTATATTGTCGTCAACTGTAAATTGCTGTTTTCCTGTTTTGATTATGTGCAAATGTACTTTGTAATTGGGTGCTGCGGAACCCTTGTAGCACCATATAAATAAAGGATAATAATAATAATAATAATAATAAAAACTGTTGAGGTTAGTACTTTTGCAAGTGTCCCATTTACAGAAACAGACTTTCATAGAATAGATGAGTGGTGTGGCATACCTATAGTTCAGTGGTTCTCAAACTTTTTTGAATCATGGCACCCTAGATGATCAGAATTTTTTTCACTGCACCCCTTGGCCAAACATTTCTTATTGAGAAATTTAGAAACAAATATTACATTTATTAAATTGTGTTTATATTGTCATCCTTAGGCTCAAATGTGTGGTGAGAGACAGGATTTGCTTCTGTTTGCCACATATTTTATGACTGACAGCCTCCAGCATCGGTTTTGTCAATTGTATTGACCATAATCATTTGAATTGTTCCTGAACCACCAATGCAAGGCACCCCTGAAAGTGTCTCAAGGCACCCCAGGGTGCCACCGCACACAGTTTGAGAACTACTGCTATAGCTCAATAGATTGGCCAGAAAACCAGCATAGATAGCAGGGAAATCACTAAATGGTTTTACTGGAAAACTGTGGAAATCAGGAAGCCTCCAGGTGGCCATACTACAGATTATTGCATTCAAGTGGATTACAATCCAACAGCAGCAATATGGCTGTTGGTGTTGTTGTGATGTTTCTTCAATCTTGTCAAAATACACAACTTCTCCTTATCCAATTAAAGGACACAATATCATTGACTGGGACCAGAAGGTGGAACAGATACCCCCATTCATCCTGAAACAGGGCAGTTCCCAGCGTACTGAAATTTCTTTCAACTATTTCCTCTTTGGCCAGTATTGTGGGATATATATGTGAACAAAGATTAGCAAACAAGCTCCACCTCACAGGCTGCGTATTTTGGCAACACTTGTTACATTTAACCGTAAGCCAATATATCATGTAAAAAATCTCTAAACATTTAACAATACTATTGCTAGGCTTTACCAACCCAAGCACAATTTAAACAGTTTTAAAATATTGAAAGTCTGAGTCCGCCCTGTCCTATGATCAGACAGCCCTTGTTCCCACTCCAGCTCTTAAAATATTTATAAGGTGAAAACCTTTCCACCAAAAAGCTGCTCCCTCCAACGCACACTTTGTTATTAAAAATATCTAATCCCACTTCAGACAAATACACCAAATTGTTTCTAAAAATAACCAGGCTTGCTTCCTCTAAATCTACACGGATAAAAAAGAACACCTCCTGACTAATGTCTACACTTCTGAAATTGTTCTGCTTAGTTTAATTCCTTACTTCTTTTATATTATTCTTTAATTACTTCCACTCACATATACTCCAAACTTGTTGCTGCTATTCCTAGCCGATGAACATGCACAGCATCAATCCTATCATGGATTTTTAGAATTAGCGGTATAGCATCCGATTCAGCATCTGTTGTTAAAGTGCGGAAATCACCAGATAGCATGCGCAAGGACTTGGATTGCGATAGCGATGCAGCGTTTTGGGAGCGGCATTGCGGTGTTGGGGGGCACGGTCTGAACATCGGATGCATGTCTGTACCATTTGTGGGACGGGCCGCAGTGGCTGCGTGATGTCAAACACAGCCACTGCGACTCAAAACATGCCGGCTCAGCAACTGCCTTCACAGCTAGGCTGTGGAGGCAGTGGGCTACCCCACTGGATGGTATTAAGAACTAAAAGCACTAGCTGAATATGCCAACTAAATAGGAATAACTAGATAATACTAAATCTATATATAGAAAATAGCTAAACAGACCTTCAGAATAGCACTATTAATTTACACTGAAGAGAAGGCTAGCAGTTTTTCTAAATAGCACAGATAATTACAATGCAGATATATGCTGGCCAGATCTTCCAAATAGCACAATTAATTTGTACAGATAACAGGTTTTCTGAATAGAATAGAACAGATTACAATAGTTGCACTGTGACAACATGCTGACAGATCTTCCAAATTGCACAGGTAATTGCACAGTGAAGAGATGCTGACATAAACAAGTTTCTGAATAGAGCATTAGTAACCATTCTGGTAGATCTTTCAGATTGCACAGGTAAATGAGCTCCACTTAGCAGAGCAGGTATCCAAAAAATTGCCAGGACAAAAAGAATCAAACTGATTACAACCAACAAAAGGGTGTCAAAGGGAAATCCCTAAAAAGGCAACAACCAACCATCACATTCCAGAAACCAAGCAAGGCTCTGAACTCAGCTGCCGCAATCAAGAGTCAGAATACAGCCCAGCATGATGACTCTGCACACCTGACTGGTTGTTAGGAGACTGATTAAAGCCACTAGAACTAACCTCACCGGGAGCTGCTGAACTGTGCTTCTTCCAAATTCTAACAGCATAGTGATCAGCTTATAGGTCCCGACAGGTTTAAATAGTTTGAAAGGCTGTTCACTACTAATGATTAAATGTTTCTGCTTTAGTGTAGTGACCTGTGTTTTTGTGATTTTGTCATTGGTGCAGACGTGGTTCTGTATATTGATTTTGCTGTTCTCAATTATTATTATTATTATTATTATTATTATTATTAGCCTTTATTTATATGGCACCACAAGGGTCCCGCAGCGCCCAATTACAGAGTACATATGCACATAATCAAAACAGCAACTTACAGTTGACGATAATATAGGACAAGTACAGGGTAAATAAACATAGCTACATCAGCAGATGACACTGGAATAAGTATCAGGTGGCAGAAGACTGGTGGATTTGGTGCAGTTGAAGATTATTAAAGTAAGAAAAAGGATAAGCACATGAGGGAAGAGGGCCCTACTCATGAAAGCTTACATTCTAAAGAGGAGGGGTAGACAGGCAGGGTTGACATAGACGGGGTACATAGAGAGTGTCGAACAGAGGGTTGGGATGAGATTTGGCTGGGTTTGGTGAAGAAGTGGGTCTTGAGAGCTCATTTGAAGTTTTGTAGAGAGGTGGAGAGTCTGAGGGGGAGAGGTAGGGAATTCCAGAGAAATGAAGCAGCACATGAAAAATCTTTGAGGTAGGAGTGGAAGTAATCAGTAGGCAGGATAGTCGGTGTGCTTTAGCAGAGCGAAGAGGACAGGTGGGAGTGTTAAGGGAGATAAGGTCAGAGATGAAGATGGGAGAGGAGTGGGTGAGGGCTTTGTAAGTGAGTGTGAGAAGTTTGAAATGGATTCTGAAAGGGAAGGGAGGCCAGTGAAGGTCTTGTAAGTTAGGAGAGGTGGACGTAGTACGTTTAGTGAGGAAAATGAGCTGGCCAGCAGCATTGAGGATAGATTGGAGTGGAGAGAGGCATTTGTCAGGAATGCCAGTCAGGAGGAGATTACAGTAGTCCAGTCTGGAGATGATCAGTGAGTGGATAAGAGTTTTAGTAGCATCCTGGGTCAGAAAGGGTCTGATCCTGAAAATATTTTTTATATGAAAACAGCAGGTTTGCGAGAGGTGCTGAATGTGTGGTTTGAAGGAGAGGGAGGAGTCAAGGATTACTCCAAAACATCTCACTTGGGGGCTAGAGGAGATAGTAGTGCCATCAATAGATAATGAGATTGTAGGAGGTGAGGTTATGTAGGAGGGAGGGAAGATGATCAGCTCGGTCTTAGACATGTTAAGTTTAAGAAAGCACTGGGACATCCAAACAGAGATAGCAGAGAGACAGTTGGAGATACGAGTGAGAAGAGCAGAGGAGAGGTCTGGAGAGGAAAGATAGATTTGTGTGTCATCAGCATAGAGATGATATTGAAACAAAAAGAACTAATGAGTTTACCTAGCGAGGACGTATAGAGAGAGAAAAGAAGAGGACCATGGACAGAACCTTGGGGTACACCTACAGTTAGTGGAAGTGAGGGGGAGGTGGAGTCCTGAGAGGAGACAGAGAATGAACGGTCAGAGAGGTAGGAAGACAGCCAAGAGAGGGCAGTATCACGCAGACCAATGGAGTGAAGGATTTGCAGTAGGAGAGGATGGTCCACAGTGTCAAAAGCAGCAGAGAGATCAAGAAGAATAAGTAGAGAGTAGTGTCCCTTAGATTTTGCAGCATGGAGGTCATTGATACTTTTGTAAGGGCAGTTTCAGTGGAGTGTAGAGGACGGAAACCAGATTTCAATTAATCAAACCTTGGTTTTCTTTCTATTTATTTGTTTGCTACCAGCCCTGCCCCTGGATTACTGAATGTGTATTATTGGCTTTTTTACTTACAGCAATTACAACCATAGTCTTCACATCTTAGATGCCAGTACCCACCCTGAAATTTTGGAGAATATTACTGGTTAATCCATCTGCTAACCCTGACCACTGCACATCTACATAGTAATGTGAATTGTATTTTGCTAGATAACATTGCACAAGCCAACCTCACTGGTTATTATTATATCTCTCGACTGCCTACACTGGATCAGTTTGTTTATTTCATTTCATATTTAAACCTGGATTTTGCTATTCAATTGTGGGACAAAAAATGGGATGCGGTGATTCCTAAAGAACTCACTGCATCTTTTTTTCTTATGTCCTAGAGGATGCTGGGGTCCATATTAGTACCATGGGGTATAGACGGGTCCACCAGGAGCCATTGGCACTTTAAGAGTTTAATAGTGTGGGCTGGCTCCTTCCTCTATGCCCCTCCTGCCAGACTCAGTTTAGAAAATGTGCCCAGAGGAGCCGGTCACAGCTAGGGGAGCTCTACAGAGCTTCTTTAGAAAAGTTTATTCCCCCCCCCCCCCCCCCCCCTCACCTTCCCGGCATCCAAAGAATGAAACGCTATCTTTGAAAAAGCCTGGGAAACTCCAGAAAAGAAATTTCAGATCCCTAAGAGGGTCTTGGTTGCTTTTCCCTTCCCAGAGGAAGATAGAAAGAAGTGGGACTCTCCGCCGATAGTTGACGCCTCTGTCTCCAGGCTGTCAAAACAGGTGGTTTTACCAGTCCCGGGATCTACCGCGTTGAAGGACCCGGCAGATCGCAAGGTGGATACTACGCTAAAATCCATTTACATGGCTTCCGGGGCTATATTACGGCCTACTATAGCCTGTGCTTGGATTGCAAAAGCTATTGCCAGGTGGTCAAACACTCTGCACCAGGAGTCGACTTCGCTGGATAAAGGTGACGTTGATGTATTTTTACGCCATATTCAGGATTCTGCAGGGTTCCTGGTGGATTCCATGAAGGACCTGGGTTCTATGGCTGCGGGTATCTCCTCCATGTCCGTCTCGGCTCGCAGGGGTCTCTGGCTGCGCCAATGGTCTGCGGACGCGGAATCCAGGAAGAGCGTGGAGGGCCTACCCTATACTGGTCAGGCTCTCTTTGGGGAGGCGCTGGATGCATGGATTGCACGGCTACCGTGAGTAAGTCTACTTTTCTCCCCTCAGCTGCGCCGGCTACGAAGATGCCTTTTACACCAGCCACATCACAGTCCTTTCGGCCCGCAAGGCCTAGAAAGAACAAGCTTTCGAACACCTTCTTCCCAAACCCAGAAGCCCGCTTCTGATATGCCTAAGTCTTCCGCATGACAGTGGACAGATAGGCCTGGAGGAGGGTCAGGTGGGGGCAAGACTCCCTATTAAAAATAGAGTTTAATCCTGCACCAGACGAGAGAAAATGTTAAAAATAGATATAAGTAATTTGAAGCAAGACTCCGGCAGTTCAGCCACGTCTGGGTGTCGTCTGGCCTGGACCCCTGGGTACTGGATATAGTGTCCAGGGGGTACAGACTGGAGTTTCAAAATCCCCCACCTCACCGTTTCTTCAAGTCAGGCTTGCCAGCTCTGCAGGCAGACAGAACGGTTCTTCTGGAGACCATCGGAAAGCTGGTGGTGTCAGAGGTCGTTGTTCCAGTTCCGCCTCAGCAGTGGAACAAGGGTTATTATTCGAACCTTTTTGTGGTACCAAAACCGGATGGTTCAGTACGGCCTACTCTAAACTTAAAGTCTTTGAACCCTTATCTCAGGGAGTTAAAATTCTAGATGGAATCTCTGAGAGCTGTCATCTCAGGACTGACGGAGGGGGAGTTCCTGGTGTCTATAGACATCAAGGATGCTTACCTCCACATTCCCATTTGGTCGCCGCATCAGGCATATCTCAGGTTTGCACTGTTGGATGATCACTATCAGTTTCAGGCGCTGCCGTTTGGCCTCTCCACAGTACCAAGGATCTTCACCAAGGTGATGGCGGAGTTGATGGTTCTCCTCCACAAACAGGGGGTGAACATAATTCCATATCTGGACAATCTCCTGATCAAGGCGTCATCCAGGGAGAGGTTGTTGCGATCCATCGCGCTCACGACACAGCTGCTCAGGAAGCACGGCTGGATCCTGAACCTTCCGAAGTCTCATCTGTATCCGACAAGGAGGCTGTCTTTCCTGGGAATGAATCAACACAGAAGTGCAGAGGGTATTTCTCTCGGTGGAGAAAGCGTTGGTGATTCAAACAATGGTCCGGGATGTCTTAAAGCCTACCCGGGTATCGGTTCACCAGTGCATACGCCTTCTGGGGAAGATGGTTGCCGCCTACGAGGCTCTGCAGTATGGCAGGTTTCATGCTCGACCTTTTCAGCTGGACCTTTTGGACCAGTGGTCGGGCTCTCACCTACACATGCACAAGAGGATACGCCTGTCTTCGAAGGCCAGGATTGCACTCCTCTGGTGACTGCAACTTCCGCACCTTCTGGAAGGACGAAGGTTTGGAATTCAATACTGGATCCTTTTAACCATAGATGCAAGTCTAAGAGGCTGGGGAGCAGTCGCTCTGGGGGAACATTTCAGGGAAGATGGTCGGATAAAAAATCACTTTTCCCAATAAACATCCTGGAGCTAAGGGCAGTGTACAACGCCCTTCTGCAAGCAGCACACCTGCAGGATCGGGCTGTTCAGGTGCAGTTGGACAACATGACCACAGTGGCCTACATAAACCGACAAGGCGGAACGAAGAGCAGGGCTGCCATGTCAGAGGTGTCAAAAATCCTCCTCTGGGCAGAAAGGCATGCGGTGGTGATGTCGGCAATCTTCATCCCGGGTGTAGACAACTGGGAATCAGACTTCCTCAGCAGACACGATCTCCATCTGTTATGAGCCACGGCTGTGGCTCATTCCTGTTTTGCATTTTTGTTATGTATTTTATGTTATACTTCTGTTTATGTTCCCCGTGGGTGTCATGGGGTGCTCGGAGCTCACCCTTAAGGAGGGGATACTGTTATGAACCACAGGTAGTGGTTCATTTCTATTTTATGTTTATTTAGTTGTCTTGCATGCCAGGATTTCCCATTGCTCTGTTTTAGATTACTCTTGTCTGCTGCCGCTGGTGAGTCTGTGCAATTGCAGCTTGTTCCCATGTGTTCAGCCTCATCTGGCTGCTAATTGCATCTTGTCAGCTTGGAGTCCTGCAATAGGCCAGCTGCACTGGATTATTAATTAGGCCTCTCTGTTATATGCTGGCTGATTGCAGTTCGCAGATGCTGGTGATATTTCTGGGTTTTCAGTCTGCTTGAGTTCTGAGCTTGGTTCCTGCTAGTTCCTGAGCTTCCTGAATGCTGAATCTGTTTGCTGAAAGTGTTTCCAGTCCTGCTGTATCCGGTCGTTCCTGTTCTCAGTTGTCCTGTACTCGGAAGTCGTCATCTGTTCCTGGAGTCCTGACTGAGCACCTTTGAACATCCAGTGGTGTTCGTGAGTCACGGCGTAGCCGTGTGTTGCGGCTGGGCCGCTTAATTATTTATCTTTTATTATTTGTGTTCTGGAGCTTTTGCGGAGGATTCCGCTCCCACAGATCCACTCTGGTATCCAGCGGTGCTGGGTAGGAGTACGGACTAGTGGATTTTGGTTGTCCTTTTCCCTGGCGGGTTACCGCACATACCTCAGGTTTAGTCAGTTAGCTTGTAGCCCCATGCCTGGTTGTTTAGTCAGAGGGCCCCTTGTTATCACCCTGTCTCGGATTTCCCTTTGTCTCCCATTAAGACCTGAGGGGGCATCGGAGTTGGGCAGACATAATCCGCCCTTCAAACGCGGCTGCCATGGGCTCAAGCAACCATAGTCTCGCAGGGGATTTCTGACCACACGGGCGAGACAACGGAGTTAGGGCGCCAGGGGCTATTCCCTTTCCATTCCCCTTTCCCAGCATTACGTCCTGGTGCTCTGGACTCGCTTCATAACATCTCCCTTGTTCTGAGCACCAGGAACCTAACATTATCACCAGCCATAACACAAAAAAGAAATAAAACTTTTTTTTCTTTTTTGGTCCAGTCCGGTGTTTAGAATCCAGTCCGGTGTTTAGAATCCAGTCTGGTGTTTAGAATCCAGTCCGGTGTTTAGAATCCAGTCCGGTGTTTAAAAAAAAAAGTCTTGTTTTGTTTAGCAAAATTTAGTCTTGTCTTGCCTTGTCTTGCCTTGCCTTGTCTTGCCTTGCCTTGCCTTGTCTTGCCTTGCCTTGCCTTGTCTTGCCTTGCCTTGCCTTGCCTTGCCTTGCCTTGTCTTGCCTTGTCTTGTCTTGTCTCGTCTAGTTTTAAATCCTCCTATGTCTACTATGCAAGCCCTGCAGGCATCTCTCGCAGCTCTGAACTCTGTATTCAGTGCTTTGAGACCAGAGCGACTAGAAGTTTTGCAGCAATCCCTAAAGCAACTGCAAAACCTTCTGACTAAAATCTTGCTCATTTTGCCAGAAGTCGTTGAGAGTACATCTATCTCTAAAGAGACTCTTGCTCACAGTATGGTGACAAGAGAATCCTCTGGTCTAATTGAAGAGAAAAGGTTTAAAAGTTTTCTGCGGCCCAGGCTCTCAGAAGAGGAGCGTCTGCGTCGCAGAAACTTAAACTTATGCCTATATTGTGGGGGTTTAGGCCATTATCTGCAGACCTGTGAGTTGCGCAAGCCAAAGTGTGGTGACGAGTCTTGCCCTCTGGCCAAGTTGAGTCATGATACAAGACCTACTCCTGTCTCTACTGTGGCAGAGGCACTTGTCACACAACCCACACAAAAAAGCTCTCTGTCCTATAATTGGGGTCCTTGGGCAAGGGAGCCCCATTATAGATTCAGGAATCAAAAGAGAATGTTTCTCTCCTCTCTTGAGGTTCCTGTGGAAGCGGAGTTGCAAGTCCCTGGAGTGATGCCTGATGCCCAGGTTCCTGGAGTGGTGCCTGATGCCCAGGTTCCTGGAGTGGTGCCTGATGCCCAGGTTCCTGGAGTGGTGCCTGATGCCCAGGTTCCTGGAGTGGTGCCCGATGCCCAGGTTCCTGGAGTGGTGCCCGATGCCCAGGTTCCTGGAGTGGTGCCCGATGCCCAGGTTCCTGGAGTGGTGCCCGATGCCCAGGGTCCTGGAGTGGTGCCCGATGCCCAGGGTCCTGGAGTGGTGCCCGATGCCCAGGGTCCTGGAGTGGTGCCCGTAGCCCAGGGTCCTGGAGTGGTGCCCGTAGCCCAGGGTCCTGGAGTGGTGCCCGTAGCCCGGGGTCCTGGAGTGGTGCCCGTAGCC
Organism: Pseudophryne corroboree; assembly: GCF_028390025.1. Classification (NCBI taxonomy): domain Eukaryota; kingdom Metazoa; phylum Chordata; class Amphibia; order Anura; family Myobatrachidae; genus Pseudophryne; species Pseudophryne corroboree. Next base: position 250,468,421 of record NC_086451.1, on the reverse strand, counting down.
CGGGGTCCTGGAGTGGTGCCCGTAGCCCGGGGTCCTGGAGTGGTGCCCGTAGCCCGGGGTCCTGGAGTGGTGCCCGTAGCCCGGGGTCCTGGAGTGGTGCCCGTAGCCCGGGGTCCTGGAGTGGTGCCCGTAGCCCAGAGTGCTGGAGCGGTACCCGATGCCCAGAGTGCTGGAGCGGTACCCGATGCCCAGAGTGCTGGAGCGGTACCCGATGCCCAGAGTGCTGGAGCGGTACCCGATGCCCAGAGTGCTGGAGCGGTACCTGATGCCCTAGCTTATAGAGGGACATCAAATATTATAGTTCAGGTGTCCATATCGGAAGGGGTCTCAGAAGCTGTTACCCCAGGTAGGGACTTGAAAAGCGCAACCCTAGAAAGGGTCTCTAAAACCATAGTTCTTGAGGGGAACTCGAGAAGCAAAACCCCAGAAGGGATCTTTGAAGTAATATCCCCAAGTGGGGTCTCGAGAGACGCAGCCCCAAAGAAGGGTCTAGAAGTCGCTTCCCCAGGAAAGAACTTAAGAAGCATAGCATTAGTGGAGGATCTGAACGTTATTGCTTCAGCAAAAGTCCCGGAAGTCATAGTCCCGGGAGAACTTTCGATAATTATCGACTCAGAGAGGGAGGCCGATGGCCCGATCCCAGTCAGGGAGGCCAACGGCCCGGTCCCAGTAAAAGAATCCGAGGTGCTGGCCCCAGCGGGGTTCTCGGAGGCCACTGCCCCAGCGGGGTTCTCGGAGGCCACTGCCCCAGCGGGGTTCTCGGAGGCCACTGCCCCAGCGGGGTTCTCGGAGGCCACTGCCCCAGCGGGGTTCCCGGAGGCCACTGCCCCAGCGGGGTTCCCGGAGGCCACTGCCCCAGCGGGGTTCCCGGAGGCCACTGCCCCAGCGGGGTTCCCGGAGGCCACTGCCCCAGCGGGGTTCCCGGAGGCCACTGCCCCGGGTGGGGTTCAGAAAGTCACTGCCCCGGGTGGGGTTCAGAAAGTCACTGCCCCGGGTGGGGTTCAGAAAGTCACTGCCCCGGGTGGGGTTCAGAAAGTCACTGCCCCGGGTGGGGTTCAGAAAGTCACTGCCCCGGGTGGGGTTCAGAAAGTCACTGCCCCGGGTGGGGTTCAGAAAGTCTCAGCCCCGGGTGGGGTTCAGAGAGTCTCAGCCTCGAGTAAGGTCAATAGTGACCAGGTCCTAGCAAAGCACTCCAGTCAGTCAGATGAGAAGGAAACAGATCCTGACTCTGATATCTCAACATCCATAACCTTTGATGGGGACTTTGCCCAATTTCTGGCGCTTTTCAAACACTATTACACTATTATGTTGTCTAGACCATTTCTGGGCATCACTTCAGAAAACCTTGGGCTCTATCTGATTTATTCTTTTAGAGGAGAGCCTTCTGAGTGGGCAACCAGCCTAATGAAAGCTGAAGATCCCATTCTTCAGGATCCCCTAGCATTCTGTGATGCAATTGTTAAAAGATACGGTTCCAAAGAAATTGGTTCAGGTTCCTCTAAGTCACCCGTCTTGTCTGCTGAGAGTCCACCAAATACTGTAAACTCTGCACAAGAGTCCCAGCCCGATGTTTTGACTGCAGGATGTGCTTTTTTGACTTCTTCTTCTTCTAATAATAGTACTTTACCAGAAAGTTCAGCTCCCAAGGGTAAGAAACCTGTCTCTGATTTGAACGCAGCCTTGCTGGGTGGTACCATCAGTTCAGACAATGTTTGGGGAATTACCTTGGTCAGACCTAAAGAGCTTTGTAAAAAGAAGAAGAAGAAGAAGAAGAAAAAGAAATAATTTTTTGACTCTTGCCTTGATTTAAAAAAAAAAAAAAAAAAAAGAGATTTTTTTTTTCTCCTTGTCTTGTGTCCTGTGGCCACCGTTAGGGGGAGGGCACTGTTACAAGTTGTTGCTACAGCTTGTTTTTGTTTTCTTGTCTGTTAGACCAGTGTGTCAGGTTTTTGTTTTGTTTTTTGTATCCCTTGTTCTGGATAGTCTGAATTTTGGGGTCTTTTGACCCCTCCTCAAGGGGGGGGTAATGTTATGAGCCACGGCTGTGGCTCATTCCTGTTTTGCATTTTTGTTATGTATTTTATGTTATACTTCTGTTTATGTTCCCCGTGGGTGTCATGGGGTGCTCGGAGCTCACCCTTAAGGAGGGGATACTGTTATGAACCACAGGTAGTGGTTCATTTCTATTTTATGTTTATTTAGTTGTCTTGCATGCCAGGATTTCCCATTGCTCTGTTTTAGATTACTCTTGTCTGCTGCCGCTGGTGAGTCTGTGCAATTGCAGCTTGTTCCCATGTGTTCAGCCTCATCTGGCTGCTAATTGCATCTTGTCAGCTTGGAGTCCTGCAATAGGCCAGCTGCACTGGATTATTAATTAGGCCTCTCTGTTATATGCTGGCTGATTGCAGTTCGCAGATGCTGGTGATATTTCTGGGTTTTCAGTCTGCTTGAGTTCTGAGCTTGGTTCCTGCTAGTTCCTGAGCTTCCTGAATGCTGAATCTGTTTGCTGAAAGTGTTTCCAGTCCTGCTGTATCCGGTCGTTCCTGTTCTCAGTTGTCCTGTACTCGGAAGTCGTCATCTGTTCCTGGAGTCCTGACTGAGCACCTTTGAACATCCAGTGGTGTTCGTGAGTCACGGCGTAGCCGTGTGTTGCGGCTGGGCCGCTTAATTATTTATCTTTTATTATTTGTGTTCTGGAGCTTTTGCGGAGGATTCCGCTCCCACAGATCCACTCTGGTATCCAGCGGTGCTGGGTAGGAGTACGGACTAGTGGATTTTGGTTGTCCTTTTCCCTGGCGGGTTACCGCACATACCTCAGGTTTAGTCAGTTAGCTTGTAGCCCCTGGTCTGGTTGTTTAGTCAGAGGGCCCCTTGTTATCACCCTGTCTCGGATTTCCCTTTGTCTCCCATTAAGACCTGAGGGGGCATCGGAGTTGGGCAGACATAATCCGCCCTTCAAACGCGGCTGCCATGGGCTCAAGCAACCATAGTCTCGCAGGGGATTTCTGACCACACGGGCGAGACAACGGAGTTAGGGCGCCAGGGGCTATTCCCTTTCCATTCCCCTTTCCCAGCATTACGTCCTGGTGCTCTGGACTCGCTTCATAACATCTCCCTTGTTCTGAGCACCAGGAACCTAACACCATCCAAGAGAGTGGGGCAGAGTGGGGCCTCCATCCGGAGGTGTTCGAGGAGATAACCGGTTGGTGGGGGGTTCCTCACATAGACATGATGGCCTCAGATTCACAGAGGGAGCTGACCTTGAGAAAGACCCAGGCAGGGTCGGAACGCGTGGGTGCCCCAGTGGACTTAACTGACCAGAGGAGGACATGGTACCATCAATGCCAGACCAAGAGGGCTGAACTGACACCAGAGAAACTCTCCTGCTGCAACTGGAAAGGCCTGACGTCGGCACGCCTGTGGAACTGTATTTTGCCAGTTTCTACCTTGTTCTGGTAATTACCCACTACCTGTATCTATGTCGGATTGAGTCCACCAAAGAATGCCCAACAGCATAGGCTGTAATTTGTATTGATAACAAGTGGTGTTGTCTAGGATGTTTTAATTTTTTGTGTGGTGTAACTTGTGTGAATAAAACCTTTTAACCTTAAGGTACTGCACTATGTTCCACATTTCTCTTTCCTTTTTCGGTCAGTTGGACTAAGAGAAAGAGATTATAAGAATACGATCGATCTTGACCTCCATTCAGCGCTGGTATCCTATATGTTTGTGAATGATGGCCTCCCGCCTCAACAAGAAGCTGCGGAGGTACTGTTCCAGGTTGAGAGACCCACAGGCAGTGGCGGTGGACGCACTGGTAACACCGTGGGTGTTCATGTCAGTGTATGTGTTCCCTCCACTTCCTCTGATACCAAAAGTTCTTCAACTGGTAAGAAAAACAAAGGTTCTGGCAATCCTCATTGCTCTGGACTGGCCAAGAAGGGCTTGGTACGCGGATCTACTGGATCTTCTGCTGGAAGATCCAAGGCCGTTGCCTCTTCGGGAGGATCTGCTACTGCAGGGGGCGTTCGCTTATCAAGACTTACCACGGCTATGTTTGACGGCATGGCAGTTGAACGCCAGATCTTAGCTCGGATGGGTATCCCGAGTGGGGTCATTCTTACCCTGATACAGGCTAGGAAGGGGGTAACGTCTAAACATTACCATCGCATTTGGAAAAAATAAGATTTTACTTACCGATAAATCTATTTCTCGTAGTCCGTAGTGGATGCTGGGGACTCCGTCAGGACCATGGGTATTAGCGGCTCCGCAGGAGACTGGGCACAAAACTAAAGCTTTAGGATCAGGTGGTGTGTACTGGCTCCTCCCCCTATGACCCTCCTCCAAGCCTCAGTTAGGATACTGTGCCCGGACGAGCGTACACAATAAGGAAGGATATTGAATCCCGGGTAAGACTCATACCAGCCACACCAATCACACCGTATAACTTGTGATCTAAACCCAGTTAACAGTATGACAAACGTAGGAGCCTCTGAACAGACGGCTCACAACAATAACAACCCGATTTTTTTGTAACAATAACTATGTACAAGTATTGCAGACAATCCGCACTTGGGATGGGCGCCCAGCATCCACTACGGACTACGAGAAATAGATTTATCGGTAAGTAAAATCTTATTTTCTCTGACGTCCTAAGTGGATGCTGGGGACTCCGTCAGGACCATGGGGATTATACCAAAGCTCCCAAACGGGCGGGAGAGTGCGGATGACTCTGCAGCACCGAGTGAGAGAACTCCAGGTCCTCCTCAGCCAGGGTGTGCCCCTGACCAAGTAGCAGCTCGGCAAAGTTGTAAAGCCGAGACCCCTCGGGCAGTCGCCCAAGATGAGCCCACCTTCCTTGTGGAATGGGCATTTATATATTTTGGCTGTGGCAGTCCTGCCACAGAATGTGCAAGCTGAATTGTACTACACATTCAACTAGCAATCGTCTGCTTAGAAGCAAGAGCACCCAGTTTTTTGGGTGCATACAGGATAACAGCAAGTCAGTTTTCCTGACTCCAGCCGTCCTGGAAATCTATATTTTCAGGGCCCTGACAACATCTAGCAACTTGGAGTCCTCCAAGTCTCTAGTAGCCGCAGGTACCACAATAAGCTGGTTCAGATGAAATGCTGACACCACCTTAGGGAGAAACTGGGGACGAGTCCGCAGCTCTGCCCTGTCCGAATGGACAATCAGATATGGGCTTTTGTGAGACAAAGCCGCCAATTCTGACACTCGCCTGGCCGAGGCCAGGGCCAACATCATGGTCACTTTCCATGTGAGATATTTCAAATCCACAGATTTGAGCGGTTTAAACCAACGTGATTTGAGGAATCCCAGGACTACGTTGAGATCCCACAGTGCCACTGGAGGCACAAAAGGGGGTTGTATATGCAGTACTCCCTTGTCAAATTTCTGGACTTCAGGAACTGAAGCCAATTCTTTCTGGAAGAAAATCGACAGGGCCGAAATTTGAACCTTAATGGACCCCAATTTGAGGCCCATAGACACTCCTGTTTGCAGGAAATGCAGGAATCGACCGAGTTGAAATTTCTTCGTGGGGCCTTCCTGGCCTCACACCACGCAACATATTTTCGCCACATGTGGTGATAATGTTGTGCGGTCACCTCCTTCCTGGCTTTGACCAGGGTAGGAATGACCTCTTCCGGAATGCCTTTTTTCCCTTAGGATCCGGCGTTCAACCGCCATGCCGTCAAACGCACCCGCGGTAAGTCTTGGAACAGACATGGTACTTGCTGAAGCAAGTCCCTTCTTATCGGCAGAGGCCCTGAGTCCTCTGTGAGCATCTCATGAAGTTCCGGGTACCAAGTCCTTCTTGGCCCATCCGGAGCCACGAGTATAGTTCTTACTCCTCTACGTCTTATAATTCTCAGTACCTTTGGTATGAGAAGCAGAGGAGGGAACACATACACCGACTGGTACACCCATGGTGTTACCAGAACGTCCACAGCTATTTCCTGAGGGTCTCTTGACCTGGCGCAATACCTGTCCAGTTTTTTGTTCAGGCGGGACGCCATCGTGTCCACCTTTGGTCTTTCCCAACGGTGCACAATCATGTGGAAACAACTTCTCGATGAAGTCCCCACTCTCCCGGGTGGAGGTCGTGCTGAGGAAGTCTGCTTCCCAGTTGTCCACTCCCGGAATGAAAACTGCTGACAGTGCTATCACATGATTTTCCGCCCAGCGAAGAATCCTTGCAGTTTCTGCCATTGTCCTCCTGCTTCTTGTGCCGCCCTGTCTGTTTACGTGGGCGACTGCCGTGATGTTGTCCCACTGGATCAATACCGGCTGACCTTGAAGCAGAGGTCTTGCTAAGCTTAGAGCATTGTAAATTGCTCTTAGCTCCAGTATATTTATGCGGAGAGAAGTCCCACAGAAGAGACACCCTTGTCCTTGGAGACAGGGTTATCCGCTGATGCATCTGAAGATGCGATCCGGACCATTTGTCCAGCAGATCCCACTGAAAAGTTCTTGCGTGAAATCTGCCGAATGGAATCGCTTCGTAAGAAGCCACCATTTTTCCCAGGACCCTTGTGCAATGATGCACTGACACTTTTCCTGGTTTTTGGAGGTTCCTGACTAGCTCGGATAACTCCCTGGCTTTCTCCTCCGGGAGAAACACCTTTTTCTCGACTGTGTCCAGAATCATCCCTAGGGACAGCAGACGTGTCGTCGGAGACAGCTGCGATTTTGGAATATTTAGAATCCACCCGTGCTGTCGTAGAACTACTTGAGATAGTCCTACTCCGACCTCCAACTGTTCTCTGGACCTTGCCCTTATCAGGAGATCGTCCAAGTAAGGGATAATTAAGACGCCTTTTCTTTGAAGAAGAATCATCATTTCGGCCATTACCTTGGTAAAGACCCGGGGTGCCGTGGACAATCCAAACGGCAGCGTCTGAAACTGATAGTGACAGTTTTGTACCACGAACCTGAGGTACCCTTTGTGAGAAGGGCAAATTTGGACATGGAGGTAAGCATCCTTGATGTCCAGGGACACCATATAGTCCCCTTCTTCCTGGTTCGCTATCACTGCTCTGAGTGACTCCATTTAGAATAGGTCTCACCGAGCCGTCTGGCTTCAGTACCACAATATAGTGTGGAATAATACCCCTTTACTTGTTGTAGGAGGGGTACTTTGATTATCACCTGCTGGGAATACAGCTTGTGAATTGTTTCCAATACTGCCTCCCTGTCGGAGGTAGACGTTGGTAAAGCAAACTTCAGGAACCTGCGAGGGGGAGACGTCTCGAATTTCCAATCTGTACCCCTGGGATACTACTTGTAGGATCCAGGGGTCCACTTGCGAGTGAGCCCACTGCGTGCTGAAACTCTTGAGACGACCCCCCACCGCACCTGTTTGTACGGCCCCAGCGTCATGCTGAGGACTTGGCAGAAGCGGTGGAAGGCTTCTGTTCCTGGGAATGGGCTGCCTGCTGCAGTCTTCTTCCCTTACCTCTATCCCTGGGCAGATATTATGGGGACGAAAGGACTGAGGCTGAAAAGACTATGTCTTTTTCTGCTGAGATGTGACTTGGGGTAAAAAAGGTGGATTTTCTAGCTGTTGCCGTGGCCACCAGGTCCGATGGACCGACCCCAAATAACTCCTCCCCTTTATACGGCAATACTTCCATGTGCCGTTTGGAATCTGCATCACCTGACCACTGTCGTGTCCAGAAACATCGTCTGGCAGATATGGACATCGCACTTACTCTTGATGCCAGAGTTTCGCATATATAGAAATGCATCTTTTAAATGCTCTATAGTCAATAAAATACTGTCCCTGTCAAGGGTATCAATATTTCCAGTCAGGGAATCCGACCAAGCCACCCCAGCGCTGCCCATCCAGGCTGAGGCGATCGCTGGTCGCAGTATAACACCAGTATGTGTGTATATACTTTTTAGGATATTTTCCAACCTCCTATCAGTTGGCTCCTTGAGGGCGTCCGTATCTGGAGACGGTAACGCCACTTGTTTTTATAAGCGTGTGAGCGCCTTATCCACCCTAAGGTGTGTTTCCCAACGCGCCATAACTTCTGGCGGGACAAGGTATACCGCCAATAATTTTCTATCGGGGGAAACCCACGCATCATCACACACTTCATTTAATTTATCTGATTCAGGAAAAACCACATGTAGTTTTTTCACACTCCACATAATACCCTATTTTGTGGTACTTGTAGTATCAGAAATATGTAACATCTCCTTCATTGCCCTTAACAAGTAACGTGTGGCCCTAAAGGAAAATACGTTTGTTTCTTCACCGTCGACACTGTAGTCAGTGTCCGTGTCTGTGTCGACCGACTGAGGTAAAAGGACGTTTTAACGCCCCTGACGGTGTTTTAGACGCCTGGACAGGTACTAATTGGTTTGCCGGCCGTCTCATGTCGTCAACCGACCTTGCAGCGTGTTGACATTATCACGTAATTCCTTAAATAAGCCATCCATTCCGGTGTCGACTCCCTAGAGAGTGACATCACCATTACTGGCAATTGCTCCGCCTCCTCACCAACATCGTCCTCATACATGTCGACATACAAGTACCGACACACAGCACACACACAGGGAATGCTCTGATAGAGGACAGGACCCCACTAGCCCTTTGGGGAGACAGAGGGAGAGTTTGCCAGCACACACCAAAAACGCTATATTATACAGGGACAACCTTTATATAAGTGTTTTTCCCTTATAGCATTTTAATATATATATATATACATATCGCCAAATAAGTGCCCCCCCTCTCTGTTTTAACCCTGTTTCTGTAGTGCAGTGCAGGGGAGAGCCTGGGAGCCTTCCCACCAGCCTTTCTGTGAGGGAAAATGGCGCTGTGTGCTGAGGAGAATAGGCCCCGCCCCCTTTTCGGCGGGCTTCTTCTCCCGTTTTTCTGAGACCTGGCAGGGGTTAAATACATCCATATAGCCTCCAGGGGCTATATGTGATGTATTTTTAGCCAGAATAAGGTATTATACATTGCTGCCCAGGGCGCCCCCAGCAACGCCCTGCACCCTCCGTGACCGTTGGTGTGAAGTGTGTGACAACAATGGCGCACAGCTGCAGTGCTGTGCGCTACCTTCATGAAGACTGAAAAGCCTTCTGCCGCCGGTTTCTGGACCTTCAATCTTCAGCATCTGCAAGGGGGGTCGGCGGCGCGGCTCCGGGACGAACCCCAGGGTGAGACCTGTGTTCCGACTCCCTCTGGAGCTAATGGTGTCCAGTAGCCTAAGAAGCCAATCCATCCTGCACGCAGGTGAGTTGAACTTCTCTCCCCTAAGTCCCTCGATGCAGTGAGCCTGTTGCCAGCAGGACTCACTGAAAATAAGAAACCTAAAAACTTTTTCTAAGCAGCTCCTTAAGAGAGCCACCTAGATTGCACCCTGCTCGGACGGGCACAAAAACCTAACTGAGGCTTGGAGGAGGGTCATAGGGGGAGGAGCCAGTACACACCACCTGATCCTAAAGCTTTAGTTTTGTGCCCTGTCTCCTGCGGAGCCGCTAATCCCCATGGTCCTGACGGAGTCCCCAGCATCCACTTAGGACGTCAGAGAAAATATGTTTCTTGGTGTGAGTCCAAGAAGTTTCCTGCGGTGGAGTTTCAACTTGGACGTTTTCTCCTTTTCCTGCAAGCAGGGGTGGATATGGGGCTGAGATTGGGCTCCATCAAGGTCCAGATCTCTGGTTTGTCTATCTTCTTCCAAAAACAATTGGCTGTCCTCCCTGAGGTTCAGATCTTTTTGAAAGGCGTTCTGCACATCCAGCCTCTGCTTGTGGCACCAACGGCACCCTGGGATCTTGATGTGGTGTTGCAGTTCCTGAGTTCTGCTTGTTTTGAGCCTCTGCAGGAGGCTGATCTCAAGTTTCTCACGTGGAAGGCGGTCACCTTGTTGGCCTTGGCTTCTGCGCGACGCGTGTCGGAATTGGGGGCTTTATCTTGTAAAAGTCCCTTCTGATCTTCCATGAAGACAGGGCGGAACTTAGGGCTCATCCACAGTTCCTGCCTAAGGTTGTATCAGCTTTCCATATCAACCACCCTATTGTGGTGCCAGTGGCTACTGACTCCTCAATTGCTTCAAAGGCCTTGGATGTTGTGAGGACTTTGAAGATTTACGTGAAGAGGACAGCTCGTCATAGGAAAAGTGACTCTCTGTCCTCTATGATCCCAAGACGATTGGGTGTCCTGCTTCTAAGCAGTCAATTTCACGCTGGATCAGGTTCATTATCCAGCATGCTTAATCCATGGCAGGATTGCCGTGTCCGAAATCTGTAAAGGCCCACTCTACTCGTAAAGTGGGCTCTTCCTGGGCGGCTGCTCGGGTTGTCTCGGCTGTACAACTCTGCCGAGCAGCTACTTGGTCTGGGTCGAACACGTTTGCCAAGTTTTACAAGTTCGATACTTTGGCCTGTGATGACCTCAAGTTTGGTCAAGCAGTGTTGCAGGAGCCTCCGCGCTCTCCCTCCCGTACTGGGAGCTTTGGTACATCCCCATGGTACTAATATGGACCCCAGCATCCTCTAGGACGTAAGAGAAAATAGGATTTTGGTTACCTACCAGTAAATCTTTTTCTCGTAGTCCGTAGAGGATGCTGGGCGCCCGCCCAGCGCTGTGTTTTCCTGCATTGGTTTTATAGTTCAGTACTGCCTGGTTCATAGGTAAGTTCTGCGTTATTTACTGTTTCAGCTGTTGCTGAGTAGTTCCGGCATGTTAGCCGGATTTGCCTGTTGTGTGAGCTGGTATGAATCTCACCACTATCTGTGTAATTCCTTCTCTCGAAGTATGTTGTCTCCTCGGGCACAGTTTCTAGACTGAGTTTGGTAGGAGGGGCATAGAGGGAGGAGCCATCCCACACTATTAAACTCTTAAAGTGCCAATGGCTCCTGGTGGACCCGTCTATACCCCATGGTACTAAAAATGGACCACAGCATCCTCTATGGACTACGAGAAAAGGATTTACCGGTAGGTAACCAAAATCCTATTTTTTCACGCATCTCCAGGGCAAGTCTGATTTTTCCTAAAATTGTTAATTTTAGGAAAACTCACCAGGATGTGCTCTGGGACCCTGGTGACAAAAAAAATCATATTAATACAGTTAAGATAGGTAATATTTCTTTGGAAAATGCCTACGTGTTTCGATGAAAAAGCACTTTTCTGATCCTGTATTTCTCTTTCCAAATAGTTACCCCAGCAATGATAGGGAATAACAATGTGTAATATTCTTCCCCATGACCCTATACTTTTAAAATATGCACTGTAACCTTGAAATCCAACTTCATCTGTAAACATATCTTGCAAATTATCGCTACCAGTAAATTCAGTCAAAGATTTAACACAAACTCTTAAATAATTAATTTACTTTGTTAATTTAAAATATACATATCTCAGTTTTGGTTTGCCATGAATAATAAAATCACAGACAAATGTCTAGAAAGTTGCTTGGTCTTTTTCAACAATTTTTTTTGACACTTTACATTGTGACATTTAAACAATTACTAAAGGTGAAACCCTTTAGTGCTTGCTCTAGTTATAGCAAAAGCAGCTGTCTGAGAAGGAAGCTAAGCTACTAATAACTGGTAGTACCGGATAAATATAAAAAAAATGGAGAAAAACAGAACTAAATGGTATAACAAAAATAAAACTAATAGCAAAAAATGAAATTAACTACCTGTGTTGTATCAAAATACAATGGATGGTATCCTATTAGCAGCGGTACTTTACCGCTGATAATAGGATCACTGGGGGCTATCCTATAAGTCCTGATGCCGGCATTGTTTTCTCCTGGGTGTCTCAGGCAGCCGAAACATAATCCGTGATAACGGGCAACCGAAGCCGCGAAAACACATGGGATCGGGGACTTATCCCCGACCCCATGTCTTATCTCATGATCGCGATAAAAATAAATAAAAATAAAAATGGCCTCTAACTGGATACTGTGATAATGACCATCGGTCATTAATCGCGATATCCAGCCATTTTTACCACTTTGGGGCAAATAGGATACCACCCAAAGTATTAAAATACATACGCATTAAACTATCACACCAAAATGTTGAAAAAATTTAACTCATTTGCATTGGAAAGCTCTAACTACCTGTCCACTTAAATTATTCTGTTTTCTATTTTTAACACATTAGACTGCTATAGTATAAAAGCCTGTGCTTTGTTCTCGAGCCAGTGCTGGAGCTAAAGTACACGTGCCCCGCTCGCCCCGCTCTTGTTATGCCACAGCTCCTTTTGCAACTTATGCCACACAGTAGTGCTCCTTATACACCTTATGACAAACAGTAGTGCTCCTTATAAATGTTACACTAAATAGTAGAGCTCCTTATACACATTATTCCACATATTGTAGTGCTGCATTTAAGATGTGTTTGCACCCACTTATAGCATGTGCAGGCTCACCTTTTTTAGGGCTGGTTAAGCCATGCGATCACACAGGACACATGTGGCTAGTGTTTAAATAGTATTTCATGCGGTCTGCCTGTCCGCTTGAAATACTATTGAAAATGTCCCTCCCAAAATGGCCACCACCACAGAGGATAATAGAGGAGGCGGCGGATACTTTGGGAGTGACATTTACTATCAACATCGCTCCCCTGAAGTGCTTGGACCAAGGGAGGGCTGCAGCTAGAGGTAAGGCAGCGGTCACGACGTGGTGAGAAACACCTGACAAAGAGCAGGTAGTAGGGCATTATTATGTGAGGCTGGCTGCTGGCATACACTAAAGTGCCATGGGCAGGGCTTAACTGTGGGAAATAATATAGTGTAAAGAGCATAATATGGTGCAAGGAGCATTACTGTATGGGACATATGGTGCAAGGGGCATTACTGTGTGGGGCATATGGTGAAAGGGGCATTACTGTTAGGTGCATATGGTGTAAGGGACATACTATGGTGCAAGAGGCTTTAAAGTGTGTGGCATAATAAGGTTTAAGGGGCATTTACTGTGTGGGGCATATGGTGCAAGGGGCATTTACTGTATGAGGCATATGGTGCAAGGAGCATTGCTGTGTGGGGCATAATATTGTGAAATTTCTTTTTTCAAGTGTTGGCCAATGTCTGGGGGTGAAGGGTCAAAAACTGGGGTGTAAGGTAGTCTTTTACTGCAAGGACACTCCCATTTTGGTGAAGCCCCCTTTTTGGGATGCGTGCTACTATTTAGATCTTAGAATGTCTATTGGGGGGCGCATTTTTCTACTGTTCACACTGGGAGTCAAATTGTATAGAAACAGCGATGGAGTGTGTGGCCAATTAACATTACTCCATAACTGCTAAGTCTCTAATCTGTAGCATAATAGCATTCTGCATCTTGGCCACAAGATTTCCTCATACCATTTATTTTATTTATATATTTATTAAATTTTTTGCTTACTAATTAGCCAGTTAACATGATAGCAAGATGATTCATAGTCTATGTTACTTGGAAGATCTCAAGGAACAGTAAAATCCCCCATCAAAATCGGTTTAGTAGTCGGCAAGTTTATCCTGTACATACATACAAATAAAAAAAATTTAGACACACACACACATATATATATATATATATATACACACACACACACATCGGAGGCAGGATGATGTAATCAGAAGATGCCGGTGTTGGGGCGGCGTGGATTCTGGAATCCACATGGTGATGGTGAGGGTACAGGGCCGTAAATAGGTATGTGTGCTGTGTGCAACCAGGCACCACCACTATCTATATTAGACAGGGAGTGATTGTCAGCTCCGCCTCCCCTCCTTCCCAAGCCGGAGCTTTCAGTGCAGATGCGGGAAGCCGCAAGTAATGCCCGTCCCCCGCCTCATGGTAACACTGAGCCGTATGAGCACTATTGCCCCCACACACAGGAACTTACAGCAGCGTTGGGTGACTCCTTCTCTGCAGACTGATGATCCTCCTCCTCCCCCGGCTCCTGCAGTCTGAAGGGAGTTATATCTGGGGAGCCGCTCAGTTCAGGACATAAAGTAAAATCAGCATAAACAATCAGCACAGCATGGGAGAGGGGGGAAGGTGGGCAGGCACTGGGGCAAACGCAGGATAATTTGGGGGGAAGGGTGGGTTATATATATGCCGTAATGTGGAAAAGGGAGCTCTGTCTGCCATAATGTGTAAAAGGGGACTCTGCTGCCGTAATGTGGAAAAATGAGCTCTGCCTGCCGTAAGGTATAAAAGGGAGCTCTGACTGCCGTAATTTGTCAATGGGGCTCTACCTGCCGTAATGTGTCAAAGGGGATTCTACCCGCCGTAATGTGTAAATGGGGACTCTGCCTGCCGTAATGTGTAAATGGGGACTCTGCTGCCATAATGTGTAAAAGGGGACTCTGCTGCCGTAATGTGTAAAAGGGGACTCTGCCTGCCGTACTGTGTAAAGGGGGATGCTGCCTGCAGTAATGTGCAGTAACAGGCTCGGATCTCAGCCCCATTCATACTGCCACTTACTGCCCTAACAGTGCTGACAATGGTGGCAGTAGCATCGATCACAGCCTCGGCAGCAGAGCCAGCCACGGCTCTCACAGGATCTCCTCTTCCCAGCGTCCCTGCCTCGGTGACGCCAGCAATCCCAGCAGGCATCACTGCTCCCACAGTATCACAGCTCAGCAGCGGAGACAGCCACAGCTCTCACAGGATCTCCTGTTCCCGGCATTTCTGCATCGGTGAGGCCGGCAATCCCAGCAGGTACCGCTGCTCCCACAGTTCCCTGGGGAGCTCTCATGAGACCTTGCTCAACCCCAACTCCAGCTGCACCAGGAAGTGCTCCCATCCCAGCACAATCCATTATAATCTACTGTCTTAATAGTAGCAGGTAATGCTGATAATTGAAAGTCAACAGCAGAATTAAGCACAGTTCGATATTGCAGGTTAGCAGACAGTAGGTATACAGTACCAAGTAAGCAGTTCAGTGAAAGGTGGAATATAGCGTACTAATTCCTCACACCGTTCAGAGAATAAAGGGGCATGTATAAATTGGCAGACTTAATAAGAGATTCAGCAAGTTGCAAATGAATTTAAAGCAGTTTCCAGTCAAAGCAGTAAGGTTATAAGCAGAGCTGGCAGTTGCAGGCTATATTAGTAGATGAGGCTCTGAATAGCTAGAGTGCGTTCACAATACAGTTCAGCGTCACATGAAAGGTGCAGTTAGATTGCAGGCAAGGTATAATAAAGCTGGCTGATACAAGCTGTGGAGTGTCTAAATACGCAAGGTGTCCTCTCTTTCCTGTCACGCTGTTCACTAAGGCAGTTTAGAGTCTCTTTTGCTACCTGGCGCCTGCATTTCCTGAGGAAAATTATATCCAAAAAAGGTTGTGCTGGTCATTAAATGGATTCCCCTGTTGAAAGGTACAATATTTAATACTGTCCAGTACTCTTAATAGCTGTGTCTGCCAAGTAAAAGGAAGAGCGTCTCTCTCTCTCTCTCTCTCTCTCTCTCTCTCTCTCTCTCTCTCTCTCTCTCTCTCTCTCTCTCATCTGACCCCTATGCAGCTGTGTATGCAGAGATGGGTGACTCTGGGTTTCTAACAGCGCATTAGCTGGATTGTCTGTGCATCAGAGGTAGGTACCTGCTATCAGCAGCCTCAACCACTCCCCTCTATCACCTGAGACCTTTCCCAGCAGCTTCTCTCAGTACTGGGCAGACTGGTGTCACTGCTGCGGCTGGCGACTCTCACAGTGTCTCCTCACAGTGGTCTCCTCAGCAGCGGCTCCGCTCTCCACAGAGTGTCTCCTCACAGCGGTCTCCTCAGCGGCAGCTCCACTCTCCACAGCGTGTCTCCTCTCACACACACTGGTGCGAACCCCGCCTCCTCTTTTTCCTGCTCTGCCACAGCCAATCAAAACTTCGTCAGCCTTCTCACTCCCTCTTCCATTATAAGTAAGTCCAAGGGTCCTAGTGCCTGTCTGCTCACTGGTCCTGCTGGCGTCTCCCAGGCAACAGCAGAAGGGAGTGTTAACCCCTTCAGCATTAACAGGATGGGAAGTAATCGAAGCTCAGCAAGGGGAAAATTAGGGGACCTTACTCATGTCTTATCCAGTCCGACAGTTGCCTGTAGTAGATAGTAGTACAAATTAAGGGGGTCCAGTTCAGAATGTCACACATGCACTGATTCTATTGTTCTTGCTCCTAATGTGCACTGGGTTTAGAGCAGAGGGTACATAGACAACAATCCTAACCTCATGGTTGCTTCAAACATTCTTTGAATCCTGGTTCTCATACACTGGATGGTATACAATAGGGCTCTATTCAGGATACGAGGGTTCTAAAACTTCTAATGTGGGTAATGAGAATGACAGTGAAATGAAGTCTTACTTTTTACATACTACAGTGCAGGTCACCCACATCAGTGCAGTTAACCTGCACTGTAGTAAGTAAAAAGTAAGTCTTCATTTCAGTCATTCACATTTGGGCTACGAACAGAAGAAGCTTTTAAATAGGGTGGGGAGGGTTTATTTAATGCATTGCCAAGCAAGAGGAAAGAAAAGAACAATCCCCCCAACAACCCTAACCCCCATCCCCATCACCCCCACCCCTCACACACACACGTACACACAGAGAGACATTGGGGTAAATTTACTAAGATGGGGTGTTGCCCACGGCAACCAATCAGATTCTACTTCTCATCTATCTAGCACCTTTTAGGAGATAATACCTGGAATCTAAATGGTTGCTATGGGCAACATCCCATCTTAAATAGAACTCCCATCTTAGTAATTTTACCCCATTCAATTCAGGTATGTCTATTGTATTGTATGTTTTTTACAGGTGCAGTACTGGTCCCAGTGAGCATTGGATGCCAGGGGATACTGGTGCTTGTAGTTCAACAACTATGGTTATGCTTATACTAAAAGTTCAGCAGCAGCTGCAGCAGAAGCGCTGCAGATATCACTGGGAAAATTATGACATTTTCCTGGCTTTTCTCGTATGTGCAGTAAGAAAATCACTGGGAAAATGGCCACCATTTACCGTAGACAGGGCCGGATTAACAATGGGGCGGATGGAGCTGCAGCTCCTAGCCTCCCATTGAAAATAGGCCCACAGAGTTCCCTGCAGTGCAGTGCAGCCAGTGATCACAGGAAAAAAATATATTTCCTGTCATCACACACAGCAGCGCACTCACCTCCGGCTGCCCATTCACCCTCATCACCACGGGTCTCGTCGTAACTAAACCTACCGCTGCCAGTGGCTTTCCTTTCCTGTACCCATTTTAGGCTCCGCCCCTGGGTCCGCCTGAAGCTCTGCCCCCGGGTCCGTCTGAAGCTCCGCCCCCCATTCACCCGAGGCTCCGCCCCCTGCCAATACGAAATACATGCTTTGCTTATCCCCGCTGCAGCTTCCCAACAGGAAAATGCCTCATGAAAGAGGGGGAGGGGCTGCTGCCTTTAGGAGAGCTGTCTTTCACACCAGGACCTGAGGTCTCCTCTGTAAGTGGTGTCTATGTCAGTAAATGCTGCATGTGTGTGTCAGTAAGTAGTGTCTGTCAGTAAGTGGTGTGTGTCAGTAAGTGTTGTGTGTGTCAGCACATACTGACAGACACTATTTATTATCTGTGTCAGTAAGTGGTGTGTGTCAGTAAGTTTTGTATTGTGTGTGTCAGTAAATAGTGTCTGTCAGTATGTGCTATCTGTGTCAGTAAGTGGTGTGTGTCAGTAAATAGTATCTATCAGTATGTGGTATCTGTGTCAGTAAGTGGTGTGTGTCAGTAAGTTTTGTGTTGTGTGTGTCAGTAAATAGTATCTGTCAGTATGTGGTATCTGTGTCAGTAAGTTTTGTATTGTGTGTGTCAGTAAATAGTATCTGTCAGTATGTGGTATCTGTGTCAGTAAGTGGTGTGTGTCAGTAAGATTTGTATTGTGTGTGTCAGTAAATAGTGTCTGTCAGTATGTGCTATCTGTGTCAGTAAGTGGTGTGTGTCAGTAAGTTTTGTGTTGTGTGTGTCAGTAAATAGTATCTGTCAGTATGTGGTATCTGTGTCAGTAAGTTTTGTATTGTGTGTGTCAGTAAATAGTATCTGTCAGTATGTGGTATCTGTGTCAGTAAGATTTGTATTGTGTGTGTCAGTAAATAGTGTCTGTCAGTATGTGCTATCTGTGTCAGTAAGTGGTGTGTGTCAGTAAATAGTATCTGTCAGTATGTGCTATCTGTGTCAGTAAGTGGTGTGTGTCAGTAGGTTTTATGGTGTGTGTGTGTGTGTGTGTGTGTGTGTGTGTGTGTGTGTGTGTGTGTGTGTGTGTGTGTGTGTGTCAGTATATAGTGTCTGTCAGTATGTGGTATCTGTGTCAGTAAGTGGTGTGTGTCAGTAAGTTTTGTGTTGTCTGTGTGTGTCAATAAGTAGTGTCTGTCAGTATGTGCTATCTGTGTCAGTAAGTGTTGTGTGTCTGTGTCAGTCAGTGGCGTAACTCCCGGAGGCAATGAAGGCATTTGCCGCCGGGTGTTAGCCATCAGAGGGGTACAGAAGAGCAGGCACTGAGGTTATACATGAATCCATATATGAATACATCTATAACTGCTGTGTGTAACTGGCGCGCCGCTAACCATTTCAGCAGTGAGCGCTGAGTGGTAGCACACCTGCCGTTGCTGCTGCTGTCAGTTCCGGGATCTCGTCACCGCCATTGTGACGGCCCTTAGAGTGATGGTGGTTCAGTAGGTAGGGGCACCTGCCGACTGCTCTGTTATGATCTTAGCTGCCCGTCTCAGCTGAGATCGGGCAGCAGCCGGCAGGACATCTCTGAGTCTGCAGTGGGAGGGAGTGCAGGTGCTGAGCGAGGCTCGGCTGGCTGGCAAATGTAAACACGCCGCTTCGTTCAGGCGGCCACCGGCAGGACAGATCACTAAGCTGCTGCCCTCCTCCCGAGCAGGCCCGGCATTCTCCCTCCTCCAGCAGCTGCGGTGAAGCAGAGGTCCACCTCTCCATAGCAAACACTGTTCCAGTGTCCTAAACTCAACCTCGCACTACAGGCCGGGCAACACCATAGGACAGCATAGCAGCTGGCGCTTGGTGAGCTCCGCGTCCAGCGTGGATCCTCCTGCCGCTGACCTCCTCTTCGACCTGCACCTGGATCCGTTGGCCTCCCAATGACACCATGCAGCTCACCACTTGCAAGGTTGGGATTGGACACAGTGCAGTGAGTGACCAGGTAGTCCTGTACCCAGCTAACCCTCCCCCCCACCACTCCTGTGTGTTACTGCCCTGTACCCCTACCAGTGTGTGTGTGTGTGTGTGTGTGTGTGTGTGTGTGTGTGTGTGTGTGTGTGTGTGTGTGTGTGTGTGTGTGTGTGTGTAACCCCCTGTACCTCCCTTCACCCTGGTGTGTAACCCCCTGTATCCTGCACCTGCTACCTTTGTGTGTATGTCACCCTGCACCCCCCTACCCTGTGTGTATGACATTTTGTACCCCATACCACCTGTGTATGACACAGTTTACACCTCCTACACCTGTGTGTTTGGCACCCTGTGCTCCCAGTCCCCCCATGTATGTCACACTGTACACTCTCCACCTCTGTGTGTGTGTCACCCTGTACCCCCCCCCCCCTTCCCCCAGAGGATGAGTATACTTTTGTACTTTTGATCTGTGGGAGGGGTTAAATTGGCATTTTATTGCATTTTTCCATGCCCTTTCTTCTACACACTTCGCTTGGCTTGATACTCCCAAGATAAATCCAAAGTTTTTTTATTAGATTGAGGGATATAGTATGTGGCGACCACTAATGCTGTCTGTAGTATCTGTGGGTCACCGATGCTGTTGTTACAATATGGAGGTGACGATGCTATCAGTAGCATATGGGGGTCACCAATGCTGTGGAGGGGGTGGGGGTACTTGGTATGAACTTACGTCACTGGTGTCAGTAAGTAGTGTCTGTCAGTAAGTGGTGTGTGTCAGTAAGTTTTATGTTGTGTGTGTGTGTGTGTGTGTGTGTGTGTGTGTGTGTGTGTGTGTGTGTGTGTGTGTCAGTAAGTGGTGTCTGTCAGTTACTGGTGTCTGTGTCAGTAAGTTTTGTGTGTGTGTTTGTTAGTAAGTAGTGTCTGTCAGTACGTTTTTCGTTGTGTGTGTCAGTAAGTGGTATCTGTGTCAGTACATTTTGCGTTGTGTGTGTGTCAGTAAGTAGTGTCTGTCAGTAAGTGGTGTCTGTGTCAGTAAGTATTGTGTTGTATCTGTGTGTGTCAGTAAATAGTGTCTGTGTTGTGCGTGTATGTCAGTAAGTAATGTCTATCAGTAAGTGGTAACTGTGTCAGTAAGTTTGTGTTGTGTGTGTCAGTAGTGTCTGTCAGTAAGTGGTGTCTGAGGCAGTTAGTTTATCTGTGTTAGTAAGCGGCATCTATGTCATGTGTGTCTGTAAGGGGTATCTGTATCAGTAAGTTGTACCTGTGTCAGTAAGGGGTGTGTGTTAGTAAGTATGTATGTGCCAGTAAGTGTTATCTGTCAGTAAGTAGTGTCTGTGTCAGTAAGGGGTGTCTCAGTAAGTGTGTCTGTGACAGTATGTGGTGTCTCAGTAAGTGGTCTGTGTCAGTAAGTTGTATCAGTGTCAGTAAGGCGTGCCTGTCAGTAATTTTGTATGTTCCAATATGTGGCATCTATGTCAGTAAGTGGCGTGTGTGTCAGTAAGGGTTGTCTGTGTTATTAAGTGGTATCTGTCACTAAATGTTTGTATCAGTAAGGAGTGTCTGTATGTAAGTGTGTGTGTCAGTAAGGTGTATCAGTAAGTGTATATCAGTGTGTTTGTGTCAGTAAGTGTGTCTGTCAGTAAGGGGTGTCTATGTCAGTAAGAGGTGTCTGTGTCCGTAAGGGCTATTTGTGTCCATTAGAGGTGTCTGTATAGGTAAGTGTTGTCTGTGTCAATAAGTGGTATCTGTCAGTAAGGGATATCCATGTTCAGGGGCGCCATCAGGGGTGGGGGGCTGCCGGACAGGAGTACCTGGCCTGGGTAGAAAGGGGGGCTTCCTCTGGCTCCTATAGTAGGGTTGACACTGCACTTAAGCTCTGGCCCGTCCGGGCCAGAGCTTATCTTCCAGCTTAGATGTGGCCCAGTAACCACCCTCTCTTGTACTCCCAGACAGCCTGGCAGTGTACGATGTGTAATCTGTGGATGCCTGAGATGTCCCTGGGCCAGGACAGTGCTCAGCAGACAGCATCTTTTCACTGGTGAGGACCTTTGTATTAATGTTGCTGCTCAGAGGGGAATGTGAGTGTGTGAGGGGGAATGTCACTGAGAAACAGAGGGGAATGTGAGTGTGTGTGTGTGATGGTCACTGAGAAACAGAGGGGAATGTGAGTGTGTGAGGGGGAATTTCACTGAGAAACAGAGGGGAATGTGAGTGTGTGTGTGATGGTCACTGAGAAACAGAGGGGAATGTGACTATGTCTGTGGTGGTCACTGACAGACAGAGGGGAATGTTTGGGGGGTCACTGAGAGACAGGGGAATGTGGGGAGGAGGGTCGCTGAGATACAGGAAAATGGGGTGTCACTGACACAGGGAGGAATGTGGGAGCAGTCACTGAGAGACGGGAATGTGGGGAGGAGGGTCACTGAGATACAGGAAAATGGGGTGTCACTGACACAGGGAGGAATGTGGGAGCAGTCACTGAGAGACAGGGGAATGTGGGGAGGAGGGTCACTGAGATACAGGAAAATGGGGTGTCACTGACACAGGGAGGAATGTGGGAGCAGTCACTGAGAGACAGGGGAATGTGGGGAGGAGGGTCACTGAGATACAGGAAAATGGGGTGTCACTGACACAGGGAGGAATGTGGGAGCAGTCACTGAGAGACAGGGGAATGTGGGGAGGAAGGTCACTGAGATACAGGAAAATGGGGTGTCACTGACACAGGGAGGAATGTCGGAGCAGTCACTGAGAGAGGGGAATGTGGGGATGAGGGTCACTGAGAGACAGGAAAATGGGGTGTCACTGACACAGGGAGGAATGTGGGAGCAGTCACTGAGAGACAGGGGAATGTGGGGAGGAGGGTCACTGAGATACAGGAAAATGGGGTGTCACTGACACAGGGAGGAATGTGGGAGCAGTCACTGAGAGACAGGGGAATGTGGGGAGGAGGGTCACTGAGATACAGGAAAATGGGGTGTCATGACACAGGGAGGAATGTGGGAGCAGTCACTGAGAGACAGGGGAATGTGGGGAGGAGGGTCACTGAGAGACAGGAAAATGGGGTGTCACTGACACAGGGAGGAATGTGTGAACAGTCACTGAGAGAGGGGAATGTGGCGAGGGGGATCACTGAGAGACAGGTCAATGTGGCCATGTCACTGAGGCAGAGGGTAATGTGGGAGGTGTAACAGAGACAGAGGGAAATATGGCTATGGGGCAGCATATGCATGTGTGAGACCATGTGGTTCAGGGGGGGTTACCTATTTATTCTGTCCCAGGCCCCACAATATCTCATGTCATCCCTATCCCTGCCAGTAAGAGTGTTTGTGTCACTAATACCTCTTTCAGACCATTTTGGCTGGTGTGAAAGGAGTATAAGTTGTATCTTTGTCAGTAAGGAGTGTCTGTTATTATGTATTTATGTGCCAATAAGTGGAGTCTGTGTCCGTAAGTGCCATCTGTCAGTAAGTGGTGTCTGTGTCAATAAATGTTTGTGTTAGTAAGGTGTGTCAGTAAGTAGAATATGTCAGTAAGGGGTGCCTGTGTCCATAAGTGATATCTGTCAGTAAGCAGTGTCTGTGTCAGTAAGTGGTAAGTATCAGTAAGTTTGTGTCAGTAAGTGGTAAGTATCAGTAAGTCTGTGTCAGTAGGTGGTCTGTGTGTCAGTAAGGTCTTCAGTCTATATCTGTATTTGTGTCAGTAAGGGGTGTCTGTTGGTAAGCGGTGTCTGTCTGCAAGTGAGCCTGTTTCAGTAAGAGATGCCTGTGTCGGTAAGTGGTGTCTTTGTCAATAAGTATCTGTATCAGTAACTGTGTTCTATGAGCCCTCAGTTCCCTGTTTGCTCTGTTTTGCCCCTGTCTCTGCTCCCCTTTCCCTATCTCCTCTGTATTGCCCCCCTCTTTTCTAATCTTTCCACACTTGCTCTGTTTTGCCCCATCGTTTCTCCCCTTTCCATCTTCTTTGCATGTTGATACAGCGCTCTGTATCATATGGTGGTCACTGCGATGCTCTCTGTGTTAGATGCTGGTCACTTAGATGCTCTCGGTATCATAAGGTGGTCACTGAGATGCTTTCTGTATCATATGGTGGTCACTGATTCTCTGTATCATATGGTGGTTACAAACGTTTTCTTGTTATAGCGTCACTATTAAGTGGTTGAAGGTAGGCACTAGCTTTGACCTCCATCGTGATAGCCACACACCCTATTTAGACCACACCCACACCACACTGGTCACACCCCCACATCACTAATCACACCACCGCAGCGCTTGTCACACCTCCTGCCAAGGTACACAATAGGCCCTTGCTAAATGTCAGCTCCAGGCCCATGTGGACCTTAATCTGGCACTGACCGTAGACTTGTACATGCATGGTAGACTCTGGGTCAGCACTAGGGTCCCCTAGAGACCATAGTGCCCAGAGTCTACAGCGCTACCAACTAGAGAAGATGGGGCCTAGATGGCGTCTGCACATGGGCCTCCTCCTCTCTAGAAGTGCCCCTGCCCACCAACATCGGTGGTGTTCTATTTAGCTGGAATTTGACACCTGAAGCACCCACCATTGCAACTATTGGAAAATAGAACATACTACATGTAAACTCTAAGGGGGCAATTCAAATCTGATCGCAGCAGCAAATTTGTTAGCTAATGGGCAAAACCATGTGCCCTGCACGGCGGGCAGATATAACATTTGCAGAGAGAGTTAGATTTGGGTGGGTAACATTGTTTCTGTGCAGGGTAAATACTGGCTGCTTTATTTCTACACTGCAATTTAGATTTCAGTTTGAACACACCACACCCAAATCTAATGGTGCCCATGCACTAGGGTGATTGGTCGCAATGCGATATCGAGCTGCGATTTCCCCGACAGGCAAGGCTGTGATAAATCGAATTTGTAGTGGTTTATTTGCATTCGATGTGCATGCGATCATGCGATAAATTGCATGCCGCGTGCGACCCGAAATCAGGTGATCGCATGCGATCGCATTGCATGCTGCCCAAATCACACCAGATTTATCTGTCAGATCTTTATTAAATTAACATAGAGGGCTGGCCTATCTGAGGGGTATATCAAGTGGCAGCCAGCATAATACTGCATTGGTGGGCAGGGTGCAGCCAGCATAATATTGCATTGGTGGGCAGTGTGGGACCATAATAACACATTGGTGGGCAGTGGGCCATCATAATATTGCATTGGTGGGCAGAGTGCGGCCAGTATAATAATACATTGGTGGGCAGTGTGAGACCATAATAACACATTGGTGGGCAGTGGGCCAGCATAATATTGCATTGGTGGGCAGGGTGTAGCCAGCATAATATTGCATCGGTGGGCAGTGTGGTACCATAATAACACATTGGTGGGCAGTGGGCCATCATAATATTGCATTGGTGGGTAGAGTAAGGCCAGCATAATAATACATTGGTGGGCAGTGTGGGACCATAATAACACATTGGTGGGCAGTGGGCCAGCATAATATTGCATTGTTAGTTAGTGGTGTAGCCTGCATACCTTGTTTTTATCAGAGACAATAGCAGCGTGCTTCCTCACTCTGCTTCCTGTATCCTAAGCACAATGGATGGAGGGGAGTTTCCAGGAAGTGAGCTCAAAACACAGATCGCACATCGCAGTGCGATAAATTGCATGTGCACATGCGATGCAATAAATATTAAGTGCAGCACATAATATCTTGAGATGCGAGATTCGACCAGCATGCCTGAGCATCGTATCGTGGGACACATGTGATTGACAAGCGATCCATGGAATATATTGCACCAATGCAGTCGCAATCGCATGATAGAACCCGATATCGCCCTAGTGTATGGGCACCATAACTCTCTCTGCACATGTTACATCTGCCCCCCCTGCAGTGCACATGGTTTTGCCCATTAGCTAACAAATTTGCTGCTGCGATCAGATCTGAATTAGGCCCTTAATGCTGTATTATTATTTTACAATAAAATTGTGGGAACTAGAATCCACTGACTGTCTGTTTTGCTTTTTTGTTTTTCTTAGATGATGTATGAAAATCACATTAAAAACAAAAGCGTGCCAAATGGGTCCTAAATACAAGCCAAATACTTAGCACCCTCCATACAGCCACCAAGACTGTAACTAGAAGGAACAAACATGTGCTTTTTTTACAAGTTTATCTGCAATCACAAATGTTTAAATCATCATCAAGCAGTTACCTGATCTGCTATTACATGAACTGGCTGCAAAGTTCTCTTCTGAGGCGTTGAGAACGTGGGACCAAGCTACTTCATCAGGATGACACGAAGCAGATTTAGTCTTTGGATTAATCTGGATATGAGGCTGACTACGCCTAGCACCTGTTGCGGACTCTGAGCTCATTCATAAAGGAGTAGATTTACTTTGTGCAGTGTCAGAATTAACTTGCATTATGCTATCCAGAAAGCCCCCACCCCCCCTTGCAGCAAAAGGGGGGGGGGGGGGGGGTGTAAGAAAAAGAAGGGGCCAAGGGAACCAGCAAAGATGGTATTGCCTGCCAAGTGTAAAATAAGAACAGCACAGAACCACAGACATTATATTTAATTAGCCACTAATGCTTTCTCTTGGCTTGAGGAGGACATTTAGGAAGTAAGGGCTGGTTGTTCGTGATTGCTGAGCGGCTGTGAGACCATAAGTGATTAGGAGGTTATAATATCAGTGATGGAAGTGTTAAAGTATGAAGGCAGAGACAATAACTTCAGCAATTACTGGATTTAGTTGCTAGGATATGTAGCACACATTCATAGGGACATCTAATCATTTAAAACATCTATAGCATTTGCTGTGATCACAATATTGAATACAGATTATACAAACTGGAGTTATATACAGTAAGCTATATGTAATATTGAAAACATTTAAAAGTAATACACAGTGTGTTATTGATACTTTTATTCACATTGCTATGAATTAGAGAAGTGTGGCGGAGACTTTTCGAGTTTTATGTTTTGGTTTTGGATCTGGCTCTCCGCTCGTGTTTTGGATCTGGATTGGTTTTTGCCAATACCACCATTCCGGGTTTTGGTTTTGGATCTGGAAAAAAACATAAAAACAGCTAAAATCACAGAATTTGTGGGTAATTGTGATCCTCTGGTATTATTAACCTCAATATCATTCATTTCCACTAATTTCCAGTGTATTCTGAACACCTCACACCTCACAATATTGTTTTTTAGGCCAAAAGGTTGCACCGAGGTCGTTGGATAACTAAGATAAGCGACACAAGTGGGTGGCACAAACACCTGGCCCATCTAGGAGTGGCACTGCAGTGGCAGACAGGATGGCAATTTTAAAAACTAGGCCCCAAAGAGCACATAATGCAAAGGAAAAAAAGAGGTGCAAGATGGAATTGTCCTTGGGCCCTCCCACCCACCCTTATGTTGCATAAACAGGACATGCACACTTCAACAAATCAATCATTTCAGCGACAGGGTCTGCCACACAACTGTGGCTGAAATGATTGCTTTGTTTGGGCCCCCACAAAAAAAGAAGCAATTAATCCCCCCACCAAAAAAAAAGCAATTAATCTCTCCTTGCACAAACTGGCTCTGCAGAGGCAAGATGTCGACCTTATTCTCATCCTCCGATTCCTCACCCCTTTCGGTGTGTACATCCTCATCCACACAGAGTATTGATTCGGCCCCACTGGAATCCACCATCACAGGTCCCTGTGTACTTTCTGGAGGCAATTGCTGGTAAAGGTCTTCCCGGAGGAATTTATAATTCATTTTGATGAACATCATCTTCTCCACATTTTGTGGAAGTAACCTCCTACGCCAATCGCTGACAAGGTTACCGGCTGCACTAAACATTCTTTCGGAGTACACACTGGAGGGGGGGCAACTTAGGTTAAATAATGTCAGTTTGTGCAAGGGCCTCCAAATTGCCTCTTTTTCCTACCAGTATACATACAGACTGTCTGACATGCCTACTTGGATGCTGTCACCGATGTAATCCTCCGCCATTTTTTCAATGGTGAAACCATCATATGCAGTGACAGTAGACATGTCAGTAATAGTTGGCAACTCCTTCAGTACGGACCAGAAGTCAAAACTTGCTCCTGACTGCCATGCATCACCGCCAGCAGGTGGGCTAGGAAATTTTATTATTTTCTTTGCAGCCCCAGTTAAGGGAGAAAATGAAGGAGGAGCTGTTGACGGGTCATGTTCCGCTTGAGTTGACAAGCCGGAAATGACGGACCGGCTTCATTGTTGTTATGACAACCGGAAGGTGGTACCACTGTTAGTAAATACTAAACAGCTGGGAACCGCCAAAAAAGTAGAAGGTGAGTGGACATCAGGGACATAAATACTCACTTTAGAACTTGGGAAATTTATTCTGCCTTGAGAAAGACCATAAGAATAGGGGTTGAAACGTGTTGGTTAACCCCGCTTCACCAGCCAGCACCAGCTGAACTGTCTAACAGGGACCAGGGAGAATTCCTAGTTTCCTTACCTGGGAGGACACTTGGTGACTATAAAAGCTCTTTTGAGAACTGTTTACCACCGGTTCTCAATAACTCTGGTAATTGTTTCACATGTTCCACTGTGGCTGATGCTAAGGGGACTTTTTTTTATTGTGATCTTATTTGTTTGTTATTGTGCACTGTGTATATGTCTGGATGTAATTAAATTGACTATATTACACATGTTGCCATTTTGTCTTCTGTCCTCATATGCTGAATTGTATCCATTGCTATTACATTGAGTTCGGAGGAATCCAGGAGACTAAGCACATCCTCCCAAGGGTAGTATACTTCTTTATTTTTCTTTTTTAATTCATCTTATTGCCTGTATTAACACTGTAAGATTGACTTAAGGCACCTAATGGAACTTTGATCCTATGAGAAATTCCACATGTTACCGCAACAAGTTTGCAAACTTAATTGTCAGGCCTCGTGCTAGATACGTTTATTTTGTCTTTATTTTTGTCTTTATTTTCTATTAGCGCTTAGTAATTTGTGTTGGTTACAACTATTTTACATATAGAACTACAAATGGGTTTGCCATCATTAGGGAGTTTGGAAGGTTTCTAAACATTAGTACATCAATGACAGTCCCTCCCATTCGAACAGAGCAGTTCTTTCATTGCATTAAATTGTACTAATGACATCTACTGGAGAGCTACAGTAGTGAGAGTGAGCCCTGGGAGAGGATAATGTAAAGCACAGCCTGAAACCACAGTGATTGATTGATTGATTGATTGATTGATTGATTGAACGAAAATGCCACAATAATCCAATCAGGATAGAGCAAACAAGTCTTAATGGGGGTACACATGGAGCGACGTTCACTTAATTTCTAAGCAATGTGACTAGATTGCATAGAAATTAAGAACACATTGCTCCGTGTGTAGGGGTGCCAGCGACAGCGATGCGCATCTCCTCACGTCGCTATCGCCAGCTCTAGATTTGGCATGCATGCATGCCAAATCTAGTAGATCGCTCATTTCACTGCTGGGTGAAATGTTACCCCCGCCCACCCCTCGCTGTGTGCTGAGCGGGGAGAGAGATGTGTGCTGAGCGGTCTGTGCTAGATCGCTCAGCACACATCTTCCCCATGTGAACCCCTCTTTACACCTACCACCTGCAGCACTCTTAAGGTGGGCACATACAGTACCTGGCTGATTTCGACAAGAAATGTAGTTTCTGGACGAATCAGAACGTCATATCATGCATATCGGGCACTGTGTATGCTGAATGAATGAGCATTCCTGTGGGTCGCATGAAATATCTTCTGGTCGGCCATGCTGCACATCAACCGGAATATTGCATGCGATCAGGTGCAGTATAATGAACAACGGAACGAGATTCATTCAGTCGTTCATTACATCGGGCAAGTGTGTTCCAGCAATCTGGCATGGTGTGGGGAGCGATTTCCCTTTGGCCTGAATGCCAGTCGTATAATTGTGTACCCACCCTTACAGTTCAAAAAGTCAAGAGTAATTGCACGGCGGTACAGACCAACCCTTTTATCAATAAGCATATTTTTCTTGATATTACATTTCAGCTGCAATACTGATTGTTTATTCACCAGAGCTTAACTAGAGACTTAGGGGGACATGTACTAAGCAGTGATAAAAGTGGAGAAGTGAACCAGTGGAGAAGTTGCCCATGGCAACCAATCAGCATTGACGTCACATTTAAAATTTGCATACTATAAAAGTATACAGAGCAGCTGATTGGTTGCCATGGGCAGCTTCTCCACTGACTCACTTCTCCACTTTTATTACTGCTTAGTACATGTCCCCCTTAGAGTCCCCTGGCAAACTTCCATGGCGTGCCTCCTATTTGATTTCTATAAACCCTTAGGTCTAAGGCCCTCATTCAGCAGTGATCACATTTGCAATTCTGCACACAGGTAGCTTTGCAAATGCGATCACTAAAAATGCGAATGCAGTAGGAGGTGTTAAACACCTCCTTGTTGCATTTGCGATCCCAGTGCTGCAACCAGCATCGCAGCCTGGGATCAACATTGTGACTGATGGTTGCGATGTTCCCTGCAAACGCCCAGCTGAGTAAGCCTCATCTTACGCAGGGTCACCATCGCAGGGGGCCGTGCGATGCCAAGAAATCTCACCCCCCAAACGTGCTTACGGAGGGATGCCAGCGATCACGCGGGAACTGTTCTGCACACGTGGAGAACGGGTCCTGCTCCTGTGCAGTTTCCGATAATCAGGAAATATGCACAGGTTATCGCCAGGGGCGAATTTATGGATCAGGCCGTCTTTAGGCACAACATTATCAGTCTCCCCCCATCATGTCACTGCCCCCTTCATGTTGGAGCCTCCTGACTGCCAAAGCAACACCAATCTCACCACCCCTCAACTACCACAATGTACTGACCATTGCATCCTCCTTCCTCGCCAGTTCTAAAATAAAAAACTTAGTCATAATGTAAAAAAAAACCCATAAAAAAAAGACTCATCTGGCCATTGGCCTAGCAGGGCTCTCATGCGCAAGTGAGTATGCTGTGCCGCAACCCCCCCCCCCCCCCTCTCCCTTTTGCAGCAGGTGTCACCCCTAGGCACATGCCTCAAGTGAGTAGTTGGAAAAACACCACTGGTGATCGCACAAGCAGTCACTACTGAATGAGGCCCTAAATGTGCAGCTACCGCTGTGTAGGAACCAACAGAACCTAACAGGGAACCAGCAGATGAGGAGGGAGCTGTACAGAATGATATCAGAGCAGGGGCATCTTAAGCAAGGAGGGAGCCCGTGTGCAGACTCCAGGTGCTCAGACTACTGAGCATGCGCAGGTCTCTGGAAACATGGGGCCCGCCATGTTCCGGAGACAAAATTCAAACTGCTCATGCGCGGTGGCCATTTTGGAATGTGATTTTTGTGTGACAGCAGCGGCTGCAGCGCCTGACGCTGGACTCCGGAGAGGTGAGTACTAAAATTTGGGTGCAATGTGTGCGGTGTGGGCCCCCCTAGGGGCCCTTGTGCACCGCACAGACTGCACCCATGATAGAAACGCCAATGTATCAGAGGCATTCCCAGGGGACAGACACACCAATGGGCAGTTAAAGGGGTACCTTCGGGAACACCAACCTCTACAGGCAGAGCCGAGCAGCAGACAACAGGGGTCAGGCAGACCCAGCACTCTGGAGCGTTGGCGTGGTCATGGCAGGCAATAATCCGGGAGTCCGAAAATCCAGGCTGCGGCTTCGGGTCTATCCAGACGCCGAAGCTCAGATGCCGGAGCTTGGTGGGCCCATTTCACATTGTTGGTCCCTAGACATTTGCCAGTCTAGCCACCCTTTAGTTACACCACTGTCATTCACTATAGTGATACAGTGGCTGTAGTGCTAACATTCTCAAACACAAGGCAAAATACGTGCTCAGCATTGCCAAACAAACAGGGCAGCTCCACCACACACATAGGTGGTCTTTGTATGGCATAGACCCTTGGCCTAAGTAACCTGATTTCTTGTGGCATAATTTTGATCTGTTATAGCTGCTGAAACATGATCACATATTAAGGGCGAACAGTGGCCAAGTGCAGTCATCTGCCAGCCATAATTACCAACATGATCAATAATGATTTGATCAGCTTCAAATGGGCTGTTATCAGACACACAGTCATTTTTAGGTGAGGCACACTGCAATATCAGTCCAATTGACCTATATCTTCTGTGTCTATTGCTGCCAGGAGTATTACTATCATGTTCTTTAGCAAAAATATTATTAACAGCATACATATATTATCTAAATAAGTTATTTTTGACCAAAATGTCCATTTATCACAAAAAGAAAAGGGAAATCCCCTGAATGGTGCATAAAATTGCACTATTCCTTTGTTCTGGGAAAGTTATTTTCCAAAATATGTTGACGCTTCATAAATAAATTATGATAGCAAAAGTAATGACATGAGATTTGTAAGCACACCTGGCAGCAGTATAATGCATACTCCCTGTGGATAGGCTGTGCTTTATCTCAGGCAGTTATTTTGCACAGATGCAGAGGGCTGCAGTAATAGACGGCACACACCCTACATTATAAGTCTCTGTTTGTGCCACATTAAGCAGTTGTTAACCATTGGATACAAAATGATCAAACATCATGTGCATGGTTTATTTTTTATGTTTTAAATTAGGCTTAAGACTCCATTAACTGCACACTGGGCAGTTGTTCAAAGCTCCGCAGGGCCTTGTATTAGTACTTTTATGTTATTAGTTTTTAGTATTGCTTAGGTAACGTTTGTTGAGCTCTGTTATGTTGGCTTATTCCTCTGCCTTTAACCCATTTTTCCCAGCAATACTTCTCAAAATTTCCACATCCCAGAAATGCAAGATTTAAAGGAAATATAGTAATTTTAGCTGTATATATAATCAGATGCTTGGAACTCATAATAGATAATATATATTAAAAACACAATATAAAAGAAAAAGTAAAATGGTAAACACAACAATTTAGGAACTGATTTACAAACTTAGGAAACTTTCATCATCTTGGGTATTCCACCTCGCCATCCAATCGGAGATGGAAACAGGAGCTTTTTTCTTTCACACCCTGAGATATACAGTATGCAACACAGATTCAACAAACTAACATCAAGTTGCACCCCCTCTGCAAGGAGTCTATTAATAAAGTGGTTTTGTTGCTATGGATTTGATCAGGGTTGTGGCCTCCTATCTACGACAGCTACCTTATATAAGGAGTTCACATGTGTTGCCAATGAAATCTTTGATCACTTATCACGACTGTAATATAGAGCGTGAATAGGGTATGACAGTTACATCCAACAACTTAAGCTGGGTTCACATTAGATGATTTCATCTCGTCTAATGTGTATGAACTATTGCACACCAGTGACGTGCGGTGGGGTGAGGCAGGTGAGGGAGAGCCTTTCCTGTCATACTAACGTTTGTGCCAGAGTTTTGACTGCGTAAAGTATATGAAAAATACAAAGAATATGTTTGAAATATCTTCTTTGCATTATTCTAATAATTTTTATAGCCAAAACTCTGGAGTAAAAAGTATATGGCAGGTGAGGCAGTGCCATAGACTTTATCTTATCTTTTCCACACATCTCTAATAAAACTCACCAAATTTCCAGGAGTTTATAATGCTGCACCTGTGTATAATGCCCAGATGTACGTTTTGGCTCATATATTGCATGTAAATCTGGCTCTGGTGCTAGCCAGTGCCTCCTAAGCTATTTAGCTCACCGCACGTCCCTGTTGCACACTCCCGCGGGTCGTCTGACGCATCTTCAGATCTGCCCTACATGCAGGTCAATCTGAAGATGTGACTGACGATCCTATGCATTTGGATGCACGGGGTGCGGCAAGGGAATGACATATCATGTAGTTGTTCACCAGTTCATGCGGAGTGTATGGACCCTACGATATGTTGTTCCGTCACATCTGCCTCGGCTGGGTACACAGGTCGTCTATCCAGCTTTACACTTAACAACTCACGAGACATTGGGGGTAATTCAGACAGTCTGAATTCCTTTGTGGAGTGCGCTCGCGCAACTCAGGAGCCCAGTGAGATGCTTTCGGGGCGGCTGCATGATGTCACGCTCCAAGAAAAAAAATGGCGCTGGACCACCTGCCAGTGCAGCCAGGCTGCGCAGGCAGGAGTCATCCTCTAATCGATGCATTCGCAATTAAATTGCGAATGCATCATGGGGCGGAGCCACACACATGCTGGGCAGCATTGCCCTGTGCTGGGCAGTCCCCAGCATGTGAGTAGATGAATGCAGATCTCACTGCAGAAGCAAGATCTGAGGCATCTCTGAAGAACCCCCTTTAACAGCAGTTCCATAACAAAATACTACTTTAAGTTGTTTGCTTTCACACTAATCAAAATCCCTTGTTGCAGTGCGTTCATGTGCAATAACCCAGGATGGTGTTTTTAGTGTGAAAGGGGTAAAAGAAGCACATTGCAAATACGCTCCAGGCCTAAACAAAGCTGATCCTGCCTTTTTTTATGTAATTCTAAATCCTTATAAATGCACCCCTCACTTGCAAAGTGAAATGGCATTATATCTCCACATGGCTGGTGCCATAAATCCAAAAACAATATTGTAAGCCCCTGATTTTCATGCAGGTTGTCTTTCTATTGTCTCTTTCTGCTGTCCATTTAGAAATGACCTCACAGGTGACCTGGAGTTAATTGATTTTACTGTGCATCACCTGTGTTATACTGAGCCACTGGACAGCACCCAGAATGCACTCTGGTGAGGGCCACGCATCTCAGTGGAAACATCTCATTCACCCTTTTCCATTATTTCAGTTGATGGTGCCAATAACACCCTTTGACAAACTAATGACCAGGCAATTCTCTGCTTGAAGTGAAAGAAATTTCAGTGAAAGCCCTATCAGAAGTCATTCATTGGTCTGCAACTATTTACAGCAGCAAGCTCTTTAGTAAGACTGTAGTACATAAGGGTTACTTTTTTGTCACTGTGCATAACAGCTCTCAGCTCACACATACATTGTACATTATGTTAATACGCCTCTCTGCCACCTCCCTTGGACTTTTTTTTTGCAATTCCTGTTTATGGCTTTTGAAGTATTTTGTGCTTTTTCACAGCTGCTTGTTTTTATTGCCCAGCAATGTCTCTGTGTTTATCACCTAGAGTATTTCCTGATTCCCTATTGTATTCTTCCAGGGAAAACGGGCATCATGTTGCTGACTTGCCGAACCTGTCCTGCCTTTTTTCTGTAACCGCTGAAGTGCCATAGTGCACTCAAATATATCATAACATTGGCTAAAAGCATTATAAATGCATCCATGGTAAAAGAACAATGGGGGTCATTCCGAGTTGTTCGCTCGTTATATTTTTCTCGCAACGGAGCGATTAGTGGCTAATGCGCATGCGCAATGTCCGCAGTGCGACTGCGCCAAGTAAATTTTCTATGCAGTTAGGTATTTTACTTACGGCATTACGAGGTTTTTTCTTCGTTCTGGTGATCGTAATGTGATTGACAGGAAGTGGGTGTTTCTGGGCGGAAACTGGCCGTTTTATGGGTGTGTGTGAAAAAACGCTACCGTTTCTAGGAAAAACGCGGGAGTGGCTGGAGAAACGGAGGAGTGTCTGGCCGAACGCTGGGTGTGTTTGTGACGTCAAACCAGGAACAAAACTGACTGAACTGATCGCAGATACCGAGTAAGTGTGGAGCTACTCAGAAACTGCTAAGAAGTGTCTATTCGCAATTTTGCTAATCTTTCGTTCGCAATTTTGATAAGCTAAGATTCACTCCCAGTAGGCGGCGGCTTAGCGTGTGCAAAGCTGCTAAAAGCAGCTTGCGAGCGAACAACTCGGAATGAGGGCCAATGTTTAGATCATTATATATTTGGACCTATGGCTATCCTAGATCTCGCTAACCCCTGACTTCACTCATAAACCTCCTACTTAAACTGCACAAGACATTGTGCCCTGCTGCTAGTTATATCACCTGTCTATATATATATCAATATTGGAGAGATTGACCTGATACAGGTTGAGTATCCCTTATCCAAAATGCTTGGGACCAGAGGTATTTTGGATATGGGATTTTTCCGTATTTTGGAATAATTGCACACCATAATGAGATATCATGGTGATGGGACCTAAATCTAAGCACAGAATACATTTATGTTACATATACACCTTAAACACACAGCCTGAAGGTCATTTTAGCCAATATTTTTTATAACTTTGTGCATTAAACAAAGTGTGTCTACATTCACACAATTCATTTATGTTTCATATACACCTTATATACACAGCCTGAAGGTCATTTAATACAATATTTTTAATAACTTTGTGTATTAAACAAAGTTTGTGTACATTGAGCCATCAGAAAACAAAGGTTTCACTATCTCATTCTCACTCAAAAAAGTCAGTATTTATGGATTATTCCGTATTTCGGAATATTTGGATATGGGATACTCAACCTGTATATTATTGGATGTGAACAGCTGTGCCACTTTGTGTTTTAATGGCCTATTTATTATTAATTATACATTTTATTCTATTTGCTGTTATCTATGAATAAATAACATACATATCTTTGTACATAATTTGTTGGAGATTTTATTCCTTCATTCCCGAGATATAAGGAAGAGGGGCTCTGCTGGGAGGACTTTGTATATCTTGCTCTTTTCTCAAAGGGATAGGAGGACCCCTAGATTCCCAACAGCAGCAGCCCCACACACATATACCAGGATACTTTTAGTAGTGCAGTCTACATTCACTGGGGGTGTAGTAGAATATGCCGGCGGCCGGGCTCCCGGCGACCAGCATACCGGCGCCAGGAGCCCGACTGCCGGCATACCGACAGCGTGGCGAGCGCAAATGAGCCCCTTGTGGGCTCGCTGCGCTCACCACACTGCGGGCACGGTGGCGCGCTACTCGTGCCACGCTATTTTATTCTCCCTCGTGGACCCCCACGAGGGACAAAAAGTGTCGGTATATCGGCTGTCGAGATTCCGGCACCGGTATACTGTGCACCGGGATCCCGACAGTCGGCATACTGAAGACCACCCTTCACTAGTTATACCAGCTTCAGTAACATAGGCGTGCGCACGGGGGGTGCATGGTGCGCACAGGCACCCCCTAATGTCCGGCACCCCCCGCACATTACGCCTACTGCTACTACAGCAGCACACTGATAGCGATGATCGGATATAACCTAGTCCTCCTGCATCGCTCGCTGGCGCTGCCCTTACAGCATTCACCCCCTCCCGCTGCGCCGCCGCCGCCAGTCACACTCACACAGTGACAGCTCCCTGTCAGCTGCACTGAACCTAAATGGCTTCTTCGTGGATGGGTGGGCTGGCCACACAGCCCAGCCCACCCACCGTCATAATCCGACTGCCTCGCGGTGTGACATCAGCACGTCACACCGCGCGCACCCCCTACCTTCCTTCCTTCCCGCCCTGCGCTGTTGGCTGTCTTCTAGGCTCCCGCCTGTGCTCATTTGTAGAAATTGGCACTGGCAGTGAGTATTGTGTGCCCTGCCCTGCCGCCCTGCCGGTTTCTACCGCTGGAGGAGAGGAGCCGGAGGACAGTAGTCTCATTCTGCCTGAGCCTTCAGAATGTGAGTGATAGACTCACTCACTCATTGTCTATGTTTGCACCAGGGTCCAGGGCAAAGTTTAGGCCAGGCGGGGGGTGGGGGTGGGATAAAACTTTGTATTAGAAAATATAGGGTTGTTGTTATTATTATTAATATATATTTATATATATATATATATATTCACAGGAACAGTCCACACTCTGGCCTTATCCACAAATGCTGGGGTGACTTCCATACAATAATGAATCCTCAAGATCCATTAATACAAATATGTCCAATAAAGTAGGAGCACTCACCAGTCTTCATAATATTCTCATTTTTATTAGCAGCAAGACATCAATTGAGGGGTGTAATCGACGTTTCGGTTCCTAGTGGAACCTTTATCAAGATATATATATATAATCCTCCATTGCCATATTCCGCAATATGCACGTCACTCCAGGAATGATTGAAAAAGTTGATGTTTAGTCCATGTTAAATGAGCATCATACTACAAAAGTGCTGAGTGCAGCCTGCTTATAGCTGCACTCAGCACTTTTCGTAGTATGATGCTCATTTAACATGGACTAAACATCAACTTTTTCTATCATTCCTGGAGTGACGTGCATATTGTGGAATATGGCAATGGAGGATTATATTATTTGAGCACGAGCACACAGGCATTTATATAAACCTTTGCATAGGAGTGCAGGATTGTATGGATACACATACAGTGGGGCAAAAAAAGTATTTGGACAGCCACCGATTGTGCAAGTTGACCCACTTAAAAAGATGAGAGAGGTCTGTAATTTCCATCATAGGTACACTTCAACTGTGAGAGACAGAAGCTGGAAAAAAAAAAAAAAACAGGAATTCACATTGTATAATTTTGAAACAATTTACTTGTATATTCTTGTGGAAAATAAATATTAACAAGCAGCAAGATTTCTTGCTCTCACAGACCTGTTACTTCTTCTTTAAGAAGCTCTTCTATCCTCCACGCGTTAACTGTATTAATGGCACCTGTTTGAACTGGTTATCTGTATAAAAGACACCTGTCCACACCCTCAAACAGTCAGACTGCTACCTCTCCACCATGCCAAAGACCAGAGAGCTGTCTAAGGACACCAGGGACAAAATTGTAGAGATGCACAAGACTGGGATGAGCTACTCGACAATAGGCAAGCAGCTTGGTGAGAAGAGATCAACTGTTGGCGCAATTATAAAAAAAATGGAAGATATACAAGATCACTGACAATCTCCCTCGACCTGGGGCTCCATGCAAGATCTCACCTCGTGGGGTATCAATGATCTTGAGAACAGTGAGGAGGAATCAGCCCAGAACTACACGGGGGGACCTGGTCAATGACCTCAAGAGAGCTGGGACCACAGTCACAAAAGTTAACATTAGTAAATAGTAACACACTATGTCGTCATGGATTGAAATCCTGCAGCGCCCGAAAGGTCCCCCTGCTTAAGCCAGCACATGTCCAGGCCCATCTAAAGTTTGCCAGTGACCATCTGGATGATTCAGAGGAGGATTGGGAGAATGTAATGTGGTCAGATGAGCGCAAAATCAAACTTTTTGGTATAAACTCCACTCGCCGTGTTTGGAGGGAGAAGAATGATGAATGGCATCCCAAGAACACCATACCCACTGTGAAGCATGGGGGTGGAAACATCATGTTTTGGGGTGGCTTTTCTGCAAAGGGGACAGGACGACCAGAGCCGGATTAAGGCCCCGGGAGGCCTGGGGTACTAAATTGCAGGGGGCCCCCATGGACTAAAAAACTAATAAAAAAAATAATATATATATATATATATATATTTTTTTTTTTATTTTTTTTATTAGTTTTTTAGTCCACTGAAGGAGGAGGGATTTATATATATATATATATATATATATATATATATATATATATATATATATATATACAGGTTGAGTCTCCCTTATCCAAAATGCTTGGGACCAGAGGTATTTTGGATATCGGATTATTCCGTATTTTGGAATAATTGCATACCATAATGGGATATCATGGTGATGGGACCCAAGTCTAAGCACAGAATGCATTTATGTTACATATACACCTTATACACACAGCCTGAAGGTCATTTTAGCCAATATTTTTAACAACTTTGTGCATTAAACAATGTGTGTGTACATTCACACAATTCATTTATGTTTCATATACACCTTATACACACAGCCTGAAGGTCATTTAATACAATATTTTTAATTATTTTGTGTATTAAACAAGGTTTGAGTACATTGAGCCATCAGAAAACAAAGGTTTCACTATCTCAGTCTCACTCAAAAAATTCCGTATTTCGGAATATTCCGTATTTCGGAATATTTGGATATGGGATACTCAACCTGTATATAATTTCCAAATGGTCGGCACTCACTTCTGTCCCCAAGTCTGTAACTTGCCAAGGTGCTGCGTCGGCAGAAAGCATGCAGGTATACCAAAGGACGGCACTCACTGGTCTCACACAGAACCAACAAACAGAGTCCTCTTGTCAACGTTTCGAGTTTATTTCAACCAGTCATCAGGATACACATAACACATAACAAATGACAAAGACATACCTTATATACCCCTCCATGTTGCCAAACGAGCGCGCGCCACACCAAGTTCCCAGCTGTCTAATCAGTGTAATCAGTGTAGTCAGTGTGAACACACTCCCCCCGGAAGTCCACATACGAGAACACATCGCGTCCGGTTGCCTTAGCAACCTGTAACAGACTCCGGGCCAACAAATATGACTCACACCAATAGCGGTGCATGCCATAGTACACTTCACTGTAGAACCAATCAGCAAACGTATCACTTCTCTCACACGGAGCTTACCGGCTTCCGTGGCCATTACCATAGCAACCTAGTAGAGCAGGTAACAAACGCTAAAAGTAGCGTACAGTATCCATGGCAACCCGTTTGGCAACATAGATTAACAATACCACCACATATCTAAAGCAATTAGAAAAACACAATATTATCTAAACTCATAATTACCAACACAGAATAAAGTGCACAGTGCATAAAGAGCAATCATAAACAACCTTCAAGTACAATTTAAAAGGGCATTTCATAACGTCACTAAAGCTATGTACATATAAGGCTATACTCATAACATTACCAGATAGAATCTGAATCAAAATATCATATCTGGATTAAAGCGTAAAAATCACAGTTACTACCAATACATATTGTAAGTGAGGTGATCATTAAGGCCCCTGGGTTTAACAGTATCCAACACCTGAATCCATTTTGTCTCAATCTGTAACAGCCTCTTATGCCGATCACCACCCCTCGGGCTCTCCGGCACATGATCAATAATAATATACTTGAGGCTGGATAGTGAATGATTATTCTCAGCAAAGTGTCTTGCCACCGGTTGTTCAGATGGTTTACCAATCAGTGCCGCCCTAATTGACGACCTATGTAAGGTCATCCGCTCTCTGAAAGTACGTATAGTTTTACCGATATAGCAAGAACCACAGGGACACTTTATCATGTAGACCACAAAACTCGTTGTACACGTGACCGCTGATCTTATCATATATCTCTTACCACTATGTGGATGGTAGAAATATTTACTCGCGATCATAAAACGACATGTTGTGCACCCAGAGCATTTGTAACAACCCCCACTCTTAATCTGTACTCGAGGGTCATATTGCATCTGTTCAGTAATATCTGGGTGCACTACCCAGTCCCGGATATTCTTACCCCTCTTGAGGCACGACATCACCTGCAACGGTCTAAACACTTTACAATCCCTGTCACCCTGCACTATAGGCCACAGGGTCCTGACTGATCTCTGTACAATATCGTGTGAGGTATTGAATCTCCTTACCCAATGTAATTTGTTCAGATTATGTTTTCTATCTGTTTGATTCAACAAGGACTCTCTAGTAAGCAAATCAACCTTTTTCCTAGCCTCAAAAAGTACATTACTGGGATAACCTCGTTCACTGAATTTCTCAGTCATCCTCTCAAGGTCACGTGCTACCATCTGCTCATCACTAGTAACCCTTTTAACTCGCAATAATTGTGAGAAGGGCAAACTCTTTTTCATTGCAACTGGGTGATGGCTATTAAAAGATAGCAACGTGTTCCTATCTGTGGGTTTGGAAAAAATCGAGGTGGTAAGTATCCCTTCCTCAACTGTAATATTCACATCCAAATACGAAATATTATCCAAACTACAGGTATAGGTATACTTAATAGGGCAATCACGCTTATTAAGAGTGTCCACAAGTTCTACAAAACTACCATGATCACCTCTCCAGAACAATATAATATCGTCGATATACCTGTAATAAAACAGAATTTTATCTCTAACATCTCTATTGAAAAAACATTCCTTTTCTATTTTAAACATATATGCATTCGCATAGGCTGGTGCGACATGAGAACCCATCGCACAGCCTTTGAGTTGTAAATAGTATCCACCATTATGATAGAAATAATTCTTATGTAATACAAAATCAAGGAGAGATAACAAGAAATCCAAATTGGGACCACTATATTTTACATCATCACTTAACAACTCCTTGACCGATTGGATACCATCATCATGCGGAATGTTAGTGTACAAGCTGGTAATATCTAACGTACACATCCATGTATTATCAGGTATGTTTCCAAGTTCCTTAAGTTTAATCAACAAAGATGTAGTGTCCTTGAGGTAAGTACACTGTGATTGTACACTTGGCTGAATGTAATAATCCAAATATTCAGAGATCCTACTGCACAATGACTCCCTTGCAGATATTATGGGACGGCCAGGTGGCCTGTCCAAATTCTTATGAATCTTGGGCAGACTGTACAGAAGTGGTACTCTAGGACAGTCTACTTTTAAGAAGAGAGAAGTGTCCTCATCAATAACCGCTTTCTTCACAGCCTCATCTAGTAAAGTGTCTAATGCCGATTTATAGTCATTGGTGGGGTCACGAGTCAATTTAAGGTAAGTACTTGCATCCGATAACTGCCTCTCAATTTCATTGCAGTAATCGGTTACATCTTGCACCACTATACCTCCACCTTTATCTCTGAATATTTGGATTATTACATTCAGCCAAGTGTACAATCACAGTGTACTTACCTCAAGGACACTACATCTTTGTTGATTAAACTTAAGGAACTTGGAAACATACCTGATAATACATGGATGTGTACGTTAGATATTACCAGCTTGTACACTAACATTCCGCATGATGATGGTATCCAATCGGTCAAGGAGTTGTTAAGTGATGATGTAAAATATAGTGGTCCCAATTTGGATTTCTTGTTATCTCTCCTTGATTTTGTATTACATAAGAATTATTTCTATCATAATGGTGGATACTATTTACAACTCAAAGGCTGTGCGATGGGTTCTCATGTCGCACCAGCCTATGCGAATGCATATATGTTTAAAATAGAAAAGGAATGTTTTTTCAATAGAGATGTTAGAGATAAAATTCTGTTTTATTACAGGTATATCGACGATATTATATTGTTCTGGAGAGGTGATCATGGTAGTTTTGTAGAACTTGTGGACACTCTTAATAAGCGTGATTGCCCTATTAAGTATACCTATACCTGTAGTTTGGATAATATTTCGTATTTGGATGTGAATATTACAGTTGAGGAAGGGATACTTACCACCTCGATTTTTTCCAAACCCACAGATAGGAACACGTTGCTATCTTTTAATAGCCATCACCCAGTTGCAATGAAAAAGAGTTTGCCCTTCTCACAATTATTGCGAGTTAAAAGGGTTACTAGCGATGAGCAGATGGTAGCACGTGACCTTGAGAGGATGACTGAGAAATTCAGTGAACGAGGTTATCCCAGTAATGTACTTTTTGAGGCTAGGAAAAAGGTTGATTTGCTTACTAGAAAGTCCTTGTTGAATCAAACAGATAGAAAACATAATCTGAACAAATTACATTGGGTAAGGAGATTCAATACCTCACACGATATTGTACAGAGATCAGTCAGGACCCTGTGGCCTATAGTGCAGGGTGACAGGGATTGTAAAGTGTTTAGACCGTTGCAGGTGATGTCGTGCCTCAAGAGGGGTAAGAATATCCGGGACTGGGTAGTGCACCCAGATATTACTGAACAGATGCAATATGACCCTCGAGTACAGATTAAGAGTGGGGGTTGTTACAAATGCTCTGGGTGCACAACATGTCGTTTTATGATCGCGAGTAAATATTTCTACCATCCACATAGTGGTAAGAGATATATGATAAGATCAGCGGTCACGTGTACAACGAGTTTTGTGGTCTACATGATAAAGTGTCCCTGTGGTTCTTGCTATATCGGTAAAACTATACGTACTTTCAGAGAGCGGATGACCTTACATAGGTCGTCAATTAGGGCGGCACTGATTGGTAAACCATCTGAACAACCGGTGGCAAGACACTTTGCTGAGAATAATCATTCACTATCCAGCCTCAAGTATATTATTATTGATCATGTGCCGGAGAGCCCGAGGGGTGGTGATCGGCATAAGAGGCTGTTACAGATTGAGACAAAATGGATTCAGGTGTTGGATACTGTTAAACCCAGGGGCCTTAATGATCACCTCACTTACAATATGTATTGGTAGTAACTGTGATTTTTACTAGAGATGAGCGGGTTCGGTTTCTCTGAAACCGAACCCGCACGAACTTCATGTTTTTTTCACGGGTCCGAGCAGACTCGGATCCTCCCGCCTTGCTCGGTTAACCCGAGCGCGCCCGAACGTCATCATGACGCTGTCGGATTCTCGCGAGACTCGGATTCTATATAAGGAGCCGCGC
The DNA here is from genome assembly GCF_028390025.1 of Pseudophryne corroboree. Classification (NCBI taxonomy): domain Eukaryota; kingdom Metazoa; phylum Chordata; class Amphibia; order Anura; family Myobatrachidae; genus Pseudophryne; species Pseudophryne corroboree. The sequence continues at coordinate 250,425,014 of NC_086451.1, read as the reverse complement.
GTCGCCGCCATTTTCACACGTGCATTGAGATTGATAGGGAGAGGACGTGGCTGGCGTCCTCTCCATTAGAAATTAGATTAGAAGAGAGAGAGAGATTGTGCAGAGTCAGACAGAGTTTACCACAGTGACCAGTGCAGTTGTTGTTAGTTAACTTTTATTTATTTTAATATAATATATCCGTTCTCTGCTATATCCGTTCTCTGCCTGAAAAAAAACGATACACAGCAGCAGCCAGTCACACAGTGTGACTCAGTCTGTGTGCACTCAGCTCAGCCCAGTGTGCTGCACATCAATGTATAAAAGGCAAAGCTTATAATAATTGTGTGGGAGACTGGGGAGCACTGCAGGTTGTTATAGCAGGAGCCCCCAGGAGTACATAATATTATATTAATTTAAAATTAAACAGTGCACACTTTTGCTGCAGGAGTGCCACTGCCAGTGTGACTAGTGGTGACCAGTGCCTGACCACCAGTATAGTAGTATATTGTTGTATGTATTGTATACTATCTCTTTATCAACCAGTCTATATTAGCAGCAGACACAGTACAGTGCGGTAGTTCACGGCTGTGGCTACCTCTGTGTCGGCAGTCGGAACTCGGCAGGCAGTCCGTCCATCCATAATTGTATTACAATATATACCACCTAACCGTGGTATTTTTTTTTCTTTCTTTATACCGTCGTCATAGTGTCATACTAGTTGTTACGAGTATACTACTATCTCTTTATCAACCAGTGTACAGTGCGGTAGTTCACGGCTGTGGCTACCTCTGTGTCGGCAGTCGGCAGGCAGTCCGTCCATCCATAATTGTATTATTATTATAATATATACCACCTAACCGTGGTTTTTTTTTCATTCTTTATACCGTCATAGTGTCATACTAGTTGTTACGAGTATACTACTATCTCTTTATCAACCAGTGTACAGTGCGGTAGTTCACGGCTGTGGCTACCTCTGTGTCGGCAGTCGGCAGGCAGTCCGTCCATCCATAATTGTATTATTATTATAATATATACCACCTAACCGTGGTTTTTTTTTCATTCTTTATACCGTCGTCATAGTGTCATACTAGTTGTTACGAGTATACTACTATCTCTTTATCAACCAGTGTACAGTGCGGTAGTTCACGGCTGTGGCTACCTCTGTGTCGGCAGTCGGCAGGCAGTCCGTCCATCCATAATTGTATTATTATTATAATATATACCACCTAACTGTGGTATTTTTTTTTCTTTCTTTATACCGTCGTCATAGTGTCATACTAGTTGTTACGAGTATACTACTATCTCTTTATCAACCAGTGTACAGTGCGGTAGTTCACGGCTGTGGCTACCTCTGTGTCGGCAGTCGGCAGGCAGTCCGTCCATCCATAATTGTATTATTATTATAATATATACCACCTAACCGTGGTTTTTTTTTCATTCTTTATACCGTCGTCATAGTGTCATACTAGTTGTTACGAGTATACTACTATCTCTTTATCAACCAGTGTACAGTGCGGTAGTTCACGGCTGTGGCTACCTCTGTGTCGGCAGTCGGCAGGCAGTCCGTCCATCCATAATTGTATTATTATTATAATATATACCACCTAACCGTGGTTTTTTTTTCATTCTTTATACCGTCGTCATAGTGTCATACTAGTTGTTACGAGTATACTACTATCTCTTTATCAACCAGTGTACAGTGCGGTAGTTCACGGCTGTGGCTACCTCTGTGTCGGCAGTCGGAAGGCAGTCCGTCCATCCATAATTGTATTATTATTATAATATATACCACCTAACCGTGGTTTTTTTTCCATTCTTTATACCGTCGTCATAGTGTCATACTAGTTGTTACGAGTATACTACTATCTCTTTATCAACCAGTGTACAGTGCGGTAGTTCACGGCTGTGGCTACCTCTGTGTCGGCAGTCGGCAGGCAGTCCGTCCATCCATAATTGTATTATTATTATAATATATACCACCTAACTGTGGTATTTTTTTTTCTTTCTTTATACCGTCGTCATAGTGTCATACTAGTTGTTACGAGTATACTACTATCTCTTTATCAACCAGTGTACAGTGCGGTAGTTCACGGCTGTGGCTACCTCTGTGTCGGCAGTCGGCAGGCAGTCCGTCCATCCATAATTGTATTATTATTATAATATATACCACCTAACCGTGGTTTTTTTATACCACCTAACCGTGGCAGTCCGTCCATAATTGTATACTAGTATCCAATCCATCCATCTCCATTGTTTACCTGAGGTGCCTTTTAGTTCTGCCTATAAAATATGGAGAACAAAAAAGTTGAGGTTCCAAAATTAGGGAAAGATCAAGATCCACTTCCACCTCGTGCTGAAGCTGCTGCCACTAGTCATGGCCGAGACGATGAAATGCCAGCAACGTCGTCTGCCAAGGCCGATGCCCAATGTCATAGTACAGAGCATGTCAAATCCAAAACACCAAATATCAGAAAAAAAAGGACTCCAAAACCTAAAATAAAATTGTCGGAGGAGAAGCGTAAACTTGCCAATATGCCATTTACCACACGGAGTGGCAAGGAACGGCTGAGGCCCTGGCCTATGTTCATGGCTAGTGGTTCAGCTTCACATGAGGATGGAAGCACTCAGCCTCTCGCTAGAAAACTGAAAAGACTCAAGCTGGCAAAAGCACCGCAAAGAACTGTGCGTTCTTTGAAATCCCAAATCCACAAGGAGAGTCCAATTGTGTCGTTTGCGATGCCTGACCTTCCCAACACTGGACGTGAAGAGCATGCGCCTTCCACTATTTGCATGCCCCCTGCAAGTGCTGGAAGGAGCACCCGCAGTCCAGTTCCTGATAGTCAGATTGAAGATGTCAGTGTTGAAGTACACCAGGATGAGGAGGATATGGGTGTTGCTGGCGCTGGGGAGGAAATTGACCAGGAGGATTCTGATGGTGAGGTGGTTTGTTTAAGTCAGGCACCCGGGGAGACACCTGTTGTCCGTGGGAGGAATATGGCCGTTGACATGCCAGGTGAAAATACCAAAAAAATCAGCTCTTCGGTGTGGAGGTATTTCACCAGAAATGCGGACAACAGGTGTCAAGCCGTGTGTTCCCTTTGTCAAGCTGTAATAAGTAGGGGTAAGGACGTTAACCACCTCGGAACATCCTCCCTTATACGTCACCTGCAGCGCATTCATAATAAGTCAGTGACAAGTTCAAAAACTTTGGGTGACAGCGGAAGCAGTCCACTGACCAGTAAATCCCTTCCTCTTGTAACCAAGCTCACGCAAACCACCCCACCAACTCCCTCAGTGTCAATTTCCTCCTTCCCCAGGAATGCCAATAGTCCTGCAGGCCATGTCACTGGCAAGTCTGACGAGTCCTCTCCTGCCTGGGATTCCTCCGATGCATCCTTGCGTGTAACGCCTACTGCTGCTGGCGCTGCTGTTGTTGCCGCTGGGAGTCGATGGTCATCCCAGAGGGGAAGTCGTAAGCCCACTTGTACTACTTCCAGTAAGCAATTGACTGTTCAACAGTCCTTTGCGAGGAAGATGAAATATCACAGCAGTCATCCTACTGCAAAGCGGATAACTGAGTCCTTGACAACTATGTTGGTGTTAGACGTGCGTCCGGTATCCGCCGTTAGTTCACAGGGAACTAGACAATTTATTGAGGCAGTGTGCCCCCGTTACCAAATACCATCTAGGTTCCACTTCTCTAGGCAGGCGATACCGAGAATGTACACGGACGTCAGAAAAAGACTCACCAGTGTCCTAAAAAATGCAGTTGTACCCAATGTCCACTTAACCACGGACATGTGGACAAGTGGAGCAGGGCAGGGTCAGGACTATATGACTGTGACAGCCCACTGGGTAGATGTATGGACTCCCGCCGCAAGAACAGCAGCGGCGGCACCAGTAGCAGCATCTCGCAAACGCCAACTCTTTCCTAGGCAGGCTACGCTTTGTATCACCGCTTTCCAGAATACGCACACAGCTGAAAACCTCTTACGGCAACTGAGGAAGATCATCGCGGAATGGCTTACCCCAATTGGACTCTCCTGTGGATTTGTGGCATCGGACAACGCCAGCAATATTGTGTGTGCATTAAATATGGGCAAATTCCAGCACGTCCCATGTTTTGCACATACCTTGAATTTGGTGGTGCAGAATTTTTTAAAAAACGACAGGGGCGTGCAAGAGATGCTGTCGGTGGCCAGAAAAATTGCGGGACACTTTCGGCGTACAGGCACCACGTACAGAAGACTGGAGCACCACCAAAAACTACTGAACCTGCCCTGCCATCATCTGAAGCAAGAAGTGGTAACGAGGTGGAATTCAACCCTCTATATGCTTCAGAGGTTGGAGGAGCAGCAAAAGGCCATTCAAGCCTATACAATTGAGCACGATATAGGAGATGGAATGCACCTGTCTCAAGTGCAGTGGAGAATGATTTCAACGTTGTGCAAGGTTCTGATGCCCTTTGAACTTGCCACACGTGAAGTCAGTTCAGACACTGCCAGCCTGAGTCAGGTCATTCCCCTCATCAGGCTTTTGCAGAAGAAGCTGGAGGCATTGAAGAAGGAGCTAAAAGGGAGCGATTCCGCTAGGCATGTGGGACTTGTGGATGCAGCCCTTAATTCGCTTAACAAGGATTCACGGGTGGTCAATCTGTTGAAATCAGAGCACTACATTTTGGCCACCGTGCTCGATCCTAGATTTAAAGCCTACCTTGGATCTCTCTTTCCGGCAGACACAGGTCTGCTGGGGTTGAAAGACCTGCTGGTGACAAAATTGTCAAGTCAAGCGGAACGCGACCTGTCAACATCTCCTCCTTCACATTCTCCCGCAACTGGGGGTGCGAGGAAAAGGCTCAGAATTCCGAGCCCACCCGCTGGCGGTGATGCAGGGCAGTCTGGAGCGACTGCTGATGCTGACATCTGGTCCGGACTGAAGGACCTGACAACGATTACGGACATGTCGTCTACTGTCACTGCATATGATTCTCTCAACATTGATAGAATGGTGGAGGATTATATGAGTGACCGCATCCAAGTAGGCACGTCACACAGTCCGTACTTATACTGGCAGGAAAAAGAGGCAATTTGGAGGACCTTGCACAAACTGGCTTTATTCTACCTAAGTTGCCCTCCCACAAGTGTGTACTCCGAAAGAGTGTTTAGTGCCGCCGCTCACCTTGTCAGCAATCGGCGTACGAGGTTACATCCAGAAAATGTGGAGAAGATGATGTTCATTAAAATGAATTATAATCAATTCCTCCGCGGAGACATTGACCAGCAGCAATTGCCTCCACAAAGTACACAGGGAGCTGAGATGGTGGATTCCAGTGGGGACGAATTGATAATCTGTGAGGAGGGGGATGTACACGGTGATATATCGGAGGGTGAAGATGAGGTGGACATCTTGCCTCTGTAGAGCCAGTTTGTGCAAGGAGAGATTAATTGCTTCTTTTTTGGGGGGGGTCCAAACCAACCCGTCATATCAGTCACAGTCGTGTGGCAGACCCTGTCACTGAAATGATGGGTTGGTTAAAGTGTGCATGTCCTGTTTTGTTTATACAACATAAGGGTGGGTGGGAGGGCCCAAGGATAATTCCATCTTGCACCTCTTTTTTCTTTTCTTTTTCTTTGCATCATGTGCTGATTGGGGAGGGTTTTTTGGAAGGGACATCCTGCGTGACACTGCAGTGCCACTCCTAGATGGGCCCGGTGTTTGTGTCGGCCACTAGGGTCGCTTATCTTTCTCACACAGTCAGCTACCTCATTGCGCCTCTTTTTTTCTTTGCGTCATGTGCTGTTTGGGGAGGGTTTTTTGGAAGGGACATCCTGCGTGACACTGCAGTGCCACTCCTAGATGGGCCCGGTGTTTGTGTCGGCCACTAGGGTCGCTTATCTTTCTCACACAGTCAGCTACCTCATTGCGCCTCTTTTTTTCTTTGCGTCATGTGCTGTTTGGGGAGGGTTTTTTGGAAGGGACATCCTGCGTGACACTGCAGTGCCACTCCTAGATGGGCCCGGTGTTTGTGTCGGCCACTAGGGTCGCTTATCTTTCTCACACAGTCAGCTACCTCATTGCGCCTCTTTTTTTCTTTGCGTCATGTGCTGTTTGGGGAGGGTTTTTTGGAAGGGACATCCTGCGTGACACTGCAGTGCCACTCCTAGATGGGCCCGGTGTTTGTGTCGGCCACTAGGGTCGCTAATCTTACTCACACAGCTACCTCATTGCGCCTCTTTTTTTCTTTGCGTCATGTGCTGTTTGGGGAGGGTTTTTTGGAAGGGACATCCTGCGTGACACTGCAGTGCCACTCCTAGATGGGCCCGGTGTTTGTGTCGGCCACTAGGGTCGCTTATCTTACTCACACAGCGACCTCGGTGCAAATTTTAGGACTAAAAATAATATTGTGAGGTGTGATGTGTTCAGAATAGGCTGAAAATGAGTGTAAATTATGTTTTTTGAGGTTAATAATACTTTGGGATCAAAATTACCCCCAAATTCTATGATTTAAGCTGTTTTTTAGGGTTTTTTGAAAAAAACACCCGAATCCAAAACACACCCGAATCCGACAAAAAAAATTCGGTGAGGTTTTGCCAAAACGCGGTCGAACCCAAAACACGGCCGCGGAACCGAACCCAAAACCAAAACACAAAACCCGAAAAATTTCCGGCGCTCATCTCTAATTTTTACGCTTTAATCCAGATATGATATTTTGATTCAGATTCTATCTGGTAATGTTATGAGTATAGCCTTATATGTACATAGCTTTAGTGACGTTATGAAATGCCCTTTTAAATTGTACTTGAAGGTTGTTTATGATTGCTCTTTATGCACTGTGCACTTTATTCTGTGTTGGTAATTATGAGTTTAGATAATATTGTGTTTTTCTAATTGCTTTAGATATGTGGTGGTATTGTTAATCTATGTTGCCAAACGGGTTGCCATGGATACTGTACGCTACTTTTAGCGTTTGTTACCTGCTCTACTAGGTTGCTATGGTAATGGCCACGGAAGCCGGTAAGCTCCGTGTGAGAGAAGTGATACGTTTGCTGATTGGTTCTACAGTGAAGTGTACTATGGCATGCACCGCTATTGGTGTGAGTCATATTTGTTGGCCCGGAGTCTGTTACAGGTTGCTAAGGCAACCGGACGCGATGTGTTCTCGTATGTGGACTTCCGGGGGGAGTGTGTTCACACTGACTACACTGATTACACTGATTAGACAGCTGGGAACTTGGTGTGGCGCGCGCTCGTTTGGCAACATGGAGGGGTATATAAGGTATGTCTTTGTCATTTGTTATGTGTTATGTGTATCCTGATGACGGGTTGAAATAAACTCGAAACGTTGACAAGAGGACTCTGTTTGTTGGTTCTGTGTGAGACCAGTGAGTGCCGTCCTTTGGTATACCTATATATATATATATAAATAATTTATCTAAGAATCCCTCTTCCTTCAGTTCAGCGTGCGGCACGCCAATGACTGAGCCGCAGGCTTGCTGAGCCGGACAGCAATTGGACAGCTGAGCCGTCGCTCAGCTGCCCTGACTACAGCTGTTAGAGCACTCTTCTTAGAGCTGTAGTCAGCGCAGCTGAGCGACGGCTCAGTTGTCCAATTGCTGTCCGGCTCAGCAAGCCTGCGGCTCCGTCATTAGTCATTATGGGGAAAAATAAAAATAAAAAAGTCCAATTTTTACACATTACACCAGGCAAGTGTCCCCATATTACAAAGTACGCAGGCAGGTGTTGCCATTTTACACAGTACGGTAGGCAGATATCCCCATTTTACACAGTACGCAGGCAGATATCCCCATTTTACACAGTACGCAGGCAGGTGTCCCCATTTTACACAGTACGCAGGCAGGTGTCCCCATTTTACACAATACGCAGGCAGGTGTCCCCATTTTACACAGTACGGCAGGTGTCCCCATTTTACACAGTACGCAGGCAGGTGTCCCCATTTGACACAGTACGCAGGCAGGTGTCCCCATTTTACACAGTACGCAGGCAGGTGTCCCCATTTTTTGCACAGTACGGCAGGTATCCCCATTTTACACAGTGCGGCATGTGTCCCCATTTTACACAGTGCTGCAGGTGTCCCCATTTTACACAGTGCGGCAGGTGTCCCCATTTTACACAGTACGCAGGCAGGTGTCCCCATTTTACACAGTGCAGCAGGTATCCCCATTTTACACAGTGCGGCAGGTATCCCCATTCTACACAGTGCGGAAGGTATCCCCATTTTACACAGTGCGGCAGATGCCCCCATTTTACACAGAGCGGCAGATGCCCCCATTTTACACAGTGCGGCAGATGCCCCCATTTTACACAGTGCGGCAGGTATCCCCATTTTACACAGTGCGGCAGGTATCCCCATTTTACACAGTGCGGCAGGTATCCCCATTTTACACAGTGCGGCAGGCAGGTGTCAAGTGGGGGGGAGGAAGGGAGGAAGAGAGAGAGAGAAAGAGAGAAAAAAAAAATACTTACATCTTCCCGCTCTTCGGGTCCCGCCGACTCATGTCCCTCGCGCCGGCCGCCTCCTCCTTCGATGCTTATCTCCTCTCCTCCCTCTCTCTCCCCCCGAGCGCTCCTGCTCGGGGGGCGGGGCTTCGCGGAATGACGCGTTTGCGTCGTGACGTCACGATGCAAACGCGTCATTCCGCAAAGCCCCGCCCCCCGAGCAGGAGCGCTCGGGGGGAGAGAGAGGGAGGAGATAAGTAGTCACTGGCCGCACGCTGTACTGAAGGAGGAGGAGGGACAGGCCCAGGGCAGCGGGGAGCCGGGGCTCGTGAGCGCTGCACCGCAGATCGGATTGAAGAAAGATTCGATCTGTGGTGTGGCAGGGGGCCCTTTTGGAAAGGGGGGCCCGGGGTACGTATCCCCGGGACCCCCCCCTTAATCCGGCTCTGAGGACGACTGATCCGTATTAAGTAGAGGATGAATGGGGCCATGTATCGTGAGATTTTGGGCAAAAACCTCCTTCCCTCAGTAAGAGCATTGAAGATGGAACGTGGCTGGGTCTTCCAGCATGACAATGACCCCAAACACACCGCCTGGGCAACTAAGGAGTGGCTCCGTGAGAAGCATTTCAAGGTCCTGGAGTGGCCTAGCCAGTCTCCAGACCTCAACCCAATAGAAAATCTGTGGAGGAAGTTGAAAGTCCGTGTTGCCCGGCGACAGCCCCAAAACATGACAGATCTAGAGAATATCTGCATGGAAGAGTGGGCCAAAGTATCTGCTACAGTGTGTGCAAACCTGGTCAAGAACTACAGGAAACGTTTGACCTCTGTAGCTGCCAACCGAGGTTATATTGCAAAGTATTGAGTTAAACGTTTTGATTGTCCAAATATTTATTTTCTGCAAGAATATACAAATAAATTGTTTAAAAATCATACAATGTGATTTCCTAGGTTTTTTTCAGATTCTGTCTCTCACAGTTGAAATGTGCCTATGACGGAAATTACAGACCTCTCTCATCTTTTTAAGTGGGACATCTTGCACAATCGGTGGCTGTCCAAATACTTTTTTGCCCCACTGTGTATATATATATATATATATATATATATATATTCTATCCTTACAGTAGCAGCCGGCACTCCCATAAAAGCACAACTTGCTCAGGTGCTCAGAAAGATAGATACATAAAGGCCCCCATTAGTTAACGAGTTTCCTTGCTGGAAACTCGTTTTAGGTGGTAAATGGGACCAATTTCTACTTAACAAGGCTAATAGCGCTGCTAACTAGCAGCACTATTAGCCTTTCATTTTCCCTATACTGGTGCACACTAAAGTGTATTTAACAACGAGCGCTATTTCTGAAATAGTGCTCGCTTACCTAAAATGGCTTTGTCTGCTCCGGGTAGACGTTATGGGCACCGCTGCGGCGGTGTCTGACCTGCGCTCCGGCACCCCCCTCCGGCAGCAATCCCGGCATGCATCACAGCAGCCGGGTTGCTATAGAGACAGGACTCCGCTGCAAGCAACCCGGTCAAAGTGAACACCAAAATGGCCACCGCATCCAGAAAATCACTACTGCGCATGTGCCGGGAGTATGCATACAACGGCACATGCGCAGTAGTTAGAGATGCCGGAGAAAAAGAGCATTCGTCAGCGCTGTTTGGCCGCCCAGTAGGTAGAGCTAGGCACGCCCAGTAGGCGGGGCTAGGCACACCCAGTAGGCAGGGCTAGGCACGCAACTCCAGTCGTGCAGCCCCTAATAAAATGTGCTGCGCACGCCTATGTTCAGTAATATCATAGATACTAACTTGTGCACAATGGCAATTATTTTATTTTATCCAGAAGTTTGTAACTCCTGATTAATAAATGTCCTTCAGCGTCTAATTCCTTTTTTTCTTTCTATGTTGTATAAATGCTAAATTGTGTCATTTTTTTCAGTGCCCTGTATGTACTGTTTAATCTGTACCACCCTCTTCATTAGGTGTTGGTACTGTGAATAATAATACATTATTATAAGCAGGACAAATATTATGTACATACTGTAGGAAATCATGTGTGCTTGGTATGACAGAAGGTATGGACACACTATAGGAATGGCCTCACACAGTGGCAGCCAGGGCCGAAACTAGGAATTTTTGAACCCGGGGCAAGGCAGTAATTTGGCGCGCCCCCCTCCCACGCACACTCACACAGACACACACACAAAACCTGTCATACTAAAATAATCAGATTATCAAAAATTTTGAAAATAAAAAGGGATACTATTGGACAATGGGCCTAATTCAGATCTGTTCGCTCACTAGCATTTTTTGCTGCGCAGCGATCAGGGCACTACTGCGCATGTGTATGCACTGCAATGCGCAGGTGTGACGTACGGGTACAAAGCGGATCGTAGCTGTGCGGTGGATTTAAAGAAGAATACATTCGCACAGCCGATCGTAAGGAGATTGACAGGAAGAAGGCGTTTGTGGGTGGCAACTGACCGTTTTCAGGGAGAGTCTGGAATGATGCAGGCATGTCCAAGCATTTGCAGGGCGGGTGTCTGACGTCAATTCCGGCCTCGAACAGGCTGAAGTGATCGCAGCGGCTGAGCAAGGTCAGACCTACTCAGAAACTGCACAAACTGTTTTTGTACAGGGCGGCTGCACATGCGATCGCATACTTGCACAGCTAAAATACACTCCCCTATAGGCGGCGACTATCTGATCGCAGCACTGCAAAAATAGCTAGCAAGCGAACAGATCTGAATTACGCCCAATATTCCCAGATGTGGCTCAAATGCCCTAAGCATCACATGCCCCCCCAGCAGCATGTTCCACTACATGCCGCCCTGTGTGTCCCCATACATTACACTTTATCACTGCACTATATCATAACACTTCATCACTGCACTACATTCCCCTATCAACTGCATTACATCATTATACTACATTTCATACATGCTTTACTACATCACTACACTACATGCCCCTATATACTGCACTACATACCCTATATGTAACACTACATCACTACACTACATCCCATTATATACTGCAATACATTAATACACTACATACCCTATATGGTACACTACATCACTGCACTACATCCCTCTCTAAGCTACACCAAATACCCATCTGGGAGGCAAAGCGGATACTGCTAGCTGGGAGCACAGTACCAATAATAAAGCCTGTCTTTAAACTCACAACAAAGCTGCTGTAGTGATACTCATTGAGAGTTGGAGGTTGTCCAGGCTCTTAGTTTCCACTGTCAAGTGGATAGCTAGCAAAGTGAGCCTTTGATTTCTGTAACAGCGGTGACTGCACCTATTAACAAGCAAAAGCCTGGGGCAGGGTGTCCTCTCAATGGAACCGAACCCCTCCGAACTTCACGATCTAAAACAGGAACCGAGTCCGGCTCGGGACTTCCCGCCATACTCGGATCCCAGAACAAGGCAAAACGTCATCATCCCGCAGTCGTATTCTTGCAGGTTTGGATTCCATATAAAGAGCCATGACTCCCCGCCATACTGGCCTACTTTTGAAAGCTAGTTTCAGGGAGATTGTAGGTGTAAGCAGAATACTTCGTGTCATGCTCGACCCAAAGGGTGCATCTAACTCTTGTCACTCTGAAACTTTTGTTACTCGGAAAGAGTGAAATATATGCGCGCGCAAAGCGCGCGCCCATAAAAGGGGTGTGGCCTGTTAAAAGGGGCGTGCCTTTGCGGGAGGACCCGTGAATGTGATCCACACCCCGTTTTCATCACTGAGGGGGCATGCCCAGCGCTCTGTGCGCAGCTGGCATGCCCGCTCTCCTATCTCCAGTGAATAGACGCTGTGCGACGGAGACAAGCGCCCAGCCAAAGGTGCGGCCGCCTCAACATATTGCTGAACTAGTTACTCCTGCAGTCCCTATGTGGATATAAGTACTGGGAGGTGGTCTGTAAAATCCTGCACACCAGAGCCACTGGAGAATCTGTGCGACGGAGACGAGCACCCAGCCAAGGGCGCGGCCGCCAATTACATATTGCTGAATCAGCTACTCCTGTAGTCATCCCTAGTGCAGTGAAGCCGGGGAGTGCACAAAGTACTGGACCGGCACGCCAGCCGATAGCCTCCGACGGGGACGCCGTCCGTACCATCAATTGGAACTGGACCTGCCTATCCAAAGCAGGAGAGCTATTCATTCGGTAAGCGTATCCAAGTTTCAAGAATATTATCCCAAAGATTGGGGCATATCAATATTGCTATCCTCTGGAATTGTTTGGAACTGTCATTTAAAATGTAATATTCATTAGTCACAGAAGACCGCAGAATTATCCCAACGCATATTGTGGAGAATTGTATTGGTGTGGATACATTCAGTTTAAATAATTGCAACATAGTATGCTGATATTGCAAGTGTATCCACCCCGTACAGCTGAAATTGTTACATGCAGTGCTATTATTGTCTTGTATGATCTCTGAAAGAGTGTTAAGTAAAAGAAATAATGAGTTTTAAATGTGATTTTATGGTTGATCTTAATTGTTTAATAAATACTCTTTGTTATTGGACAGCGCTTTCATAATTTATTCACTATCCCTATAACACTGACACTATACTATACTATAACGCTGACCCTATCCCTGTAATGCTGACCCTATCCCTGTAACGCTGACCCTATCCCTATATCGCTGACCCTATCCCTATATCGCTGACCCCATCCCTATAACGCTGACACTATACTATACTATACTATACTATACTATACTATACTATACTATACTATACTATACTATAATGCTGACCCTGGCCCTATAACGCTGTCCCTATCCCTATATCGCTGACCCTATCCCTATAACGCTGACACTATACTATACTATAATGCTGACCCTATCCCTGTAACGCTGACCCTATCCCTGTAACACTGACCTTGTCCCTGTAACTCTGACCCTATAACGCAGACCCTATCCCTGTAACACTGACCCTGTCCCTGTAACTCTGACCCTATAACGCTGACCCTGGCCCTATAATGCTGTCCCTGACCCTATAACACTGACCCTATACTATAACACTGACCCTCCCCCTATAACTCTGACCCTATAACGCTGACCCTATCCCTGTAATGCTGACCCTATCCCTGTAACACTGACCCTATGCTATAACACCTACCGTCCCCCTGTAACTCTGACCCAGTTCCTATAACGCTGACCCTATACTTATAACGCTGACCCTGTACTATAACACTGACCCTTCCCCTGTAACTCTGATCCAGTCCCTATAACTCTGACCCTATACTATAATGCTGACACTATCCCTGTAACTCTGACACTATCCCTGTAACACTGTCCCTGTTCCTATAATACTGTCAGCGCTCCCCCTAGGATGAGTGATAGTCAGCTTGGGCAGCAATAACATGTAATCACTCAGCACCCATCACTCAGTACCCACTTTGTTAATTTTCTCCAGCCCTGTCCTGCTCTCCCCACCCCAGCCACATGGACCCCATCCAAGACGCAGGCTGGCATTTTTGGATTACATTCTGTGCTGCTGCCGCCACTGGTGATGAGGTCTCTGCAGCCGCCACGGATGGAGTCTCCACTGCCGCTGCTGCTGGGGTCTCCGCTGCCTTCACTGCTGGGGACTCTTCTGCTGCTGCCGCGCACACAGCCTCCCTGCCAGCTGCGCACAATAACCCCGTGGTGGCCAGCAATAAAGCAATATCCAGGCCCGGCCCACGGTACTTCCCAACTGGCGCATGCGCAGTCCGCATAGTCTCAATAAAATAGTTTAAAAAACGGGAGAACCGGGCAGATTTGCGGGGCAGCGAGAGGTTGAGGTCAAAACCGGGAGCCTCCCGCTGAATGCGGGAGGGTAGGCAAGTCTGAGTAGCACTCTACGCTATACACAGCCCCTCCATCTTACACCCAGCAGCACATTACACTACATTTTACACAGCCCCCTCCCCCCATATTACACCCAGTAGCACTATACACAGCCCCTCCCCCCCATATTAAACCCAGTAGCACTATACACAGCCCCTCCATCTTACACCCAGCAGCACATTACACTAATTTTACACAGCCCCCTCCCCCCATATTACACCCAGTAGCACTATACACAGCCCCCCCATATTACACCCAGCAGCACATTACACTACATTTTACACAGCCCCCTCCCCCCCATATTACACCCAGTAGCACTATACACAGCCCCCCCCCCCCCATATTACACCCAGCAGCACATTACACTACATTTTACACAGCCCCCTCCCCCCCATATTACACCCAGTAGAACTCTACACAATACACAGCCCCCCACCCCCATATAACCCCCAGTACAGACAGCACCCACCTGGCTTTTGTTGCTGCCTCCTGTGAAGAGCAGGGATCCGGCCCATGGACAGTGAGGTGGGAGGAGGCAGATCAAGGCAGGTACATGCAGGAACCAGGAAGAGGAAAGCTGGCCTGTTACATGCAGTGGGTGAGTGTGATGGGCGGGGCCAGCCACAGTGATGCAGAGCCCTGGCAGCCAGGCTACAGTATGAGCTTCACAGGAAGCTGCTCTGCTCTCATTAGTTCCCCGACACTGCTCCTGCCACTCAGACTGCCCGGCTCCATACTGCACAAGACGGGCACCGCTACCCACAAACACGTGGTGCGGTGGCTGGCCATGACCTTTCCCTTGCAGCCCACCCTGCATTGCGGATTTTCAAGTAGGAGCTCGTAAAAACCGGGAGGGCTGGCAATGTGTGCGGGGCAGCGGGAGGCTCATTGAAATATCGGGAGCCTCCCGCTGATTACGGGACGGTAGGCAAGCCTGCTCCCCGCCATTTTCACTCCGGACTTGGAGAGTGAGGGAGACAGACCTCTGTCTCTCTCTGTGGGTGGTGGAATTGGGTGGGGTCAGTGTGTGCTCTCTAAGGGTGCTGTCCTGTCACTGTGGTGTCCCTGTGATGTTAAAGATGCTGTCCTGGCTGTCACTGGTGTTTCGTGTGCTGTTAGGGGTGCTGCAGCTGTACTTGGGTGTTGCTGTCCTGGCTGTCACTGTGCTGTACAGGGGCACTGTCATCCTGTATGCTGTGAAAATACAGGGGTGCTGACCCTGTCTTGTAAGCTGCAAAAATTCAGGGGTGCTGTGAAAATAAATGTACACTGGCCCTGTCATGTATGCTGTAAAAAATCAAGGTTGCAGTGGAAATAAATGTATGCTGTAAAAATTCAGGGGTGCTGTTAAAATAAATGTGCATTGGCCCTGTCATGTATGCTGTAAACATTCAGGGGTGCTGTGAATATAAATGGGTGCTGGCCCTGTCTTGTATGCTGTAAAATTACAGGGGTGTTGTGAAAATACAGGGGTGCTAGCACTGTCTTATATGCTGTAAAGATACAGGGGTGCTGTGAAAATATATGTACACTGGCCCTGTCTTGTATGCTGTAAAAATTCAGGGGTGCAGTGGAAATAAGTATACACTGACCCTGTCTTGTACACTGTAAAAATTCATGGGTGTTGTGAAAATAAATAGACACTGGCCCTGTCTTGTGTGCTGTAAAAATTCATGGGTGCAGTGGAAATAAATGTACACTGGCCCTCTCCTGTATGCTGTAAAAATACAGGGGTGCAGTGAAAATAAATGTACACTGGCCCTGTCTTGTATGCTGTAAAAATTCAAGGGTGCAGTGGAAATAAATATACACTGACCCTGTCTTGTACGCTCTAAAGATTCATGGGTGCGGTGAAAATAAATAGACACAGGCCCTGTCTTGTATGATGTAAAAAATCAAGGGTGCTGTGAAAATAAATAGATACTGGCCCTGTCTTGTATGCTGTAAAAATTCAGGGGTGCATAAAAATAAATGTACACTGGCCCTGTCTTGTATGCTGTAAAAAATCAGGGGTGCAGTCAGGCCCGGCCCGCCCGTTACGCGCGGTACGCGCACGGGTAAGGCGCCGCAGTGAAGAAGGCGCCGCCGGCAGCCTGGACCACGCGCCTCTCCTGCCTGCCGTCCTGCGGCTGCCCCTCAGTCTGGTCTCCGGCAGTGACGGCAGAGTGTATAACTCAAATCAGGTGCCGGTTCGTTAGCCAATCAGAGCTCGCGGACCGGCGCCTGATTTGAGATATACACGCTGCAGTCACCGCCGGAGACCAGACTGAGGGGCAGAGCGGCAGGCAGGAGAAGCGCGCGCTGTGCTCTCCACAAAGAAAACTGGCAGCAAAACGGTGAGCAGCACTGTGGGGGCATATGTCTATGTGGCACTGTGGGGGCATATGTGGCACTGTGGGGGCATGTCTGTATCTGGCACTGTGGGCACATGGCAATGTGGGGGCATATCTGTATCTTTCACTGTGGGGGCATGTCTGGCACTGTGGGCACATGGCACTGCGGGGGCATATCTTTATGTGGCACTGTGGGGTCATATGTGGCACTGTGGGGTCATATGTGGCACCGTGGGGGCATATCTGTATGTGGCACTGTGGGGTCATATGCGGCACTGTGGGGGCATATCTGTATCTGGCACTGTGGGGTCATGTGTGGCACTGTGGGGTCTTGTGTGGCACTGTGGGCACATGGCAATGTGGGGGCATATCTGTATCTGGCACTGTGGGGTCATATGTGGCACTGTGGGGGCATATCTGGCACTGTGGGGGCATATCTGTATCTGGCACTGTGGGGGTCATATGTGGCACTGTGGGGGCATATCTGGCACTGTGGGCACATGGCACTGTGGGGGCATATCTGTATGCGGCACTGTGGGGGCATATCTGGAACTGTGGGCACATGGCACTGTGGGGGCATATCTGTATCTGGCACTGTGGGGGCATATGTGGCACTGTGGGGGCATATCTAGCACTGTGGGCACATGGCACCCACTTTCTCCCTGTGACCCCAGCCTCCTCAGTCACCCACTATCTCCATCACCTCTGCCACCCAGTCACGCACTTTCTCCCTGTCACTGACAATCTCCCTGGACCCCTGGGTGTACTATTGTGTTGCCACGCCCCTTCCTTGTGAGACTACACCTCTTTTAAAAATTGATCCCATCAAGGGGCGCTAAATTCTAAATTCGCTTACCAAAAAAATTAAGCTCGGGCCGGCCCTGGGTGCAGTGAAAATAAATGTACACTTGCCCTGTCTTGTATGCTGTAAAAAATCAAGGGTGCAGTGGAAATAAATGTACACTTGTCCTGTCTTGTATGCTGTAAAAAAAAAGGTGTGCAGTGAAAAATAAATGTACACTGGCCCTGTCATGTATGCTGTAAAAAGTCAGGGGTGCAGTGAAAATAAATAGCACTGGCCCTGTCTTGTATGCTGTAAAAATTCAGGGGTGCTGTGAAAATAAATGTACACTGGCCCTGTCTTGTAAACTGTAAAAATTTATGGGTGCAGTGAAAATAAATGTACACTGGCCCTGTCTTGTATGCTGTAAAAATTCAGGGGTGCTGTGAAAATAAATGTACATTAGCCCTTCCTGTATGCTGTAAAAATACAGGGGTGCTGTGAATATAAACGGGTGCATGCCCTGTCTTTTATGCTGTAAAATTACAGGGGTGTTGTGAAAATACAGTGATGCTGGCACTGTCCTGTATGCTGTAAAAATAAAGGGGTGCTGTGAAAATAAATATCCACTGGCCCTGTCCTGTATGCTGTAAAAATACAGGGGTGCTGTGAATATAAAGTGGTGCTGGCCCTGTCTTGTATGCTGTAAAATTCAGGGGTGTTGTGAAAATACAGGGGTGCTGGCACTGTCCTGTATGCTGTAAAAATACAGGGGTACTGTGAAAATAAATGTACGCTGGCCCTGTTTTGTATGCTGGGAAAATTCAGGGGTGCTGTGAAAATAAAGGGGTACTGTTCTCTGTGCTGTAATAATAAAGGGGTGCTGTCCTATGAAATGGAGAACAAAAATTTGGAGGAAAAAATAGTGAAAGATCAGGAATCACTTCCAGGTCCTAGTACTAGTGCTGAAGCTGCTGCTGCCACCAGTCATGACATTGACAATGCAATTCCATCAACGTCATCTGCTAAGGCCAATGCCCAATGTCATAGAGGGTATGTAAAATCCAAGAAGCAAAAAATTAAGAACCAAAAGAAAAGAGAAATTATCTGATAAGAAACGTAAAATTGACAATATGCCATTCACAACACGAAGTGGCAAGGAAAGGCTAAGGCATTGGCCTTTATTCATGACCGGTGGTTCAGCTTCCCATGAAAATGGAAGTGCTCCTCCCTCTCGAAAAATGTAAAAAATTAAGCTTGTTAAAGCACAGGAAAAACAACTGTGTGTTCAGAGATATCACAAATCATCAAGGAGAGTACAAGTGTGTCCGTGGTTGCGATGTCTAGGCCTGACCTTCCCAAGACTGTATGGAAAGAGGAGGCTCCTACCACCATTTGCACGCCCCCCTGCAAGTGTTGGGAGGAGCACCGTCTGTCCAGTTGCTGATATTGAGATTGAGGATGTCACTGTAGAAGTACACCAGGATGAGGAGGATATTGGTGTAGCTGGCACTGAGGAGGAAGTTGACAATGAGGATTCTGATGGTGATGTGGTTTGCTTGAATAAGGCACCAGTGGAGACAGTTGTTAGCCATGGGATGAAAAAGCCCATTGTCATGTCTGGGTAAAATACCAAAAAAGCCACCTCTTCAGTGTGGAATTATTTCTTCACAAATCCGGACTACAGGTGTCAAGCCTTTTTCAATCCATAATAAGTAGGGGTAAGGACATTAACCACCTAGGAACATACTCCCTTATACGTCACCTGCAATGCATTCATCATAAGTCATTGTCAAGTTCAGAAACTTTCGGTAATTGCGAAGCAGTCCACTGACACCTAAATGACGTGGTTTGTTTGAATACTATTTCTCTGTGAGGATGAAGGATGTAAACACTGAAGGGGGGGAGAATCTGAGGATGAGGATGACATCTTGCCTGTGTAGAGCCAGTTTGTGAACGGAGAGATTAATTGCTTCTTTTTGGGTGGGAGCCCAAACAAACCAATCATTTCAGCCACAGTTGTGTGGCAGACCCTGTCGCTGAAATGATTGGTTTGTTAAATTGTGCATGTCCTGTTTATACAACATAAGGGTGGGTGGGAGGGCCCAAGGACAATTCCATCTTGTACGTCTTTTTTGTCTACCACATAATTCCAGGTGTGATGCCCTATATGGGGTGCTGCCCCTCTGCCCTATCAGTCCAGGGGTGCTGCCCCACTCCAGTTTAAGTCCAGGGGTGCTGTTGCCTGTCTGCTTTGCTGTGTAATTCTCTAGGGGTGCTGTCTATGCTGTAAAGTTCAAGGGTGCTGCCTATCTGCTGTAGTATAATTCCATGGGTGCTGCTGTACTTGATCCTAGATTTAAATTAGAGCCTAGAGCAGAATATGAAACAAGCTTCAACATCACAAACAAATTTCTGAAAACATATAGCCGCAAAGGTGGACATGGAAATTGCAATTTTGATGAAGTGTTTTCCATTGAGACCATATTTGTGACCAACGTCAGTCAGACTCAGAAGAGACAGAGGTGGTCATTCCGAGTTGTTCGCTCGCTAGCAGTTTTTAGCAGCCGTGCAAACGCTATGCCGCCTCCCACTGGGAGTGTATTTTAGCTTAGCAGAAGTACGAACGAAAGGATCGCAGAGCGGCTACAAAGTTTTTTTTGTACAGTTTTAGAGTAGCTCAAAACCTACTCAGCGCTTGCGATCACTTCAGACTGTTCAGTTCCTGTTTTGACGTCACAAACACGCCCTGCGTTCGCCCAGCCACACCTGTGTTTTTCCTGGCACGCCTGCGTTTTTTTGAACACTCCCTGAAAACGGTCAGTTGACACCCAGAAATGCCCACTTCATGTCAATCACTCTGCGGCCAGCAGTGCGACTGAAAAGCTTTGCTAGAACCTGTGTGAAACTACATCATTCGTTGTAGTAGTACGTCGCGCGTGCGCATTGCGCTGCATACGCATGCGCAGAAGTGCCATTTTTTTGCCTCATCGCTGCACAGTGAACGAATGCAGCTATCGAACAACTCGAAATGACCACCAGAATCATAATCCAGTGCAACTGCTGGAGAAAACTAGATTTTCCAAACACACCTACAGTATGTCTATATGTCTGACATATATTTCCAGGGGTGCCCTGTCTGAACTCGTTCATCTGTCTTCTAGTGCGCACTGTGTACCCAGCATTTGAGAGCGGTTCTTCTCAAATATTTCATGTTAGGGACTCACTCAAATGAATGGCTCCAATTAGTCAACTATAATTTTGATTTATTATTATTAATGTTTCACATTTTGGGATTATTTATTTACAAGATGCACATTTGTTGTACAGGGTTCTTTTCCTAAGAGCTGCGTAGGGTTATCGCAAGACCTCGCGGTGTTAGAACAGAGTTTCAGTGATCTTGCATTGCATCAGCTTTCCATTGCACTGCAGCACTAGATGGGCCAGGAGCTCCTGTGAGGCACAGTTACTGAATAAGGCCCAGTATGGAGTCTCATGGTGGCTTACAGCCAGGAAGCTGTCTGACAAAAAAGAAATAATAGAGGTGGATGGTTGCGCTGTAAGGATTTGTGCAAGCCTGGGGGTAGTCTGGGAGTTCCCTGCAAACTCCAAACAGTAAAAATGCACTAAAAATGGTAAAGTGACTACTCCCACTTTGGCGCTAATCCAATGCTACACTTTTTGCAGGAACTTCTATTTTCTCAATAAAATGTAATGTACCGGCTTGATGTAAATAAAATATAAATTTAATACTACACAATGATTAAAAGTGAGACAAAAACAGAACCCAACATGGGAAACAGAGTCCTACCAAGATGATAATCGGAGCCGCAGGTGTTATGAATGCAAGGTATTTCCCGGGAACAATACCCTGCATGTGGCTCCGTCAGGTGTGTTCCCCAGTGGTCCCTTTCACAGTCAAGGATGTCCAGAAGCACAGGAAAGTACTGGAAAGCAGGTGCCGACACGTTTCGGGACATCAAAGTCCCTTTTTCAAGGCTGTATGAGGAAGATGTCTGGTTTGCCAAACTGAGGCATGATGTGGGCACTGAGGTTAGCATTGCTTCCTCCCACAGTCCTACTTATAGTATGAAATAAGTTTAGACTGTAGAGTGGTAAGCTCCACTAGGGCAGGGGCTCAACAACATAAAATTCACTGCACAATCCTGCTTAGTACTGTACCAAACCTACCCAAACTCAACTTGCCCCATCCGGGGCTGTTGTGGGTGGTCAGGAGGAACTGCTAAAACATCTAAGGGGCTGCTTTATTTAAAAACAAAATATGAATAAAATAAATAAGACACA
Source organism: Pseudophryne corroboree (assembly GCF_028390025.1). Lineage (NCBI taxonomy): Eukaryota > Metazoa > Chordata > Amphibia > Anura > Myobatrachidae > Pseudophryne > Pseudophryne corroboree. Next base: position 250,403,317 of record NC_086451.1, on the reverse strand, counting down.
CAGGTATGCTCACATGCGTTTAACTGGGACACACAGGTATGCTCACATGGGTGGGAGGTCCCAAGGACAATTCCATCTTGCACCTCTTTTTTTTCTTTGCATTATGTGCTCCTCAGGGCCTAGTTTTTAAAACTGCAATCCTGTCTGCCACCGCAGTGCCACTCCTAGATGGGCCAGGTGTTTGTGCCACCCACTTGTGTCGCTTAGCTTAGTCATCCAGCTACCTCAGTGCAACCTTTTGGCCTAAAAACAATATTTTGAGGTGTGAGGTGTTCAGAATAGACTGGAAATGAGTGGAAATGCATGTTATTGTGGTTAATAATACTGCAGGATCAAAAATACCCCCAAATTCTGTGATTTTAGCTGTTTTTATGTTTTGTTTTTTCAAAAAACATCCAGATCCAAAACCAAAACCATAACCTGAAAGGGTGGTTTTGGCAAAATCAATCCAGATTCAAAACCAAAACACAAAACCCGAAAAGTGTCCGCTGCACATCTCTAATATAGACAGGTGTGTGCCTTTCCAAATCATGTCCAATCAACTGAATTTACCACAGGTGGACTCCAATTAAGCTGTAGGAACATCTCAAGGATGATCAGTGGAAACAGGATGCACCTGAGCTCAATTTTGAGCTTCATGGTAAAGGCTGTGAATACTTATGTATACTGTATGTGATTTCTTACTTTTTTATTTTTACTAAATTTGCGAAAATCTCAAAATATATTTTTTTTCAAGTTGTTATTATGGGGTATTGTGTGTAGAATTTTAAGGGTAAAAATTAATTTATTCAATTTTGGAACAAGTCTGTAACATAACAAAATGTGGAAAAAGTGAAGCACTGTGAACACTTTCCGGATGCACTGTATACAATATGCCAAAATGGATCCTTTCTTCAGGGGTTTTCTGTCTCATGCATATTTTTATATTTATTTAAAATTAGATTGAATATTGAAAATGTTTTCACAAGACGAGAAAATGTAAATCTTGATTGTTGTTTTGGTCTGAATTAACCCTGTATGCCTTCAGCCACTCTAGATAAATGAGAACTGGTGTGTCTTTCATTTAGTAATATCCACTTTGTTTGCGTGGTATCACAAGCAGAAACTTTGGCTAACGTAATTAGATGCTGTGTAACAGAGTCCCACGCTCTTTGCGTCGTCTAACACTGAATATTCCTCTCTGATGTAAATTGAATTATTGGGACCTTACAGGCATTTAGCTCGGAGTCAGTGGGGGGTCTTTTTCTCTCCCAATTGATTTGTTTTGGGTATTTGTGGGAAATAAGTGGATTTTGCTATCTTTCTGCCTTCCAGTATATGAACTGTGAACCATAATGTAAGACAGTGTCTTCTCTGCGTAGAGTAAAAGTCTGTGTCATCATCATGCTGTTGTCACCTTAGGTTAGTTTTAGCCCTGGGCTTATTACTTTGCTTAATTGTCACAATAATGCATTAATGAATGCCTAGTTTACAATTCAATCATCTGATGTTTGGTTTAATAGTGAAATACGCAACATGTTAACAACGTTTCATTAGTTTCAGTTCAGGTTCTGTAAAAACGTGTAATGTACTTAACAGTTTACTCTTTTCACCTTGTTCAGACACACAGGAGAGTAATTGCAGTAACAATACAAGCAGTTTGCAGGACATTTTGTATACTAAGAGATACACAGGTGTGACAAGCATTTCTAATGTATTTCACTGTTGCTGGCAGGCTAACTGGGTTTATTCAAGACTAACGCAAGGAGAATTTTCAGATGAGAGGAATATTACATTTGAGCAACATCTTTGCAATACATCTTCATGTCTGGGTAGCTGTATTTGTGTAACCCAGTTGCACCTTTCTCCTTGCCAATGGTGTAGCAGTAAGCAACACACCAAACTCCAGGCACACCACGGGTTCATGGCTGCAGAATAACCTGTACAGGAGTGAGGACTGCACAGTGATAGAGACTTATGGGGCCCCAATACCTAATAACGAGATCATACCGGTGCTGCTACATGATCAGATGTTGCATCACATCTGCTTCTTGTCTCTCTTCTATGCATATTATTACCAGTCCTATAAATTATGTTAAGATTAAATTTTCAATGTTATTTGGCCTTTAGCTGTTACATGGACTTACCCCAGCCTGGGAAATAAAAGTCTTTCATTAGATTCAATATACACATGATGACCCTTAAATGAAACCATAGATATACACAAATAATAAGATTTTAAACCTACCGGTAAATCTTTTTCTCCTAGTCCGTAGAGGATGCTGGGGACTCCGTAAGGACCATGGGGTATAGACGGGCTCCGCAGGAGACATGAGCACCTATAAAGAACTTTTAGTATGGGTGTGCACTGGCTCCTCCCTCTATGCCCCTCCTCCAGACCACAGTTAGAGAACTGTGCCCAGAGGAGATGGACAATACGAGCAAAGGATTTTGTTAATCTAAGGGCAAGATTCATACCAGCCCACACCAATCATACCATATAACCTGGAATACCCAAAACCAGTTAACAGTATGAACAAACAACAGCATAGGTCCAAAACCGATTCCAACTGTAACATAACCCTTATGTAAGCAATAACTATATACAAGTCTTGCAGATTTTCCGCACTGGGACGGGCGCCCAGCATCCTTTTCGGACTAGGGGAAAAAGATTTACCGGTAGGTTTCAAATCTTATTTTCTCTTACGTCCTAGAGGATGCTGGGGACTCCGTAAGGACCATGGGGTTTATACCAAAGCTCCCAATCGGGTAAGAGAGTGCGGATGACTCTGTAGCACGGACTGAGCAAATGCTAGGTCCTCATCAGCCAGTGTATCAAACTTGTAGAATGTAGCAAAAGTGTTTGAGCTCGACCAAGTCGCCGCTCGGTAAAGCTGTAATGCCGAGACGCCTCAGGCAGCTGCCCAAGAAGAGCCCACCTTCCTAGTGGAATGGGCCTTTACTGAATGTGGTAACGGCTATCCAGCCGTAACATAAGCCTGCTGAATCGTGTTACAGATCCAGCGAGCAATAGTCTGCTTTGAAGCAGGCGCGCCAATCTTGCTGGCTGCATACAGGACAAAATGAGCCTCTGTTTTCCTAATTCTAGCCGTCCTGGCTACATAAATCTTTAAGGCCCTGACTACATCCAGGGACATGGAATCCTCCAAGTCACTCGTAGCCACAGGCACCACGATAGGTTGGTTCATATGAAATGAAGACACCGCCTTAGGTAAAAATTGAGGACGAGTCCTCAATTCTGCTCTATCCACATGAAAAATCAAGTAGGGGCTCTTGTGAGACAATGCCGCCAATTCAGACACCCGCCTTGCCGAAGCTAAGGCCAATAACATGACCACCTTCCAGGTGAGAAATTTCAACTCAACCATTTTAAGGGGTTCAAGCCAGTGTGACTTAAGGAACTGTAACACCACGTTCAGGTCCCATGGCGCCACTGGGGCCACAAAAGGAGGCTGGATGTGTAGCACTCCCTTCACAAACGTCTGAACTTCTGGAAGAGAAGCCAATTCCTTCTGGAAGAATATCGATAAGGCCGAAATCTGTACCTTAACAGAGCCTAACTTCAGGCCCATATCCACTCCTGTCTGTAGAAAGTGGAGAAAACGGCCCAGGTGGAAATCTTCCGTAGGAGCATTCTTGGCTTCACACCAAGATACATACTTCCTCCAGATACGGTGATAATGTTTCGCCATCACCTCCTGCCTAGCCTTTATTAGAGTAGGAATGACCTCCTCCGGAATACCCTTCTCAGCTAGGATCCGGCGTTCAACCGCCATGCCGTCAAACGTAACCGCGGTAAGTCTTGGAACGTGCAGGGTCCCTGCTGTAACAGGTCCTCCCTTAGCGGAAGAGGCCAAGGATCTTCTGCAAGCATCTCCTGAAGATCTGAGTACCAGGCCCTTCGAGGCCAGTCTGGAACAATGAGTGTTGTCTGTACTCTTTTCCGTCTTATGATCCTCAACACCTTTGTGATGAGAGGCAGAGGAGGAAACACATAGACCGACTGGAACACCCATGGCGTTACCAGAGCGTCTACTGCTATTGCCTGAGGGTCCCGGGACCTGGCACAGTACCTCCGAAGCTTCTTGTTGAGGCGTGACGCCATCATGTCTATTTGAGGAACTCCCCAGAGACCCGTTATCTCTGCAAAGACTTCTTGATGAAGTCCCCACTCTCCTGGATGGAGATCGTGTCTGCTGAGGAGGTCTGCTTCCCAGTTGTCCACTCCCGGGATGAAGACAGCTGACAGAACGCTTACGTGATTTTCCGACCAGCGAAGAATCCTGGTGGCTTCCGCCATCGCGACTCTGCTCCTTGTCCCGCCTTGGCGGTTCACATGAGCCACGGCTGTGACATTGTCTGATTGAATCAGAACCGGTAGGTTGCGAAGAAGACCCTCCGCTTGTCGAAGGCCGTTGTATATGGCCCTTAATTCCAGCACGTTGATGTGCAGACAGGACTCCTGGCTTGACCATAGTCCTTGAAAGTTTCTTCCTTGGGTGACTGCTCCCCATCCTCGGAGGCTCTCGTCCGTGGTTACCAGAACCCAGTCCTGAATGCCGAACCTGCGACCCTCTAGAAGGTTAGTACTTTGCAGCCACCAAAGGAGAGACACCCTGGCCCTGGGGGACAGTGTTATTTTCTGATGTATTTGTAGATGGGACCCGGACCACTTGTCCAGAAGGTCCCATTGAAACGACCTCGCATGGAACCTGCCGAAGGGAATGGCCTCGTAGGCTGCCACCATTTCCCCCAGAACTCGAGTGCATTGATGAACTGACACTCTTTTTGGCTTTAGCAGGTCTCTGACCATGTTCTGGAGGTCCTGGGCTTTTTCCAATGGGAGAAAAACCTTCTTTCGTTCCGTGTCTAGTATCATGCCTAGGAACGATAGTTGAGTTGTTGGAACCAACTGTGACTTTGGCAGATTGAGAATCCAACTATGTTGCTGGAGCACTCTCAGAGAGAGTGACACGTTCTTCAGTAATTGATCTTTTGATCTCGCCTTTATCAGGAGATCGTCCAAGTATGGGATAATTGTGACTCCTTGCCTGCGCAGGATCACCATCATTTCCGCCATTATCTTGGTGAAAATCCTCGGGGTCGTTGAAAGCCCAAACGGCAATGTCTGAAACTGGAAATGACAATCCTGTACCGCGAATCTCAGGTACTCCTGATGAGCGGGATATATGGGGACATGAAGGTAAGCATCCCTTATGTACAGTGACACCATAAAATCCCCCCCTTCCAGGCTGGCTATTACAGCTCGGAGTGATTCCATCTTGAATTTGAAACGTTTCAAGTACAGATTTAGGGATTTTAGATTTAAAATGGGCCTGACCGAACCATCGGGCTTCGGGACCACAAAGAGTGTCGAATAGTACCCTTTTCCCAAAGAGAGTCGAATAGGGAACCCTGATAATCACTTGCTGTTGAACAGCGTTTGAATTGCCGCTAACACTACTTCCCGCTCTGGGGTAGAAGCTGGTAAGGCCAACTTGAAAAATGGGCGTGGGGGCACCTCTTCGAATTCCAGCTTGTAGCCTTGGGAAACTATCTCCATAGCCCAAGGATCTACGTCTGACCGAACCCAGACCTGGCTGAAGAGTCGAATGCGTGCCCCCACCGGTGCGGACTCCCGCAGGGGAGCCCCAGCATCATGCGGTGGATATTGTAGAAGCCGGGGAGGACTTCTGTTCCTGGGAACTCGCCGCGGCAGGTGTTCTTTTCCCTCTACCCTTACCTCTGGCATGGAAGGAGGAGCCCCGACCTCTTCTGGGCTTTTGCGACCGAAAGGACTGCATCTGATACTGTGGAGTTTTCTTTTGCTGTTGGGGAACAAAAGGTAAAAAAGTAGATTTACCTGCAGTAGCTGTGGAAACCAGGTCCGCGAGCCCATCCCAAACAACACATCACCCTTATAGGGTAAAACCTCCATATGCTTTTTTGAATCCGCATCACCCGTCCATTCGCAGGTCCATAAGGATCGTCTCGCTGAAATAGCCATGACATTGGCTCTGGAACCCAACAATCCAATGTCTCTTTGAGCGTCTCTCATATATAAGACTGCGTCTTTAATATGTGCTAAAGTTAGCAAAATAGTATCCCTATCTAGGGTATCAAGGTCAGCTGACAGGGTATCTGTCCAAGCTGCTACTGCACTACATACCCATGCCGACGCAATTGCCGGTCTAAGTAAAGTACCAGTATGTGTATAAATAGACTTTAATGTAGTCTCCTGCCTGCGGTCCGCAGGGTCCTTGAGGGCCGCTGTATCTGGAGACGGCAGCGCCACCTTCTTGGACAGGCGTGTTAGAGCCTTGTCCACTATTGGAGAGGATTCCCAACATGCCCTGTCCTGTGTAGGGAAAGGGTACGCCATAAGAACCCTTTTGGGCAGTGCCGTAACTAGGCATTTTAGCGCTGTGTGCAAGAAACGGCACTGGTGCCCCCACCTTATGGAAAACATGGGCAGTGCGCGCCGTAGGCGAGCGCAAAAAAACATAGGGGCGTGGCTTCATGGGGAAAGGGTGTGGCCACAAAATAATACCAATTCATACTACGGTGCACAGTAGTCTCCATTATTCAAATTACACCGCACAGTAGCGCCACTACACCAGGTAGAGCCCCTTTAACACATTACGGCAGACAGCGTCCCCCTTTTTACACATTACGGCAGACAGCGTCCCCCTTTTTATACATTACGGCAGACAACGTCCCCCTTTTTACACATTACGGCAGACAGCATCCCCCTATTTACGGAGTATGGGAGCGGGGAGGACCCGCCAATATGCCCCACCCGCAAGCCGCCTCAGCTCCACTGTACGGAGATAGAGGTGATGGGGAAAAAGAGATGCGAGTTAGTGGATGACAGGAGAGAGGTGACGGCCGGGGAGAAGCACTAGGTGAAAAGCAGTGGGAAAATGCATTAATTGACAAAAGAAACACATTAATATGCCACTTTCCCCCCCCAGCATACATTAATATGCCACTCCCCAGCACACATTTATATGGGTGGTCTTCAGTATGCCGACTGACGGGATCCCGGCGCACAGTACACCGGCGCCGGGATCCCGACAGCCGGCATACCGACAATTGTTCTCCCTCGTGGAGGTCCACGACCCCCCTGGAGGGAGAATAAAATAGCGTGGTGCGCACAGCACGTCACCGTGCCCATAGCGTGGCGAGCCCGCAAGAGGCCCATTTGCGCTTGCCACACTGTCGGTTAGCCGCCGGTCGGGCTCCCAGCGCCGGTATGCTGGTCGCCGGGAGCCCGTCCGCCGGCATACCATAGTGAACCCCATTTATATATCATTCCCCCTCTTTCCCAGCACACATTTATATACCATGCCCCCCCATTCCCCAGCACACATTTATATACCATTCCCCCCCTTCCCCAGCACACATTTATATACCATCCCCCCCCCCCTTCCCCAGCACACGTTTATATACCAGTCTCCTCCCCTTCCCCAGCACACATTTATATACCAGTCCCCCCCCCCTTCCCCAGCACACATTTATATACCATTCCCCCCCCTTCCCCAGCACACATTTATACACCAGCCCCCCCCTTCCCTAGCACACATTTATATACCAGTCCCCCCCCCCTTCCCCAGCACACATTTATATACCATCCCCTTCCTCCCTCCCACCCTTAGCACACAATAATATATCAGTTTCCCCATGTGTGTCAGCAGCAGCATTTACCTGACTGTCTGCTCCTCCAGTAGGTATGGCTGCCTGCTAGATCTGCTGGGCTGGCTGCGCTGCTCCTCTTCTCATGTGTGAAGGATCCTCCAGTGCAGTCACATGTGCACACGTGACTTCCTGTTCCTGCCTAACGAGGAAGCAGGCACAGCAGAGCATCGTTGTCTGCCCGACTTCTGCAGTCTCAGCAAAGTGCAGCATGTGGCTGCAAAGGAAAAATAAAGGTGCCCGGGCCCCGCGGAATGTCCACTGATGGGAGGGGGTGAGGGAGCAGGCACCTGCTGAAGACTGCAGACTCTTTAGTGACAGGGGGAGGGAAGGGGGGGGGTGGACGCGACGCTGCTGCCTGTCTGTCATCCGGATTGACAGGTGCAGCAGGGAGGTGGGAGGGCCCTGAAACCGGAGATCAGACTGAGGAGCCTTCTGTTTATGCTGCCAGTGCCGCCGCTGCTTGTCAGTGTGACAGGGTGCGGCAGCTGGCAGCAATACTAGAAAGCCAGGTGTAGCAGAGTGGAGAGAGCGCCTTTGATGTGCGGCGCCTCCCTGCATTGCTGAGCGGGTAGCGCCGGCACTGTGGGCTGCGGCTGGGCAATGGGGCTGTACGGAGCTCTGATGCTCCGTACAGTGTTAAACAGGGCCGTGACTGTGCGCTCCCCAGGGCTCTGCGCTGTGTGCGAGGCCCCTCTCGCACACACCTAGTTACGGCCCTGCTTTTGGGAATCTGCAGTCTCTTATCTGGAGATTCCCAAGCTTTTTCAAATAACTCATTAAGTTCATGAGATGGAGGAAAGTTTACCACAGGTTTCTTTTCCTTATACATGCGCACCCTCATGTCGGGAACAGAGGGGTCGTCTGTGATATGCAAAACATCTTTTATTGCAATAATCATATACTGAATAGTTTTTGCCACCCTAGGGTGCAATCTAGCATCATCATAGTCGACACTGGAATCAGAGTCCGTGTCGGTATCTGTGTCCACAATTTGTGACAAGGGACGCTTTTGAGACCCTGACGGGCCCTGTGAGTCGGTCCAATCCATGGATTGACCCCCTGATATTTCCCTGGATTCTGCTTTGTCTAGCCTCTTATGCAATGATGCTACACTTGCATTTAACATATCCATCCATACCTGAGTCGGTACTACCGACGGGGACACACCACTCATCTCCTCCACCTCCTCCTTTGATAAGCCTTCCGCTTCAGACCTGCTGACATGCACGTACCGACCCCCCACACACACAGGGATATAACTATACGGGGACAATTCCCCAACCAGGCCCTTTGGAGAGACAGAGAGAGAGTATGCCAGCACACACCCAGCGCCAAACTGACACTGGAAAATCCAGATAGCGCTTTTATATATAATGCCAATGATATTCCCACTCACTGCGCTTGAAATGTGCCCCCCTCCTCTTTTTTAAAGCCCTCTGATGTGTTCAGCAGGGGAGAGTACGGGGAGCCAGCGTTCCCTGCAGCTTCTGTGGAGAAAATGGCGCTGGTTAGTGCTGAGGGATCAAGCTCCGCCCCCACCAGCGGCGGGCTTCGGTCCCGCTTCAATTTAATAAAAATGGCGGGGGATCGTCTATTTGCTACCTCCGCAGCCTAATATATATATTTGTGCCAAAAATTAGGTTTATTGCTGCCCAGGGCGCCCCCCCTGCGCCCTGCACCCATCTGTGCCTGTGTGTGTTGTGTGGGAGCAATGGCGGCGCAGCGTTACCGCTGCGCGCTTACCTCATGAAGATCTGAAGTCTTCTGCCGCCTTGAAGTCTTCTTTTCTTCTCATACTCACTCGGCTTCTATCTTCCGGCTCTGCAAGGAGGACGGCGGCGCGGCTCCGGGACGAACCCCAGGGTGAGACCTGTGTTCCGACTCCCTCTGGAGCTAATGGTGTCCAGTAGCCTAAGAAGCAGATCCTATCATTTAAGTAGGTCTGCTTCTCTCTCCTCAGTCCCACGATGCAGGGAGTCTGTTGCCAGCAGTGCTCCCTGAAAATAAAAAATCTAACAAAATTCTTTTACACAGAAAACTCAGGAGAGCTCCCTGTAATGCACCCTATCTCCTCTGGGCTCAAGATCTGAACTGTTATGCACACCAGTGCCTGCAGGAATGTACTGGTGTTTGAACTGTTATGCACACCAGTGCCTGCAGGAATGTACTGGTGTCTGAACGGATAGGGAAACAAAACAAATGAACTCACAGACAGACTGGGGAATATGACATTATGTACACAGAAGGTGATAGGGTAACAAAATAAACACAAAGTGAACAGAGAAGCCCAGAGGCTAAGAAACTGCAAGATGTTGTGTTTTTATACGTAGAGAACCCGAAATGCTGTTGCTAAGGGCAACAGCAAAACCCTAAAGGGTTACCAACGGGTGTGGCAGTAAACTCCTTGGTCAGAGATGGAATGATAGACACAAGGAGAGTCTCCACAATCCTAATCCTCACTTGCAGTGCACAGGTTCAGCTTACTGCCACTAAACTGACACCTGAACTCCTTGCACAGTGAGACAGGATTTAGGCAGGCAAATCTGAGAATACAGCCGCAAACTTGCTAAGTTCACAGAGTAGCAAAAGAACCCCAGCAAGTTAAACGACTGACTCCAGTCTTACTGCTAGGTCTGGATTGGCAGAGTGTAGTACCAAACCCCCAGGCCTATTTGCAGTAAGCAACAACAAATACAAAGCTACACAGTACTGGCTAACTTTCAGGAACTGACTAACCAACAAAGATTCAGCAGCATCTGCTTAACCTGAGAAGAGGCCTTATATAGCAGGTGCTGTCCACGCCCCACTCAGACCTCACAGACTGTGAGCACAAAAACCAGCACCGGATCCCCTGCCGTGCACAGAGCCTGTAACCACTGCACAGCAAAAGACCCGAACCGGAGTATCAGCTGCGCTCAGGTTACTCTGCTAGCACTTGTCTCCCGGTTGCCTTGACGACGTGGCAGCACAGGGCAGGAGACCCTAACAGTACCCCCCTCTGACGAGGGGTCAAAGAACCCATACCACCGGGTTTATCGGGGAACTGCGAGAAGAAAGAGCGTATCAGTCTGGGGGCATGAAGATCACAACTGCGCACCCACGACCACTCCTCCGGGCCATACCCCTTCCAGTGCACCAAAAATGACAGCCGACCCCGAACCATCTTGGAGTCAAGAATCCTTTCAACAACAAACTTCCTCTGGCCACGTATCAGAAGAGGGGAAGGTCTTCCACTGGAAGAAGGATTACTAATCGCCCGTTTTAAAAGGGAACAATTAAATGTTTTATTGATACCCAAAGAACGGGGCAGATCTAACTGAAATGCCACCGGATTGATAACCCTGGTGATCTTATAGGGGCCGATGAACCGGGGGCCTAACTTATGAGATGGCTGTCTCAACTTCAAATTCTTGGTAGACAACCAGACGAAGTCTCCTAATTTGAAGCTGCAGGGTCTTTTCCGCTTATCAAAAACCCTTTTGGTCACTAATGACACAGACACAAGGGCTTTCTTCACTTTCCTCCAAATACCTCTAAGGACCGAAACCACAGAGGAACCACCAGGCGTGGAGTCCAGGGGGTCAAAAGAATTGGCCTTAGGATGATGCCCATACACACAATGGAAGGGAGAGATCCCTGTAGCAGAGTGAGCCGCGTTGTTATAGGCAAACTCCGCCATGGACAGATGAGCAACCCAGTCAGTCTGACACTTGGAGACATAACACCTGAGGAACTGCTCCAAGAACTGGTTCACCCTTTCAGTCTGCCCATTAGACTGCGGATGGCAGCCTGACGACAAGCTGATAGAAATCTGGAGATCGGAACAAAATGCCCTCCAGAATTTGGCCACAAACTGGGATCCGCGGTCAGAGACCACATCAAGTGGCAACCCGTGAAGACGCACAACATGCAGCATAAATAATTCAGACAGGCGTCTGGCCGATGGCAGCCCAACCAGTGGAACGAAGTGCGCCATCTTCGAAAACCTGTCAACGACAACCCAGATGGCTGTCATCCCCGAGGATTTGGGCAAGTCCACCACAAAATCCATTGAAATGTGGGTCCATGGCTTAGATGGGATAGAGAGTGGATGTAATGGGCCAACAGGAACCCCTCTAGGAGTCTTATTTCGGGCACAGATGTCACATTCCCGAACCCACTGATCCACATCCTTAGCCACCGAGGGCCACCACACCGCCCTAGATAGCAACTCCCGAGTTCTGGCAATACCCGGGTGACCTGCCGACTTCTTGGCATGGAATTCCAGGAACACTCGCTGTCTTAACCTAGGAGGCACAAACAAAAGACCTACCGGAAGGTCTGGAGGAGCCTGTTCCTGTGCTCTAAGGACTAATGATAAGAGGTCCTGGGTAATGCCCACTTTAATACATGATGGGGACACAATGGGCAACGGCTCCTCGGTGGTCTCCTGGATTGGAGCAAAACTCCGCGAGAGCGCATCAGCCTTGATGTTTTTTGACCCAGGGCGATATGTTATCAAAAAATTAAAGCGAGCAAAAAACAAAGCCCATCGTGCCTGCCTGGCATTGAGACGCTTCGCTGACTCTAAATATGCCAGATTCTTATGGTCGGTGAGAATTGAGACCACAAACTTAGCCCCCTCAAGCCAGTGTCTCCACTCCTCGAGTGCATCCTTAATAGCCAACAATTCCCGGTTACCCACGTCATAATTCATCTCGGCAGGCGAACATTTACGGGAAAAGTAAGCACAGGGATGAAGGCGATTATCAGACACTCCCATCTGAGAGAGCACTGCCCCAATACCCATCTCAGAGGCATCCACCTCCACCACAAAAGGACGCTCTGGATCTGGGTGTCGCAGCACCTTGGCCGATACAAATGCCCTTTTGAGACGGGCAAAAGCCGCTTTAGCCTCACAAGACCAGTGAGCAACATCCGCCCCTTTCTTAGTGAGTGCCACCAAGGACGCCACTATAGACGAAAATCCAGCGATAAATCGTCTATAAAAATTTGCAAAGCCCAGGAAACGCTGAAGCGCCTTCAAACTAGTGGGCTGCACCCAATCCAGGACTGCCTGTACCTTGGAACCCTCCATTTGGAAACCTTCTGGGGAGATAATATATCCTAGAAATGCGATTTGCTGAACTTCAAATTCGCACTTCTCCAGCTTCGCCCCAAGCCGGTGGTCTCTGAGTTTCTGGAGGACTAAGCGTACATGCTTCCGATGTTCCTCCAGGGAATGGGAGAAGATTAGGATGTCATCTAAGTATACAACTAAGAATCTATCCAAATATTCCCTGAGTACATCATTCATGAAATCCTGGAAGACTGCCGGGGCATTACAGAGCCCAAAAGGCATCACCAAATATTCATAATGCCCTGAGTGGGTATTAAAGGCAGTCTTCCATTCATCCCCCTCTCTTATTCGGATTAGATTGTACGCACCGCGTAGGTCAATCTTAGAAAAAATGGTGGCAGTACGAAGCTGGTCAAACAAGACCGAAATGAGAGGCAGTGGGTATGAGTTTTTAATCGTGATACGGTTCAATTCCCTGAAGTCGATGCAGGGTTGCAACGAACCGTCCTTTTTACCCACGAAGAAGAACCCTGACCCAACTGGAGACTGTGAAGGTCTGATAAATCCCTTAGCCAAGTTCTCCTGAATGTACTCTGCCATAGCCTGAGTCTCAGGACGTGACAGTTAGTACAACCTGCTCTTGGGAAGCTTAGCATTTGGCAACAAATCAATGGCACAGTCATAGGGGCGATGGGGAGGTAGTACCTCTGCAACTTTTTTGGAGAACACGTCCGCAAAATCTGCATAACACCCTGGCAATCCTGGCAAACTTAGCTGCGAGAGCCTGACTGGAAGGCTCAAGCAACTCCTGAAACAATCAGTACCCCAACTAAGAATCTCCCCAGAGACCCAGTCAAATTGAGGATTGTGGGCCCTTAACCAGGGTAACCCCAACACCAATGGGGCAAAAGTACAGACAGTCACATAAAAGAACAATTTTTCAGAGTGTGTGGCTCCAATAAACAAAGAAATCTGGCTAGTGCAAGAGGTAATTTTACCTTGGGATAATGGTTCCCCGTTTAACCCACAAATCTCAATTTCCGATGCCAAGGGTACTAAGGGAACAGAGTGTTTCAGGGCGAATTGGCGGTCCATAAAAACCCCGTCGGCCCCACTGTCCACAAAGGCCTCAGTCTTGACAGTTTGACCGAGGATCTTCAAGGTCACCGGAATGATAAAAGTCTTCTTGGGAAATTCTGACTTCTGGCCTGACAGGATATTTCCCATCACCCTCAGGCCCTGAAGTTTTCCGGCTTTTCTGGGCATGATACTACCACATGACCTTTATTCCCACAGTACAAACACAACCCCTGCTGTCTCCTCCGCGTCTTCTCACGCGAGGAGAGGCGGGTAGCCCCAATCTGCATAGGCTCCTCGGAAAATTCCTTAGAGTCTGAGGTTCCCTTGGGAAAGAAGGAAACCTCGGTCTCCCTTTCAAGCCTACGCTCTCTCAGCCGTCTATCCACCCGGATGGATAACTGCATGAGCTGATCCAAGCTATCAGGCAAGGGATATTGTACCAGTTGGTCTTTTATCTGGTTAGAAATACCTCTTCGGTACTGGTGTCTCAGGGCTGGGTCATTCCACTGGGTATCATGGGCCAACCTCCGAAACTCCGTACAGTAAACCTCAACTGGCCTTCGACCTTGCTTAAGGATCGAAATCTTAGCCTCGGCTGAGGCCGTCTTGTCAGGGTCATCATACAACATGCCCAGGGCCGTAAAAAAAGCATCAACACTTTTAAGCGACGGACAGTCAGGCTGCAACCCATATGCCCAGACCTGTGGGTCTCCTTGTAGCAAGGAAATCACTATGCCCACCCGCTGAATCTCCGACCCAGAAGACTGAGGCCTAAGCCGGAAGTATAGCTTGCAGCTCTCCTTGAAACAAAAGAACTGCGAGCGATCTCCAGAAAAACGATCCGGGAGATTTACTTTCGGCTCCTTAACCCCTGAAGGTGCTGCTGCTGCGGGAGCTCCGCCAGCGGCCTGGGAGGTGTGCATTTTAATGGACAAATCATTAAATTGTCGAGTCAGGACCTGCACCTGATCGACCACCTGTTGCAACGTATTTTGAGGGGTATGCTCCATATTCCCACAAAATTTCAACAGGAGTATTAGGCTGCTGAATATGTTATGCACACCAGTGCCTGCAGGAATGTACTGGTGTCTGAACTGTTATGCACACCAGTGCCTGCAGGAATGTACTGGTGTTTGAACTGTTATGCACACCAGTGCCTGCAGGAATGTACTGGTGTCTGAACGGATAGGGAAACAAAACAAATGAACTCACAGACAGACTGGGGAATATGACATTACGTACACAGAAGGTGATAGGGTAACAAAATAAACACAAAGTGAACAGAGAAGCCCAGAGGCTAAGAAACTGGGTGTCTCCCTAGTATTAGTAATGCTCAGATGGAAAAAGCAAGATGTTGTGTTTTAATACGTAGAGAACCCGAAATGCTGTTGCTAAGGGCAACAGCAAAACCCTAAAGGGTTACCAACTGGTGTGGCAGTAAACTCCTTGGTCAGAGATGGAATGATAGACACAAGGAGAGTCTCCACAATCCTAATCCTCACTTGCAGTGCACAGGTTCAGCTTACTGCCACTAAACTGACACCTGAATTCCTTGCACAGTGAGACAGGATTTAGGCAGGCAAATCTGAGAATACAGCCGCAAACTTGCTAAGTTCACAGAGTAGCAAAATAACCCCAGCAAGTTAAACGACTGACTCCAGTCTTACTGCTAGGTCTGGATTGGCAGAGTGTAGTACCAAATCCCCAGGCCTATTTGCAGTAAGCAACAACAAATACAAAGCTACACAGTACTGGCTAACTTTCAGGAACTGACTAACCAACAAAGATTCATCAGCATCTGCTTAACCTGAGAAGAGGCCTTATATAGCAGGTGCTGTCCACGCCCCACTCAGACCTCACAGACTGTGAGCACAAAAACCAGCACCGGATCCCCTGCCGTGCACAGAGCCTGTAACCACTGCACAGCAAAAGACCCGAACCGGAGTATCAGCTGCACTCAGGTTACTCTGCTAGCACTTGTCTCCCGGTTGCCTTGACGACGTGGCAGCACAGGGCAGGAGACCCTAACAGCATGTTCGGGGACAAAGAGATCCCTCTTTGTTTGATACGAAGGGTCAGACAGGGGTTACACAGTGGTGTTTAGTATCCATCGGAAGAGAATATAATTAGCAATATTCCGGTGTTGGTTTGAAGCGGATTACTCGCTCGTGCGTATAGTTATGGACATAAGAAGTTTATGGACATTTACTATATTTGCACTTTATTACCCATGCGGCGGGAAACCCAGTTTCCCTCCCACCTGAGCAGTTTGGAATAGTCACAGCCCACCTGTATGAACCAACCTATGACCTTTTGTTATAATGCGGAGACGAATTCCTATGTCCAATGAACAATAAGAATGTAGGGACCATTGTACTGTATTGTGTGTAGTGTATAAAAGGACAAGCCGATCTGGGCCAGCTCTCTACTCTTCTCAACGGTTCTCATCACTGATAATCGGGAGCTGGATATCCAGAAAGGCGCTTGCGATTGTTTGCCCTTGTGCGTAAGTTCTCTGCAACCATATTTATCTCCTATTTGTTGTAAGCCATTTCTCTCTCTCTTTCCCCTTAAATGTAATTGTGTCTTTGTTGTATTTTAAAGTGTAGTAACTCGGTTAGGTATTTTATGTTAGTTTGGTAGTGTATAACTTGTATTGTGTATTCTTTTGCAATTGAACGTTCATTCTCTCCCTTAAAGGTGTTGGAACCTTAGACCGGTATTAGAGTGTTTATTATATTGCTAAAGGGTTCTCAGAGCGTGAGAGTCGCTCATACAGTTTTTAAACTAACAAGGTTACACTGTGTTGCATTTACACCTTATCACTGCACAAAGGTTTACAATATAAGTACATTGTTTATGATATTGTTACAAAGGTTTAACTCTGTGAGCGTCAGCGCCGCTTGTGATCTCCTCGTGGTCTCGAGCGTCCGCTACGCTGATAGCGTATCATTACGTTAGTCGGCAGCCTATAGCATGCTTGCCTTTACGCTTTAAGCCGTGAGCGAACGTGCCGTTCGTGCGTCTCGTCCACGGCTAAGCGTTTGTTACGCTACGTGCGTACTCTTACGGTATTCCATACGCCAATTGCGTACTGTGTTCTTTAACCTTTTAGAGTGTTTTTAATAAGATATATATATAGGCTTTTACAATTGGGGACTCGCCCGCTCTTCACATATCTGCACTAGGTAATTTCAGCAGACATTATCGGTCAGCAAAGGGCGGGAGGTAATATTCCTCGTAGTGCTGACCAGATAAGCGTCTGCTTCGCTTAGTAAGGAGTGCTGAAGGAATCCGGAACCGGAAGGTAGGAACAGTACGTTATTGTCTTTTAAAACCTGTTTAGTTTTTGTTTTGCGAACGTACGCATAAGCACACACACCTGTATTTCTTGTTTAGTATTATTTGTTCGTGCCTCATTCTCCTGATTGCCACATACTAGTGATAAACGTGCCGAGACATTTGGTGTTATTAATAGTTAAAAGATAAAAAGCAACATTTAAGGGAATAATTGTAAAAGGCACGCACACAATCTCGCCTAGAATACAAGGGAGATTTGAGTGGTGTCCGGTGAAGGATTACTGTTAAAGATCATTCACATTGATAAACGTGTAGTGTGTTACTGTGGACGTACTTGGTCTGTGTACACGTGTCCTTACAAGGGCAGAGCGTACGCAGCAAGGGTCGACGCACGGAGCGTATATTACGCAACGGAGCGTACGGATACACCCACATAATACAAACCGCACGATAGTATTGTTTAATAGGCGATAAGGAAATAACGCGATAATAACACAGATCTATCTCAAATCCAAAAATGTAAAGTTAAAAGAAAAAGAAACCTTCTCTATTGCAATTCTTCTGGGTTAGGCTAATATTGAATGAAAGGAATTCTGTACAGAAATAAGAGTGTTCAAATGTAAGAGTGTGTGTATATATAAGATTTCTCTTTTATTACGGAAGTGGGAACCATAGGCCAGTAGAAAGAGGTACACCAGCGAGAGTGATAGCGTGGGGTGGCTTGGGAGGCGTCCCTTGTTAATCTCGACATATTAATGAGCAGTAGAGTCTGCTGTACATAACAGACCAGGAGGTCACAGACCAGGAGGTCACAGAACAAGAGGTTCAGGTACAGCAGACTAGAAGTAGAGAGCACAACCGAAGAGGGTTGGTGCGAGACCCATATAGGCCAAAGAAGCTCATCGCTGAAGGAATTTGCAGCACAAATTTTCAATTCCACTGATCGTTCCGCACATAAGATTAGTTGCTTGTGTGCGGATACGATTGTACCGCATGTGATTGTGTGCATTAGCGTGTCTTGAATTCAGAAGAACGCTACTTGCACATTGTTAACGTGATTTGTGTAATTTTTTTATTTTAAGGGAAGTAGCCTGATCACTCAGGGACATTCCAGCGACTGACACTTGCTGGGGAGGGTAAGACACTCCCACACGCCCGAGCAAGTAGACGTACTTAGGTGCCCTAGGTTGGGTACGGAACCTCTGGGAACTTTGGTCGCCGTATTGGCCAGCGTGGGCGGAGTTAAGTGGGCGGACCTCGTTGCAAAACCCCCACCGCAGCCTTACCCCGGACATTTTGGTTTTCTGTAAGGGTTGCCGAAGACCCTGATTTGAAGTCAGAGGTAGTGAAAGCAGCACCTGCAGAGATGGGGGCCAGTTGTTCAGGTAAGGGGCGATCAACCCAGGTTCAGGTTGATTTGAAACCGATCAATCAGGTCGGCAAGGTCATGTGTGAGAAATCAGACCAAGATGGTCATCACACAGAAATGTTATGCAATGAATGGGAAGGGATGACTGTGCATGACGGGGAGAAGTTTTCCCGGGTAGGTACTTTTAACCCAGAAGTGTTACAAAATTTAAAGAGAAGAGTTTGCCTGATTAAATCTTCAAAAAGGCATATTAGACATTATGATGATTTAAAATTGTGGCAACAGGAAAGTGAAATGCAAAGAAATTTAACTTACATATCTGACTCTCATCTTGGGAAGAGAGACATGGCAATGGAGAGGATTATGGTTGCAGAGAATGGCGCAATGGTATACAATAAAAATGCACTTAGTAACTGTATTAAGAATGAAAGTAACAAATGTAATAATGTTTATAAAAATGAAAGTGTAAAAATTACAAATGTTAACCTGTGCAAGTCGCACCCCATGTCAAACTTCCCTCAGGACTACAAGCAAGAAAGTGAGCCCAGCACGATGTCGGCACCTTTTCCAGTAGCCATCCTACCAGACATCCAGGTGGACGCGACCAAATCGGTAAAGGCAGTAATCAAACCCCCTAACGGAGGGTCAGGTGAGGTCGTGTCCACAGGTACGTACGGTGTTATATATCACGCACAAACAAATGTACCCCATATTGTAAGACCAACACAAGGTGATGTAATTGAATTTAGTCCTGTCAGGGTGATCACAGTCCCCAATGGGAAGACTGACGATCAGGGAATCATTCCCGTCAAGGACAGTGCAATGCGCCGTCCCTGGTCCCGGACAGAATTGAGATCAATCATGTCTGAATTCCCTGATCCTAGGGAAGATCTAGTTTCATGTCAAAGATTTATTAAAGAACTAGGAAACTCCACAGAACCCACCAACAAAGATTGGCGGACAGTGCTGAGGGCATGTTTGCCCTCCAGTGTTGACCCTGCGAAATTTATTTCTGATTGTAAATTAGACACGGAGGTACCTTGTACGGAGGAACACAATCAGGAATGTATTAAGCAGATCAACCGACAGTTAGGAAAATATTTCCCAGCCGTTGTCGAGTGGAGCATCAAAAGACACCTGGAGTCACAGGGCAGTAAGCAAATAACAATCAGTAGACAAGCCCTGACAACGAAGCCACACCAGCTTAAGACCCAAAATCCTGTGAGAAATTCAAATGTAGTAGTTTGTTACCATTGTCACAAAGAGGGACATTTTGCAAGAGATTGTAGATCAAGAAGTAGACAAAAGTCATATCAACCCCCTAGACAACAACATAACCATGGTATCCAAGGAATCAGGGAAGTACAAGGAAAGCGGTTGATGGTGATGAGCATCCAAGCATTAGAGGAGGCATCAACTCGACCGAAAACCCCAGGCCACTGGCACATGGAGGAAGCCAAGGGTTTGTTATCTTTGTAAAAGAGAAGGGCATTATGCCAACAACTGTAACAGCCCACATAAAGTCAGACCCCCTAGACATGAATATGAGCAAAGTTATGACACACCAAATTATAATCAGGGATCATATAGGAAGAATTTTGGGCCACACCCATGATATGTAGTCAGGAAAGGTGATCATTAGGACTGATGGTAAGCCTGAGGCAACAATTAATAAATTGGGAGGCCATTCCTTGAGGACACAGGAATGACCGGGTAAAATTTGTAATGTATCTGTGAAAGGTTTTCTTTTTCCCCATCTCTGACGGTCATCAGCAGGACTCAAACATTGCATAGCTACTTGGTCTTTGCAGAAGTCTACCAAACCCCAGCATGACCTACCCGCATCAATGTATCCTGGCCAGATACAAAGGGTGGAGTATGGAGGTGCTGGTGGGAGGGACTGCGCAAGGATACCATTGGACATGTAGATATGACAGCCTGATGATGAACGGCAGATCTGACAATGTTTTAAAATGTTTGAAAAATGTTTTTTTTCCTGTTGTTGTTTATTGTTGATTTATGTGACACATATATATATGAATTGTTCTCTCTCTCTTTTGTTTTTTTTGTTTTCTCTCTTCTCACTCATGTTTTCATGTTTTAAAGATGGTATGTCACACATCAGTTAGACAAATGGTGATGCAAGATTTTTGCTCCTTACAGAAAGAGCACTGAGCTAGAAGAAGTATTGTATCGCCAGAAGGTTTAGAAGACTGAGAGACAGCACCTTTGAGATGACAGCAGAACAAGAAGAACAACAAGACTAGAGAACTAATTATCGTAACAAGTTTCTCTCCCCCTCAAACTGTTTTTCTGTACCCCCATTAAAAATCTCTTCTTTTCTCCTCCTGTAAGATGGACTTGCCCCAAGAGACTGTGATACGGATTTTCCTGTTGACCATGATGTTGACCAGAGCAGTCTGTTTCGGTGAGAGTACCAGTGAGGTCGAGAAAGGATCCAGAAAGGTTCTGATGACTGAGACGGAGGTGTAAATTTCCAATAGCAACACAATCACCGAGCAAAGGTGAGTACCGGAAACGATCTAGCAGCCATGTTATTTGTAAACATTGTGAAGGACTGTTAACTGAAAAGAACTGTATCTGTAGATACTGTGATAGTTGAGGATGGGTGCATCAAGAAATGTCAGTCCAGTTTTAATACCCACATGGACCGGCATCCATTGAGTGACTATCACTCCTTAGTGGGTAAAGTGTTAAATCAGACAGATTGTTGGGCTTGCTCTCAAGTACCTCAAGGTCATAGCAAATCAGGATTAGTACCATTCCCTTTAACTATAGGGGAGGTACTTGAGCTAAGTGGTGGGAGGCCGGTGGACAGGAGGTTTAATATCTCCAGTCCTCCTAGTTTGAAGCTCCACCAATATCATGTGGATAGATCCCTAGTATGTTTTAACATTTCCAATCCCCGAAAGCCGGGAAATTGGGAAGTGTCATGGAATAACCAAACCATGACCTTTTCATATAGAGCCGATAGAATGCCTACAGATACAGAACTTATACGCCACATAGCCGGTAGTGGAAGATATTTCCGATATAGGTATACCCTAGGAAGTAGGACCATGAGAGTTGGAGAAGTATCACCAGGATACTGTGCGCATATCATACAATCGGATACGTGTACTAGACAGATGGGAGAATTAGGGTTAGGAGAGTCCACATGGATAATGTGTAACATGGTAATGACATATTCAGTCCCATATGTTCTCCCCGATGATGCATATTTCACATGCGGGAGAAAGGCGTATGAGCGGCTTGTCCCAAACTCAGAGGGATTGTGTTATATTGAAAAAGTACCGCCTGAAGTAATGACTGTATCGCATAACAAAATTGATTTGATTTACGACCCAACCATTGAAACCACGCTGTGATAAAAGGTGATTCCACGACCTGTTTCTTTCACCCGTTTCTCCTTTGTTTTCCTCCAAGGTAAAAAGACATCCGCTTGGAAGAAGAATTTGACAACCTTTTACACAGACAACTGATGGACTATGCCATAGACCCCCCATATCCCTAGTAACTTTAATTTTACGCTAGCCCAACACTTTTTGTAAGTCTATGGACATTGAGAAAGCTTTTGCTCGCATTTTTTGGCAAAAGCCCAAAGAGACTACAGTCAACATGTACATCAAGACAAGACACCAGACAAGACTTCAATCAACAAATGTATATTAAACTCACATAGTTTATGACTGCATTTACCATAATTGCTCCTTATCTTCATCTCTACAACCTTGAGGTAATAACACACATAGTCGATAGGGAATACAGGCACAGATATCAGCACTCACATATCCCCCCATTCATGTATCATCAACTAAGATGTGCTCCCCCATTTTGTTGCAACCAAAAGCCGAAAAGAGCTCGGTAAAGTTTGACAGCCCATCCACAGACCCGTACCACGGGATAAGAAGGAATTCAAATGTATACTTCGCAATACCTCGAAGCTTGATTTAAAACACGTACGGCACGATGATACATGACCCCCCAAACATGGATTCATACACACATGCTTCTGCTATCTCACTAGGTCATACCCTTTTCTCACCTTCTTCTCTCCTCCCCTACCCGACCATAGAAATGTATTTACGCATGACATATATTTTTCTCTTTTTGAAATGTTTTAGGAAGTGGCAGTTATTGGTGACTGCCAAAGGGTGGACTGCCAAAGTCAGAAAAATATCACGCCACACATTGCCATATATGCACCTCATGCGAGTGCCTGCTGCGCGTGCATGAGCCCTCCCGTGCGTGCGTATACTCGCTTTTGCGTGCACCCACATGCGCACAGTATGCGCATTTACGGTAGAGTTTGTGTGCGTCTAGCGGGCGACTCAATCGTAACATATTTTAGTCATATAATGTATTTTGTAGATTATGGTCCCTTTGATAGAATCTGAAAGTTTAGTTAATGTAGCATGTCCGGGGACAAAGAGATCCCTCTTTGTTTGATACGAAGGGTCAGACAGGGGTTACACAGTGGTGTTTAGTATCCATCGGAAGAGAATATAATTAGCAATATTCCGGTGTTGGTTTGAAGCGGATTACTCGCTTGTGCGTATAGTTATGGACATAAGAAGTTTATGGACATTTACTACATTTGCACTTTATTACCCATGCGGCGGGAAACCCAGTTTCCCTCCCACCTGAGCAGTTTGGAATAGTCACAGCCCATCTGTATGAACCAACCTACGACCTTTTGTTATAATGCGGAGACGAATTCCTGTGTCCAATGAACAATAAGAATGTAGGGACCATTGTACTGTATTGTGTGTAGTGTATAAAAGGACAAGCCGATCTGGGCCAGCTCTCTACTCTTCTCAACGGTTCTCATCACTGATAATCGGGACCTGGATATCCAGAAAGGCGCTTGCGATTGTTTCCCCTTGTGCGTAAGTTCTCTGCAACCATATTTATCTCCTATTTGTTGTAAGCCATTTCTCTCTCTCTCTTTCCCCTTAAATGTAATTGTGTCTTTGTTGTATTTTAACGTGTAGTAACTCGGTTAAGTATTTTATGTTAGTTTGGTAGTGTATAACTTGTATTGTGTATTCTTTTGCAATTGAACGTTCATTCTCTCCCTTAAAGGTGTTGGAACCTTAGACCGGTATTAGAGTGTTTATTATATTGCTAAAGGGTTCTCAGAGCGTGAGAGTCGCTCATACAGTTTTTAAACTAACAAGGTTACACTGTGTTGCATTTACACCTTATCACTGCACAAAGGTTTACAATATAAGTACATTGTTTATGATATTGTTACAAAGGTTTAACTCTGTGAGCGTCAGCGCCGCTTGTGATCTCCTCGTGGTCTCGAGCGTCCGCTACGCTGATAGCGTATCATTACGTTAGTCGGCAGCCTATAGCATGCTTGCCTTTACGCTTTAAGCCGTGAGCGAACGTGCCGCTCGTGCGTCTCGTCCACGGCTAAGCGTTTGTTACGCTACATGCGTACTCTTACGGTATTCCATACGCCAATTGCGTACTGTGTTCTTTAACCTTTTAGAGTGTTTTTAATAAGATATATATATAGGCTTTTACAGTGCCCATGTCTCCTGCGGAGCCCGTCTATACCCCATGGTCCTTACGGAGTCCCCAGCATCCTCTAGGACGTAAGAGAAAAGCCTTTATTGCATCTCACAAGGGGACTAATTCAGACCTGATCGTAGATATGCCAAATTTAGCCCCCAATTTTCATCACAATGGAGGCATGGCCAGTGCTCTGTGAGTTGCTAGCCATACCCCCAGTCCCTCTGCCTTCCAGGAATAGACGCTGTGCGCTCTATTCCCCGCTGCTCTGCTCTGAACTGAGCAAAGCAGGGAGTGCAGGAGCCTCCCAACTGCCCCCCCTCCCCCCCCCTTTCTGTGCAGTTCACCCTTCTATCTGGTAAGAGTCCCATCTACAAGAAGACTTAACACTATCAAGCTTTCCCTTCTATTAAATTCCTGCCCTTTAACCACTTTGACAGTAGAACCATCCCTCAGTGGGAAGTGTCCACTGAACCATTAGACCAATCGATAATTTCTGACACGCTTTTTTCAGTGTGTTTGCTGCTAAGTGCTGTAATTAGAATGTGACCCAACAATCATATCCGTATAAAGTGGTGGTTTACATGGATTCACCAATGTTTGTATAATGCATGAAGACCTTAAAGTGGAAAATATTATATTGGTTTTATTACACAATTTTTCATTTGAGGTTGAAATTACCTTGTGAAAATAAGCAATGTTGGCCATCACCATATGCCTCCAAGTAGCGTGGTGGAGTAGGTTTTATTTTGCATTCTGATATACTATGAGTGTAAGTATCTACAACACTGTTATTTTGTTCTCTAGTTATTTCAAGCTTTGGTGAAGCATTTGGTGCTGCTAGGCATAGGCTACTATATGCTCTGTCTTATTAATTCATATGGTGTAAATGGAAATGTTTGAGAAATCTATTTTAAAATTTTGACCCTCTGATATCTAATTCACAAAATGAAATATGACCACATTGTTTCAGGGGTTGTTCTAACTATGGGGAGTATGGTGGCACAGTGGTTAGCTTTGCTGCATCATAGCAAAAGAGTCATGGGTACAATTCAAATAAAGGCCCTCTCTGGATATTCTCCCCATCTTTATGTGAAATTTCCCAGGAGATCCAGTTTCCCCCACAATACAAAAACATATTGGTAAGGTCATTATTTATTTATTACCAGTTATTTATATACTGTAGCGCACACATATTCTGCAGCAGAGAATACTTGTCCATTCACATCAGTCCCTGCCCCAGTGGAGCTTACAATCTATATTCCCTACCACATGTACACGCAGACACATTCACGCTAGGGATAATTTAGCTGGAAGCCAATTAACCTACCAGTATATTTTTGTATTGTGGGAGGACACCGGAGTACCTGGAGAAAACCCAGCAATACTGGGACATTATACAAACTCCACACAGTTAGGGCCATAGGGGGTAATTCAGATCTGATCACAGAAGCAAATTTGTTAGCTACTGGGCAAAACCATGTGCACTGCAGGGGGGGCAAATATAACATATACGGAGAGAGTTAGATTTGGGGGGGTTATATTTAGAGATGAGCGGGTTCGGTTCCCAGAGAACCAAACCCCCCCCCCAAACTTCATGCTCTGAGCCCAGCTCGGGACTCCCCACCAGACTCGGTAACCAGAACGAGGCAAAACGTCATCATCCTGCTGACGGAATCTCACGGGTTTTGGATTCCATAGAAACAGCCGCGCGTCACTGCCATTTTCACTCTGGACTTGGAGAGTGAGGGAGACAGACCTCTGTCTCTCTGTGGGTGGTGGCATCAGGTGTGGTTAGTGTGTGCTCTGTAAGGGTGCTGCTGCAGTCACTTTGATGTACCTGTGCTGTGTTAGGGGTGCTGTCCTGGCTGTCACTGGTATTTCATGTGCTGTTACAGGTGCTGCAGCTGTATATGGGTGTAGCTGTCATCCTGTAGGCTGTAAAATATAGGGGTGCAGTTGTTAAAAATTAAAAACACACTGCTCCTGTATGTTGTAAAATATAGGGGTGCTGCTGTTAAAAAAAACATTACACTGGCCCTGTGCAGTTGTTAAAAATTAAAAGCACACTGGTGCTGTATGCTGTAAAAATATAGGGGTGCTGCTGTTATAATAACATTATACTGGCCCTGTATGCTGTAAAAATTCAGGGGTGCAGTTGTTAAAAATTAAAAGCACACTGGTCCTGTATGCTGTAAAAATATAGGGGTACAGCTGTTAAAATAACATTACACTGGCCCTGTATGCTGTACAAATTCAGGGGTGCAGTTGTTAAAAATTAAAAGCACACTGGTCCTGTGTGCTGTAAAAAATGTGATGTGACTTGTTTGAATAAGGCACCAGTGGAGACAGTTGTTGTCCATGGGATAAAAAAGCCCATTGTTATGCCTGGGCAAAATACCAAAAAAGCCACCTCTTTGGTGTGGAATTATTTCTCCACAAATCCGGATAACAGGTGTTGCCTTTGTCAATCTGTAATAAGTAGGGGTAAGGACGTTTACCACCTAGGAACATCCTTCCTTATACGTCACCAGTACAGCATTCATCAGAAGTCATTGTCAAGTTCAGAAACTTTGGGTAAGAGCGTAAGCAGTCCACTGACACCTAAATCCCTTCTTCCTGTTGTACTCAAGCTCCTGCAAGCCACACCACCAACTCCCTTAACATCAATTTCCTCTTCAGTCAGGAACAGAAGTAGTCCTGCACGCCATGTCAATGGCATGACTGACGAGTCCTCTTCTAACCAGGTTTCCTCCGGAGGATCCTTCAGTTGTATGCCTACTGCCGCTGCTGTTGTTGCTGCTGGGAGTCGATCGTCTTCCCAGAGGGGAAGTCAGAAGACCACTTGTACTACTTCAACTAAGCAATTGACTGTCCAACAGTCCTTTGCGAGGAAGATGAAATATGACAGCAGTCACCCTGTTGCAAAGCGGATTACTGAGGCCATAACAACTTTGCTGGTGTTAGACGTGCGTCCGGTAACCGCCATTAGTGCAGTGGGATTTAGACAGTTGATGGACGTACTGTGTCCCCGGTACCAAATCCTGTCTAGATTCCACTTCACTAGGAAAGCGATTCCCGGACTGTACAGGGACATTAAGAAAAGTGTCCTCAGTGACCTGAAAAATGCGGATGTACCTACTGATCGCTGCTGCAAATTTGTTAGCAGTTGGGCAAAACCATGGGGCTAATTCAGACCTGTTCGTTCGCTAGGGTTTTTTTCACAGTCCGGCGTGTATTTTCGCTTTGCAAGTGTGCGAACGCATGTGTAGCAGAGCTGTACAAACAGATTTTTTGCAGTCTCTGAGTAGCCCAGGATTTACTCAGCCGCTGCAAACACTTCAGCCTGTCTGCGACCGGAATTGACATCAGGAACTGTCCCTGCAAATGCTTGGACATGCCTGCGTTTTTCCAAACACTCCCAGAAAATGGTCAGTTACCACCCACAAACGCCTTCTTCCTGTCAATCTCCTTGCGAACGCCCGTGCGAATTGATCATTCGCACAAACCCATCGCTGAGCGGTGATCCACTTTGTATCCATGCGACGTGCCTGCGCATTGCGGTGCATACTAATGCACAGTTTAGACCTGATCGCCCACTGTACGAAAATGCAGCATAGCGATCAGGTCTTAATTAGGCCCCATGCGCACTGCAGGGGGGGGCAGATATAAAATTTGCAGAAAGAGTTAGATTTGGGTGGGTTATTTTGTTTCTGTGCAGGGTAAATACTGGCTGCTTTGTTTTTACACTGCAGTTTAGATTGCAGATTGAACACACCCCACCCAAATCTAACTCCCTCTGCACATGTTATATCTGCCTCTCCTGCAGTGCACATGGGGGGTCATTCCGAGTTGATCGCTAGTTGCCGTTGTTCGCTGCGTAACGATCCGTGAAAAAAATGTCTAATCTGCGCGTGTGTATGCACCGCAATGCGCATACGTGTCGTATGGGTACGTAGTCCTTTGTGGTTTTGCGCTGGTTCTAGCGACGATTCCAAACGCACAGCCGAACGCAAGGAGATTGACCACTTTCTGGGAGTGGTTGGAAAAATGCAGGCGTGGCCGGGCGTTTGCTGGACGGGTATCTCACGTCATTACCGTGTCACTCGTCGCAGCAATCATCGCACAGGATAAGTAACTACAGGGCTAGTCTTGTTTTGCACAAAATGTGTTTGCAGGCGCTCTGCTGCATAGGCGTTCGCACTCCTGCAAAGCAAAAATACACTCCCCCGTGGGCGGCGACTATGCGTTTGCACGGCTGCCAAAAACTGCTAACGAGCGATCAACTCGGAATGACCCCAATGGTTTTGCCCAACTGCTAACAAATTTGCAGCAGCGATCAGGTCTGAATTAGGCCCACTGTTGGTGGCCTGAAAAGTTGCAAGCCACTTCCGACATTCAGGGACTGCGTGCCGAAGACTGGAGCACCAGCAAACACTCCAGAACCTGCCCTGCCGTTACCTGAAGCAAGAGGTGGTAACAAGGTGGAATTCAACACTCTATATGCTTCAGTGGATGGAGAAGCAGCAAAAGGTGATTTAAGTCTATACATCTACCTACCATAAGGGCAAAGGAGGCACCAGACTCAAGCGCACTGGAGAATGATTTACGTGTTGTGCAAGGTTCTCCAGCACATCGAACTTACCACACATGAAGTCAGTTCAGACACTGCCAGCTTGAGTCAGGTCATTACCCTCATCAGGCTTTTGCAGAAGCAGCTGGAGAAATTAAAGAAGGAGCTAAGACGAAGTGATTCCGCTAAGTATGTGGGACTTGTGGATGGAGCCCTTTATTCGCTTTGCCAGGATTCAAGGGTGGTCAATTTGTTGAAATCAGAGCACTACATTTTGGCCACCATGCTTGATCCTAGGTTTAAAGCCTATGTTGTATCTCTCTTTCTGACAGACACAAGTTTGTAGAGGTTCAAAGACCTGCTGGTGAGAAAATTGTCAACTCAAGCGGAACGTGACCCGTCAATAGCTCCTGCTTTATTTTCTCCCGCAACTGGGGCTGCAAGGAAAAGGATATAATTTCTGAGCCCACCTGCTGGCGGTGATGCAGGGCAGTCAGGAGCAAGTGTTGACATCTGGTCTGGACTGAAGGAGCTGCCAACAATTACTGACATGTCTACTGTCCCTGCACATGATGCTATCACCATTGAAAGAATGGTGGAGGATTATATAGGTGACAGCATCCAAGTAGGCATGTCAGACAGTCCGTATGTATACTGGCAGGAAAAAGAGGCAATTTGGAGGCCCTTGCATAAACTGGCTTTATTTTATCTAAGTTGCCCCCTCTCCAGTGTGTACTCCGAAATAGTGTTTAGTGCATCGATTGTCAGCGATCGGCGCAGAAAGTTACTTCCACAAAATGTGGAGAAGATGATGTTCATCAAAATAAATTATAAATTCCTCCGGGAAGACCTGTACCAGCAATTGCCTCCAGAAAGTACACAGGGACCTGTGACGGTGGATTCCAGTGGGGACGCATTAATACTCTGTGAGGAGGAGGAGGATGTATACGCGGAATGGGGTGAGAAATCGGAGGATGAGGATGACATCTTGCCTCTGTAGAGCCAGTTTGTGCAAAGAGAGATTAATTGCTTCTTTTTTGGTAGGGGGATTAATTGTTTATTTTTTTGTGGGGCCCAAATAAACCAATCATTTCAGCCTCAGTCGTGTGGCAGACCCTCTCGCTGAAATTATTGATTTGTTAAAGTGTGCATGTCCTGTTTATACAACATAAGGGTGGGTGGGAGGACTCAAGGACAATTCCATCTTGCACCTCTCTTTTTTTTCTTTGCATTATGTGCTCTTTGGAGCCTAGTTTTTAAAACTGCCATCCTGTCTGCCACTGCAGTGCCACTCCTAGATGGGCCAGGTGTTTGTGCTGCCCACTTGTGTCGCTTAGCTTAGTCATCCAGCTACCTCAGTGCAACCTTTTGGCCTAAAAACAATAGAGTGAGGTGTTCAGAATAGACTGGAAATGAGTGGTAATGAATGCTATTGAGGTTAACGGGTGGTATTCATGTGACCGGCGGTTGGGTGACCGACGGTCACATGACCTCCACCGACATCCCGCCCCTCACTATCCCGATGGTCGGCATGCCGACCAACGGGGACTATTTCCACTCGTGGGTGTCCATGACACCCATAGAGTGGGAATAGAACCCGTGGCGACCGCAAGGGGCTTGCTGCACTTGCCCCTCCCCGCCGCGTCGGCATGCTGCCGGGATCCCGGCATCGGTATGCTGACCGGCGGTCTCCTGACCGCCGGTCAGACATACTACACCCGAGGTTAATAATACCGTAGGATCAAAAAAAAATTTAAATCATCCAGATCCAAATCCAAAACCCGAAAGGGTGGTTTTGGCAAAACCTATCCAGATCCAAAACACAAAACACGAAAAGTGTCCACTGCACATCTCTAGTTATATTGTTTCTATGCAGGGTAAATACTGACTGCTTTATTTTTACATTGCAATTTAGATTTCAGGTTGAACACACCCCACCCAAATCTAACTGTCTGTGCACTTATTATATCTGCTCCCCCCCCTGCACTGCACATGGGGGGTCATTCTGAGTTGATCGCTCGCTAGCAACTTTTTGCAGCGCTGCGATCAGGTTAAATCTTGGCAAAACTGCGCATGCGTATGCACTACATTGTGCAGGCGCGTCGTACGGGTACAAAGAGGATCGGTGCAGGGCAATGGATTTAACTAAGAATCCGTTCGTACAGCCGATCGCAAGGTAATTGACAGAAAGAGGGTGTTTGTGGGTGTCAACTGACCGTTTTCTGGGACTGTTTGGAAAAACGCAGGCGTGTCCAAGCGTTTGCAGGGTGGGTGTATGACACCATTTTCGGAACCAAAAAGACTGAACAGGGGTGTATCTAGGGGTCCGAGCACCCCTGGCAAATAAAGGGACTGGCGCCTTCCCCCCCCCTCCTATTTGAGATAGGGAAGATGGGTGTATGTATGTTTGTGCGTGTGTCTATTTCATATATAGCCCACTGCGTATGGGCGTGGTCTGACATGTGGACATTGAATCACGTATGCTGATTTGTACTGTGGGATAATTTCATGCTGGTTATACAAGCGGTGGTTTAACCGCCTCTTACGGTACGGGTTTTACTTGATCACCGTTTTGGATGTGTTATAAATAAATTGTTACACTTTTAATGCACTATTGGCGCTCCCTGCTTCTTTCAAATTTCTCGGCATATATATATATATATATATATATATATAAATAACTAGTGAACAGACACTCCCATAAAGGTATTACACGTGCACCGGTGCCATCCCAAGGGAGATTTTCAAATAGAAGGAAAGAAGAGCGGCACTCGGCGTCTTGGAGTCAAAAACTTGTATTAGAACAACACATAGAAGTCCGACGTTTCGGGGCTCACATGCCCCTTTGTTAAGGTGTACACCTTGATAAAGGGGCATGTGAGTCCCGAAACGTCGGTTTTTGACTCCAAGACGCCGAGTGCCGCTCTTCTTTCCTTTTATATATATATATATATATATATAGTGGTCGAAGTGGAAATTTTGAAGTGGGAGCATGGTAAAGTAAAGGCTGTAATATGTGCACGCCCCGGAAAAGGGGGCATGTCCCTTATACACATTGGTGGTCATTCCGAGTTGTTCGCTCGGTAAATTTTTTCGCATTGCATCGATTTTCCGCTTAGTGCGCATGCGCAATGTTCGCACTGCGACTGCGCCAAGTAAATTTGCTATGCAGTTAGGTATTTTACTCACGTTTTTTTCTTCGTTCTGGCGATCGTAATGTGATTGACAGGAAGTGGGTGTTTCTGGGCGGAAACAGGCCGTTTTATGGGCGTGTGGGAAAAAACGCTACCGTTTCTGGGAAAAACGCGGGAGTGGCTGAAGAAACAGAGGAGTGTCTGGGCGAACGCTGGGTGTGTTTGTGACGTCAAACCAGGAACGACAAGCACTGAACTGATCGCAGATGCCGAGTAAGTCTGGAGCTACTCTGAAACTGCTAAGAGAGGTGTATAATCGCAATTTTGAGAATCTTTCGTTCGCAATTTTGATAAGCTAAGATTCACTCCCAGAGGGCGGCGGCTTAGCGTGTGCAAAGCTGCTAAAAGCAGCTTGCGAGCGAACAACTCGGAATGAGGGCCATTATTCACCACAATAGTAGGATCTCTTATACTATCTAGTACTGGTGCAACTTTCACATTATGCCTCATGGAATGAGCCAAAATTCACATACAGTATGCCACGCGGTATGAGCCGAAATTCACATCATCTCACACAGTATGAGCCAAAATTAACATTGTATCACACAGTATGAGCCGAAATTCACATATGCCACATTGCCACAGTATATGCCGAAATTCACACAGAATGAGCCGAAATTCACATTATGCCAAACAGTAGGAGGCACAAGTCACATTATGTCACACACTATGATCCACAATTCGCACTGACTGAGACAAAATTCACATTTTGCCACACTGAAAATTTGGGGACAGGGAGAGTGAGAGCAGTGACATAGAGACAGGGAAAGTGACAGCAGGGACAGTGACAAAGGGACAGGGAAGGTGACAGCAGGGACAGGGAGAGTGACAGCAGGTACATAGGGACAGGGAGAGTGACAAAAAGAGGGACATTAAGGACATACAGTATTGGCTGGAAGGAAAGGCAGCAGGGTAAGAGATTACCTAATGAGCAGCGGTGGTACGGAGGAGGCTGTGGTCACTGGTGCGGAGGATGAGGAGACTGTGGGCAATGGAGGCAGCTGTGGGTGTCTGCGGCATGGAGGAGGCTGTGGTCGGTGGTGCAGAGGCTCTGGTCGGCGGCCTTCAGTGCTGATCCTATGACCGCCACCATTTTCAAATCTTCCACCGACCGTCAGCCAAAAGATTGTTATGGCGGTGCTCATAGTGCCGGTATGCCATACCGGCCCACTTCAAGTATATATATATATATATATATATATAAAATATAGCATTCGGCGGCACTCACGGCTCCATCAGAAGGATGACACAGACGCGGTCTGAACAGACTGTTCAGAACGCGTCTGTGTCATCCTCCTAATGAAGCCGTGAGTTCCGCCGACTGCTATATTATACCTTACCATTTGCTCACCTGTGGAGGGCACTGGTCGTTTGATGCATATATGTTTTCCAAAAAAGTGGCACACAGAGGCTTAATGAAATGAAAAATACAGTGCTTTTATTGTAGCATGCTACAATAAAAGCACTGTATTTTTCATTTCATTAAGCCTCTCAGTGCCGCTTTTATGGAAAACATATGTACGGGAGGACGCACTCTCGCTTTACATCACGGAGAGGAGCTACAGGGGTGCTGGGTAGAGTGGAGATATATATATATATATATATATATAAAATTCTTTTTTTTTTTTTTTCATGCCGGGCATTGGAGGGACGTGAAGAGGCAGCACCTTTTTTCCCCCTTCCCCCGGCAGTTATTCACCCACCTCGGCAACAGACAACAACCAAGGCTGGAGCTGCCGCATTCCAATAAAGAAACACTGTATAAACTACAGCTCCCAGCAGCCCCATCTTCTCAATATGTTGCGCGCCCCCCCCCCCCCCATATGCCTTCTCCTCAATATGCCATGCACCCCACATTCCTTCTTCTCAATATGCCATCCTGAAGATGGGAGATGGCACATGGGGGAAGATATATTTAAGTTCTATACTCTATTTGATTCAAGACACCCACGTGAACCACCTGCTAAACGCTTCCCCCACCCCAAATCTCCCCTCACCATCAGTTCTCCGGTAATTCTGCTGCCCCCCGCCCTGTCTTCCATGCACAGACACAGCCTCTGTTCGCTCCCTCATTAAGCGCTACCCACTGCACAGTCACCTCTGCCGCTGCCCTGTGGATCAGCGCCTGTCTACCGCTGCATACTCACACACGGCGCCTTTTTGTGTAAGGGATGAGCTGAGCAGCAGAAAATGCAGACCCGACGGCCGCTGTCACACAGAGAGAGCGGCGTCTGTGGCCGGCAGCACCTCCCCCCTGGCTGACTAAGACACGGAAGGAGAGTCATTCATGCTGCCGCTGGGAGTCATGGACACGCAGCTCCTTGCAGACACGTCAAGTAGTTGCGGGTGGTACAGCCAGCGGCGCCCCGGCTCTGTAGGCGCCCCTGGCGAGTGCTATCTTCGCCAAAGTGTAGATACGCCCCTGAGACTGAAGTGATCGCAGCGGCTGAGTAAGTCCAGAGCTACTCAAACTGCTAAAAACTTTTTTGTGCCGTCGGCTGCAAAAGCGTTTGCACACTTGAAAAGCAAAAATACACTCCCCCATAGGTGGCGACTATCTGATCGCAGCGCTGCAAAAAGTTGCTAGCGAGTGATCAACTCGGAATGGCCCCCATGGTTTTGTCCATTAGCTAACAAATTTGCGGCTGCAATCAGATCTGAATTAGACCCATGATGGGAATTAAACCCACGACCTCAGTGCTATGAGGCAGTAATGCTAACTATTACACCATGCATCTGTGCTGCCCTAACTGGCTTGTAACAAAAAAAGCCCTAAATATGTGTGTATATGTGTTGCATTTTATAGGTTTAAAGCTCCCTTGGGGCATGGACTAATGTGATTTTTCTGTAAAGTACTGTGGGATATGTGTGTACTATTGCTGGAGCCAAGGGGGGCGGGTACTCTTTACTTGGGCCCAGGCCCGGGTACTGCTGCCCCCTCCCCCCTTGCTTGCGGCCGCGACAGACAACCTTTTGTAAAATACTTGTAAAGGAGGGGGGGGGGGCTACACCTACCTACATGTGCCCCTTTGTGCTATACAAATAAACGTTAAGAAACAAATGGTTCCTTGTACAAAATCCAGGCAGTCACTATTACAACGGTCAGGATGCCGACAGCAGCATCCCGACAGTCACAATCCAGACAGATCCTGGTAAATATTTTAACCCTACCCCTATCCCTAACCCACCCCTCCTACAGCCTAACCCTAAACATCATCTCCCACAGCCTACATAACCTTCATAAACATTCATAGCTAATTAATTACAGTACACACATCCTAACATACAGTATTTACTTTTTCTTCAATTTGACATCCTCCAGATCTCTGGTCCACATTGCTGTGTGACTTTATCATCCAGCCCACCAATGACCTATGCAATAGGTAGCACCAGGGCCAGCTCTACCATTAGGCAGCCACTGAATTCATCTAGCAAAAAAACGAAGGATGTCTCTGTATGCAGCCTCATCCTTTTACACTGCGCTGGTCCAATCAGGTGCAGCCGCCGCTCTCAGGCTGTACCACGTAGTGCCTCAGCGCTTCCTCTGTGCCGACACGTATAACATCAAGTCATGTAAAGGTACATAGGAGGAAAATATAACTATGACTCCCGATATCACAGCCCTGATGTACCTCCTCTATGCCTCCGGATCCCGGCTCTCCAGCAGCAAGCAGCACCTGACTACATGTCTGCACCTGCAGTGTCGCTGTATTGCTGCCAATGTCTGCAAGAAGTATCCTGCTAATGCCGAGGGAAAACTAAGAAAACAGCTTGAGGTAAGTTACCCATGGGAGTTCTGCGGGGCCACAGACAGTACAGATCTTACAGCCCGATGGATGATTTACACTTGTAAACAGTATAATAAGGAAAACACAGGCACTGGGGCATAGTACAGTACAAATGGAGGAGGGGGAGGGGTCAGTACTTACAGATGGGGGGATAGAACACAATAAGGAGCATACAAATACATACCCTCCACCTGCACCTTTTAGCAGGTACAGTACCTTTTTTGTATGGTCTGTACCGATTTTTGGCTCTCCAACCTTCCATTGAAAGTATAGGAAAAGGGGCGTGGCCATGTCCCCTTTACCCGCGGCCATGCCCCTTTTTAATTTGTACCAATTTTTATGTGTAAAATGTTGGAGGGTATGTAAATACATGTATGTCTGTGCGTATATAAATGATGTATATATATACATACAATTAAAGGATGTAGTTGGCATCCCAGCGGATGGAATGTCGGCATTCAGAATACTGGTGCCAGAATCCTGACACCTGTCAGAGTGCCAATACCAGAATTCTGACAGCTAGAATCCTGAATGTTAGTGTTCCAGGGAGGGTTAGGGTTAGGCTCCAGGGGTTAGGGGAAGGGTTAATTAATTTCATTAAAAATGCTGGGATTATAGTGGTCGGGATTTCGCTGTCGGTATTCTGACGGTATTCCATACCCAAACCTAACCAATTACATATCCCTACCAGACCCCATATACAGTATAATGTATATATATATATTTGTTTATAATATATTTTCTCTTACGTCCTAGAGGATACTGGGATCCATTTAGTACCATGGGGTATAGACTGGTCCACTAGGAGCCATGGGCACTTTAAGACTTTGATAGTGTGGGCTAGCTCCTCCCTCTATGCCCCTCCTACCAGACTCAGTTAGAAAATGTGCCCGGAGGAGCCGGTCACGCTGAAGGAAGCTCCTGAAGAGTTATCTGCACTTATTTTCTGTTTGTTATTTTCAGGCAGGGCTGGTTGGCACCAGCCTGCCTGCTTCGTTGAACTTGGGGGGGAGGTAAAGGCCCAACCTCTTGAAGGGTTAATGGTCCCGTTCCCCGCTGACAGGACACTGAGCTCCTGAGGGAACTATTTGCAAGCCCCACCACGGCGAGCGTACATTCCTGCAGGACGCCGCCACCCCTAACAGAGCCAGAAGACTGAAGAGTGGTGAGCACTGAGCCGGTGTCCCGGTTAGCGGGGTGCCGGCCATTATGGCGGCACGAGGGTACGGAGACGCACGGCTTCTAAACAGGGCGGAATGTGTCTCCAGACACAGTACACAACTGCGTCTCAGTACACTGTACACAGTAACCAAACTGGTAAACACAGCCTTAAAATGGTTCTGCTCCATTTTAAGCACAAAAATTACCTCAGCCAGTAGAAAAAAAGTGTGAAGATCGCGCACCATTGACGGGGTGGGACTTCAATATGAGAGGATCCAGCAGCTCACCAGCGCCAATTTCCCTATGCAGTGGACACAGACACTGACTGACAGGGATGCGCAGCTCCTCCGGTGTGACTCAGCGGTACCAAGGGGTCATAGCAGGGGGGGAGCGACTTTTAGTGTACTAAGTCCCCTATCAGGGTACTTAGTCTGCGACCCAGCTAAGCTTGGCATTAGCGGTGAGGGCGCAGTGGGGGCTGGCTCCAAACAACTCTGTGTCTCCCTGAAGGGCTCTTTGTTGGTTACTTGTGCTTAACCTTTTACTGTGTGTGTGGGCTATCACATTTACATTGTCAGGCAAAGAGTGTGCTTCTTGTACAGCGGAGTGTTCCTCTTCACCAGGGGGCTCACTACTGGGTACTCAGGGTTCACAGAATAGCGGGGCTGAACCGGAGTGGGTTAATTCTCTTAAAGGAATGATCTCCACTCTTTCTACAAAATTGTCCCCCAATGAGAAAGAGACGCAATACTTAAGACAGACTGTGGATGAGTTTATGAACAGAGATTCAGTCCCCAAAACAGGGTCTCAATCCCCACCCATTTGTCCGCAAAAGTGATCTCTGGCCCATATCCTGCAGTCTGACTCTGACGCTGACAGGTCAGACATGGAGGAGGGTGAGGTGGACTCAGGGGGGGGGATGCAGCTCTGTCACAGGGAATAGAGGCTTTTATAAAGGCTAACAGAGATGTTCTGCATATTCCTGATAAGGTGTCAGAGGAGTGTGAGGAATCTTATTTTAATGTAAAAAATAAGTCCTCAGTTACTTTTCCTGTGTCAAATGAATTGAATACCCTGTTTAAAGAACCATGGGTTTATCCTGATAAGAAGTTTCAGATCCCTAAAATGTTTCTCTCATCTTTTCCTTTTCCTCTGGAGGATAGGAAAAAAATGGGAAAATCCACCGATAGTGGACGCATAAGTCTCTAGGCTGTCACGTAAAATTGTATTGCCTGTCCCTGGTGCAGCCTCCCTGAAAGACACGGCTGATCGTAAAATTGAGACTACACTCAAATCATTGTACACAAGTGCTGGGGTGGCCCAAAGACCCACTATTGCATGTGCATGGATCACTAAAGTCATTGCTAAATGGTCAGGTAACCTAATTGAGGGGTTAGATTCATTATCTAGGGGGGATGTTCTCTTACTCCTGCAGCATATACAGGACTCTAAAAACAAAAGAACTACAGACAGCGCTTACAGATTTCTTATTATAATAAATTTATTGATACATTTTTATCTCAATAATAAAATTTCCACTAGTATTATTATAGTACCGAAACTAATAGAAAATCTTTCACTTGCTTTGACAACAAATTTACAAATAAAATTACTAAAACTACATTAATATTTCATATTGCATATATTAAAACATTCAATGCTCTGCTCCTTATAACAATTTTGCTAGCCCTTTTAGTGCAAAGAAGATACAATGGTTACAATGAATCCTAATGTTGCATTTAATTGCTACAAAGGTTACAGCAGCTGAGTCCGTGGTTTGGTTACTTATTTCCACTCGGTTCTCTGCTAAATCATGTCTTGAAATAGTTGAAATCTTGAGCTAGATATTGTGACACTAAGTGAGATATATCATAGGTGGAAAGGATTTGCATTTACCACACACAGTCCGTGTATTATCCAATAGCTTTTTTTCCCCTTTCTCCCCCTCCTCACTTTAAAGTGACGCTGATCCAGTTAGCAATAATTTAGTAATGCATAGCTTTTTGGAGCAGTAGAATTAGTGAATAAAGTCACAATTTATATAAACATGGCCATGTTAGGTTTTAATTACCACTCCGCCTCAGGTTACTGATTCTGTAGTTCTCCCGGCTCTGGTGCTGATTAACCGTTCGTAGTGAGCCCTATCCGGAGATACATCCAAATTCCTCCTGATACTTGGCAGTGGTAAGTAAAGTTGTCACTGGCAGGTGAAATGAAGAGACGCGTTTCACTGCCTACGGTCATCGGCAGCTTCCTCAGTCTGATCTCAGGACGATATACAGGACTCTGCAAACTTTATGGTGGAAGCCATAAAGGAAATAGGCGTGCTTAACGCACGCACCACTGCTATGGCAGTGTCGGCATGCAGGGGCTTGTGGCTACGCCAGTGGACTGCTAACGCGGATTCCAGGAAAGGCATGGAAGGCCTGCCATTCACAGAAGACGCCTTGTTTGGAGATGAATTAGACAAATGGATCTCCACAGCTACTGTGGGTAAGTCTACGTATCTTCCATCCGCAGCCCCCCCCCTACCAAGAAGACTTATTCAGCTTCTAAGTTACAGTCCTTTTTGATGGCCAAGTTCCAGGGCAAATCCAGAGGTGCTTCTACGTCCTCCAGCGGCACAAGAGGTAAACCACGCAAACCAGCAACAGCAGGTGCTCAGAAACAGAGCTCAGGCTCTGCTTCCTCAATAACTTCAGCATGACGGTGGACTGCATTGCCTAGAAGGCTGTCAGGTGGGAGCCCGACTACAATTCTTCAGTCAGATCTGGTCAAATTCGTGCCAGGATCCCTGGGTCATAGATCTTATTTCCCAGGGCTACAGACTGGAGTTCCAAAAGCTCCCACCTCACAGATTCTTCAAATCAGGATTGCCAGTTTCACAAGAGGCAAGTATAATGTTACAGCTTGCCATCCAAACACTGGTACAGACTCAAGTCATTGTTCCAGTTCCACCTCATCTACTAAACAAGGGGTACTATTTCAACTTGTTCATAGTATCGAAGCCGGACGGTGTGGTAAGACCAATTCTGAACCTCAAGATAGAGTCTCTGAGAACGCTGATCTCAGGTCTGGAGGAGAGGGAATTCCTAGTGTCTCTGGATATCAAGGATGCATACCTTCATATTCCGATCTGACCGCCTTATCAGGATTATCTCCAGTTTGCACTGCAGGACTCTCACTACCAGTTCCAGGCCCTGCCATTTGGTATCTCCACGGCACCGAGGGTGTTCACCAAGGTGATGGCAGAGATGATGTTTCTACTCCGCAAGCAGGAAGTGAACATAAGTCTGTACCTGGACGATCTTCAGATAAAAGCGCCATCCAGGGAAAGGTTTTTGGACAGTATTGCTCTCTCAACCAAACTCCTCCAGGATCATGGGTGGATTGTGAACCTTCTGAAATCTCACCTAGAGCCAACACGGAGTCTCCCATTCCTGGGAATGATACTGGACACGGAGTCACAAAAGGTGTTCCTTCCATTGGAAAAGGCATTGGTAATCCAATCGATGGTTCGGGATGTCCTGAAGCTAACCCGGGTGTCGGTGCATCTGTGCTTTCACCTTATGTGGAAAATGGTGGCCTCTTACAAGGCACTTCAATACGGAAGGTTTCAGGCAAGACCCTTCCAGCTCGATCTGTTGAACAAATGGTCCGGATCGCATCTTCACATGCACCAGAGGATCCGTCTGTTGCCAAAGGCCAGGCTCTCCTTTCCGTGGTGGCTACAGTCTTCTCACCTCGTCGCAGGACAGGGGTTCAGAATTCAGGACTGGTTTCTGTTAACCACATACGCAAGCCTCAGAGGTTGGGGAGCAGTCACTCAGGAACTCAGGGCTATATACAATGCCCTTCTGCAGGCCTCACATCTTCTTCAAGATCGGGCAATTCAGGTCCAGTCGGACAATGTGACGGCAATAACGTAGATAAATAGACAGGACGGAATGAAAAGCAGAGCAGCAATGTCAGAGGTGTCAAGAATTCTCCTCTGGGCAGAAAGAAACGCTGTGGTGTTGTCAGCGGTCTTCATTCCGGGAGTAGACAACTGGGAAGCAGACTTCCTCAGCAGACACGACCTGCACCCGGGGGAGTGAGTGGGGCCTTCACCAGGAAGTGTTCAGGTGCTTGACAAGTCGATGGGGATATCCACAGATCGACATGATGGCCTCTCGTCTCAACAAGAAGCTCAGGCGGTATTGTTCCAGGTCGAGAGACCCACAGGCAGTGGTGATAGACGCCCTGACAACTCCATGGGTCTATCAGATGGGATACATGTTTCCTCCACTTCATCTGATCCCAGGAATTCTAAAACGAATAAAAAGGGAAAAGGTTCAAACAATACTCATTGCTCCGGACTGGCCAAGAAGGGCCTGGTATGTGGACCTTCTGGAGATGCTCCTCGAAGATCCGTGGCCTCTACCTCTTCACGAGGATCTTCTGCAACAGGGCCTTTTCATCTATCAGGACTTACCGTGGCTACGTTTGACGGCATGGAAGTTGAACAGCTGATTCTAGCCAGGAGAGGGATCCCTAACAAGGTTATCCTGACTATGATCTAAGCCAGGAAGGGGGTAACGTCTAAGCATTACCATCATATTTGGAAGAAATACATATCTTGATGTGAGAGCAGAAATTATTCTGCGGTGGAATTTCATCTGGGACGTTTCCTGCTTTTTCTTCAGGCAGGCATGGATGTGGGCCTGCATCTGGGCTCCATAAAAGTCCAGATGTCGGCCTTGTCCATTTTCTTTCAGTAACAATTGGCTTCTCTCCCTGAGGTCCAGACGTTCTTGAAAGGTGTTCTGCACATCCAACCTCTCTTGGTGCCTCCCACGGCACCTTGGGATCTCAATGTGGTGCTGCAGTTCCTCCAATCGTATTGGTTTGAACCTTTACAGGAGGTGGACGTAAAATATCTTATGTGGAAGACCGTCACACTGTTGGCCTTGGCTTCAGCAAGATGTTTGTTGGAGCTGGGGGCTTTGTCTCACAAAAGTTCCTATTTAATTTTCCATGAGGACAGAGCTAAACTCAGAACTCGTCAGCAATTTCTTCCTAAAGTGGTGTCCGCATTTCACATCAACCAACCTATTGTGGTTCTGGTTGTCACTGACACCTCTGCTACTTCAAAGTCTTTGGATGTTGTGAGGGCTTTGAAGGTGTATGTGAAAAGAACAGCTCGTCACAGAAAGATGGACTCGCTGTTTGTTCCTTATGATCCCAATAAGATTGGGTGTCTTGCTTCAAAGCAGACAATTGCACGCTGGATCCGACTTATTATCCAGCATGCTTATTCATCGGCAAGTTTGCCGTGTCCAAAATCTGTACAGGCCCACTCTACTAGGTCAGTGGGTTCTTCCTGGGTGGCTGCCCGGGGTGTTTTGGCTTTACAGCTCTGCCGAGCAGATACTTGGTCAGGTTCAAACACATTTGCTAAGTTCTACAAGTTCGATACTTTAGCCTCTGAGAACCTTCAGTTTGGTCAATTAGTTCTGCAGGAACCTCAGCACTCTCCCACCCGGTTTAGGAGCTTTGGTACATCCCATGGTACTAAATGGACCCCAGTATCCTCTAGGACGTAAGAGAAAATAGGATTTTAATTACCTACCGGTAAATCCTTTTCTCGTAGTCCGTAGAGCAGGCCTGGCCAACCTGTGGCTCTCCAGCTGTTGTAAAACTACAAGTCCCATCATGCTTTGCCACAGGTTTGCCATTAGGGAATGCTAAAACTGTGGCAGGGCATGCTGGGATGTGTAGTTTCACAACATCTGGAGAGCCACAGGTTGGC
Source organism: Pseudophryne corroboree (assembly GCF_028390025.1). NCBI lineage: Eukaryota > Metazoa > Chordata > Amphibia > Anura > Myobatrachidae > Pseudophryne > Pseudophryne corroboree. Next base: position 250,360,760 of record NC_086451.1, on the reverse strand, counting down.
CAGGCCTGCCGTAGAGGATACTGGGCACCCGCCCAGTGCTTCGTTCTTCCGGCACTGTTACTTGGTTAAGTAATGTTGGTTCAGCCATTGCTGTTCCTGTTTCAAGTTTGGTTAGCTTGGCTTTCCTCTTGCTTTGTGTGCTGGTTCGGAATCTCACCACTATCCTTATCTATCCTTCTCTCGAAGTATGTCCGTCTCCTTGGGCACACTTTCCTAGACTGAGTCTGGTAGGAGGGGCATAGAGGGAGGAGCCAGCCCACACTATCAAATTCTTAAAGTGCCCATGGCTCCTAGTGAACCCGTCTATACCCCATGGTACTAAATGAACCCCAGTATCCTCTACGGACTACGAGAAAAGGATTTACTGGTAGGTAATTAAAATCTTATTTTATCACTTTAAAAGTCCTTGAGTGTTGTCCCTTTTCTCTGTATATGTATAATGATGCAATTCACCCCAGCCCACCAATTGGCCACCTGCATCTCCCCTTTGGGAGGTGTGTGGGGAAGGGGACTGCAGGTTAGGGGGCGCTAAGCTGAAGCTTTGCCTAGGGTGCAGAAAGATCTTGCACCCGCCCTGGGTAGCACCTTGTACCAATGCCTTTTTCCCTATAGATTATAAACTTGAGAGCAAAGACTTCCTACCTCTATGTCTGTCTATTATTACCCAGCTTTGTGTTATCACTATTGTAAAGCGCAACGAAATATGCTGGGCTACATAAGAAACTGTTAGTAAATTTTTGCATGTAACACTATTGTTCTAAATAATCCAAAAGTGACCAGCTTTAGACATTACCAATGCAGTGAAACCTACTGTACATAATTGTTTTTGCCACCTTTTTAAATTGTGTATTTTCCCTTTACCACTGCCAAATAGTACCTAAAAATAGAAGGTACCCTTTTTTTTTTTAAAGACTTTAAGTAGAAGCTTCAGTATAATATAATAAAAAAAAACACATGAATACATGAGAACAAATGGAAACAAGAACTGATGGAGTTTAAAAAAATATATGAAAAACAGAGGATTCCAATTGTAGGACAGACAAAGCAATAGGATGATATATTATTGGAAATATAATACAGGTGTATAGGAATTGTTTTTAATCACTATGTACATATTTTTAGTCAAGGCTGCATGCTACACTAAACATTCAGCCATATCCCATTTATCAGGCACACAGATATCTGCCCATGTGAAAGATACTGGAAGATATACTCTGGAGAGTTTGCCTTTTGCACCTCTGTGATAATCTAGTCTCACTGCTTGTATGGAATTTCATCATCACATTGTGAAAAGTGTCACGTCTGCTAACACTGTCATTTACTGAACACCTTGTGTAATTAATTGTCACCTCTTTTACAAAGAGTTTTGCATGGAGGTCGTTTTCCCAGAGAAACAAATAATGCACATTTACATGAATACGCAGCAAATCCGCATCCATGTAATTTTCCTTTTTCTGCTGCTATGGAGAAACTGTCACAAAAACAAAGAGAGACATCCAGTCACAAAGGTTAAGTACATGGGGTGTACAATATGAAAAATAATGGGCATCATTACTCTTTTATTAATATTATTACTGTCTTATGTTTTCATTTACATAGCACCAAGTAGAGAGGAGCTGCGCTGTGACATTTTGTACAAAGTATCCCGGTAAAATAGGCTAACTCAGTGGTTTCCAAACTTTTTTGAATCATGGAGCCCTAGAGTATCATAATTTTTTTCACTGCACCCCTAGGGCAAAAATTTCTTATTGAGAAATTTAGAAAGAAATACTGTATTAAATTAAGTAGATTGTGTTTATATGTCATCCTTAGGCTCAATTTTGTGGTGAGGGACAAGATTTGCTTCTGTTTGTCCCCATATTTTATGACTGGCAGCTACTAGCACTAGTTTTTCCTATTATATTAACCATAAATAATTTGAATTGGTCATGAAACACCAATCCAAGGCACCCCTGCAAGTGTCCCGAGGAACCCCAGGGAGCCACGGCACACAGTTTGGGAACCACTGGGCTAACTGGTTCATACATGCACAGTGCAATCGGTAGCCAGATTTTCAGATTATTTTTATTCAAAATGCTTTGTTTAAAATATGGGGGGGAGGGGGGAACACTACACGGGACTGTGTGGAAGAATAGACCTGGCGCTCAGATATTCTGACCTGCTGCTTCTGGAGAAGTCACTTGCTAATATCACAGGGTTGTATATGGGTGACCAGAGGTTAGGAAACCGCCAGTCACCATACTGACACTGGGTTCCTGGTGTTGAGGTGGCCGGCAGGAGAGGCGAGTGCTCGGTGGCTAGCTGCGTTCACCACAGGTTCTATTCACAGACACCAATTGGAATAGTCCCTGTTGGTCGGCATGCCAACCGTCGGGCTATTAAATGTGCGGGATCCCGGCGTCGGTATTGTGAAGACCGCTGGTCACATAACCGCATCCCTCTCAGACAAAGATTTTAGGAGGAAATAAGAATAAATGCACAGCACTGGAAATAAAACCTAAAGGCCCTCTCTGCTCTTCACTCAGTGCATTTCAAGTTAATACAGACCTATTTATCAAGCAGGGTTTGGGTTTTTTTTTTAATAAAATGAGACAGCAGCATTGGCGTTTCTATAATGGGTGCAGTGTGTGCGGTGCACACGGGCCCCTGAGTCCAGGGGGGGACCACACCGTACACATTTCTCCTATACTTACCTTTCCGGAGTCCATTGCTGACCGTGTGTGGGCCCCCTCCTCTCCCGTAGCCGTCGTGCCGCTACCAGCGCACTGACCACTAGAGACTCTGGCACAGTGCCAGAGTCTACAGCGCATGCGCAGGACCCCGAAAAAAATGGCACAGCGGCCATTTATCGGAGTCCTGCGCATGCGCTGTAGACTCTGGCACTGTGCCAGAGTCTACAGCGCTCAGAGCACTAGCAGCGGCGCGACGGCTATGGGAGAGGAGGGGGCCCACACACGGAGTCTGCACACGGGTCCGCTCCTCTCTAGAGACACCCCTGGGAAGCAGGTTCTGCATATTTAGGAATTGTTGCTGTGCACTATTAGCCTATTGCAGGATCCTTCACAGAATTAGCACTACAGATCACAGTCACCATTATTATCAAACGGGGACTACGACATGACCCATATGTACCAAACTCCAAAAAGCTAAACCTTTTAGAGTTTGGCTCCTGTAGATTTCGCCATCTTCTGATGGTGTAAACCACTTTTTAAGCCTATAAAGGTAGACTGGCAGGAGAGAGGTCTTCCAATCCCTATCCTGTAACCTCCACCCGGGTGGTCTTCTGTATGCCGGCGGTCGGCCTCCCGGCGCTCAGTATACCGGCGCCGGGAGCCCGACAGCCGGCATACCGACACTTATTTTCCCTCATGGGGGTCCACGACCCCCATAGAGGGAGAATAAAATAGTGTGGCGCGCGTAGCACGCCACCGTGCCCGTAGCGTGGCGAGCGCAGCGAGCCCGCAAGGGGCTCATTTGCGCTCGCCATACTGTAGGTAAGCCGGCGGTCGGCCTCCCGGCGCCGGTATGCTGGTCGCCGGGAGCCCGACCGCCGGCCAGCCGTAGTGAACCCCCTCCACCCAACAGTGAAAACTGACACTGAGCAAATGCACAGAGCTGGAAGGTACATCCATGCGTCCAACGGTATTTTCACAGGAGAAGTTCTGAGCATCTTTTCACCAGAGTACTCGGTGTGGGCGTAGCCATTGGAGGTGTGGAGGAGGCATGCGCACTTTAGTGGCACATAATCCTATGGATTGTGTGTCAAGGCAGGTGGCATGGTTACGTCTCCCCCTCCTGGCTCCTACATAAGCCCAGACCTGAGTAATATGACCCCCTATCCCCACTCAGCACACTTGGTGGTAGCCTTTGATAGATAGGTAGATGAAAACGCACACATTTTCATTGGAGATGGAGCTTTTGACTGGTTAATAAATATGTTTGTTAGAGTTAAGGACAATTCCAACTAGAGAGTGCAAATTTGCCCCAGGACAGACAAAGCTGCTTAAGCAAGGGGAAATGCTATTTGTCTACATGCAAAGAAAACTTTTCCTGCTTTTCCTTGTGTTATCCAAATATTGGACACCGTAGCTTAATACTATGAAGTAGCATGTAGCTACTACAACTCTCCCCAGCTGCACAGTGAACTAGGATACTATTGCATTGCACGGTCTGTTTTGCTTAGGTAAACTGGAGTTATTGTTATAAGCAGAATTTAGCCTGTTTAATTGATAGATATTTGAGGAATTTGGGATGGTCTCCTCCCCATCATAATTTGTTTGTTTTAGCTTTTATTGCCCACCAGTGGGTGTTGGACAATGGGTGGGGTTTTAATAATCAGTGAACCCTATACCTTACACATGTTTTTATTAGTTCATATTAGAGTATTGTAGGCTGATTAAGTCTGGCTGATTGATCCAGGGTGTAGGACTCTAAGGGAGTAGGCTCAAAGGGAGAAGATATATAATTTTAATATCAAAGCCTGGACTTAAACTGGATGGAAACAGAAAGAAAACATCTAACAACACAAATAACAACAGATGAACTACTTATCAATATCAACTGTATATGCAAATTTATCATCCTCCAACTTTCACTCTGTGAACACTATGCAACCCATCTGCAGAAAGGAACAGCCAGCAGCAGACAGAAGGACAGACCTGGCAACGGTATTTTGAATTAAATGCTGGCCATGAGCCAATCTACTACTACTGGCTGCTCCTGTTTGGCTGCTGATCCATGAGCTCTGATTGTCTCACAACTGGCATTGAATTCAAAATACCGCTGTGGTGATGCCGGGACTCTCATTCTGTCTGCTGCTGGCTCTGTCCCTCCATCTGCCGATGGTCCCGACAAATTAACAGTATGCCGCGCGCCCCCTCGCGTTCTGGGCCCGGCGACTAATGTACCAACTGTCCCCCCTTGATGGCGGCCCTGCCCGCAGGCCATCATGGTTTATCCAAAGTACAAAATGCACCTTGTAGCTGGATTTACCATTAACTTTTATGCCTCTGCATGAACTTCACCAATCCATAGAATGGCCATTCCAGGTTGTTATGTAAATTAGCATTTTCTGGAATTTAAAGTCTGGAAATAGAGCTCAGAATATGACGATGAATTCATTCTACTCTATGGTGGGATATCAATTCAAAGTGGAACAAAAATAATTGGGGTTATTCTATATGGATCATAATGACAAATTGTGCAGGGGAACATGCAGATTTCACAGGCAAATGCAAAATTGAAGTGAATATTCTATGGAACTGTTTGATGTTTGTACATCTTTATTAAAGCGCATTAGTCCCTGCCCCTGTTGAGCTTACAATCTGAACACACTTGAGGAACAATTTTCTGTAACACTTCCTAAAGTAAATACAGTATGCTAAAGCCATGATCTTTAGAAATATTGCATAAACAGTAGAGATGAGCGGGTTCGGTTCCCTGAGAACCGAACCCCCCTGAACTTCACTACCCGACCCCGGATCCGAGTCAGACTCTTGTTTTCCCGCCTGACTCGGAAACCAGAACGAGGCAAAACGTCATCATGCCGCTGTCGGATTTTCGCGGGGTTTGGATTTCTTATAAGGAGCAGCACGTCGCCGCCATTTTCACTCCGCCATTGGAGTGTGTAGTGAGAGGACGAGTGTCCGTCCTCAGTGTCCTACATCAGTACAGTGGTAGTGTCTTGTGCTGTATCAGTCCAGTCACAGTGGTGGTGTCCTCTGCTGCCATATGTCCTGTGCTGCTGTATAAATCCAGTACAGTGGTGCTGTGTTGTGCTGCATCAGTACAGTGGTGGTGTATTGTGCTGCATCAGTCCAGTCACAGTGGTGGTGTCCTCTGCTGCATATGTCCAGTGCTGCTGTATAAGTCCAGTCCAGTGGTGCTGTGTTGTGCTGCATCAGTTCAGTGGTGCTCTATTGTGCTGCATCAGTCCAGTCACAGTGGCAGTGTCATCTGCTGCCATATGTCCAGTGGTGCTGTATAAGTCCAGTCCAGTGGTGCTGTGTTGTGCTGCATCAGTTCAATGGTGGTATATTGTGCTGCATTAGTCCAGTCACAGTGGTGGTGTCCTCTGCTGCATATGTCCAGTGCTGCTGTATAAGTCCAGTCCATTGCAGTGGTGCTGTGTTGTCCTGCATCAGTAAAGTGGTAGTGTCTTGTGCTGCATCAGTCAAGTGACAGTGATGGTGTCCTCTGCTGCCATATGTCCAGTGCTGCTGTATAAGTCCAGTTCATTGCAGTGGTGCTGTGTTGTCCTGCATCAGTCCAGTGGTGGTGTCCCTGTGCTGCTGTATATGTCCAGTCGTACTGCCATATATGTCCAGTGATACTGCCGTATATATGTCCAGCGGTACTGCCGTATGAATCCGGCGATACTGCCATATAGGTCCAGTGGTACTGCCATATAATTCCAGTGATACTGTCGTATATGTTCAGTGGTACTGCCATATAAATCCAGTGGTACTGGCGTATAAATCCAGTCCAGTGATACTTCTGTATAAGTACAGTGGTACTGCCGTATAAGTCCAGTGGTAGTGCCGTATAAGTCCAGTGGTACTGGCGTTTATATCCAGTCCTGTGATACTGCCGTATATGTCCAGTGATACTGCCGTATATGTCCAGCAGTACTACTGTATATGTCCATTGGTACTGCCATATAATTCCAGTGATACTGCCGTATATGTCCAGTGGCACTATCGTATAAATCCAGAAGTACTGGCATATAAATCCAGTCCAGTGATACTGCTGTATATGTCCAGCGGTACTGCCGTATAAATCCAGCGATACTGCCGTATATGTCCAGTGGTACTGTCATATAATTCCACTGATACTGCTGTATATGTCCAGTGGTACTGCCGTATAAATCCAGTGGTACTGGCGTATAAATCCAGTCCAGTGATACTGCCATATATGTCCAGTGGTACTGCTATATAATTCCAGTGATACTTCCGTATATATGTCCAGTGGTACTGCCGTATAAATCCAGTGGTAATGGAGTACAAATCCAGCCCATTGATACTGCCATATATATCCAGTGGTACTGCCATATAATTCCAGTGATACTGCCGTATATGTCCAGTGGTACTGCCGTATAAATCAAGTGGAACTGGCGTATAAATACAGTCCAGTGATACTGCCATATATGTCCAGTGGTCAGGGCCGTTTCTAGACAATTTGGCTCCCAGTGCGAGATATGAAAATGCGCCCCCCCCCCCCCCCCCCCATTGCTCTAAAAAAAAAAATGTGTGCCCCCCCTCCCCATATAGCCATAAAAAGAAAAAGCACGCGCTCCCGACAAGGGTGTGTGGCCTGATTAAATGGGCGTGGTCTCATTAAAGTGGGCATGGCCTCATCTGATATCATCACACCCACCACAGGGGGGAAAAAATAAAAATAAAAAAGTCCCCTTTTTAGACATTACAGCAGGCAAGTGTCCCCATATTACACAGCGCGGCAGGCAGGTGTCCCCATTTTATACAGTACGGAAGGCAGGTATCCCCATTTTACAAAGTGCAGCAGGCAGGTATCCCCATTTTACACAGTGCGGCAGGCAGGTATCCCCATTTTACACAGCACGGCAGGCAGATATCCCCATTTTACACAGCACGGCAGGCAGATATCCCCATTTTACACAGCACGGCAGGCAGATATCCCCATTTTACACAGCACGGCAGGCAGATATCCCCATTTTACACAGCACGGCAGGCAGATATCCCCATTTTACACAGTACGCAGGCAGGTGCCCCCATATTACACAGTGCGGCAGGCAGGTATCCCCATATTACACAGTGCGGCAGGCAGGTGCCCCCATTTTACACAGCGCGGCAGGCAGATATCCCCATTTTACACAGTACGCAGGCAGATGCCCCCATATTACACAGTACGCAGGCAGGTATCCCTATTTTACACAGTGCGGCAGGCAGGTATCCCCATTTTACACAGCGCGGCAGGCAGATGCCCCCATATTACACAGTACGCAGGCAGATGCCCCCATATTACACAGTACGCAGGCAGATGCCCCCATATTACACAGTACGCAGGCAAGTGCCCCCATATTACATAGTACGCAGGCAGGAGCCCCCATTTTACACAGTGCGGCAGGCAGGTATCCCCATAGGCAGGTGTCCCCATTTTACACAGTGCGGCAGCGGCAGGCAGGTTTCAAGTTGAGGGGAAGGAAGGGGGAGAGAGAGAATACTTTCGTCTTCCCGCTCTTCGGTCCCGCCGCCTCACGTCCCTCGCGCCGGCCGCCTCCTCCTTCATGCTTATCTCCTTCTCGCCTCTCCCGATCGCACCTGCTCGGGGGGCGGGGCTTCGCGGAATGACGCGTTTGCGTCGTGACGTCACGACGCAACGCGTCATTCCACGAAACTCCGCCCCCCGAGCAGGAGCGCTCGGGAGAGGCGAGAAGGAGTAACAAAGTGCCGCGGCGGGCGCCCCGTGCTAGAAACGGCACTGCCAGTGGTACTGCCGTATAAATCCAGCAAAACTGCCGTATATGTCCAGTGGTACTGCCAGATAATTCCACTGATACTGCCGTATATGTCCAGTAGTACTGCCGAATAAAATCCAGTCCCGTAATACTGCCGTATATGTCCAGTGGTACTACCATATAATTCCAGTGATACTGCCGTATATGTCCAGTGGTACTGCCATATAAATCCAGTGTTACTGGCATATAAATCCAGTCCAGCAATACTACCGTATATGTCCAGTTGTACTGCCATATAATTCCAGTGATACTGACGTATATGTCCAGTGGTACTGCTGTATAAATCCAGTGGTACTGGCGTAAAAAATCCAGTCCAGTGATACCACCGTAAATGTCCAGTGGTACTTCCATGTAATTCCAGTGATACTGCCATATATGTCCAGTGGTACTGCCGTATAATTCCAGTGGTACTGGCGTATAAATCCAGTGATACTGCTGTAAAAATCCAATCCAGTGGTACTGCCATATAATTCCAGGGATACTGCCTTATAATTCCAGTGGTATTGGCGTAAAAATCCAGTGATACTGCCGTATAAATCCAGTCCAGTGGTAATGCCGTATAATTCCAGTGATACTCCCATATAATTCCAGTGGTACTGGCATATAAATCCAGTGATACTGCCGTATAAGTCCAGTCCAGTGGTACTGCCGTATAAGTCCAGTGGTACTGCCATATAATTCCAGTGATACTGCCATATAATTCCAGTGGTACTGGCGTATAAGTCCAGTGATCCTGCCGTATAAATCGAGTCCAGTGGTACTGCCGTATAAATCCAGTGGTACTGCCATATAATTCCAGTGATACTGCCGTATAATTCCAGTGGTAGTGGCATATAAATCCAGTGATCCTGCCGTATAAATCCAGTCCAGTGGTACTGCTGTATAAGTCCAGTGGTACTGCAGTATTATTCCAGTGGTACTGCCATATAATTCCAGTGATACTACCATATAATTCCAGTCATACTGCCGTATAATTCCAGTGGTACTGGCGTATAAGTCCAGTGATACTGCCGTATAAATCCAGTCCAGTGGTACTGCTGTATAAATCCAGTGGTACTGTCGTTTAATTCCAGTGATACTGCCATATAATTTCAGTGGTACTGCCGTATAAGTCCAGTAATACTGCCGTATAAATCCAGTCCAGTGGTACTGTCGTATAAGTACAGTGGTACTGCCCTATAATTCCAGTGATACTGCCGTATAAGTCCAGTCCAGTGGTGCTGCCATATAAGTTCAGTGGTGCTGTCCTGTGCTGTATATTATTTACTCCAAATAAAGGGGTTATTAATATTTAATCCAAATAATGTTCACAGGGCTTGCCCTGTGTGGTGTATTTGTACGCTCTCCTGTACCTCATATGGGCCCTCATTCCGAGTTGATCGCTCACAAGCTGCTTTTAGCAGCAGTGCAAACGCTAAGTCGCCACCCTCTGGGAGTGTATCTTAGCATAGCAGAAGTGCGAACGAAAGGTTAGCAGTTCTGCTACTAAAAAATTTCATGCAGTTTCATAGTGGCTCGATACTTACTCCTACCTTGCGATGACTGCAGAATGTTTAGTTCCTGGTTTGACGTCACAAACACGCCCTGCGTTCGGCCAGCCACTCCCCCGTTTCCCCAGCCACTCCTGCGTTTTTATCAGGCACGCCTGCTTTTTTTTAGCACACTCCCTGAAAACGCTGAGTTGCCGCTCAGAAACACCCACTTCCTATCAATCACACTACGAACACTCGAGCGACTGAAAAGCGTCGCTCGAGCTTGTGTAAAACTGCATAGTTTTGTGTGAAAGTACTTTGCGCGTGCGCATGCGCGCTGCGTACCATATGCATGTGCAGAACAGCCGATTTTTAGCCTGATCGCTACGCTGCGAAAAACGGCAGCGAGCGATCAACTCGGAATGAGGGCCATTGTTATATAACACCAGAAAAATAATGGAGAACAAATATTTGGAGGATAAAATAGGGAAAGATAAAGAACCACTTCCTCCTAGTGCTGAAGCTGCTGCCACTAGTCATGACACAGACAATGAAATGCCATCAACATTGTCCGCCAAGGCCTATGCCCAATGTGATAGTAGAGGGCATGTAAAATCCAAAAAGCTAAAGTTCAGTAAAAAGACCCAAAAAAAACAAATTTAAATGGTCTGAGGAGAAACATAAACTTGCCAATATGCCATTTACGACACTGAGTGGCAAGGAACGGCTATGGCCCTGGCCTATGCTCATGACCAGTGGTTCAGCTTCACATGACGATGGAAGTCCTCATCCTCACGCTAGAAAAATTATAAGAGTTAAGCTGGAAAAAAGCACAGCAAAGAACTGTGCGTTCTAAGATAGTATCACAAATCCCCAGGGAGAGTCCAAGTGTGTCGACGGTTGCGATGTCTGACCTTCCCAACACTGGATGGGAAGAGGTGGCTCCTTCCACCATTTGCATGCCCTCTGCAAGTGCTGGAAGTAGCACCCACAGTACAGTTTCTGATATTCACATTGAAGATGTCACTGTTGAAGTACACCAGGATGAGGATATGGGTGTTGCTGGCGCTGAGGAGGAAGTTGATGATATAGATTCTGATGGTGATGTGGTTTGTTTAAATCAGGAACCGGAGGAGACACCTGTTGTCAGTGGGATGAATAGGCCCATTATGATACCTTGGCAAAATACCAAAAAAGCCACCTCTTCGGTGTGGAACTATTTCTCCACAAATCCGGACAACAGGTGTCGAGCCGTGTGTTGCCTCTGTCAATCTGTAATAAGTAGGGGTAAGAACATTAACCACCTAGGAACATCCTCCCTTATACGTCATCTGCTGTGCATTTATCAGAAGTCAGTGTCAAGTTGTGAAACTTTGGGTAAGAGTGTAAGCAGTCCACTGACACCTAAATCCCTTCTTCCTCTTGTACCCAAGCTCCTGCAAGCCACATCTCCAACTCCCTCAACGTCAACTTCCTCCTCAGTCTGGAACGTCAGTAGTCCTGCAGACAATGTCACTGGCAAGACTGAGGAGTCCTCTCCTAACCGGGATTCCTCCGATGGATCCTTGAGTGGTACGCCTACTGCTGCTGTTGCTGCCGCTGCTGTTGCTGCTGCTGGGAGTCGATCGTCATCCCATAGGGGAAGTCGGAAGACCACTTGTACTATTTCAAGTAAGCAATTGACCGTCCAACAGTCCTTTGTGAGGAAGATGAAATATGACAGCAGTCATCATGTTGCAAAGGGGATAACTAAGACCTTGAAGCTATGTTGGTGTTAGACGTGCAGTCGGTATCCGCCAGTAGTTCAGTGGGACTTAGAGAATTGATGGAGGTAGTGTGTCTCCGGTACCAAATACCATCTAGGTTCTACTTCACTAGGCAGACGATACCAAGAATGTACAGAGACGTCAGAAAAAGTATCCTCAGTGTCCTAAAAAATGCAGTTGTACCCACTGTCCGATTAACCACGGACATGTGGACAAGTGTAACAGGGCAGACTAAGGACTGTATGACTGTGACAGCTCACTGGGTAGATGTATTGCCTCCCGCAGCAACAACAGCAGCGGCACCAGTAGCAGCATTTCGCAAACGTCAACTCATTCCTAGGCAGGCTACGCTATGTATCACCGCTTTCCGTGAGAGGCACACCGCTGACAACCTCTTACGGAAACTGAGGGACATCATCGCACAATGGCTTACCCCACTTAGACTCTACTGGGGATTTGTGATATCGGACAATGCCACCAATATTGTGTGCGCATTACATCTGGGCAAATTCCATCATGGACCATGTTTTGCACATACAATTAATTTGGTAGTGCAGAATTTTTTGAAAAATGACAGGGGCGTGCAGGAGATGCTGTGGGTGGCCCAAAAAATTGCGGGCCACTTTCGACATTCAGCCACTGCGTGCTGAAGCGTGGAGCACCAGCAAAGACTGCTGAACCTGCCCTGCCATCACCTGAAGCAAGAGGGGGTAACGAGGTGGAATTCAACACTCTATATGCTTCAGAGCATGGAGGAGCAGCAAAAGGCAATTCAAGCCTATACATCAACCTATGATATAGGCAAAGGAGGGGGAATGCACCTGACTCAAGCACAGTGGAGAATGATTTCGATCTTGTGCAAGGTTCTCCAACCCTTTGAACTTGGCACACGTTAAGTCAGTTCAGACACTGCCAGCTTGAGTCAGGTCATTCCCTTCATCAGGCTTTTGCAGAAGCATCTGGAGAAATGGAAGTAGGCGCTAAGATGGAGCAATTCTGCTAAGTATGTGGGACTTGTGGATGGAGCCCTTCATTCGCTTTGCCAGGACTCAAGGGTGGTCAATCTGTTGAAATCAGAGCACTAAATTTTGGCCACCAAGCTCAATCCTAGGTTTAAAGCCTACGTTGTATCTCTCTTTCTGGCAGACACAAGTCTGCAGAGATTCAAAAACCTGCTGGTGAGAAAATTGTCAACTCAAGCGGAACGTGACTCGGCAACAGCTCCTCCTTCATTTTCTCCCGCAACTGGGGCTGCGAGGAAAAAGATAAGATTTCCTAGCCTACCCGCTGGCGGTGATGCAGGGCAGTCAGGAGCGAGTGCTGACATCTGGCTCGGACTGAAGGACCTGCCAACGATTACTGACATGTCTACTGTCACTGCATATGATTCTGTCACCATTGAAACAATGGTGGACGATTATATGAGTGACAGCATCCAAGTAGGCATGTCAGACAGTCCGTATGTATACTGGCAGGAAAAAGAGGCAATTTGGATGCCCTTGTACAAAACTGGCTTTATTTTACCTAAGTTGCCCCCCATCCGGAGTGTGTACTCCGAAAGAGTGTTTAGTGCAGCCGGTAACCTTGTCAGCGTTCAGCGTAGGAGGTTACTTCCACAAAATGTGGAGAAGATGATGTTCATCAAAATAAATTATAAATTCCTCCGGGAAGACCTTTACCAGCAATTGCCTCCAGAAAATACACAGGGACCTGTGATGGTGGATTCCAGTGGGGATGAATTAATACTCTGTGAGGAGTAGGATCAGAGGCAGAACTCTGGGAGGCAACGGAGTCATCTGCCGCCAGGCTCCTGCTCCGAAGAGGGGCACCTCTCCTCCCATTCTGTGACACCATTGAATTAAGTTAATTGATAGCTGTCGCTGTCTTTTCAGTGGCCGACTTCCTCACTGGTCCCTGCAGCTTACACATCACACCCTCTTTATTATAGTGAATATACACATTTTACAAGTGTCACACCTAGGATTAGAAACCACAACCTATTACACTGGAAGCAGACACCTTACTGATGAAGCTGTTTGCTCCTGTATAGGAAATATGAGAATTTTAACTATATGAAGATACTTCTCTGACAATTACACGTAACTTCATATAGTTAGAATTCTCATGCTTCCTCTACAGGAGCAAATAACTCCATCAGTAAAGTGTCTGCTGTTAGTGTAACAGGTCATGGGTTCTAATCCTGAGTATGACTGCTAAGAAATGTGTGATTTAAATAAAAGACAATGAAATGTATAAATACAGTATATACATTTTTTTCAGAACACTCCATACACACACACACACACACACACACATTTTATATATATATATATATATATACACACACACGCACACATACATACATATATTTATCTTAATATAGGAAATAGGGGGGCACCAATATTTATCTTGCCTCTGGGCAACTGTGACGAACTTACGCCACTGAGTAGGATGTACACAGTGAAAGGGGTGAGGAATCGGAGGATGAGGATGCAGTGCCACTCCTAGATGGTCCAGGTGTTTGTTAGAGATGTGCACTTGAAATTTTTCGGGTTTTGTGTTTTGGTTTTGGGTTCGGTTCCGCGGCCGTGTTTTGGGTTCGACCGCGTTTTGGCAAAACCTCACCGAATTTTTTTTGTCGGATTCGGGTGTGTTTTGGATTCGGGTGTTTTTTTCAAGAAACACTAAAAAACAGCTTAAATCATAGAATTTGGGGGTCATTTTGATCCCAAAGTATTATTAACCTCAAAAACCATAATTTCCACTCATTTTCAGTCTATTCTGAATACCTCACACCTCACAATATTATTTTTAGTCCTAAAATTTGCACCGAGGTCGCTGGATGACTAAGCTAAGCGACCCTAGTGGCCGACACAAACACCGGGCCCATCTAGGAGTGGCACTGCAGTGTCACGCAGGATGGCCCTTCCAAAAAAACACTCCCCAAACAGCACATGACGCAAAGAAAAAAAGAGGCGCAATGAGGTAGCTGTGTGAGTAAGATAAGCGACCCTAGTGGCCGACACAAACACCGGGCCCATCTAGGAGTGGCACTGCAGTGTCACGCAGGATGGCCCTTCCAAAAAACACTCCCCAAACAGCACATGACGCAAAGAAAAAAAGAGGCGCAATGAGGTAGCTGTGTGAGTAAGCTAAGCGACCCTAGTGGCCGACACAAACACCTGGCCCATCTAGGAGTGGCACTGCAGTGTCACGCAGGATGGCCCTTCCAAAAAACACTCCCCAAACAGCACATGACGCAAAGAAAAAAAGAGGCGCAATGAGGTAGCTGTGTGAGTAAGATAAGCGACCCTAGTGGCCGACACAAACACCGGGCCCATCTAGGAGTGGCACTGCAGTGTCACGCAGGATGGCCCTTCCAAAAAACACTCCCCAAACAGCACATGACGCAAAGAAAAATTAAAGAAAAAAGAGGTGCAAGATGGAATTGTCCTTGGGCCCTCCCACCCACCCTTATGTTGTATAAACAGGACATGCACACTTTAACCAACCCATCATTTCAGTGACAGGGTCTGCCACACGAATGTGACTGAAATGACGGGTTAGTTTGGACCCCCACCAAAAAAGAAGCAATTAATTTCTCCTTGCACAAACTGGCTCTACAGAGGCAAGATGTCCACCTCATCATCATCCTCCGATATATCACCGTGTACATCCCCCTCCTCACAGATTATCAATTCGTCCCCACTGGAATCCACCATCTCAGCTCCCTGTGTACTTTGTGGAGGCAATTGCTGCTGGTCAATGTCTCCACTGAGGAATTGATTATAATTCATTTTAATGAACATCATCTTCTCCACATTTTCTGGAAGTAACCTCGTACGCCGATTGCTGACAAGGTGAGCGGCGGCACTAAACACTCTTTCGGAGTACACACTTGTGGGAGGGCAACTTAGGTAGAATAAAGCCAGTTTGTGCAAGGGCCTCCAAATTGCCTCTTTTTCCTGCCAGTATAAGTACGGACTGTGTGACGTGCCTACTTGGATGCGGTCACTCATATAATCCTCCACCATTCTTTCAATGGGGAGAGAATCATATGCAGTGACAGTAGACGACATGTCCGTAATCGTTGACAGGTCCTTCAGTCCGGACCAGATGTCAGCATCAGCAGTCGCTCCAGACTGCCCTGCATCACCGCCAGCGGGTGGGCTCGGAATTCTGAGCCTTTTCCTCGCACCCCCAGTTGCGGGAGAATGTGAAGGAGGAGATGTTGACAGGTCGCGTTCCGCTTGACTTGACAATTTTCTCACCAGTAGGTCTTTGAACCCCAGCAGACTTGTGTCTGCCGGAAAGAGAGATCCAAGGTAGGTTTTAAATCTAGGATCGAGCACGGTGGCCAAAATGTAGTGCTCTGATTTCAACAGATTGACCACCCGTGAATCCTTGTTAAGCGAATTAAGGGCTCCATCCACAAGTCCCACATGCCTAGCGGAATCGCTCCGTGTTAGCTCCTCCTTCAATGTCTCCAGCTTCTTCTGCAAAAGCCTGATGAGGGGAATAACCTGACTCAGGCTGGCAGTGTCTGAACTGACTTCACGTGTGGCAAGTTCAAAGGGCAGCAGAACCTTGCACAACGTTGAAATCATTCTCCACTGCGCTTGAGACAGGTGCATTCCACCTCCTATATCGTGCTGAATTGTATAGGCTTGAATGGCCTTTTGCTGCTCCTCCAACCTCTGAAGCATATATAGGGTTGAATTCCACCTCGTTACCACTTCTTGCTTCAGATGATGGCAGGGCAGGTTCAGGCGTTTTTGGTGTTGCTCCAGTCTTCTGTACGTGGTGCCTGTACGCCGAAAGTGTCCCGCAATTCTTCTGGCCACCGACAGCATCTCTTGCACGCCCCTGTCGTTTTTTAAAAAATTCTGCACCACCAAATTCAAGGTATGTGCAAAACATGGGACGTGCTGGAATTTGCCCAGATTTAATGCACACACAATATTGCTGGCGTTGTCCGATGCCACAAATCCACAGGAGAGTCCAATTGGGGTAAGCCATTCCGCGATGATCTTCCTCAGTTGCTGTAAGAGGTTTTCAGCTGTGTGCGTATTCTGGAAACCGGTGATACAAAGCGTAGCCTGCCTAGGAAAGAGTTGGCGTTTGCGAGATGCTGCTACTGGTGCCGCCGCTGCTGTTCTTGCGGCGGGAGTCCATACATCTACCCAGTGGGCTGTCACAGTCATATAGTCCTGACCCTGCCCTGCTCCACTTGTCCACATGTCCGTGGTTAAGTGGACATTGGGTACAGCTGCATTTTTTAGGACACTGGTGACTCTTTTTCTGAGGTCTGTGTACATTTTCGGTATCGCCTGCCTAGAGAAATGGAACCTAGATGGTATTTGGTACCGGGGACACAGTACCTCCAACAAGTCTCTAGTTGGCTCTGCAGTAATGATGGATACCGGAACCACGTTTCTCACCACCCAGGATGCCAAGGCCTCAGTTATCCGCTTTGTAGCAGGATGACTGCTGTGATATTTCATCTTCCTCGCAAAGGACTGTTGGACAGTCAATTGCTTGGTGGAAGTAGTAAAAGTGGTCTTACGATTTCCCCTCTGGGATGACCATCGACTCCCAGCAGCAACAACAGCAGCGCCAGCAGCAGTAGGCGTTACACGCAAGGATGCATCGGAGGAATCCCAGGCAGGAGAGGAATCGTCAGAATTGCCAGTGACATGGCCTGCAGGACTATTGGCATTCCTGGGGAAGGAGGAAATTGACACCGAGGGAGTTGGTGGGGTGGTTTGCGTGAGCTTGGTTACAAGAGGAAGAGATTTACTGGTCAGTGGACTGCTTCCGCTGTCGCCCAAAGTTTTTGAACTTGTCACTGACTTATTATGAATGCGCTGCAGGTGACGTATAAGGGAGGATGTTCCGAGGTGGTTAACGTCCTTACCCCTACTTATTACAGCTTGACAAAGGCAACACACGGCTAGACAAATGTTGTCCGCATTTCTGGTGAAATACTTCCACACCGAAGAGCTGATTTTTTTGGTATTTTCACCAGGCATGTCAACGGCCCTATTCCTCCCACGGACAACAGGTGTCTCCCCGGGTGCCTGACTTAAACAAACCACCTCACCATCAGAATCCTCCTTGTCAATTTCCTCCCCAGTGCCAGCAACACCCATATCCTCCTCATCCTGGTGTACTTCAACACTGACATCTTCAATCTGACTATCAGGAACTGGACTGCGGGTGCTCCTTCCAGCACTTGCAGGGGGCGTGCAAATGGTGGAAGGCGCATGCTCTTCACGTCCAGTGTTGGGAAGGTCAGGCATCGCAACCGACACAATTGGACTCTCCTTGTGGATTTGGGATTTCGAAGAACGCACAGTTCTTTGCGGTGCTTTTGCCAGCTTGAGTCTTTTCAGTTTTCTAGCGAGAGGCTGAGTGCTTCCATCCTCATGTGAAGCTGAACCACTAGCCATGAACATAGGCCAGGGCCTCAGCCGTTCCTTGCCACTCCGTGTGGTAAATGGCATATTGGCAAGTTTACGCTTCTCCTCCGACAATTTTATTTTAGATTTTGGAGTCCTTTTTTTACTGATATTTGGTGTTTTGGATTTTACATGCTCTGTACTATGACATTGGGCATCGGCCTTGGCAGACGACGTTGCTGGCATTTCATCGTCTCGGCCATGACTAGTGGCAGCAGCTTCAGCACGAGGTGGAAGTGGATCTTGATCTTTCCCTAATTTTGGAACCTCAACATTTTTGTTCTCCATATTTTAATAGGCACAACTAAAAGACACAGAGGTAGCTACAGCCGTGGACTACCGTACTGTGTCTGCTGCTAATATAGACTGGATGATAATGAGATGAAATCAATATATATTATATCACACTAGTACTGCAGCCGGACAGGTAGATATATTTATTATGTAATGACTGATGACGGACCTGCTGGACACTGTCATCTCAGCAGCACCGCAGACTGCTACAGTAAGCTACTATAGTAGTATGTATAAAGAAGAAAGAAAAAAAAAACCACGGGTAGGTGGTATACAATTATGGATGGACGAGCGACTGCCGACACAGAGGTAGCTACAGCCGTGGACTACCGTACTGTGTCTGCTGCTAATATAGACTGGATGATAATGAGATGAAATCAATATATATATATATAATATCACACTAGTACTGCAGCCGGACAGGCAGATATATTTATTATGTAATGACTGATGACGGACCTGCTGGACACTGTCAGCTCAGCAGCACCGCAGACTGCTACAGTAAGCTACTATAGTAGTATGTATAAAGAAGAAAGGAAAAAAAAAAACACGGGTAGGTGGTATACAATTATGGATGGACGAGCGACTGCCGACACAGAGGTAGCTACAGCCGTGGACTACCGTACTGTGTCTGCTGCTAATATAGACTGGATGATAATGAGATGAAATCAATATATATATATATAATATCACACTAGTACTGCAGCCGGACAGGTAGATATATTTATTATGTAATGACTGATGACAGACCTGCTGGACACTGTCAGCTCAGCAGCACCGCAGACTGCTACAGTAAGCTACTATAGTAGTATGTATAAAGAAGAAAGTAAAAAAAAAAAACACGGGTAGGTGGTATACAATTATGGATGGACGAGCGACTGCCGACACAGAGGTAGCTACAGCCGTGGACTACCGTACTGTGTCTGCTGCTAATATAGACTGGATGATAATGAGATTAAATCAATATATATATATATAATATCACACTAGTACTGCAGCCGGACAGGTAGATATATTTATTATGTAATGACTGATGACGGACCTGCTGGACACTGTCAGCTCAGCAGCACCGCAGACTGCTACAGTAAGCTACTATAGTAGTATGTATAAAGAAGAAAGAAAAAAAAAAAACACGGGTAGGTGGTATACAATTATGGATGGACGAGCGACTGCCGACACAGAGGTAGCTACAGCCGTGGACTACCGTACTGTGTCTGCTGCTAATATAGACTGGATGATAATGAGATGAAATCAATATATATATATATATAATATCACACTAGTACTGCAGCCGGACAGGTAGATATATTTATTATGTAATGACTGATGACGGACCTGCTGGACACTGTCAGCTCAGCAGCACCGCAGACTGCTACAGTAAGCTACTATAGTAGTATGTATAAAGAAGAAAGAA
The DNA here is from genome assembly GCF_028390025.1 of Pseudophryne corroboree. Lineage (NCBI taxonomy): Eukaryota > Metazoa > Chordata > Amphibia > Anura > Myobatrachidae > Pseudophryne > Pseudophryne corroboree. Next base: position 250,340,859 of record NC_086451.1, on the reverse strand, counting down.
AAAAAAAACCACGGGTAGGTGGTATACAATTATGGATGGACGAGCGACTGCCGACACAGAGGTAGCTACAGCCGTGGACTACCGTACTGTGTCTGCTGCTAATATAGACTGGATGATAATGAGATGAAATCAATATATATATAATATCACACTAGTACTGCAGCCGGACAGGTAGATATATTTATTATGTAAGTGTGAGAGGTGGTGGAGCTGTGGTGCGTGCGTGTGGTGCCTGCTGCCGTGCAGGCGTAGACTCGGTACTCACCAGGCGCCGCTCTCTCTCACCTTCAGGTACCGGAACCCTCAACGGACCTGGAAATCTTCACTCGGATCCGGACGCGGCGATTCCCTCTCGGAGCTGACCGACGACCGAGCTGAGGAGAGAATGGTCTACATTAAAGGGGGTATCGACCCTTCTTCCGCTGGAACAGGGGATACCCCAGGGGTGGCCGCGACCTTCACCGGTTGGGTGAATGGTCATCACCGGCACAAAGCCTCAGCCACCCAGTTTTCACACACTCGCGCTTTCGCACGTAGTGTGATGAAAAGGATTCTCACGTCCGTGAGCAATCCCGACTCCGGCGCTCGGGGACAAACAAGGGACAAACGTACACGGATGCTACTCACCGGCACAAGTCTTGCACTCCGATCTTCTCCACTTACAGGTCCCTGTAAGGAGGCAAAGAGAAACAGCCGTGCAGGGCCTAACTCTACCCTAGTGTCACACCCTATACTATCTACAACGGCAGAGCCCTCAAACTAGCTCTGTGGGTGTAGTGCAACATAACTAGCACAAACCTCATAACAGCAATTTGCCCTGCACGGTAACCACACACATCGGAATACAACTTAACACGGTGTTGTCCCTTTATCTACCCGACTCAGAACACCCCGTAGTGGGGGCCGCACAGCTCACCCACCTAATTACCTCAGGGTGGCCTGGGCCTAGCGCCCAGGGCCACCTGTACTCACCTCGGGGAAACACTGATTAGCTGGGCCTAGCGCCCCCTAACTGCACACAGGCCGGAGGCCTGACTTCGCCCACGGGCCTAGCGCCCGCCTAACTTGTTGCCGTTGGGTGACCTGGGCCTTGCGCCCAGGGTCACCTTAATATTCCCTAATGGCCAAAAATACACTAGGGCCTAACGCCCTCTAATGCCCACAGGCCTATTGCCTGATTTGTCCCCCCGGGCCTAGTGCCCGCCTAACTGGTGCCGCAGGGGTGGGGTGGCTTGGGCCTAATGCCCAAACCACCTAATACAACAGTGGCCCCAAACTCCTATCTGTCCCACAGGCCTATTGCCTGACTTGTGCCCTCGGGCCTAATGCCCGTCCCTGGTGGTCGAGGGAGGAAGAGGGGAGGGGGAAGGATAGCCTCACTGAGGCCTTACCTAACCCAGGTATCTTCGGGGCCCTCTTCGGCCGCTGGCCCGTCCTGACCAGCGGCGCCGCCGTCGCCTCGCCGCGTCCAGCCGCCGCTGGACATCTTCTTTCCCAGGGCTGGAGTCTTCAGGCCTCTTCAGTGGCCACCGGAGCTCTTCTCCCCGCGGCCGTCTTCGTCCACGCCGTCTGTCCTTTCCGTCTGGCTCTTCCTCCTTCTTCGCGCTCTTCTGCGCGCCCGCCCTCTTCGGCTCCCGCCCGGCGTCTCTTCTCAACGCGCTCCTGCGCGCCGTCTTGTCTTCTGGCTCCCGCCCGGCGTCTGACGTCAGACGCCGGGGCCTATGACGCGGCGAGCGCAGATTGGCTCGCCGCGCCCCTCTCCGATTGGCTGCCGCTCCGGGAGCCGCGATTGGCTCCCGGAGGGCGCCAACATTCAAATGCCCCCGCAGTCTCTGGTCCGGTGCAGGGAAAAGGGTAATCCCTGCACCGGACACCCGCCGCCGCCACACACAGACAGGCGCTGGGGACAGACAAGCTGTCCCCGCGCTGTCAGAAACATTGTCCCGCAGGGGACACAGGCGCCCTGGCCGCTGCAGCTGGAATGTGTCCTGTAAAACAGGACACATTCCCACATTTTCCCCCCCTTTTTCCTTTGTAGTCCCTACAAAGATCTCCACGACGTCCATCGTCCGCGGGTCAGGGAATTCCAAGATCCTTCCGGCGAGGGTGTATTCGGGGGCCCAGCCTGGACCAGCTGTGACCCCACATCCTCCCTCCTCCAGCTCCGGGTTCCTCTTGCGTCCTGACCTCCATCGGCGGATCCTCTGGGGGAGTGGCATCTCCTCACGGTCGCTTGACGTTGGCCACCAAGGGGAATCTTCCTCCACGGGGACAACAGTCACCCACTCTTGGCCTCCGATATCGTCTGTGGCTTCGTCCCTGTCTTCCGGGTGTGGTATCGACCACCACCCAACAGCGGAATCCTCCGGGGCATCCGTTTCCTCCCGGGCAACAGCCACCACATGTCGAATTTCCTCGTGGGGCATCTCCAAAGGTCCTGTGTCTTCCTCTGGAACGGGTCCTCCCACGGCATCACAGTCCTGTCCCCGTACGTCGGTCCATTTCGGCACTCCCGGCAGGTCTTCTTGCCCCAGGACTACCTCCTCCTCTTCACGGAGGGCATTCAACTGGGAGCATGACTCCACCCGATCTTGCCAGTCTCTCTCGTCAGCGCTTCCGATGCCAGAGTCGTCCTCCATCTGTTCTGGGAGGGATTCGTCGGCGGACAGCTCACCGTAGTCCGAGTCCTCCTCCGATATCTGGACTGGGGTATTACTTTCCAACTCAGCGTACTTCTTCGCTTCCGCTGGCACCTCTGCTTCCTCAGCGTACTCCTTTGCTTCCGCTGGCATCGTTACTTCCTCAGCGTACTCCTTTGCTTCCGCTGGCATCTCTTGGTACCCAGGACACTCCTGTTCCGCACGTCCTGGTCGTGGACGGTTCCATCGTGGAGAGATTCCGGACGTCTCAGTCACTGGGTCTTCACGCTTTCCTTGGCAGCGTGGTCTCTCCACCTCCCAGTCGTCCACCTCCGCCTCATGCGGGAAAGGATTCTGCCTTACTGGGGTCACTTTCCTGGGACAGAGTAGGTCCGCGGCATCTTCCCAGGGGCACTCACTGGCCGCATGTCCTGGTCGCCGACACTTCCAACAAGGGAGGGCCACTGCCACCTTCTCCAAGACGGGTTCCTGGTCCACCTCCTTCACTGGGGAATCTTCACCCGTTGGTTCCGGCTCAGAGGAAATTGGCACCTGCGAACTAACTTCAAGCAAGGCCTTCCGCTCCATCTCCCTGGTTTCCTCCTCCCATCTCTGGGCGCGACCATCCGCAATCATCCGGTCTTCATTCCACGGACAGTCGGGAAGCGCATGTCCTCTCGCCTCGCAGAGCGCACACACAGGCTCTGCAGCCACCCGGTCCCAAAGCTGCTGACGAGACTCCGTCATCTGCTTCACCGTGGCCTCGTAGTTCGTCCTGTCTTCCGTCCATGGACATTCCAGGAGCAGATGTCGGGGATCTCCACAGTTTTCACACCAGGAATCAACCTCGTCTTCGCTCAACTCTTCGTCCCAAGGACAACTGTTGTGCTCATGCCCGTAGTTTCCGCAGAGCAAACACCAGGACTCCTTCTTCGCTTGGCCCTTCTGACGTCTTCGGCCCGCTTCCTGGACCACCTTCTTTGGGGACGTCTCTTGCCAAGTACACTCACTGGCAAAGTGACCTGTTTGCCGACATTTCTTGCAGGGCGTCACAGCGGCTTTCTTGCGCCCCTTCTCCCGGCGCTCTTCTTTTCCACGCTGGACCGACCGCTGCACCATCTTCAGGATGTCTGTCCCAGACACCGTCACCCAGTCGCTCTGGTCCGCACACGTCCGGGGGTGAGTCTTCTCCGGAGCCGTCCGCAGGGAGGTCTTCTTGGTGGCGTTCCACATCGTGTCCGTGATCCGGTCTCTCTATCCTGCCGACTACGCCAAGTGTGAGAGGTGGTGGAGCTGTGGTGCCTAATGCCGTGCAGGTGTAGACTCGGTACTCACCTTCAGGTACCGGAACCCTCAACGGACCTGGAAATCTTAACTCGGATCCGGACGCGGCGATTCCCTCTCGGAGCTGACCGACGACCGAGCTGAGGAGAGAATGGTCTACATTAAAGGGGGTATCGACCCTTCTTCCGCTGGAACAGGGGATACCCCAGGGGTGGCCGCGACCTTCACCGGTTGGGTGAATGGTCATCACCGGCACAAAGCCTCAGCCACCCAGTTTTCACACACTCGCGCTTTCGCACGTAGTGTGATGAAAAGGATTCTCACGTCCGTGAGCAATCCCGACTCCGGCGCTCGGGGACAAACAAGGGACAAACGTACACGGATGCTACTCACCGGCACAAGTCTTGCACTCCGATCTTCTCCACTTACAGGTCCCTGTAAGGAGGCAAAGAGAAACAGCCGTGCAGGGCCTAACTCTACCCTAGTGTCACACCCTATACTATCTACAACGGCAGAGCCCTCAAACTAGCTCTGTGGGTGTGGTGCAACATAACTAGCACAAACCTCATAACAGCAATTTGCCCTGCACGGTAACCACACACATCGGAATACAACTTAACACGGTGTTGTCCCTTTATCTACCCGACTCAGAACACCCCGTAGTGGGGGCCGCACAGCTCACCCACCTAATTACCTCAGGGTGGCCTGGGCCTAGCGCCCAGGGCCACCTGTACTCACCTCGGGGAAACACTGATTAGCTGGGCCTAGCGCCCCCTAACTGCACACAGGCCGGAGGCCTGACTTCGCCCACGGGCCTAGCGCCCGCCTAACTTGTTGCCGTTGGGTGACCTGGGCCTTGCGCCCAGGGTCACCTTAATATTCCCTAATGGCCAAAAATACACTAGGGCCTAACGCCCTCTAATGCCCACAGGCCTATTGCCTGATTTGTCCCCCCGGGCCTAGTGCCCGCCTAACTGGTGCCGCAGGGGTGGGGTGGCTTGGGCCTAATGCCCAAACCACCTAATACAACAGTGGCCCCAAACTCCTATCTGTCCCACAGGCCTATTGCCTGACTTGTGCCCTCGGGCCTAATGCCCGTCCCTGGTGGTCGAGGGAGGAAGAGGGGAGGGGGAAGGATAGCCTCACTGAGGCCTTACCTAACCCAGGTATCTTCGGGCCCTCTTCGGCCGCTGGCCCTTCCTGACCAGCGGCGCCGCCGTCGCCTCGCCGCGTCCAGCCGCCGCTGGACATCTTCTTTCCCAGGGCTGGAGTCTTCAGGCCTCTTCAGTGGCCACCGGAGCTCTTCTCCCCGCGGCCGTCTTCGTCCACGCCGTCTGTCCTTTCCGTCCGGCTCTTCCTCCTTCTTCGCGCTCTTCTGCGCGCCCGCCCTCTTCGGCTCCCGCCCGGCGTCTCTTCTCAACGCGCTCCTGCGCGCCGTCTTGTCTTCTGGCTCCCGCCCGGCGTCTGACGTCAGACGCCGGGGCCTATGACGCGGTGAGCGCAGATTGGCTCGCCGCGCCCCTCTCTGATTGGCTGCCGCTCCGGGAGCCGCGATTGGCTCCCGGAGGGCGCCAACATTCAAATGCCCCCGCAGTCTCTGGTCCGGTGCAGGGAAAAGGGTAATCCCTGCACCGGACACCCGCCGCCGCCACACACAGACAGGCGCTGGGGACAGACAAGCTGTCCCCGCGCTGTCAGAGACATTGTCCCGCAGGGGACACAGGCGCCCTGGCCGCTGCAGCTGGAATGTGTCCTGTAAAACAGGACACATTCCCACATAATGACTGATGACGGACCTGCTGGACACTGTCTGCTCAGCAGCACCGCAGACTGCTACAGTAAGCTACTATAGTAGTATGTATAAAGAAGAAAGAAAAAAAAAACCACGGGTAGGTGGTATACAATTATGGATGGACGAGCGACTGCCGACACAGAGGTAGCTACAGCCGTGGACTACCGTACTGTGTCTGCTGCTAATATAGACTGGATGATAATGAGATGAAATCAATATATATATATAATATCACACTAGTACTGCAGCCGGACAGGTAGATATATTTATTATGTAATGACTGATGACGGACCTGCTGGACACTGTCAGCTCAGCAGCACCGCAGACTGCTACAGTAAGCTACTATAGTAGTATGTATAAAGAAGAAAGAAAAAAAAAACCACGGGTAGGTGGTATACAATTATGGATGGACGAGCGACTGCCGACACAGAGGTAGCTACAGCCGTGGACTACCGTACTGTGTCTGCTGCTAATATAGACTGGATGATAATGAGATGAAATCAATATATATATATATATAATATCACTAGTACTGCAGCCGGACAGGTAGATATATTTATTATGTAATGACTGATGACGGACCTGCTGGACACTGTCAGCTCAGCAGCACCGCAGACTGCTACAGTAAGCTACTATAGTAGTATGTATAAAGAAGAAGAAAGAAAAGAAAAAAAACCGGGTAGGTGGTATACAATATTAATTATATATATATTATATGCAATTATATATATATATATTATATATATTAAACTGGTGGTGATTATTAAACTGGTGGTCAGGTCACTGGTCACACTATCAGCAACTTGCAAGTAGTACTCCTAAGCAGACAATCACAATATATATTATACTGGTGGTCAGTGTGGTCACAATGGCAGTGTGGCACTCTGGCAGCAAAAGTGTGCACTGTACGTTATATGTACTCCTGAGTCCTGCTCTCAGACTCTAACTGCTCCCCACTGTCAGTGTCTCCCCCACAAGTCAGATAATACAGTCACACTATCTATCACTTCAGCAAGTAACTAGTCTAGTACTCCTCCTAATGCTCCCCAAAATTACTACTGTGTCTCTCTCTACTGTCTCACTCTCTTCTCTATAAACGGAGAGGACGCCAGCCACGTCCTCTCCCTATGAATCTCAATGCACGTGTGAAAATGGCGGCGACGCGCGGCTCCTTATATAGAATCCGAGTCTCGCGATAGAATCCGAGCCTCGCGAGAATCCGACAGCGGGATGATGACGTTCGGGCGCGCTCGGGTTAACCGAGCAAGGCGGGAAGATCCGAGTCGCTCGGCCCCGTGTAAAAAAAAATGAAGTTCGGGCGGGTTCGGATTCCGAGGAACCGAACCCGCTCATCTCTAGTGTTTGTGCCGCCCACTTGCGTCGCTTAGCTTAGTCATCCAGCCACCTCGGTGCAACCTTTTGGCCTAAAGACAATATTGTGAGGTGTGAGGTGTTCAGAATAGACTGGAAATGAGTGGAAATTAATGTTATTGAGGTTAATAATACCGTAGGATCAAAATTACCTCCAAATTCTGTGATTTTACCTGTTTTTATGTTTTTTTCAAAAATCATCCAGATCCAAAATCAAACACAAACCCCAAAGGGTGGTTTTGGCAAAACCAATCCAGATCCAAAACACGAGCATGGAACCAGAACCAAAACACAAAACATGAAAAGTGTCCGCCGCACATCTCTAAATAGTTAACTATCTTCAAGAGTACCCGTATACACTGAGTACCAGTTTGTTTCAAATCTATGTATTTGCAGTGCAACCTAGCCCCCCTGGATAGTATACACTATCAAGGGAGTGCTGGAAATCTTATTGGATTTAAATGTATTTAATTTATTTATACTCCAAATATACAACATACAACATAAGACATAAAACCATATATATAATTTCATGTGTAAAATTACTATGATTAACATAAATAAATCCACATACACTAACTCTTTAAAAATTGCCCTTAAAGTTCATTTATAAATAATGTCCATATATTATCTCTTGTATATTTAGTAACAATTGTTACTCTTGGACAGCCGTCTCTTAGGAAAGCCGGGATACAAAGTTGCAGTCATTAATTGTAGCCACTTGGTGAGATTAATAATAATGACAGGGGGAGAGCGCTGTGTGTTGAACTGTCCACAGCTGTATGCTACGACCCCAAATTGTGTGTTGCTGTATTATGTCTCTTTAGCCGGAATAAAGATTTATAGTTGGTAATTTCAATCGCTCATAGGATTTTTGCTGCTGACAGGGGGAGTCCGCTGTGTTAGATTCTGGCCACAGCGATACACTCCACCCCTGTGCTGTCTAGCCGCAATAGTTGTCACAGATTACTCACGGCTGTAGCGGCTTTGAGATGAACAGGGTGCGGATCTCCTTAGCTTGGTCCCGCAATAGCCTTTACCCTGTTTGGAGGCTCACCGGCAGACAGAGAAGGTAGATAGTGACGGGCAGCAAGATGCAAGTGCTGGTGCCTTCCTTACGCGTTTCTCCGCTAAACTGGCAGGCGGTTTCGTCAGAGGATATTCTCAGCAGCAGCATTGGTGTGGTTTTTAAAATAAAGTGGACCAATCAAAACACTAATAACACTAATTAAACACATCTGTTGTTTGCATCAATACATATGTATGGAGTGTGTAATCACCATTATAAAACATCAAATTTAAACAATTCAAACATTCTTGGTGGTGTACCCCTGGATAGCAAGCACAATATCAATCACACAGTTGCTGGTTGCATGTATATTCATTAGCCATCCAGCGTTTAGGTCATCAAAGTGTAATTTACCTCTTATTGTATCCACATATGTCTGTCATTTTAACTGGCAACTTTAATGGAACTCAATAAAAATCTTAAGTCAACAACTCCAAATATACAGTAGACACTGTGTGACTACACAGGACGATATGAATGAGAACGATCTTTTCTGCAAGATCTATAGTTCATATCGTCTAGTGTGTATGGATGAATAATTAACGAGGTTGTTCTCGTTCATCCGTCATCTACCGAACATGCAGCTCAATGTTAACAATGGGGGTAATTCAGACCTGATCGTAGATGTGCGTTTTTTTCCCAAATCTACATTCAATTTCTTAGACGAAGGCAGGCGACTACTCGCCATGTTTCGGGTAGCAGCGGCTGTGTGTGACGTCACACAGACGCTGGGGCCTGCCCCGTAAATGGTCCAGACACGCCTGCATTGTCCGAACCGCGCTCAATGCCGATTAGACCCCATTTAATGACGCTGCAACACCCCCTCCCACTCTGCGAATGCCTCTACCTGTCAATCAGGAAGAGGCGATCGCACAAGTGAGGTGCCGTTGCATCTCACTGTGTTTGCACCTGTAGTGTGGCTGCTGCGCGTGCGCACATTTTACCGGGCTTCAGCCTGCGAACGCTGTCGTAGCAGCATGCAGGTCTGAATTAGCCCCAATATCTTTGAGCTGCAAGTTCTGGGGCGTGAGGGGGATGACATTGATATACGATATTGGGGGTCATTCTGAGTTGATCGCTAGCTGCCGTTGTTCGCAGCGCAGCATTCAGGCTAAAAATCAGCATTTCTGCGCATGTGTATGCACCGCAATGCGCACGCGCGACGTACGGGTACAAAGTCCTTTGTGGTTTTGCACAGGTTCTAGCGAAGCTTTCAGTCGCACGGCACAACGCAGGAAGATTGACATGAAGTGGGCGTTTCTGGGTGTAAACCGACCGTTTTTAGGGAGTGCTTAGAAAAACGCAGGCGTGATGGGGAAAACGCAGGCGTGGCTGGGCAAACGCTGGGCGGGTGTGTGACGTCAAAAGCCGTCCCACCGTCGTTAGAATCAAAGCACATGAAGAGTAACTACAGGGCTGGGCTTGTTTTGCACAAAAAGATTTTGCAGGCGCTCTGCTGCACAAGCGTTCGCACTTCTGCAAAGCAAAAATACACTCCCCAGTGGGCAGCGGCATTGCGTTTGCACGGTTGCAAAAAACTGCTAGTGAGCGATCAACTTGGAATGACCCCCATTGTGCAGTGTGTATGCACTGGCGATCTCCCATAATTAGCAATCAGCGATATAGAGCTGATTTGCTGTCTAGCTGAGGTCGCCCAGTGTTTACTTAGATTATGTGGCAAAACCAATTGCACAATCATAGACAATAGTGAATACCAAGTGCAGGATTTTTACATTCACTAAAATGCTTATGAACTATAAAAAGCATAAAAAACGGCTGCGCTGTATGTCAGAAATATATCAAGGAAAAGAGCCAACGTAGATAAAAAAATATTTATTGTAAAATTATTGTTGTCAGATTCATTGGTACCAATGACTAAGGGTGAAATAATTAAAATAGTAAAAACACAACTTTTCTCACAAGGTGTCTGATGGCCGGTAATCTTCCGATATGTGGGTATTGAAAATCAAGGAGACAGTCTATATCCACAGCTGCTGGTGTTAGCTGCTGTTTAAACACTGGAAAGTCCGTGTCATTGATGCAGTTCCAGATATTGTGAATAATAAAGCACCCGTATAAAAGTGATTACCTCTCTGGTGGGCTGGTCAATGAACCGGGCGTCCCCGGTCAGATGTCCTGCGTTGCCCACAATCGCTATGCAGCGGAGAGGAAAAGCCGCGCCGTATGCAGTGGGCTGGCTGAGAGTGTCGGGATCCGTTGGTGCTGCTGTTAGTAGTGGAGCATCAGGGATATGACCGTCCAAGATGTCTGATGGATGTGCTATCAAAGACACCTGTGCGATCTCCCATAATTAGCAATCAGCGATATAGAGCTGATTTGCTGTCTAGCTGAGGTCGCCCAGTGTTTACTTAGATTATGTGGCAAAACCAATTGCACAATCATAGACAATAGTGAATACCAAGTGCAGGATTTTTACATTCACTAAAATGCTTATGAACTATATCTTGTTAGACAGTCACAGTGGTGTCACTGCTTTATTAAGTAAAAAGATGAAGCATAAAGTAACCTGTAATAATTTATTATAAGGGAAATGTAAAAATGTTCCTAAGGATAGTAGCTAGGTCAGTGGTTTCCAAACTTTTTTGAATCACGGCGCCCTAGAATATTAGAATTTTTTTCATGGCAGCCCTGGGCCAAAAATGTCTTATTGAGAAATTTAGAACGAAATATTACATTAAGTAGATTGCGTTTATATGTCATCCTTAGGGACAGTTGTCTGGTGAGGGACAAGATTTGCTTCTGTTTGGCCACATATTTTATGACTGGCAGCCACCAGCACTGGTTTTGCCTATTATATTGACCATGAATAATTTGAATTGGTCCTGGACCACCAACCCAGGGCACCCCAGGGAGCCACGGCACACAGTTTGGGAACCTCTGAGCTAGGCAGATCTTATCCATATGAGTTTTTTCCCACCAGTCTTAAGTGTGTGGTTTGTATATTCTCCCCATGCTTATGTGGGTTACCTCTGGGTACTGGTAGGTTAATTGACTCCCACCAGGCCACACCTCTTTCAATGAAGCTACACACCCATTTCAGGCAAATAGGCCTTCGACTCCTGAAGGGGGTAATATTGGCAGCATCAGGTGTCACCAACCCCAGTGCCGCTACTGGATCTGACGGTTATGCTAGGACATACTCCTAGAGTTAGGACCACTGAGTTTGTGTCATCTCTACTACATGTGACCTATTCCACACAGTGTAATCCTACTTAGTGTTGCCTTGCATGGTACCTTTCGTGAGTGGAATATATAACCTGTGGAATTTATTATGCAGAATTACTGCACCAACCCTACATGATGCTTATTGTTGTGCTCTAGGGATTTTGTTCCCTCTCTCCCTCTCTCCCTCTCTTCCTCTCTCTCTCCCTCTCTCCCTCTCTTCCTCTCTCAGCGTGTTTTTCTACTTGCTGTAATACTAAATCCTGTGTACTATTACTATGTCCTATGTTTTTTTGTTTGTCCTTGTTTTTCTTTTTTTTTTAAGGATAAAGAAGGAAAGGAGAGAGAGAGAGAGACAGACAGACAGACAGACAGACAGAGAGAGAGAGAAAAGAAGAAAGAGAAGATGAAGAACCACTGAGTACAGAGAGAAAACAGATCTACTGATTTTACCAAGAACACCAAAATCTGTGTCAGAAACAAGGAACGTGTCCAACAGCTCAGAGACAAGAAGAGAACCTGAAAAAGAGAGTGGACACTGTTGTGTGCTGGCTGGGCTGTGGTCATTGGTGTTTCTATCATGGGTGCAATGTGTGCGGTGCACATGGGCCCCTTGGCACACACTGCACCCATGTTGTTTTAAAACATGCGCAGTTCAAAATTTGTCTCCAGGCCATGGCAGGCGCCATGCTTACAGAGACCTGTGCATGCACAGTAGACTTCAGCACAATGCCGGAGCCTATGGCGCTGTGGAGAGGAGGGCGCCAACTCAGAGTCTGCACACAGGCGCCCTCCTCTCTTAAAACGTTCCTGGATGTGGTGGTACAGGGAGGCTGCTGCCACTTAGCAGCAGTCTCTTCTGCCTGTGGGGGGGGGGGGGGGGAGTGATTACACTGATTGCACCCCCCTCTGAATTTGCACCTGGCTGAGGATTCCCCCCCCCCCTAATCTGCGTTCAATTTGTAAAAGGGAGCATGGTCACGCCTACTGCGATTAGACCATTCCCCTAAAAAAGTATCTACGCCTGCCACACTGTACTTTCTATTCCCTGCTACTACATCAAACTGCTGTTTCCTCTATCCCCCACTACTATGTCACGCTATGGTTACCTCTGTGCCTATTCCCTGCTACTAGTTCACACACCGGCTGCAGTGATAGCTACAGAGGTCCGGGGTGGGGGGGGGGGGATGGCGGCTGTTACTGGCTGTTGCTCAGTGCAAGCTACAGGAGCCTGGAGGGTGGTGGCTGTTACCAGCTGCGGCTACAGTCCAAGCTGTGGGTGCCCAGGGGGTGGTGGCTGCTACTGGCCATGACAGCAAGCTATGGGTAGGGGGAGAAGGCCTGGGCCCTTAGGATAGTGGGGGCCTTGGAATAATAGGATTATGAAGATGTTTCCACTTTTAAGCTATGGTCTAATAATAATATGAGCTGGAAGAATAGGGATATAACATACACTTTTATGTTATTAAAAGGGCTGATAAAATTGAATTAGTATATACTATGGCGATATGTTTTACTTATATGAGGATAATAGGATTATTGTGTATACTTTCATTTTATGTTCTACTTATGTAATGGCTTTAATAGAGCTAGAACATGCATTGTTATGTTATGTACATTTATATTATGTAGCTGGTAGAATAAGGTTATTGTATGCGCTTTTATGTTTTGCTTTACTTTTATTCTAGGAGGTCTAGTAAAAACAGACCTCCTAGAACACGGTTATGTTATGTTCTACTTATATAGTTGGACTGATAAAACACGGTTATGTTATGTTCTACTTATATAGTTGGACTGATAAAACACAGTTACAGTATACATTTTTAAGTTACAGTATGGTGTACATACTGTATATTATGGGGCTGGCAAAATATGATTAATATGTATACAATTTTGTTACATTTTCCTAGAATATACACTTTAAGGTATAGAATAAAATGTGTATTTTTGAATTAATAAACAATAAAAAGTTCAAAAATAGATCTGGTGCTATCATGAAATGTATACTGAAGATGTGCCGCAGTCTGCCCTCAAAGCATAATGTGCTCTTTTCTGTCTTCACATTCCTGTACTCAATGGGCAACACAAGAATGTGTGACCACGTTAATTAAAAGTAAGCCTGTTACTGGGGCACTTAACATATCCCCGACAAAACAGGAAACAAAACCTTGCAAACTGCTCCTATGCATTTAACTTGTGCTAAGTATGCCCTGTGTACAATAGCTACTCTCTCAAATCAGAATTTGATCATCCATTTTGACATCCATTTTATACTGGTTTATAGTAGTTTCTCTGAGCTTTTGCAAAATGTTGCTTGACAGTTGGAACCGCAATTAAATCTCAGGTAAATTATTCAGTTCACTCATCTTTTTTCGCAACCAATGGAAAACATTGTGTGCTAGTAATTGCTGTGTGTGACTTCCGATAAAGCCTCATGTTTTGTGCGGTATCCGTTCACATGGTCGACCATGTTATGGTCGACAGTCATTAGGTCGACCACTATTGGTCGACATTGACATGGTCAACATGGACACATGGTCGACACATGAAAATGGTCGACACGTGAAAGGTCGACACATGAAAAGGTCGACATGAGTTTTTTAACTTTTTTTCTTTTGGGGAACTTTTCCATACTTTACGATCCACATGGACTACGATTGGAACGGTAATCTGTGCCGAGCGAAGCGGTAGCGGAGCGAAGGCACCATGCCCGAAGCATGGCGAGCGAAGCGAGCCATGCGAGGGGACGTGGTGCACTAATTGGGGTTCCCAGTCACATTACGCAAAAAACGACACCCAAAAAAGTAAAAAAACTCATGTCGACCTTTTCATGTGTCGACCTTTCATGTGTCGACCATTTTCATGTGTCGATCATGTGTCCATGTCGACCATGTCAATGTCGACCAATAGTGGTCGACCTAATGACTGTTGACCATAACATGGTCGACCATTCATACCGGAACCGTTTTGTGCTTCTTGGTTGCTTACCTGATTCTGAATGCCAAAGTTCCACATTGTTGGCAACTGTAGGGTTAATTTGATTAGCTGGACATATACAATGACATTTCTTGGTATGTTAAGATAGCAAAACATTGCTTATACTTGCCACAAAAGTACAAGCAAACATACAGTAAGCTATGTTTTACCTACCATAATACCTGGAATTGTTTGGAGCCACACATAGTGTGAGGCTCCAGTGGGAACTCATGGATAATTTAATCTGCCCCAAATCAGTAATTGTTACACTTGGGAAACCATGTAACTCCTGGATCATCTGCTACTACGGGAAAGGCAAATATGATGCTTTTATGGATCTTTTTAAGACTAACAATGCTTTTCCCCAGTATTCTTGCTGGAGAAAATCAGTTTGGCTTTCTCTGTATTTAACTATTTGAAAAGTGCAGAGAAACATTAGTTTGCAGGAATCTATGACCTGCAAACTCTCTTTGTTCTAAAGGCCCGTACACACTGGTCGATATATCGGCCGTTCTCTTGAACGGCCAATATATCGCTGGACCGTCGGCCAGTGTGTACGGCCGATACGTCTGTGAACTCCGTCGTTCACAGACGTATCGCGTCGGCCACGCAGCACAGCCGACGGCCAATATATCTACCGATATATTGGCGCGTCGCTGTGTGTGTACGGGGCGGTCGGCCGACCGCCCATACACATGCTGGGGCGGCCGGCGGTGATTGACAGCTGAACTGGGCGGGCGTACACGCCCGCCCAGTTCATGACGTCAGTCCCCGACGGATCGGGCAGTGTGTATGCACAGCACACTGCCCGATCCGTCCATAGATATATCTGCAGATCAATTGATCTGCAGATATATCTATTAGTGTGTACCCACCTTAAGGAATAGGATTGAAAACTTTCACTTACCTTCTCCACACAACCAGGAGGAAGCGGGGCAGCATAAAGTCGCGGGTCGCGGCAGCCGATGTGTGTGCACTGTGCGGGCGTCACGGGCACACGCCCGCTGGCCATGTGCGTGCATGCTGGGAACGTGCGCACGCTCACGCTATAAATATTAAGCCATGCCCCCTCCTGACTAGATTTTCTGGAAGCCTACAGATGGCAATCCCAACTAGAACGAAAGTGAGGTTGAAAAAGGGGTGTTATGACTCTGAATCCTGTGACCTAGCCAGAAAGGAGGATGTTGATGCTGGAAGAAGTACGTTTACTTCAAAAATAATCAAGCTGAACACAATGTACTGAAGAACTGGGAACATTTGAGAAATAACCGTACGGTCGAACAGAACCCATGAAACATTCTAAACTTCGCGAACTTGCAGTGACCAGTGACGGTGATGGTATGGCTACTTCTGACCCTTAGGAGGCTGAGCCTGCTACTCCTTCTTCCAACCTTTTGGAGTGCCTGAAATCAAAGGATAGATTTAGGTTAACCAATAACCGGTCTAGAGAGCACAACCAGCAGACCTAGCAAGGTATAGGGTGGGTTGGGAGGGAGCTGTTGCTAGGTGGCAATCCTATTCCCTAGAACAAAGAGAGTTTGCAGGTCATAGATTCCTGCAAACTAACATTTGTTTGTCAGGAGGCTTGCCACCTAGCAACAGCTGGTGGGTGGACTACCACATACCTGGTGGTAGCTCTAAGAAACTCTACCCTTTGAGTCTCAGAGGCTCTCCAATAGTGTTTAACAAAGGTGCAAGCAGATACTCAGCGTGCAGCTTGCATTATGGATTGTAATGGTAAGCCTTTTGCAGCTGCCGATGTGAAGGCGGCCATGCAGAGGGAATGTCCTTTGAATTGGGAGGTGTCTATCCCTGAGCTCTGCATGGCAGAGACTATCCAACCTCTTATTGTGGAGGGTCTGGCCGGTCGAAAGGGTTCCCGGCAAGTGATAAAGAGGTTAGAAACTTTGTTCCTTAAAGGAGCTGTAAATGCAAGGTAAGACGATAAGCATTGGACTATGCAGAGATCAGGATCTGTCTGGTCTCTGACCAGATCGAACTCCACTAGAGTTTGGATGGAGCTGGTCTTCGTGTGACCTTTTAGTACGATGTGGAATCCCATTGGGGTGGATGTCATCCAGGGTTCCGACGTGTGAATCAATGAAAGTTCGACTCCTCTGGCTGCAAATGCCAGGGCTAGCAAGGAAGCCAACTTCTTTGTAAGATTGGAAATGTTGGCAGTGGAAGGGATGGTGGCCAAGAAATTTAGGAAGGGAATGATATCCCAAGTGGTAGAGTATCGTGGGCATGGGGACCTAGACAAGAAAATGCCCTTAAGTAATCTAAGGTATAATCTATTTTCAGTGAGGCTTGGAATGAGGAGGGCCAGGTCCGAGCCATATGAACGAATCGTGGCGGAAGCTAGGCCGGACTCAAACTTAGTGGCCAGAAAATCTAGGGCTAAGTTGGGCTCAGAAATAGGGTCCGATTATGAACTTTGAGTAGCCCGCCAGGTCATAAACTCATTTATGATGGACTGGTATCTGGATCTAGTTCTGGGCCTGAGAGATGCGTTAATCAAGGCCATGGTAGAGGCTGAAAGAGTAGTGGTGGTTAAAAGCCTAGTAATGTCACTATCCACATGCAATGTGGGAGCTCTTCTAACAAGTCTTGGGTCCCCTGGAAGCAGTCCTTGCGGAGGAGATTGATTAAGGGAAACCAAATTCTGGAGGGCCAAACGTGATATACTAGGATCAGCTGAGACACCCTGTCTATTCTTATTTTGTGGAGGACCTTTAACAGCATAGCGGGAGGAGGAAATGCATAAGGGAGAAGAAGGTCTGTCCAAGAAAAGGACATTGCATCCATATGAAGGGCTCCCTGAGTCCAGATTTTGGACACAAAGGTTGGGACTTGTGTGTTCGATGGAGTTGCAAACAGATCCACTTGAGGTTGACCGAAAGTTCTCACAATGCTGAGAAAGATCTCTGGTCTCAGAGTCGCTCTATCCAGGGTAAGTCTTTTCCTGGATAAGGAATCGGCTAACTCGTTTAGCTCTCCTGGTCAGTGGCGCACGCAGGAGGGGTTTCTGAGTACCCAGAAACCCCCCTGATAGGCCAAATAATTTTTTTACAGAGACTGCTGTCTCTCCGTCTATACACAAACCGCGATCGCGTCCGCTACCGCGATTGCAGATGACACTGCAGAGAGCTCCGTCCTATCATCCTGCCAGTCGTCTCATCTCAGCTCCGGTATTTATGTAAGTATGTATGTACAGTAATGCATGTGTTTCTGTGAGTGTGTAGTGTGGTTAGTTATGTACTGTTCCTGTGTGCAGTATGTATATACTGTATATGTACTTTTTTTTACAAACAATGGAAAGCTATACAGCTGAAAGGACTATAATAAAAATAATAATAATAATTTTATTTATATAGCGCTCTTTCTCCAACAGGACTCAAGGCGCTTTACAGACATCAAAAACAATACACATGATACAGAGGTAGAGATGAGCGCCTGAAATTTTTCGGGTTTTGTGTTTTGGTTTTGGGTTCGGTTCCGCGGCCGTGTTTTGGGTTCGAACGCGTTTTGGCAAAACCTCACCGAATTTTTTTTGTCGGATTCGGGTGTGTTTTGGATTCGGGTGTTTTTTTCAAAAAACACTAAAAAACAGCTTAAATCATAGAATTTGGGGGTCATTTTGATCCCAAAGTATTATTAACCTCAAAAAACATAATTTACACTCATTTTCAGTCTATTCTGAATACCTCACACCTCACAATATTATTTTTAGTCCTAAAATTTGCACCGAGGTCGCTGTGTGAGTAAGATAAGCGACCCTAGTGGCCGACACAAACACCGGGCCCATCTAGGAGTGGCACTGCAGTGTCACGCAGGATGTCCCTTCCAAAAAACCCTCCCCAAACAGCACATGACGCAAAGAAAAAAAGAGGCGCAATGAGGTAGCTGTGTGAGTAAGATTAGCGACCCTAGTGGCCGACACAAACACCGGGCCCATCTAGGAGTGGCACTGCAGTGTCACGCAGGATGGCCCTTCCAAAAAACCCTCCCCAAACAGCACATGACGCAAAGAAAAAAAGAGGCGCAATGAGGTAGCTGTGTGAGTAAGATTAGCGACCCTAGTGGCCGACACAAACACCGGGCCCATCTAGGAGTGGCACTGCAGTGTCACGCAGGATGTCCCTTCCAAAAAACCCTCCCCAAACAGCACATGACGCAAAGAAAAAAAGAGGCGCAATGAGGTAGCTGTGTGAGTAAGATTAGCGACCCTAGTGGCCGACACAAACACCGGGCCCATCTAGGAGTGGCACTGCAGTGTCACGCAGGATGTCCCTTCCAAAAAACCCTCCCCAAACAGCACATGACGCAAAGAAAAAAAGAGGCGCAATGAGGTAGCTGACTGTGTGAGTAAGATTAGCGACCCTAGTGGCCGACACAAACACCGGGCCCATCTAGGAGTGGCACTGCAGTGTCACGCAGGATGTCCCTTCCAAAAAACCCTCCCCAATCAGCACATGATGCAAAGAAAAAGAAAAGAAAAAAGAGGTGCAAGATGGAATTGTCCTTGGGCCCTCCCACCCACCCTTATGTTGTATAAACAAAACAGGACATGCACACTTTAACCAACCCATCATTTCAGTGACAGGGTCTGCCACACGACTGTGACTGATATGACGGGTTGGTTTGGACCCCCCCCAAAAAAGAAGCAATTAATCTCTCCTTGCACAAACTGGCTCTACAGAGGCAAGATGTCCACCTCATCTTCACCCTCCGATATATCACCGTGTACATCCCCCTCCTCACAGATTATCAATTCGTCCCCACTGGAATCCACCATCTCAGCTCCCTGTGTACTTTGTGGAGGCAATTGCTGCTGGTCAATGTCTCCGCGGAGGAATTGATTATAATTCATTTTAATGAACATCATCTTCTCCACATTTTCTGGATGTAACCTCGTACGCCGATTGCTGACAAGGTGAGCGGCGGCACTAAACACTCTTTCGGAGTACACACTTGTGGGAGGGCAACTTAGGTAGAATAAAGCCAGTTTGTGCAAGGGCCTCCAAATTGCCTCTTTTTCCTGCCAGTATAAGTACGGACTGTGTGACGTGCCTACTTGGATGCGGTCACTCATATAATCCTCCACCATTCTATCAATGTTGAGAGAATCATATGCAGTGACAGTAGACGACATGTCCGTAATCGTTGTCAGGTCCTTCAGTCCGGACCAGATGTCAGCATCAGCAGTCGCTCCAGACTGCCCTGCATCACCGCCAGCGGGTGGGCTCGGAATTCTGAGCCTTTTCCTCGCACCCCCAGTTGCGGGAGAATGTGAAGGAGGAGATGTTGACAGGTCGCGTTCCGCTTGACTTGACAATTTTGTCACCAGCAGGTCTTTCAACCCCAGCAGACTTGTGTCTGCCGGAAAGAGAGATCCAAGGTAGGCTTTAAATCTAGGATCGAGCACGGTGGCCAAAATGTAGTGCTCTGATTTCAACAGATTGACCACCCGTGAATCCTTGTTAAGCGAATTAAGGGCTGCATCCACAAGTCCCACATGCCTAGCGGAATCGCTCCCTTTTAGCTCCTTCTTCAATGCCTCCAGCTTCTTCTGCAAAAGCCTGATGAGGGGAATGACCTGACTCAGGCTGGCAGTGTCTGAACTGACTTCACGTGTGGCAAGTTCAAAGGGCATCAGAACCTTGCACAACGTTGAAATCATTCTCCACTGCACTTGAGACAGGTGCATTCCACCTCCTATATCGTGCTCAATTGTATAGGCTTGAATGGCCTTTTGCTGCTCCTCCAACCTCTGAAGCATATAGAGGGTTGAATTCCACCTCGTTACCACTTCTTGCTTCAGATGATGGCAGGGCAGGTTCAGTAGTTTTTGGTGGTGCTCCAGTCTTCTGTACGTGGTGCCTGTACGCCGAAAGTGTCCCGCAATTCTTCTGGCCACCGACAGCATCTCTTGCACGCCCCTGTCGTTTTTTAAAAAATTCTGCACCACCAAATTCAAGGTATGTGCAAAACATGGGACGTGCTGGAATTTGCCCATATTTAATGCACACACAATATTGCTGGCGTTGTCCGATGCCACAAATCCACAGGAGAGTCCAATTGGGGTAAGCCATTCCGCGATGATCTTCCTCAGTTGCCGTAAGAGGTTTTCAGCTGTGTGCGTATTCTGGAAAGCGGTGATACAAAGCGTAGCCTGCCTAGGAAAGAGTTGGCGTTTGCGAGATGCTGCTACTGGTGCCGCCGCTGCTGTTCTTGCGGCGGGAGTCCATACATCTACCCAGTGGGCTGTCACAGTCATATAGTCCTGACCCTGCCCTGCTCCACTTGTCCACATGTCCGTGGTTAAGTGGACATTGGGTACAACTGCATTTTTTAGGACACTGGTGAGTCTTTTTCTGACGTCCGTGTACATTCTCGGTATCGCCTGCCTAGAGAAGTGGAACCTAGATGGTATTTGGTAACGGGGGCACACTGCCTCAATAAATTGTCTAGTTCCCTGTGAACTAACGGCGGATACCGGACGCACGTCTAACACCAACATAGTTGTCAAGGCCTCAGTTATCCGCTTTGCAGTAGGATGACTGCTGTGATATTTCATCTTCCTCGCAAAGGACTGTTGAACAGTCAATTGCTTACTGGAAGTAGTACAAGTGGGCTTACGACTTCCCCTCTGGGATGACCATCGACTCCCAGCGGCAACAACAGCAGCGCCAGCAGCAGTAGGCGTTACACGCAAGGATGCATCGGAGGAATCCCAGGCAGGAGAGGACTCGTCAGAATTGCCAGTGACATGGCCTGCAGGACTATTGGCATTCCTGGGGAAGG
The DNA here is from genome assembly GCF_028390025.1 of Pseudophryne corroboree. NCBI lineage: Eukaryota > Metazoa > Chordata > Amphibia > Anura > Myobatrachidae > Pseudophryne > Pseudophryne corroboree. Next base: position 250,319,738 of record NC_086451.1, on the reverse strand, counting down.
AGGAAATTGACACTGAGGGAGTTGGTGGGGTGGTTTGCGTGAGCTTGGTTACAAGAGGAAGGGATTTACTGGTCAGTGGACTGCTTCCGCTGTCACCCAAAGTTTTTGAACTTGTCACTGACTTATTATGAATGCGCTGCAGGTGACGTATAAGGGAGGATGTTCCGAGGTGGTTAACGTCCTTACCCCTACTTATTACAGCTTGACAAAGGGAACACACGGCTTGACACCTGTTGTCCGCATTTCTGGTGAAATACCTCCACACCGAAGAGCTGATTTTTTTGGTATTTTCACCTGGCATGTCAACGGCCATATTCCTCCCACGGACAACAGGTGTCTCCCCGGGTGCCTGACTTAAACAAACCACCTCACCATCAGAATCCTCCTGGTCAATTTCCTCCCCAGCGCCAGCAACACCCATATCCTCCTCATCCTGGTGTACTTCAACACTGACATCTTCAATCTGACTATCAGGAACTGGACTGCGGGTGCTCCTTCCAGCACTTGCAGGGGGCGTGCAAATGGTGGAAGGCGCATGCTCTTCACGTCCAGTGTTGGGAAGGTCAGGCATCGCAACCGACACAATTGGACTCTCCTTGTGGATTTGGGATTTCGAAGAATGCACAGTTCTTTGCTGTGCTGCTTTTGCCAGCTTGAGTCTTTTCATTTTTCTAGCGAGAGGCTGAGTGCTTCCATCCTCATGTGAAGCTGAACCACTAGCCATGAACATAGGCCAGGGCCTCAGCCGTTCCTTGCCACTCCGTGTGGTAAATGGCATATTGGCAAGTTTACGCTTCTCCTCCGACAATTTTATTTTAGGTTTTGGAGTCCTTTTTTTTCTGATATTTGGTGTTTTGGATTTGACATGCTCTGTACTATGACATTGGGCATCGGCCTTGACAGACGACGTTGCTGGCATTTCATCGTCTCGGCCATGACTAGTGGCAGCAGCTTCAGCACGAGGTGGAAGTGGATCTTGATCTTTCCCTAATTTTGGAACCTCAACATTTTTGTTCTCCATATTTTAATAGGCACAACTAAAAGGCACCTCAGGTAAACAATGGAGATGGATACTAGTATACAATTATGGACTGCCTGCTGACTGCAGACACAGAGGTAGCCACAGCCGTGAACTACCGTACTATACTGTGTCTGCAGCTAATATAGACTGGTTGATAAAGAGAAGATGTCTATGTAACTATGTATGTATAAAGAAGACTGAAAAAAATCCACGGTTAGGTGGTATACAATTATGGACGGACTGCCTGCCGAGTGCAGACACAGAGGTAGCCACAGCCGTGAACTACCGTACTGTACTGTGTCTGCAGCTAATATAGACTGGTTGATAAAGAGAAGATGTCTATGTAACTATGTATGTATAAAGAAGAATGAAAAAAATCCACGGTTAGGTGGTATTACAATTATGGACGGACTGCCTGCCGAGTGCAGAGACACAGAGGTAGCCACAGCCGTGAACTACCGTACTGTGTCTGCTGCGACTGGATGATAAATGATATAAAAAATATATATATATCACTACTGCAGCCGGACAGGTATATATTATATATTATATAATGACGGACCTGCTGGACACTGTCTGTCAGCAGAATGAGTTTTATTTTTATAGAATAAAAAAAAAAAAAACACACAAGTGAAGTCACACGACGAGTGTTTAACTTTTTCAGGCAATCACAATATAAGTATACTACTAACTATACTGGTGGTCAGTGTGGTCAGGTCACTGGTCAGTCACACTGGCAGTGGCACTCCTGCAGCAAAAGTGTGCACTGTTTAATTTTAATATAATATGTACTCCTGGCTCCTGCTATAACCTATAACTGGCACTGCAGTAGTGCTCCCCAGTCTCCCCCACAATTATAAGCTGTGTGAGCTGAGCAGTCAGACAGATATATAATATATATAGATGATGCAGCACACTGGCCTGAGCCTGAGCAGTGCACACAGATATTAGAGATGAGCGCCTGAAATTTTTCGGGTTTTGTGTTTTGGTTTTGGGTTCGGTTCCGCGGCCGTGTTTTGGGTTCGAACGCGTTTTGGCAAAACCTCACCGAATTATTTTTGTCGGATTCGGGTGTGTTTTGGATTCGGGTGTTTTTTTCAAAAAACCCTAAAAAACAGCTTAAATCATAGAATTTGGGGGTAATTTTGATCCCAAAGTATTATTAACCTCAAAAAACATAATTTACACTCATTTTCAGCCTATTCTGAACACATCACACCTCACAATATTATTTTTAGTCCTAAAATTTGCACCGAGGTCGCTGTGTGAGTAAGATAAGCGACCCTAGTGGCCGACACAAACACCGGGCCCATCTAGGAGTGGCACTGCAGTGTCACGCAGGATGTCCCTTCCAAAAAACCCTCCCCAAACAGCACATGACGCAAAGAAAAAAAGAGGCGCAATGAGGTAGCTGTGTGAGTAAGATTAGCGACCCTAGTGGCCGACACAAACACCGGGCCCATCTAGGAGTGGCACTGCAGTGTCACGCAGGATGTCCCTTCCAAAAAACCCTCCCCAAACAGCACATGACGCAAAGAAAAAAAGAGGCGCAATGAGGTAGCTGACTGTGTGAGAAAGATAAGCGACCCTAGTGGCCGACACAAACACCGGGCCCATCTAGGAGTGGCACTGCAGTGTCACGCAGGATGGCCCTTCCAAAAAACCCTCCCCAAACAGCACATGACGCAAAGAAAAAAAGAGGCGCAATGAGGTAGCTGACTGTGTGAGTAAGATTAGCGACCCTAGTGGCCGACACAAACACCGGGCACATCTAGGAGTGGCACTGCAGTGTCACGCAGGATGTCCCTTCCAAAAAACCCTCCCCAAACAGCACATGACGCAAAGAAAAAAAGAGGCGCAATGAGGTAGCTGTGTGAGTAAGATTAGCGACCCTAGTGGCCGACACAAACACCGGGCCCATCTAGGAGTGGCACTGCAGTGTCACGCAGGATGTCCCTTCCAAAAAACCCTCCCCAATCAGCACATGATGCAAAGAAAAAGAAAAGAAAAAAGAGGTGCAAGATGGAATTATCCTTGGGCCCTCCCACCCACCCTTATGTTGTATAAACAAAACAGGACATGCACACTTTAACCAACCCATCATTTCAGTGACAGGGTCTGCCACACGACTGTGACTGATATGACGGGTTGGTTTGGACCCCCCCCAAAAAAGAAGCAATTAATCTCTCCTTGCACAAACTGGCTCTACAGAGGCAAGATGTCCACCTCATCTTCACCCTCCGATATATCACCGTGTACATCCCCCTCCTCACAGATTATCAATTCGTCCCCACTGGAATCCACCATCTCAGCTCCCTGTGTACTTTGTGGAGGCAATTGCTGCTGGTCAATGTCTCCGCGGAGGAATTGATTATAATTCATTTTAATGAACATCATCTTCTCCACATTTTCTGGATGTAACCTCGTACGCCGATTGCTGACAAGGTGAGCGGCGGCACTAAACACTCTTTCGGAGTACACACTTGTGGGAGGGCAACTTAGGTAGAATAAAGCCAGTTTGTGCAAGGGCCTCCAAATTGCCTCTTTTTCCTGCCAGTATAAGTACGGACTGTGTGACGTGCCTACTTGGATGCGGTCACTCATATAATCCTCCACCATTCTATCAATGTTGAGAGAATCATATGCAGTGACAGTAGACGACATGTCCGTAATCGTTGTCAGGTCCTTCAGTCCGGACCAGATGTCAGCATCAGCAGTCGCTCCAGACTGCCCTGCATCACCGCCAGCGGGTGGGCTCGGAATTCTGAGCCTTTTCCTCGCACCCCCAGTTGCGGGAGAATGTGAAGGAGGAGATGTTGACAGGTCGCGTTCCGCTTGACTTGACAATTTTGTCACCAGCAGGTCTTTCAACCCCAGCAGACCTGTGTCTGCCGGAAAGAGAGATCCAAGGTAGGCTTTAAATCTAGGATCGAGCACGGTGGCCAAAATGTAGTGCTCTGATTTCAACAGATTGACCACCCGTGAATCCTTGTTAAGCGAATTAAGGGCTGCATCCACAAGTCCCACATGCCTAGCGGAATCGCTCCGTGTTAGCTCCTTCTTCAATGCCTCCAGCTTCTTCTGCAAAAGCCTGATGAGGGGAATGACCTGACTCAGGCTGGCAGTGTCTGAACTGACTTCACGTGTGGCAAGTTCAAAGGGCATCAGAACCTTGCACAACGTTGAAATCATTCTCCACTGCACTTGAGACAGGTGCATTCCACCTACTATATCGTGCTCAATTGTATAGGCTTGAATGGCCTTTTGCTGCTCCTCCAACCTCTGAAGCATATAGAGGGTTGAATTCCACCTCGTTACCACTTCTTGCTTCAGATGATGGCAGGGCAGGTTCAGTAGTTTTTGGTGGTGCTCCAGTTTTCTGTACGTGGTGCCTGTACGCCGAAAGTGTCCCGCAATTCTTCTGGCCACCGACAGCATCTCTTGCACGCCCCTGTCGTTTTTTAAAAAATTCTGCACCACCAAATTCAAGGTATGTGCAAAACATGGGACGTGCTGGAATTGGCCCAGATTTAATGCACACACAATATTGCTGGCGTTGTCCGATGCCACAAATCCACAGGAGAGTCCAATTGGGGTAAGCCATTCCGCGATGATCTTCCTCAGTTGCCGTAAGAGGTTTTCAGCTGTGTGCGTATTCTGGAAAGCGGTGATACAAAGCGTAGCCTGCCTAGGAAAGAGTTGGCGTTTGCGAGATGCTGCTACTGGTGCCGCCGCTGCTGTTCTTGCGGCGGGAGTCCATACATCTACCCAGTGGGCTGTCACAGTCATATAGTCCTGACCCTGCCCTGCTCCACTTGTCCACATGTCCGTGGTTAAGTGGACATTGGGTACAGCTGCATTTTTTAGGACACTGGTGACTCTTTTTCTGAGGTCTGTGTACATTTTCGGTATCGCCTGCCTAGAGAAATGGAACCTAGATGGTATTTGGTACCGGGGACACAGTACCTCCAACAAGTCTCTAGTTGGCTCTGCAGTAATGATGGATACCGGAACCACGTTTCTCACCACCCAGGATGCCAAGGCCTCAGTTATCCGCTTTGCAGTAGGATGACTGCTATGATATTTCATCTTCCTCGCAAAGGACTGTTGAACAGTCAATTGCTTACTGGAAGTAGTACAAGTGGGCTTACGACTTCCCCTCTGGGATGACCATCGACTCCCAGCGGCAACAACAGCAGCGCCAGCAGCAGTAGGCGTTACACGCAAGGATGCATCGGAGGAATCCAAGGCAGGAGAGGACTCGTCAGACTTGCCAGTGACATGGCCTGCAGGACTATTGGCATTCCTGGGGAAGGAGGAAATTGACACTGAGGGAGTTGGTGGGGTGGTTTGCGTGAGCTTGGTTACAAGAGGAAGGGATTTACTGGTCAGTGGACTGCTTCCGCTGTCACCCAAAGTTTTTGAACTTGTCACTGACTTATTATGAATGCGCTGCAGGTGACGTATAAGGGAGGATGTTCCGAGGTGGTTAACGTCCTTACCCCTACTTATTACAGCTTGACAAAGGGAACACACGGCTTGACACCTGTTGTCCGCATTTCTGGTGAAATACCTCCACACCGAAGAGCTGATTTTTTTGGTATTTTCACCTGGCATGTCAACGGCCATATTCCTCCCACGGACAACAGGTGTCTCCCCGGGTGCCTGACTTAAACAAACCACCTCACCATCAGAATCCTCCTGGTCAATTTCCTCCCCAGCGCCAGCAACACCCATATCCTCCTCATCCTGGTGTACTTCAACACTGACATCTTCAATCTGACTATCAGGAACTGGACTGCGGGTGCTCCTTCCAGCACTTGCAGGGGGCGTGCAAATGGTGGAAGGCGCATGCTCTTCACCTCCAGTGTTGGGAAGGTCAGGCATCGCAACCGACACAATTGGACTCTCCTTGTGGATTTGGGATTTCGAAGAACGCACAGTTCTTTGCGGTGCTTTTGCCAGCTTGAGTCTTTTCAGTTTTCTAGCGAGAGGCTGAGTGCTTCCATCCTCATGTGAAGCTGAACCACTAGCCATGAACATAGGCCAGGGCCTCAGCCGTTCCTTGCCACTCCGTGTGGTAAATGGCATATTGGCAAGTTTACGCTTCTCCTCCGACAATTTTATTTTAGGTTTTGGAGTCCTTTTTTTTCTGATATTTGGTGTTTTGGATTTGACATGCTCTGTACTATGACATTGGGCATCGGCCTTGGCAGACGACGTTGCTGGCATTTCATCGTCTCGGCCATGACTAGTGGCAGCAGCTTCAGCACGAGGTGGAAGTGGATCTTGATCTTTCCCTAATTTTGGAACCTCAACTTTTTTGTTCTCCATATTTTATAGGCAGAACTAAAAGGCACCTCAGGTAAACAATGGAGATGGATGGATTGGATACTAGTATTGGATACCTGCCGACTGCCGACACAGAGGTAGCCACAGCCGTGAACTACCGCACTGTACACTGGTTGATAAAGAGATAGTAGTATACTCGTAACAACTAGTATGACACTATGACGACGGTATAAAGAATGAAAAAAAAACCACGGTTAGGTGGTATATATTATAATAATAATACAATTATGGATGGACGGACTGCCTGCCGACTGCCGACACAGAGGTAGCCACAGCCGTGAACTACCGCACTGTACACTGGTTGATAAAGAGATAGTAGTATACTCGTAACAACTAGTATGACACTATGACGACGGTATAAAGAATGAAAAAAAAACCACGGTTAGGTGGTATATATTATAATAATAATACAATTATGGATGGACGGACTGCCTGCCGACTGCCGACACAGAGGTAGCCACAGCCGTGAACTACCGCACTGTACACTGGTTGATAAAGAGATTGTAGTATACTCGTAACAACTAGTATGACACTATGACGATGGTATAAAGAATGAAAAAAAAACCACGGTTAGGTGGTATATATTATTATAATAATAATACAATTATGGATGGACGGACTGCCTGCCGACTGCCGACACAGAGGTAGCCACAGCCGTGAACTACCGCACTGTACACTGGTTGATAAAGAGATAGTAGTATACTCGTAACAACTAGTATGACACTATGACGACGGTATAAAGAATGAAAAAAAAACCACGGTTAGGTGGTATATATTATAATAATAATACAATTATGGATGGACGGACTGCCTGCCGACTGCCGACACAGAGGTAGCCACAGCCGTGAACTACCGCACTGTACACTGGTTGATAAAGAGATAGTAGTATACTCGTAACAACTAGTATGACACTATGACGACGGTATAAAGAATGAAAAAAAAACCACGGTTAGGTGGTATATATTATAATAATAATACAATTATGGATGGACGGACTGCCTGCCGACTGCCGACACAGAGGTAGCCACAGCCGTGAACTACCGCACTGTACACTGGTTGATAAAGAGATAGTAGTATACTCGTAACAACTAGTATGACACTATGACGACGGTATAAAGAATGAAAAAAAAACCACGGTTAGGTGGTATATATTATAATAATAATACAATTATGGATGGACGGACTGCCTGCCGACTGCCGACACAGAGGTAGCCACAGCCGTGAACTACCGCACTGTACACTGGTTGATAAAGAGATAGTAGTATACTCGTAACAACTAGTATGACACTATGACGACGGTATAAAGAATGAAAAAAAAACCACGGTTAGGTGGTATATATTATAATAATAATACAATTATGGATGGACGGACTGCCTGCCGACTGCCGACACAGAGGTAGCCACAGCCGTGAACTACCGCACTGTACACTGGTTGATAAAGAGATAGTAGTATACTCGTAACAACTAGTATGACACTATGACGACGGTATAAAGAATGAAAAAAAAACCACGGTTAGGTGGTATATATTATAATAATAATACAATTATGGATGGACGGACTGCCTGCCGACTGCCGACACAGAGGTAGCCACAGCCGTGAACTACCGCACTGTACACTGGTTGATAAAGAGATAGTAGTATACTCGTAACAACTAGTATGACACTATGACGACGGTATAAAGAATGAAAAAAAAACCACGGTTAGGTGGTATATATTATAATAATAATACAATTATGGATGGACGGACTGCCTGCCGACTGCCGACACAGAGGTAGCCACAGCCGTGAACTACCGCACTGTACACTGGTTGATAAAGAGATAGTAGTATACTCGTAACAACTAGTATGACACTATGACGGTATAAAGAATGAAAAAAAAACCACGGTTAGGTGGTATATATTATAATAATAATACAATTATGGATGGACGGACTGCCTGCCGACTGCCGACACAGAGGTAGCCACAGCCGTGAACTACCGCACTGTACACTGGTTGATAAAGAGATAGTAGTATACTCGTAACAACTAGTATGACACTATGACGACGGTATAAAGAAAGAAAAAAAAATACCACGGTTAGGTGGTATATATTGTAATACAATTATGGATGGACGGACTGCCTGCCGAGTTCCGACTGCCGACACAGAGGTAGCCACAGCCGTGAACTACCGCACTGTACTGTGTCTGCTGCTAATATAGACTGGTTGATAAAGAGATAGTATACAATACATACAACAATATACTACTATACTGGTGGTCAGGCACTGGTCACCACTAGTCACACTGGCAGTGGCACTCCTGCAGCAAAAGTGTGCACTGTTTAATTTTAAATTAATATAATATTATGTACTCCTGGGGGCTCCTGCTATAACAACCTGCAGTGCTCCCCAGTCTCCCCCACAATTATTATAAGCTTTGCCTTTTATACATTGATGTGCAGCACACTGGGCTGAGCTGAGTGCACACAGACTGAGTCACACTGTGTGACTGGCTGCTGCTGTGTATCGTTTTTTTTCAGGCAGAGAACGGATATAGCAGAGAACGGATATATTAAAATAAATAAAAGTTAACTAACAACAACTGCACTGGTCACTGTGGTAAACTCTGTCTGACTCTGCACAATCTCTCTCTCTCTTCTAATCTAATTTCTAATGGAGAGGACGCCAGCCACGTCCTCTCCCTATCAATCTCAATGCACGTGTGAAAATGGCGGCGACGCGCGGCTCCTTATATAGAATCCGAGTCTCGCGAGAATCCGACAGCGTCATGATGACGTTCGGGCGCGCTCGGGTTAACCGAGCAAGGCGGGAGGATCCGAGTCTGCTCGGACCCGTGAAAAAAACATGAAGTTCGTGCGGGTTCGGTTTCAGAGAAACCGAACCCGCTCATCTCTAACAGATATGGTATGTGACTGACTGAGTCACTGTGTGTATCGCTTTTTTCAGGCAGAGAACGGATATATTAAATAAACTGCACTGTGTGTCTGGTGGTCACTCACTATATAATATATTATGTACTCCTGGCTCCTGCTATAACCTATAACTGGCACTGCAGTAGTGCTCCCCAGTCTCCCCCACAATTATAAGCTGTGTGAGCTGAGCAGTCAGACAGATATATATAATATTATATATAGATAATAGATGATGCAGCACACTGGCCTGAGCCTGAGCAGTGCACACAGATATGGTATGTGACTGACTGAGTCACTGTGTGTATCGCTTTTTTCAGGCAGAGAACGGATATATTAAATAAACTGCACTGTGTGTCTGGTGGTCACTCACTATATAATATATTATGTACTCCTGGCTCCTGCTATAACCTATAACTGGCACTGCAGTAGTGCTCCCCAGTCTCCCCCACAATTATAAGCTGTGTGAGCTGAGCAGTCAGACAGATATATATAATATTATATATAGATAATAGATGATGCAGCACACTGGCCTGAGCCTGAGCAGTGCACACAGATATGGTATGTGACTGACTGAGTCACTGTGTGTATCGCTTTTTTCAGGCAGAGAACGGATATATTAAATAAACTGCACTGTGTGTCTGGTGGTCACTCACTATATAATATATTATGTACTCCTGGCTCCTGCTATAACCTATAACTGGCACTGCAGTAGTGCTCCCCAGTCTCCCCCACAATTATAAGCTGTGTGAGCTGAGCAGTCAGACAGATATATATAATATTATATATAGATAATAGATGATGCAGCACACTGGCCTGAGCCTGAGCAGTGCACACAGATATGGTATGTGACTGAGTCACTGTGTGCTGTGTATCGCTTTTTTCAGGCAGAGAACGGATTATAAAGTAAACTGCACTGTCCTCACTAGTAAACTCTCTCCACTCAGTCTCTACACTTCTACAGTAACAGTACTCCTCCTAGTCAGCTCCAGTAAATCTCTCTCAGTCTCTTATAATCTAAATGGAGAGGACGCCAGCCACGTCCTCTCCCTATCAATCTCAATGCACGTGTGAAAATGGCGGCGACGCGCGGCTCCTTATATAGAATCCGAGTCTCGCGATAGAATCCGAGCCTCGCGAGAATCCGACAGCGTCATGATGACGTTCGGGCGCGCTCGGGTTAACCGAGCAAGGCGGGAAGATCCGAGTCGCTCGGACCCGTGAAAAAAAACATGAAGTTCTGGCGGGTTCGGATTCAGAGAAACCGAACCCGCTCATCTCATTCAGTGACATCAATTAGTTATTAATCCGCAGGGTTGCAATGGTTGTAAAGAGCATTAATATTTTGTAATAAATCAAGAGATGAATTAAATGTAATAACCATTTTACATATGAGTCAGTCCCCATATCATTAAATTTAGTGTAATACTTTCTCTTTCCGTGACTGCTGTTTTTAGTGTTAGTAAATATATTGCTATATGTCACTTCCAAAATATATGGTGTGTTCTGAATTAATTACAATTCTGATTTTTATATATATATATATATATATATCATACCAACAAAATACAGCGTCACTCCAGGGCTTATATAAATAAAACTCTGTGTATTAACAAATCACAGTTCCAACGTTTCGGGGCCCGTAGCCCCTTTGTCAAGGTGTGAATGAAAGGGGCCCCAAAACGTTGGAACTGTGATTTGTTAATACACGGAGTTTTATTTATATAAGCCCTGGAGTGACGCTGTATTTTGTTGGTATGTTATTTGATTGAGAACGGAAGGCACCCAGGCCAGTGGAATCAAGGACCAGGAGTGCCGGGCACCAGACTACAGTGTATATATATATATATATATATATATATACACACCAGGGACGTGCAGTGAGCTAAAAGGCTGAGGAGGCACTAGCTAGCGCCAGAGCTAGATTTACACACAAAATATGAGCCAAAGCGTACATCTGGGCATTATACACAGGTGCAGCAGTATAAACTCCTGGAAATTTGGTGAGTTTTGATCAGAGATGTGCGGAAAAGATAAGCAGGTGAGGCACTGCCTCAGCTGCCATAGACTTTTTAGTCCACGGTTTTGGCTATAAAAATTATTAGAATAATGCAAAGAAGATATTTCACACACATTCTTTGTATTTTTCATATACTTTATACAATCAAAACTCTGGAACAAACGTTAGTATGACAGGAAAGGCTCTGCCTCACCTGCCTCACCCCACCGCACGTCACTGATACACACGCACACACACACACACCTCATATTTATGTATATGGAACCCCCCTCAGTAAATCCTGCGTTTGCCCCTGCTGGTACATATGTGGCGGAAAGGAGTATGGATTGCTCCACCACCCAGTTCCAGATGTCTATTGCTTCTTGGCAGAAAATGAGGGATCAAGTGCCTCCCATTCTGTTTAGGTAAGACACTGCAGTCCTGTTGTCTAGGCAGAGTTGGACTGAGATCTCCCGGGAATTCGGAGGAACTAGTAAGGTAAGGGCTAATTTGGCCGCCCTTAGCTCCAAGAGATTGGTGTGAGCTCTTGACTCTTGAATGGACCACTTTCCCCTTACTGCTGTGTCCCTTGAAAAAGCTCCCCAGCCTGCAAGAGACGCGTCTGATGTGATAATTATGTCTGGGGGAAGTGGTAAAAGAGGTCTGGGAGGAGGCAGTGGAAGGGCTGTCCAATTGCAGATTTCTTTGAGAGCTATGGGAGATAACCGGATTTTGTCTGTCCAACCCCAAACTTGCTGACGAAGGGCTGAGAGAAGAATCTGAGAATGTCTGCAAACAAGGGGTGCGTGGAGAAACCCTGGATCTAAGGCTCTCATCTTTCCTATGACTGGCCAAGTCTTTCATGGATAATTGGTGTATGAGTATCTGAGACACAAAGTCTTGAATGTCTGTCCATTTTTCTAGGTGAACAGACATTGATAAAGAAGGGGTATGTAGTAAGAACCCTAGGAAGATGACTGACTGGGATGGTGTTAGCATGGATTTGTCATAATTTACGGTAAACCCCAGACTCTGGATTAACGACAGTATGAGCTCCTTTTGGAGTAAAAGGGAATCTAGGTTTGACTGGACTACCAGGAGATCATCTAGGTAGATAATACAACGAACTCCCTTCTGACGGAAGTGTGTGACTACCACCTTCATGAGGTGTGTAAATGTGTAAGGGGCATTGGATAGGCCGAAGACCATGACGGTCCACTGATAGAGGACATCTCTCCACAGGAACTTCAAGAGTCTCTTGTGATTCGGGTGGACTTGAATAGTATAAAAGGCCTCTTTGAGGTCTATCTTAATGCAATAGTCATTTCTGGTGAGCAGGAAGGGTACGTCTGCCAAGCCCTCCATACGGAAGGAACGGGGTTTTATATACTGGTTTGGAGATTTGACATTTAAAACTGATCTGTATGAACCATCCTGTTTCCTGACCGGGAAAAGGTGACTGACCCAACCCTTTTTGGAAACGTCTGCCAACTCTATTTTGCCTTGCTGCAGGGCAAGGGATAGTTCACCATCCAATGAAGGACTGGCTATCTTTGAACAGGGAAAAATCTGGCATGGAAATTGGAAAAGTGGGAGGGACAGACCTTTCTCCATGATTTTTAGTAACCACGTGTCTGTGGTGATCTGCCTCCAGAAAGCTATTGATTGGCAGAGACAAGGAGGAGGTGGGGAAAGTATGTGGCTTACCGTATCCTCTGTTTCTAGAGTGGTAAGCATTGCCGGACCCTGCGTCTCTCGTGATTCGTGTCTGGGATAGGCCTTCTCTGGGAGCTCTGGGGCCACTCTGCTGGTCTCGGGTCGAACTGCTGGCTTCTGCAGTACAACCCTCCTGACGAAAGGGCTGTTTAGAGGTTTGGTGAGCCTTAAGGTCTGCAAAGGATTTGCGGGCTTTATAGCAGACCTTTACTTCATCTATGAAGTCAGGGTCAAATAGATCAGAATCTGTTAGGTTTGGGACATTAACTGGTTTAGAAGCTAGATTGGTTAGACCTGCATTAGCTAGCCAGCGGACTCTGCGGGTATTTGATATAAAATTAAATGTCTGACCTATCATCAGGGTAGCCCTGCTAATCGCTTTTAAGATGGCCATTTTGGAAGCTACCAGGGAATCTAGGGAGCCCCCCGTGACTCCTTCCTTTTCTGCCTTGTCTAATACGAATAATAAAGGACCGGCAGCATCCGCCACTTTAAACTGTATTTTCCTTAATAATTTATCAGTAGAATCACTCTGGGCCTTATCCCCAATGAGTAAAGTGAGGGCTGGATCAATTTCCGGGGCAAATAGGGCCGGAATGTCTGGGATGCCAGTGTGTTTACGGAGTACCATTTTATCCTCTTTAATGAGGGCCATTCTGAAGGCCAATTGAGCAAATTGGTACACCTGTGATCGTTCGCTCAAGGCCCATTGAGCAGAATACATTTTAGACGGGGCATTTTGCCTGCTAAGGCTACCCGGGCCATTTGCACATAGCTGTACTCTTCTCTGCGAGAGGATGCGCTAGTCCTAGTTACCTCCTCTGACTCCCAATCTACTGGAGTGTAACTAGCGTCCTTTTTAGATAGGAACGATGTATGGTGGGAACTCACCCCCTTATGAGTGGGCTGCTACGCATAGTGCCTGTCGGAGGCAGGAAATATGTGCCGGCCTTGGGTGGGTGACAGCGGTCTACTGCGAGTGTTAGAGGTATTCCAAGCACTGGAAATATCTGGAAGAGATGTTTTGTCCTGAACAGGCATGTCTTGAAGAAACACAGTGGATTTTTCCACTTTTTTGAGGTGGATTTTTTCACTATCCGGTGAGAAAATGCAGGAGGGAAAGGAGTCTGTGCATCCTGACTGATTTCACCCTCCTCAGAGTATTCCCTGCTGTCTTCCGACCTGACAGGGTTAAAAGCTCTTTTTCTTTTAAAAACAATTTCTTCCTCTGAGGAAGAACTGTCAGCAGACTCCCTCAGGCTGAGCCTGGAGGGCTGCCTTCTTCTTTTGCCACAAGATGATGACACTAGCAGAGTGTCTGTAGCTGACAAAGACACTGTGTCCTCCATCCTGCAGCGCTGTAGTAAACTCTAGTCAGGAGGGGGCATGGCTTAATATTTATAGCGTGAGTGCGTGCACGTTTCCAGCGTGTGTGCGGGTGGCCGGTGGCCGCGTGCTCGTGATGCGCGCACAGTGCACACGCATCAGCTGCCATGACCCGCGGCTCCATGCTGCCCCGCAGGGCCGCCATCAGAAATTCTGTGGTCCGGGACACACAAAATAGGCAGCCCCCCCCCCCAAAAAAAATATATAAATTCATTAATTAAGAAAATATATATATATATAATATATACATATATATATTTATATATATATACAACAACAAAAAAAACCTTATCACGTGCTTCAAAGAGCAGCACCTCACGGTAGGGCCCCTGTTAGTGGAAACAAAACAATGTAGACAAATGAAGAAGCCCGGTGGGCGCTAGAACATCAAAACCAATTATTCATAAATAAGTCCATATGAATTTACGGATTTCAAGGCCAGATTATTTTCAACCGTTGTTTGTGATTGGACTTGATTGTAAATCCAACTTGGAGTGGGTATTCTTATCTCCTCTCAATCTATGTTCAGTAATACTCAGCCAGGTGTTAAACCTAGAAAATACCCTCTCACCAAAGAGATGTAGACACCCAAAACAGAACCTTGGATTAATAAAATTCCGATGTTTATTGATAACATCAAACATAAAATATAATGTGAGACAATCTCTACATTACATACAAGGTATATTAAAAGGTACAACCAAGTTGCACAAAGACAGATGTAAACCTGAGTGCCACCAACCACCCCAGGATGTGAGCTCAGTGGTGGGGACTCTCCAATGTGTACTGGGTGTCCTAATCACCTTGTTTCTTTAAAACCCTAAGCAAGAGAGAAGCAAGAGATCCGGCTGGGGAGCAGGGAGCTGGTCAGGGCAGTGGAGAAGTGAGAGAGCTGGCGCTTCAAAAGATTTATACATTGGTAATTTGAAAGCAGAAAGCGTTGATTTCTTAATGCAGCATTTCACTTTCCTTGCTAAATGGGCCCCTTAGTGTTGAGATGGGGTCTGTAGGGTCTACATATTACTAAATATGTCTACAAGAGCCCATTTAGTGCTGAAAATATTATATTTTTGAGTAATAAACTTTTTGTGCCCTAATTATACATAAATCTGCTGCACAATTACATGTATATATTGACTTGTCATACCATAAAATAGTAAAATCAGTTTCCCATACATTCCTTGCCGGATACAATCACGTTGCTGGCTGTCGGGATCCCAGCGGTCAGGATACCGACGCCAGAATTCCGACACCCAGATCCCTCACTTGGGTGGTGGTCCACGCCACCACTCGAAGGGGAATAGATTAGTGTGGTGACCGAAGGTCATCACTGGGCCAAAAGTATGGCAAACGCAGCGAGTCTGTGAGGCGGCACACTGCGCTCGCTAACGGTATTCCGGCTGTCAGGATTCCGGCATTGGTTTGCTGACCGCCGGGATCCCAACAACCAGGATATCATACTGATTCCATTTCTTGCATTGTTACAGGTTTAGGGCTCACTGGAGGATCAAGATTGGGTGAAACTTAAATAATGAAACAGAAATGCAAAAGATGGCTCACCTGTGTTCTGGTGGTCCAGTGGGTCCCCTGTGTTCTCCTGTAATCAGGACAGGCTGTCCTCCATCTTGTCATCATGCATTCAATTTCAAATTATAACTGAAAAGTATTTAATTGGCCACAGTATACTACATTTAAAAAAAATATCAAAATTAGATAATAAATTTAACTTTCGAGCCATAATTACATTCACAAATAAATATTTTGGAAGAATGGGTTAAGGAAATGTTAGGGCAGACATGTAGGTGTGGTGCACATGATATGCGTATTAGTACTTTACTAGTGTTCCCACAATAGGACATGGTGTACTCACTTCTTATAGCAGTAAACATTTCCTATTTCCTTCCAGCAATCTATGTGCCAAGTGCAAATATTTATATACCTGCAGCACCATAGCTCCCAATACATGACCTGCTAAGTCTATGCATTGTCACATACTGTATGGCTCTGCGTACAATGCTGATGCTTTTACATAACAGTCTTTCTGTGTTATACTTCATTTGTTACTTCAGTTGCTCTGCATACATTGGACAAATCTTACTGCAAGGCTACATAAAGAATGAATAGACAATGGTTAATAATTTTAAAAATACTTGACGTAAATATATATTTAGGAACAGAAGTCTGAAGTCTTGTTTAACTGTGCTATGAATGTACAGAACCTATACTGTGCTTTTCCTTTCTTTATAAGGATATTTGAGCTATTCCAGTACATGCATGGAAGCATATGTGACAAAAGACTGGACTGGAAAGGAAATATCTCTCAGTGACTGGAAAAAGATCTGGACTACAAGTAAAAAAGTTTGTTTCAACCTTTGTTAAAAACACTGCCTACTAACTACTTCAGGGAAGGTATTTAACAAGTATCCATTGTCTATATTTAATATAAGCAGCCAATCCGTGGTATTTGCCATCCTATCCATTCACTAGGAACCAGCAGTGACATCACTAAGGGCGGGGCCAGTCTTATATCCTCTCACCAAGTACATTGTTTAATCAGCATATCACAGATGTCTCTGTTATGTTGTCTAAAGCTGGAGATAGCACATGTGCGGTGGGGTGAGGCAGGTGAGGCAGAGCCTTTCCTGTCATACTAACGGTTGTGCCAGAGTTTTTACTGTATAAAGTATTTGAAAAATACAAAGAATATGTTTGAAATATCTTCTTTGCATTTTTCTAATCATTTTTATAGCCAAAGCTCTGGAGTAAAAATTCTATCTTTTCAGCACATCTCTGATCAAAACTCACCAAATTTCCAGGAGTTTATACTGCTGCGCCTGTTTATAATGCCCAGATGTACCCTTTGGCTCATTTACTGAATGAAAATCTGGCTCTGGGGCTAGCCAGTGCCTCCTGAGCCATTTAGCTCACAGCTGCTGAAAAGCACAGCAGAATAAAGGATGAACACCATATAATTAGCCATACAGTACATAGATCCAACAACCAATATATGTACCTAATATTACCACATATGGCATTTGGTGGGTCCTCCCACCAAAAGTAGTGTAACTGTCATATCTGATTGCTTGAGCTGGAAAACACAGTAAAATGTAACTGATTAGGTAAAAGTCAATGTAGAAGGTGACACTGAGCAGCAAGTTATCAATGCAGCCATTTCTTTAGGAGACAGCTCCGTTGGTGTACATTTATCTTTAGAACCATAATCATGTATACTTGTATACTCTATATAAGTCAGATGGGTATATAGTGACTGTATTTAGGCACTTAGGCCACAGCAAACACTAGACTGCTAAATAATGGTAACAGTGGCTTTAAAACAGCATGTACACATGTCACACTACACTGACTGAATACATATGGACTAGGACAGTTCTGGACAAGCTGTATAGCGTCACATTCAAAATACAGTACTGTTAAAATTAGAATTTTTATTCTTAAAGGGAAATCTTACAAATCACCAACAAAGCTGTAGTTGTACAGAGCTTGCAGCCTTCAATTAAAAATCTGGCACACAATTATGAATTCTTAAAGTAAAACGTATTTTCTGTTTAGTTTTTTTGCCACTACTCAGATGTAATGTAGGTAAGTAAGATCCACCTTCAGTCAAAGTTACAATACTTTTTATTTAATTTTCTTTAGCTTTCATGAGCATTAATGAAGGTGTAATATATTACATAGTGCTTTACAGTGACAGGATCATAATGCAAACAAATTGTAGACAATGGGCGGTATCCTATTATCTCCAATGCGATTTCGGCCGATCAAACAGCTGGATATCGCGATTCATGACCGATGGTCATTTTGGCGGTATCCAATTAGAGGCTGTTTTGACTGGCTGGAAATGGACCCACAATCACAAGAAAACACATGGGATCGAGGATAAGTCCTCGATCCCATGTGTTATTGTGGCTCTGACGGCCCCTTTTCGCCTGAGGCCCCTGAAACATAATCCCTGATTATGGGCTCAGTGGGCAGTTGCCCAAGGGCCCCAGGAGTATAAGGGTCCTAGGCTGATAGCTGAGGGTCCCCTTTTTCAAGGGGTGCCAGATTTTGGTCCGGGGTACTGGAGATATCCAGCTTCAAAGCAGTGGTCCCCATCTTAGCCTGTTAATTGCTCTTTCCAGACACATATCTTGGGTTCTGTCTGACTTATGCTAGCCATATATCAGACCAACTTTCCTCCAACCATCCAACTGACCAACCGTCCAACTTTTCTGTCCAACTAAAATGCTGCCCCACACACATAACCAACTTTTTCATCAGACCAGACAACCAGCCAACTTTTTCATCAGGCCAGCCAACTTCTCTCCAACATGTGATGTCACAGAAGTAGGCGGACAGGTTCTGCCTACTTCTGCATATTTTGCATAAATGTTAGGTTTTGGGGGGTTTTAAATAGTGAACTACTGGTCTTAGCATTTGCTAAGTTTTTTTTTTTAAAGTCAGTGTATTTTTTTTTATTGTTGAACTACAGTTGTCAGCATGGCCTGATGAAAGGGAAAGCTGCAACTTCTTGTTTTTTCGTGGGAGTATCCTCAAATACTGGGATTCCTGGGATGTACCATCCGTCTCTTTAGTCTGATGCCCAGCTCCCCTCTCCTGATGCCCAGATCCACTCTCCTTCCTCTGATGCCCAGCTCCCATCTCTCTCCTCCGATATAATTTCCTCTGCAGTCTCAAAAGACAATTGGACGACACAGGAAATATTAACGCTGGTAATTATTGTGTATAATTGTTACATTTACATTTATTGTACCAGACACAGAGATATCAGCCACAGATATACAGATACATCTTACACCTTCTCATTATATATATATATATATATATATATATATGTAGCTCTGGATATATCAACAACAGCCTCATATATAGATATATGTCACCCACAGCTGTATATGGAGATATATCAGCCATAGCCTCATATATAGATCTATATCAGCCACAGCCTCATACATAGATATATATCAGCCACAGCCTCGTATAGATATATATATATCTATATATGAGGCTGTGGCTGATATATAGCAATATATGAGGCTGTGGCTGATATATATCTATTTGAGGCTGTGGCTGATATATTCTATATATGAGGCTGTGGCTGATATAAATCAGCCACAGCCTCATATATAGATCTATATCAGCCACAGCCTCATATATAGAATATATCAGCCACAGCCTCATATAGATATATATCAGCCACAGCCTCATATATAGAATATATCCTCTACAGCCTCGTATAGATATATACAGTATCAGCCACAGCCTCATATATAGATATATATCAGCACCAGCCAGCAGCTGCAATAGGGGGTTGCCACGATCACAAGTGGGGGGGAAGGGGGTGCCACAATCGCATGTGGCGGGGTGCGGGGATGCCGTGATAGCGGTGATTGAGGGGGTAGTATGCGGGATCGCCGGCGGGGATGTACGGGGTGCCGCGATCCTTCAGTCCGGCAGCAGCTTTGAGAGGGGTGCCGGCTATCAGACCCCCACCCACCCATCCGGACAGCTACCGCCCCACAGTACCTCCGCTGCCAGGTTAACAGGGGCAGCCGGGCAGCAGTGAAGTACTGCTGCCGCTGCCCCTGGTTCTCCTCCAGCTCTGCCGCCACTGCTCAGGGTCCCTGTGTCACAGGGGCAGCAGTGAAGTACTGCCGCTGCCGGAGATCCTGGGCTGAGTGATGGTGAAGAAGTAGGCGGACACTGCTGGCCAGTGTCCACCTACTTATCGTTCAGTTGGGGGGAAAGTTCCCCCTACACCTGAATGATTAGTTGGGAAAATCAAACAGGTTTCTGCCCGTTTTTTAGCGTGTGGGAGCAAACGTCTGATCATCGTTTGCTTCCACACACTGCCAGATTATCGTTCCAACCAGCCAACTAGTTGGCTGGTTGGAACAATATCTTCCAACTAGCCAACTAAGAAATCACATGTACATAAGTATTCACAGTCTTTGCCATGAAGCTCAAAATTGAGCTCAGGTGCATCCTGTTTCCACTGATCATCCATGAGATGTTCCTACAGCTTAATTGGAGTCCACCTGTGGTAAATTCAGTTGATTGGACATGATTTGGAAAGGCACACACCACTCTATATAAGGTCCCACACTTGACAGTGCATGTCTGAGCACAAACTAAGCATGAAGTCAAAGGAATTGTCTGTAGACCTCCAAGACAGGATTGTCTCAAGTCACAAATCTGGGGAAGGGTACTGAAAAATATCTGCTGCTTTGAAGGTCCCAATGAGCACAGTGGCCTCCATCATCCATAAACAGAAGAAGTTAGGAACCACCAGAACTCTTCCTAAAGCTGGCCGGCCATCTAAACTGAGCATTCGGGGAAGAAGGGCCCTAGTCAGGGAGGTGACCAAGAACCTGATGGTCACTCTGTCAGAGCTACAGCATTCCTCTGTGGAGAGAGAAGAACCTTCCAGAAGGATAACCATCTCTGCAGCAATCCACCAATCAGGCCTGTATGGTAGAGTGGTCAGACGGAAGCCACTCCTTAGTAAAAAGCACATGGCAGCCCGTCTGGAGTTTGCCAAAATGCACCTAAAGGACTCTCAGACCATGAGAAACAAACTTCTCTGGTCTGATGAGACAAAGATTGAACTCTTTGGCATGAATGCCAGGTGTCATGTTTGGGCTAAACCAGGCACCACTCATAACTAGGCCAATACCATCCCTACAGTGAAGCATGGTGGTGGCAGCATCATGCTGTGGGGATGGTTTTTTTTTTTTTCAAAAATATTTTTATTGAGGTCCAGAAAATACAATAAACAGCAGCAAATAGGGACATATAGTCCAACTGTATGTAGGATCACAGTAGTCACCTAGGCAGACATATACAGAGAAGTATAGATCCCATAGAGAAAACCTCATATTTTCCATTTTCTACTTAGGAACATCTGGATACATATAACAAGGTATTACACGACAAATGAGAAAAAAAAAATGAAATAAAATCGATAGTATAATAAAGCAACAAGCGTGTTCCTGATATGGAGAGAAAACAATAAAACATACTAACGCGCCTCCCCCTTTGGGGGGCGCTGAATCCAAAAAAAAAAACAAATCAACAGAAAGGTAACATCAATAATAATAGCAACAATAGTACCTGCCGGGGCTAGGGGATCGCCGACCCATCCACAGAGATGTCAACAGAGCAAGAAAAGGTATGTAGACGATAGAGATCCAGAATCAAGTCGTAGGAGAGAAAAGGAAAAAGGACGCAGCGGTCTGGTGTGGGTGTCAGAGATCAAGGCGGTAGGGAGGAGAGAGAAGAGAGAGAGGGAGAACGGAGAGGACGGAGAGAAAGATGAAGGGGGCAATTATGGGAAAGAGATTGGGGGGTTGTCTGCAAGAATTTGGTGTCCGTACCAGGTGGTGCAATGGAAGCTTTGTTTAATAGCTGTTTTTGTCGGAGTGGGAAGTGTATTGATGAATCGTCGCCAGCAATGAAATAAAGTGGGGGTTAATATTTCCTTGTTAAGGGAAGTCTCTAGCCAGTCCATTGTAAATAGAAATAACAGCCTGGAGGTAGCTAAAGGTACTGTGGGGGGGGGGTATCAGATATCCATTGCTGGAGAATAGCTTTCCTGCCCACCGCCGAGAGGATTACAACTAATTTTGCATCCTGAGAGGGGAGGTCATGTTGATCACGAACAAAACCAAAAAGAGCCCAAGAGGCGGTACATTGGAAGTGCAAGCCCAACTCGGAAGTTCCGTAGGTGCGTAGCTCAGCCCAGAATTTTTGGATGTGGCAACAGTGCCAAAAGCAGTGCATGAAGTCGGCCACTGGTGAAGAGCATTTTATACATTTTGCCGAGTCGGACAGGCCCATCAAATGGCTCCTCTTTGGTGATATATAGGCTCTGTGTAATATCTTATAGGATATTTCCTGGTATAAGCTAGCTGGGATAAGTTTGAGTGAAGCCGCAAAGCTATCCATCACGGCCTCTGGGGACATAGAGGGAATTTGGGAGGACCATGTTTGTACTTGAGCAAGATCTGTGGTGGGTATGTGTTCTGTGCGTATGCGTGCATATATCGTCGAGATGGAACAAGTCCCCGAGGGTAAAAGTGTGTCCAGAGAATTAACAAAGTCCGAGGTATTGAGGTGTGAAAGAATTAGTTGTATATAGTGTGAAGCCTGAAAAAAATAAAAGTCGTGGCGGGGGTTAACCCCATATTTAGCTGACACCTCTGTCAAAGGAAATATTTGTTTGTTAGAGTCAAGGAGATCCCCAATACATATAATGCCCGAAGCATGCCAGTTAGTAAAGGGGAGGAGGGCCTGCCCGTTTTGAAATTGTAGGTTACCAACTAAAGGGAGAAACAATGAGTGGGTGTGTTGCAGCTTGAGAGATTTGCGGGATAGCCTCCACGCCGTGATAGTAGAGGTCAGGAGTACGTTGTCCAGGCGGAGGTTAGACATATCAGACTTGTTAGCATGGAGAATGTAACTAAGTGATAGAGGGGCACAAAGTTGGGAGTCAAGCAATGAGTCAGTGAAGATAGACGTACCATGAAGCCAGTCCACGGCGAAACGGAGAAGGCAAGCTCGGTTATATTGCTCTATATCCGGCAGATTCACTCCCCCGTTCTGCACTGTTTGGGATAGTTTGAAAAAACTTATTCTGGGCCGTTTATTAGCCCAAATAAATTTAGAGATCGAGGAGTTAAGGAGAGAGACATCAGATTTTGAGAACATGATGGGTACCATCTGCAGCACGTAGAGTAGCTTGGGGAAACAAGCCATCTTTACTAGATTGCAACGTCCCAACAGATTAAGGAGTAAAGTTTGCCACAACGTCAGTTCTGTTTGAATTTTACTGAGAATGGGGTGGACATTGTCAGAGTATAAACGGGTAGGGTCGGAAGGAAGAAGGACTCCAAGATAAGTAATGTGGGTGGAGGTCCAGCGAAATGGGAAGGGAGGGTCCCAGCCTACGGTAATATGCGGAAATATGGCCAGGGCTTCCGATTTATCAAAAATAACAGAGAAACCGGCGAAGGAAGAAAAGCGGTCAATGGCGTCTTGTAACGCCAGAACCGATTGTCGTGGGTTGGAAGTGAGCAGAAGGATGTCGTCTGCGAATGCCATGAGCTTAATCTCCCTGTTGCCAATTCTAATGCCCCGAAAGGCGGGTAAGTTGAGGATATACCGTATGAAGGGTTCTAGAGCAATGTTAAAAAGAAGTGGGGAAAGGAGGCATCCCTGTCTAGTCCCTCTCTCAAGGAGAAAGGGAGGGGAGGGAATATTATTAACCATCACCTGCGCAGATGGGCTGGTATAGAGTGAGTCAACCAGGCCCCGGAAAGACTCGCCAAATTGTTGGTATAGTAAAACTCTAGCAAGATGAGGCCAGGCGATCTTATCGAAAGCCTTTTCCGCGTCAAGATTGATTAGGATATTATCTGTAATATTATTAGTTCGGGAGTGGGTGATGGCCGCCAGTGCAGTTCTAATGCCTTGCACTGATTGCCTATGTTTAAGGAAGCCCATCTGCGCAGGCGATATAATACGGGAAAGGCATAATTGTAGTCTATTGGCCATCAATTTCGTGAGAATTTTAAAGTCTTGATTGAGGAGGGCGATCGGCCTGTAGGACCCAGGCAAGGAAGGATCCTTACCCGGTTTTGGTATAACAATTATTGTAGCCTCATTAAATCTAATGGGGGTTTGTTTGGAGGTGAGAATGTGATTGTAGAGAGATGTGAGAGTGGGGGCGATCTCATCCCGCAGCATCTTGTAAAACTCTGCCCCATAACCGTCAGCGCCGGGGCTTTTGTTGTTCGGTAGGGCTTTGATAACGTCAACAATTTCCTCAACCGTGACCGGACTA
Organism: Pseudophryne corroboree; assembly: GCF_028390025.1. Taxonomy (NCBI): domain Eukaryota; kingdom Metazoa; phylum Chordata; class Amphibia; order Anura; family Myobatrachidae; genus Pseudophryne; species Pseudophryne corroboree. Next base: position 250,295,491 of record NC_086451.1, on the reverse strand, counting down.
TCTAGGGAGTCCCTCTCCTCTTGAGTTAAGATAGGGAGGGCAGCTTCCTACAGGAAAGAATGGTTAGCAGCGGGGTCATCGGGGCCCCTGGCATACAAAGACTGGTAGAAATTCCTAAATTCAGAGCAAATAAGGTCAGGGTTAGTGCTCAGAGTGCCGGAGCTAGTGATCGTATTAACCCAAGTACGGGATTTGGGGCCTTTAATTAGATTCGCCAGTAATTTGCCGGACTTGTTGCCCCATCTATGGAGTCTATTCCGCTGATAATCGTAGGAGAGTTGGGCCCGTTCCGTGAGGAACGTATCATATATAAGCTTGGCCGAGAGATAGGCTTCTCTGTGAGCAGGGGTGTCATGTTGGGTGTAACTGCGGTAAGTAGAGGTGAGAGTGGAGCTTAACGTGTGTAGTTGGGAGGAAAAATTTTTTCATTTGGCATAGGTGTAGGACATAATGTGCCCTCTAAGGACAGCTTTAGCTGCCCCCCAAAAGTTTAGCGAGTCTGAGTGTTGGTCATTGTTATCCAAAGCATAATTAAGCCAGGACTGTTTGAGATGGAGTAAAAAGTCAGTGGAGTGGCGTAAGTAGGCAGGAAACCACCATCTCGGGGCAGTGTGAGGAGAAAGGCTCAATTGGATATGGAGAGATATAGGGGCATGGTCAGAGATGATGATGTTGTCGATAGACGTGTAGGTGACTTTGGGTAGGAGGTTGGTTCTAACAAAAATATAATCAATCCTAGAGTGAGAAGAGTGGGGATGGGAATAAAAAGAATAGTCTTTTTGGGTGGGGTGGAGTATTCTCCAGGGATCTAGGAGGCTTAGTTGGTTACAGAAGGAGGAGAGCAGGTGAGTGAGCGGTGTGGAAGTTGTTGCACTTACCCTGGATCTGTCCATGGATGGGTCGACGACCAAGTTGAAATCCCCACCAACTATCAAATTCTGACCCCCCCAGGCAAGAAGGGTCGATAAAAGATCTGCAAAAAAAGAATCAGGTGAGGTATGAGGTGCGTATAGGTTGAGGAGAGTGTAAACAGTGTTTTGAATACAAATATCTACTAGCAAAAATCTACCCTCTGGGTCATGCTGTTTTCTAAGAACTGAATATTGTAAGTTGGCGTGAAGTAAAATTGCCACTCCTCTTGATTTAGAATGATAGGGCGACGATATACAATTCCCTATCCACGGGGCACGGAGGGTGTGTCTAGGATCATCCAACCAGTGCGTCTCTTGCAAGAATACAATCTGAGGAGACATGCGTTTCAGGTGAGATAGCACCTTTTTTCTTTTGACCGGGTGGTTGAGGCCCTCTACGTTCCAGGATACAAAGCGGAGCAGTGTAGCAGCTGGATCTACATCTACAGGGGGTGGCGATTGGGAGTCAGAGGCCATACTAACCTACTCCCATTGGGAAAAATATCATAAAAGAGACGGAAAAGGTAAAGTAGGGTCCCACCCCGACCCAGCGAGCGGGGGGGGAGTTCCCCAGTGGGGGGAAGGGATCCCGGCCCAGGCAAACACAGTTAACAAAACATAAAAACAACAACAGAGGTAATTTCAAACTGTAAAAACAAAAGCAACAAGAGGCAGGCATGGGTGTGGACTCGTCACACTCTATACAGCCTACTCGTGAGACCCGAGTAAAGGTTCGGGCAGTGTCCAGCCACCATTAGGGAGAGTCACATGATGATCATATAGCAGGGAGGGCGAAATGCAGCCTGGCTTCGTCCGGATCTTCAAAGAATCTCGGCCGACCATCTTCAAAGACTCTAAGACGTGCTGGATACAGCAGAGAGAATTTAATCTTCGTGTCAAAGAGATGCCTACAGATGGGGGCAAAGTCCTTGCGTTTCGCTGCCACTAAAGCTGAGAAGTCCTGAAAGATGAGGAGGCGCTCTCCGTTGATCGACAAACTAGCAGCCTTACGGTAATGGTCTAAAAGACTCGCTTTGTCCGCATAATTCAAGACTCTCATGATGACCGGGCGTGGGCGGCCTGATGGACTTTTACGTTCTGGTCCCAGCCTGTGGGCTCTTTCGATGACGAGATGGGATGCCTTTAGATTCATGGACAACTGCTCCGGGATGCCCGACGAGAGGAGGTCCAAGAGCTCACTACCTTTGATGGATTCTGGGATGCCGATGACCCGCAAGTTGTTAAGCCTGCTGCGATTTTCCAGGTCATCGAGTTTCTCCGAGAGGCCCGCGACTTCCAACTGTTTGGCGCGTAAGGAGCGCTGGGCTTCACTCAGGTCATCCTCCAGTGTAGATATCCTTTGCTCTGCTTCATCAAGGCGGGTTGAATGTTGAGTAAGCAAAGTCGATGACGACTCAATAGCCTCTTTGATGCCCGCTAATTTCTCATCGAGAAGAGGTCCCAGCACCGCCAGCAGGTCTTTATGCTTCATATTAGGTTGTTTAGCAGGTGGTCTGGATTTGCGAGAGCTTCGAGAGAGTGAGCGTGTAGTCGAGTGATCAGAGTCCGATGAATCGCCACCGGGGGTATCCTCTTGAGATTGCTGGGTAGAGCCAGCGGACATCACGGGCAGAGGAATCAGGAATTTTTCCATGCAGGGTTGCCCAGGAGGGGGGGACGAAGGCCAGAGACACTGAGGAATCTAGTAGTAAAGGATATAGCGGGTCTCACATGCTAGGAGGTCATTCACTGCCGGACCTCATCTGAGACGTAGCAGCCACCCAGTAGGAGGGGCATAGAGTCAGATGAAATGAAATAAAATAACAGTAAAACAAAATTAAATAAGTGAAGGTGAAGAAGAAGCCCTCTGCCAGGAGTCAGGTAGGCCTTTATAGGTGGACGTGAGGCCAGTGGGGGTATATAGAATGCAATGCGGGGCCAGGCAGCGGCAAGGCTGGTAAAGAGTAGGCCGCCGTCGAAGCCGGCAGGGCACCCCCAGTCAGAACAGCAGATGGAATCACTTTTCCAAGGGGGCTGATCTAGTCACTCCATGCGTGCGGCCGCAGCGCAGGGATGGCGGGAGATGTCTGCCGGGTCCGTGAGTTGGTAGGCCAATCAAGAGTCCCTCACTGCATTGGCAATAACTGGACGTGAGGCAGTCCACGGTCCGCCCTGAACGACAGACCACCAGTGAAGAGAAATGTGGAGGCAGTCAGCAGCAGCTGTTGCTGTTTATTTGTTTATTTATTTATTTATTTATTTGCCCCCCGGGACAACGGCCCCCCTCCGCGGCAATGCAGGCTCCAAGTCCCGAGTCAGGAGAGCTAGGAGGGCTCTCCCTGATAGTGGAGCTCACAGGGCAGGATGTGCCTTCCGGGCAAGGTGTTTTAGAAAGCAGCTGGGGAGAGACGCGGCAGCCGGCGTCACCGTCCCCTCCGCAGCGCGGCATTTTGGCACCAGTGTTCCCGGGCCCGCTGTAGCGATAGGCGTCAGCGGCCAGCAGTGAGGCGGTGCGGCGGGTCCTGTGGGGCCGCCAAGGAGCACAGCCAGAGGACAGGGCCCAGCCGAAGATATAAGTGACCAGCGGGCCGGCGTCCAAATCGAGGCCCCGGCTGTAGCGTGGAGACCAGGCCGCAATCCGCGGGAGCGTCCACGATGCTCCCCGACTCCGCAGCTCAGGTCAGAATATAGTAGGGTGGCAGGGGGATGTTTAATAAGTGGGGGTGACGAGAAGGAGTGGGTCTGGCGGGACCAGGAGGGCAAATAAGGTGGTAATCAAGCAGGAGCTCATTCAGGCTGCAACTGCTCTCCTCCGGTGCCCGGGTCCATGTGTGGGGATGTTTTTTAACGGCAGAAACTGGGAGACTAGTCAGGATAGAGGGAAAAACAAATGCAGCAATGTACAGAGACATCCTGGATGAAAACCTGCTCCAGAGCGCTCTTGACCTCAGACTTGGGTGACAGTTCATGCGTGCGTGCGGCCGCAGCGCAGGGATGGCGGGAGATGTCTGCCGGGTCCGTGAGTTGGTAGGCCAATCAAGAGTCCCTCACTGCATTGGCAATAACTGGACATGAGGCAGTCCACGGACTGCTCTCCTCCGGTGCCCGGGTCCATGTGTGGGGATGTTTTTTAACTGCAGAAACTGGGAGACTAGTCAGGATAGAGGGAAAAACAAATGCAGCAATGTACAGAGACATCCTGGATGAAAACCTGCTCCAGAGCGCTCTTGACCTCAGACTTGGGTGACAGTTCATGCGTGCGTGCGGCCGCAGCGCAGGGATGGTGGGAGATGTCTGCCGGGTCCGTGAGATGGTAGGCCAATCAAGAGTCCCTCACTGCATTGGCAATAACTGGACATGAGGCAGTCCACGAACTGCTCTCCTCCGGTGCCCGGGTCCATGTGTGGGGATGTTTTTTAACGGCAGAAACTGGAAAACTAGTCAGGATAGAGGGAAAAACAAATGCAGCAATGTACAGAGACATCCTGGATGAAAACCTGCTCCAGAGCGCTCTTGACCTCAGACTTGGGTGACAGTTCGTGCGTGCGGCCGCAGCGCAGGGATGGCGGGAGATGTCTGCCGGGTCCGTGAGTTGGTAGGCCAATCAAGAGTCCCTCACTGCATTGACAATAACTGGACGTGAGGCAGTCCACGGACTGCTCTCCTCCGGTCGTTGTCCTTTCAGAAGGACAACGACCCTAAGCACACAGCCAAGATATCAAATGAGTGGCTTCAGGACAACTCTGTGAATGTCCTTGAGTGTCCCAGCCAGAGCCCGGACTTGAATCCGATTGAACATTTCTGGAGAGATCTGAAAATGGCTGTTCACCGACGCTTCCCATCCAACCTGATGGAGCTTGAGAGGTGCTGCAAAGAGAAATGGGCGAATTGCCCAAAGATAGGTGTGCCAAGCTTGTGGCAGCATATTCAAAAAAAACTTGAGGCTGTAATTGCTCCCAAAGGTGCATCAACAAACTATTGAACAGAGGCTGTGATACTTATGTACATGTGATTTCTTAGTTTTAGATTTTTAACAAATTTGTAAAAAAAAAAAAAACTTTTTTCACGTTCTTATTATGGGGTATTGTGTGTAGAAGTTTGAGGGGAAAAAATTAATTTATTCCATTTTGGAAGAGGCTGTAACATAACAAAATGTGGAAAAAGTGAAGTGCTGTGAATACTTTCCGGATGCACTCTAGATTGTAAGCTCCACTGGGGCAGGAACTGATGTGAATAGCCAAATATTCTCTGTAAAGCGCTGCGGAATATGTGTGTATATAAATAACTGGTAATAATTACCCCTGAATGGGCTATGTATGACATTTTCATGGCTACAATTGTAGTTTGCTAAATTTGCTTTAGCAGGTAAAAAGACTATTCTGTCTGAAAACAACTGGTTGCCTCTTTTATAGGGGTCTACTACATTATGTCAGTGCTTGGGATCCCGGTGCTGAGCATACCGGCACCGGGAGCCCGACTGCCGGCATGCATGCAGCGGGGTGAACGCAAAAGAGCTCACTGCACTCACCATGCTGCACTCGCTACTCTGTTATTGGCACAACTCGGGTTATTGGCACATGAGCGCGCATAACCCGTGTTCAGGAGTGGTCTGAAAGGTGCAAGGGTTGAAATATCGCGAGCAGGGTTGAACTCGTGTTCAACCCGACTCGCTGTGCGGTGTAATGGGAGCCGGGTCGATGCGACCCATTTCCCATTCACTCTCTGTGTACGGGCAGAGCTTGGAGATCATGTGATCTCCAAGCGCCGCCCCCACCACGTCACGGGTGATGTCACCTACCCAGCAATATGATGGTGCAGCGGGTGCGGGATGCCTGAGGTGGGTCGCACCCTGGGAGCTCCCGTGTCAGGATCCCGGGTGTGACCCACCATACGCGGTCTGAAAGGGGTATTACTGAGCCCTCTAGCTCATAGTACTTCCTTCATAAGCATTGTAGCTCGAGAAAGCTTATTTGTTATTTGCATTTCAGCAGTATAGAAGGTAAACTATGGAGGCTGGGAGCAATGAAAGGTGAAAAGGAGCCCGGGCCAATAAGGTAATTTTACTACTAATAAGGTAATTTTGCTGGTGCTGAGCGGTGTGTGCTGTCAGATGTTTATTGAAGAGGGGGGAGGGTACTAGGAGGCGATTAATAAAGTTAGGGTTCTGTAAGGTGATTTTCTTTGTGACATTCCCAGGAAAGGCGGAGCCTGAGAGAGCCTGTCCTAGGAAGGGGATGTAGTTATGATCCCGGCGGTCAGAATGCTGGCACGATGCCCAGGACTATTCCACGACACCCATAGAGTGAGAACAGAACCTGTGGCGAGCGAAGCAAGCCACTGAGCCCACATTGTGGCAAGTACAGCGAACCCGCAAGGGGCTGCATTGTGCTCACCACCTGTCGGTATTCTGGTGGGCCGGGATCCCAGCGTTGGGATGCTGTTACAACCGGGATCCCGACCGTCGGTCACCCGTATACAACCCCTAGGATGGAGGCTGGGAGCAATGAAAGGTGAGGAGACAATAAGGTAATTTTGTGGATAACAAGGTCATTTTGCTGGTGCTGAGCGGTGTGTGCTGTCAGGTGTTTATTGGAGAGAGAGGGGAAAAGAGAGTTCTGTAAGGTGACTATTTAAGGGGGGGGGGGCCTGTGAGGTGATTGCTGAAGGTGGGTGCTGGTAGGTGATTATTGAAGGGGTGAAGTGCTAGGAGAGGTATACCCATTTTCAAGGACTCCACCCCATTCGCCACCATTTGGGGTCCTTGCAAGGGCAGCAAGGCTCTTTGGACCTAATTGGATGTTGCTCTTTTGTTGCTGGTTGCGAAGGAACCCCCACAACAGTTCAAGCTTCAGGGTCCCAAAATGTAGGTCCGCCACTGCTAATAGCTACCCAATTGAAGTAACCATAGCATTGACATAAAGACTTCAGAGATATCTCCTGCATTGGGCATACTAATGTTGCAGACTGCAGTTCCCACATTTTTCAATGGATAATGCATACTGGTCCATTACCTAAAATCATCTTCTGGTAACATTAGCCTTTGTAGCCTATAGGTTAAAGAATCACTGTAGAGGGATCTCTGGATAATACTCACCTCCCACAATTATATAGCACACAGGTGATGAGGTGGCCCGGTGGCATAATGCTGTGCTCTCTCCCTGTCCTGATGTGTTGCATGACGCAGATCCGCATTCTGCTGCTGTAGGCAAGGGGGAAGTGCTATACCACTGGTGAATACACCGGACAGTTTTTTTTCCCCATACCAGTGGTGGTATATTAATTAGCATTTTTTTTTAAATGGTAATAATGTTTTAGCAGTAAGGGGCATATGTATCACAAATTCACATTATAAGGGAGCTTGCATTTTAAAGTGTAGCTTGGATTTTTAAGTGTATGTGAGTTGGAATCAGCAGGTGAGTTCTGATTATTCTCTGTCTATCCATATAGGGATAGTAATATTGTGGGAAATCTGATTGTTTGTATCTGTACTGTGTTTTGTTTTGGGTTTTTTTAAAGGTGTGAGGAGAAAGCCAGGGGGAGGGGGTTGTATCAGGTGTGAGTAATCAGGAGGAGGAGGGGCTGATTAAAGCAGCTGGCTGAGAGCCTATATAATCAGTGATCAGACTCATTTGAGCTTGCTCATTGTAAGGGAACTTGCATTTTAAAGTATAGCTTGGATTTTTAAGTGTATGTGAGTTGGAATCAGCAGAAGGTGAGTTCTGATTATTCTCTGTCTATCCATATAGGGATAGTAATATTGTGGGAAATCTGATTGTTTGTATCTGTACTGTGTTTGTTTGTTTGTTTGTTTGTTTGTTTGTTTTTAAAAAGGTGTGAGGAGAAAGCCAGGGGGAGGGGGTTGTATCAGGTGTGAGTAATCAGGAGGAGGAGGGGCTGATTAAAGCAGCTGGCTGAGAGCCTATATAATCAGTGATCAGACTCATTTGAGCTTGCTCATTGTAAGGGAGCTTGCATTTTAAAGTGTAGCTTGGATTTTTAAGTGTATGTGAGTTGGAATCAGCAGAAGGTGAGTTAGAATACAGAAAAAGGTGAGTTTTATAATACGCAGTCAGGAACACACATATTTGCAATACCATTAAACTTCTGGTGAGGCTGCAAGGGGCTGACCTTGTGAGTGAGTGAGAGGGTCTCTTACGTGGAGTAGCAGAGGGGCTGTGATTGTGCGTGTGTGAGGGGCATTTTTTTTTTTTAAGCAGGAGCCGGAAGCCGAGTGAAAAGGAGATGCAGTGAGCTGGAACAACTGCAACTGCTAGGTGGAGTATCAGTGCCGCAGGAGAGGTCCCACTCAGATAAGTATTGATTACTTACTTATTGTGTATTGATTGTATTGGTTAGTTGTTTTTTATTCTCTCACTCAGTGCGTGTCGTGCAAGATGTATGCGCACCTGGAGCAGCCGACCCAGGGCGAATACATATGCAGAAGATGTGAGCTAACGGTTGCCCTGGAAGCCCAGGTAACTGATCTAGAGCAGACCGTTACGCAACTGAGGGATATTTACAATCTCGATCGAAGTTTAGATAGAATGGTGGAGGAGTTGCATCAGGACTCACTGGCAGATGAGGAAAATCAGGTAGGCAGTTGGATCACTGTTAGAAGGGAGAAAAAGAGGGGGAGGCACGACATCTCGGATCTATCAAACCCGAACAAATTTGCCCGATTGGGCGAAGATTCAGTGGATGATAGCGACGAAATGACGGAGCTGGAGGAGACTGCTCACTCTAGCAACTGGAGGAGTGGTCCCTCTGGCTCAGATGGGATGAAAGCTAGAGAGGCGCCCAGGCAGATGGTGGTGGTAGGGGACTCTATCATTAGGAAGGCAGATAGGGCAATCTGCTACCGGGACCGTGATCGCCGTACGGTCTGTTGTCTCCCGGGTGCTCGGGTACGGCACATCACGGACCGGGTAGATAGATTGTTGGGAGGGGCTGGGAAAGACCCGGCTGTCTTGGTGCACGTTGGCACCAATGACAAAGTTAGTGGTAGGTGGGATGTCCTTAAGAAAGATTATAGGGACTTAGGCCAGAAACTAAAAAAAAAAGGACATATAAGGTAATTTTCTCCGAAATATTACCAGGGCCACGCGCTAGCCCAGGAAGACAGAGGGACATTAGGGAGATAAATGTGTGGCTCAGAGACTGGTGTAGGAAAGAGGGGTTTGTGTTCTTGGAACACTGTGCGGACTTCTCAGTCAGGCGCCATCTTTTTTCTCGTGATGGATTGCCCCTGAACGAGGAAGGGGCTGCGGTGCTGGGGGGTAGGATGCTTAGTAGGTTGGAGGAGCTTTTAAACTAGGAGCCTGGGGGGAGGGTTTAGCTAGAAACTATGGGTCATGCAGCGAGTATAGTAGGGATGGTGGTAGTGAGATAAATGGGGGTGGAGAAGGGGGGAGGGAAAGTGCAGCCGGTATGGGTATTTACATGGGTTCTATTAAGGGTGTTAAGAAAGGTATTGCTAAAGCATTAAATAATAACAATTATGTGTCATCATTACAGACTATAGAAAATGTTGTACGGGACTTAAGGGAAAATACTTATGTCAGGGCGATGCATTTAGACGGGAACATTGGGTTGACCAAAGAGAAAAGTAAGGTGGGCAAAACTAAGTACGGTGGGGTTGGAGAGGGAGTGAGAAGGACAGTCTGTATCAGTAACTCTATGGGTGCACTAGTTAACCAGGATGGGAAATCTTTAGGAAAACAAACAAATAAAGGAACCGATAAACTAAAATGTATGCTTGCAAACGCAAGAAGTCTAGCAGGTAAAATAGGGGAATTGGAATTGTTAGCATCAAAGGCTGAGTATGACATTATGGGTATTACGGAAACATGGTGGGACGACGCTCACGACTGGGTTGCTAACTTGGAGGGGTATTCTCTTTTTAGGAGGGACAGGGCTAACAAAAGAGGAGGAGGTGTATGTCTCTATGTTAAACCATCACTTAAACCATACCTAAAGTAGGTTATCTATGAGGAGACTGGCGATAATGTGGAGTCACTATGGGTAGAAATCTCAAGTGGGGGAATTGATGCAAAAAAACTGGTCATAGGCATGTGCAACAAACAGCCGGATATTAGCATACATGAGGAAGAACAACTATTGCAGCAAATCAAAACGGCTGCGGGATTGGGGGATATCCTTGTCATTGGGGATTTTAATTACCCGAATATAAACTGGAGTAACAATTCATGTGCTAAAGCGAGGGGCAGCAGGTTCTTAAATATGTTTAGGGATCACTACTTGTCTCAATTAGTCGAGGACCCAACTAGGGGTAAAACTACCCTGGATCAAGGAATTACTAATAATGTGGACATTATATCAAACACTAAAGTTGGAGAGACTTTGGGTAACAGTGATCACTATATGATCACATTCGACATTAGTTTCAGGAAACATAGCTACAGGGGTTCCACCAAAACTTCTAACTTTAGGAAGGCTAATTTGAGTATGCTTAGATGTGCACTTAACGACATAGAGTGGGAGGTTCTGCTTAATAACAAGAACACTTCGGAAATGTGGGATGTTTTAAAAGGGTTGCAGGAGTATTAAACTCAAACCGATGTGGCTTAACAAGAAGTTTAAGGCAGAAATGGATTAAAAAAGCGAGCTTTGAAAGCATTTAAATCTAATGGAAAGGAGGAGTCTTTCAAGTATTACAAGAAGTGTAATAAGAAATGCAAAAAAGCAATAAGAGCAGCTAAAATGGAAAATTAAAAGCAAATCGCTATAAAGAGTAAAACCAATCCTAAAAAGTTTTTTAAATACATAAACGGTAAAAGGTTATAAAAGGAGAATATAGGTCCATTAAAAGATGAATTAAGAGAATTGATAAATGATGACGAAATAAAAGCGGAAATACTGAACAAATTCTTTTCATCAGTATTCACCAGTAAAGAACTGATGGTGGGAGTAGAGCATAACAATTGTGACAGTAATGATTCATGGTTAGATACTTGTTTAAGCGAAGAAGTAGTCCGGGAGAGACTAAGCAAAATTAAGATTAATAAATCACCTGGTCCTGATGGACTTCACCCGAGGGTTCTTATGGAGCTTAGTTCACAACTAGCATGACCCATATACTTGATTTTCAATAGTTCAATTAGATCAGGCATGGTACCGAAGGATTGGCGTATAGCTGAGGTAGTGCCATTATTTAAAAAGGATCCAAAAATCTTCCGGGAAACTACAGACCAGTTAGTTTAACATCTATAGTGGGGAAAATATTGGAAGGAATTCTAAGGGACGTCATACAGGAGTATCTAAAGTCCACTAGGATTATTAGCAAGAACCAGCATGGGTTTGTGAGGGACAGGTCATGTCAGACTAACTTAATTAGCTTCTACGAGGAAGTGAGCCATAATCTTGATCAAGGAAAAGCAGTGGATGTGGTCTTCCTAGATTTTGCAAAAGCCTTTGATACAGTTCCTCACAGGAGACTGATGATCAAATTAAGGAGATTGGCCTAGGAAAAACTATTTGCACTTAGATAAGCAGCTGGTTAGATAGCAGGGTACAGCGAGTAGTGGTCAACGGGAAGTCCTCAACCTGGTCCCCAGTAATCAGTGGAATACCACAAGGGACTGTACTTGGACCACTACTGTTCAACATATTTACCAATGACCTAGAAATAGGCCTGGAAAGCACAGTGTCAATATTTGCAGATGATACTAAACTGTGTAAGGTAATTAATTCAGAATTGGATGTGGAGTACTTGCAGAATGATCTATCTAAACTTGAACTCTGGGCGTCTAAATGGAAAATGAGGTTCAATATAGACAAATGCAAGGTTATGCATTTTGGGACTAAAAACAAACTTCCATCCTACATATTAAATGGGAAATGCCTAGGGGAAACAGAGTTGGAAAAAGATTTGGGGGTATTCATTGATAATAGGCTTAATAACCGTACACAATGTCAAAACGCAGTAAAGAAGGCAAGTAAGGTGCTAGCGTGCATAAAAAGTGGAATTGAGACAAGGGACTCGGATGTAATCATGCCGCTGTATAAGGCATTGGTGCGTCCGCACCTGGAATATTGTGTTCAGTTTTGGGCACCACTGTATAAAAAAGATATCAGTGAACTCGAAAGTGTTCAAAGGCGAGCTACTAAATTGATTAATGGCCTAGAAGGACTGGACTATAAGGAAAGACTTACTAGGCTGAATATGTATACACTAGTGATGAGCGGGTTCGGTTCCTCGGAATCCGAACCCCCCCGAACTTCACCCTTTTTACACGGGTCCGAGGCAGACTCGGATCCTCCCGCCTTGCTCGGTTAACCCGAGTGCGCCCGAACGTCATCATCCCGCTGTCGGATTCTCGCGAGATTCGGATTCTATATAAGGAGCAGCGCGTCGCCGCCATTTTTCACTCGTGCATTGGAAATGATAGTGAGAGGACGTGGCTGGCGTCCTCTCACTTTGTTTCAGGGGGCTGCAGTGCAAATATCTTTATTCTGGGGACCAGCAGTATTATAGGAGGAGTACAGTGCAGAGTTTTGCTGACCAGTGACCACCAGTATTATACGTTGTCTGCCTGAAAAACGCTCCATATCTGTGCTCAGTGTGCTGCATATATCTGTGCTCACACTGCTTTATTGTGGGGACTGGGGACCAGCAGTATTATATAGGAGGAGTACAGTGCAGAGTTTTGCTGACCAGTGACCACCAGTATACGTTGTCTGCCTGAAAAAAGCTCCATATCTGTGCTCAGTGTGCTGCATATATCTGTGCTCACACTGCTTTATTGTGGGGACTGGGGACCAGCAGTATTATATAGGAGGAGTACAGTGCAGAGTTTTGCTGACCAGTCACCACCAGTATACATTGTCTGCCTGAAAAACACTCCATATCTGTGCTCAGTGTGCTGCATATATCTGTGCTCACACTGCTTTATTGTGGGGACTGGGGACCAGCAGTATTATATAGGATGAGTACAGTGCAGAGTTTTGCTGACCAGTGACCACCAGTATTATACGTTCTCTGCCTGAAAAACGCTCCATACCTGTGCTCAGTGTGCTGCATATATCTGTGCTCACACTGCTTTATTGTGGGGACTGGGGACCAGCAGTATTATATAGGAGGAGTACAGTGCAGAGTTTTGCTGACCAGTGACCACCAATATTATACGTTCTCTGCCTGAAAAACGCTCCATATCTGTGTTCAGTGTGCTGCATATATCTGTGCTCACACTGCTTTATTGTGGGGACTGGGGACCAGCAGTATTATATAGGAGGAGTACAGTGCAGAGTTTTGCTGACCAGTGACCACCAGTATTATACGTTCTCTGCCTGAAAAACGCTCCATATCTGTGCTGCATTGTAGTATATAGTAGGAGTACAGTACATAATTTTGCTGACCACCAGTATATAATATATAGGAGTACGGTACAGAAGGCCACTGCTCTACCTACCTCTGTGTCGTCAAGTATACTATCCATCCATACCTGTGGTGCATTTCAGTTTTGCACAGTTTGCTGACCACCAGTATATAATATTTAGCAGTACGGTACAGTAGGCCACTGCTCTACCTACCTCTGTGTCGTCAAGTATACTATCCATCCATACCTGTGGTGCATTTCAGTTGTGCACAGTTTGCTGACCCCCAGTATATAATATATAGCAGTACGGTACAGAAGGCCACTGCTCTACCTACCTCTGTGTCGTCAAGTATACTATCCATCCATACCTGTGGTGCATTTCAGTTTTGCACAGTTTGCTGACCACCAGTATATAATATATAGCAGTACAGTACAGAAGGCCACTGCTCTACCTACCTCTGTGTCGTCAAGTATACTATCCATCCATACCTGTGGTGCATTTCAGTTTTGCACAGTTTGCTGACCACCAGTATATAATATATAGCAGTACGGTACAGTAGGCCACTGCTCTACCTACCTCTGTGTCGTCAAGTATACTATCCATCCATACCTGTGGTGCATTTCAGTTTTGCACAGTTTGCTGACCACCAGTATATAATATATAGCAGTACGGTACAGTAGGCCATTGCTCTACCTACCTCTGTGTCGTCAAGTATACTATCCATCCATACCTGTAGTGCATTTCAGTTGTGCGCAGTATATATAGTAGTAGGCCATTGCTATTGATACTGGCATATAATTCCACACATTAAAAAATGGAGAACAAAAATGTGGAAGGTAAAATAGGGAAAGATCAAGATCCACTTCCACCTCGTGCTGAAGCTGCTGCCACTAGTCATGGCCGAGACGATGAAATGCCATCAACGTCGTCTGCCAAGGCCGATGCCCAATGTCATAGTAGAGAGCATGTAAGATCCAAAACACAAAAGTTCAGTAAAATGACCCAAAAATCAAAATTAAAAGCGTCTGAGGAGAAGTGTAAACTTGCCAATATGCCATTTACGACACGGAGTGGCAAGGAACGGCTGAGGCCCTGGCCTATGTTCATGGCTAGTGGTTCAGCTTCACATGAGGATGGAAGCACTCATCGTCTCGCTAGAAAAATGAAAAGACTTAAGCTGGCAAAAGCACAGCAAAGAACTGTGCGTTCTTCGAAATCACAAATCCCCAAGGAGAGTCCAATTGTGTCGGGTGCGATGCCTGACCTTCCCAACACTGGACGGGAAGAGGTGGCGCCTTCCACCATTTGTACGCCCCCTGCAAGTGCTGGAAGGAGCACCCGCAGTCCAGTTCCTGATAGTCAAATTGAAGATGTCACTGTTGAAGTACACCAGGATGAGGATATGGGTGTTGCTGGCGCTGAGGAGGAAATTGACAAGGAGGATTCTGATGGTGAGGTGGTTTGTTTAAGTCAGGCACCCGGGGAGACACCTGTTGTCCGTGGGACGAATATGGCCATTGACATGCCTGGTCAAATTACAAAAAAAAATCACCTCTTCGGTGAGGAATTATTTTGACACAAATGCGGACAACAGGTGTCAAGCCGTGTGTTGCCTTTGTCAAGCTGTAATAAGTAGGGGTAAGGACGTTAACCACCTTGGAACATCTTCCCTTATACGTCACCTGCAGCGCATTCATCATAAGTCAGTGACAAGTTCAAAAACTTTGGATGACAGCGGAAGCAGTCCACTGACCACTAAATCCCTTCCTCTTGTAACCAAGCTCCTGCAAACCACACCACCAACTCCCTCAGTGTCAATTTCCTCCTTACACAGGAAAGCCAATAGTCCTGCAGGCCATGTCACTGTCAAGTCTGACGAGTCCTCTCCTGCCTGGGATTCCTCCGATGCATCCTTGAGTGTAACGCCTCCTGCTGCTGGCGCTGCTGTTGTTGCTGCTGGGAGTCGATCGTCATCCCAGAGGGGAAGTCGGAAGACCACTTGTACTACTTCCAGTAAGCAATTGACTGTCCAACAGTCCTTTGCGAGGAAGATGAAATATCACAGCAGTCATCCTGCTGCAAAGCGGATAACTCAGGCCTTGGCAGCCTGGGCGGTGAGAAACGTGTTTCCGTTATCCACCGTTAATTCACAGGCAACTACAGACGTGATTGAGGTACTGTGTCCCCGGTACCAAATACCATCTAGGTTCCATTTCTCTAGGCAGGCGATACCGAAAATGTACACAGACCTCAGAAAAAGAGTCACCAGTGTCCTAAAAAATGCAGTTGTACCCAATGTCCACTTAACCACGGACATGTGGACAAGTGGAGCAGGGCAGACTCAGGACTATATGACTGTGACAGCCCACTGGGTAGATGTATTGCCTCCCGCAGCAAGAACAGCAGCGGCGGCATCTCGCAAACGCCAACTCGTTCCTAGGCAGGCTACGCTTTGTATCACCGCTTTCCAGAAGAGGCACACAGCTGACAACCTCTTACGGAAACTGAGGAACATCATCGCAGAATGGCTTACCCCAAATGGACTCTCCAGGGGATTTGTGACATCGGACAACGCCAGCAATATTGTGCGTGCATTACATCTGGGCAAATTCCAGCACGTCCCATGTTTTGCACATACATTGAATTTGGTGGTGCAGAATTATTTAAAAAACGACAGGGGTGTGCAAGAGATGCTGTCGGTGGCCCGAAGAATTGCGGGCCACTTTCGGCATTCAGCCACCGCGTGCCGAAGACTGGAGCACCAGCAAACAGTCCCGAACCTGCCCTGTCATCATCTGAAACAAGAGGTGGTAACGAGGTGGAATTCAACCCTCTATATGCTTCAGAGGATGGAGGAGCAGCAAAAGGCCATTCCAGCCTATACATCTGCCTACGATATAGGCAAAGGAGGGGGAATGCACCTGACTCAAGCGCAGTGGAGAATGATTTCAACGTTGTGCAAGGTTCTGCAACCCTTTGAACTTGCCAAACGTGAAGTCAGTTCAGACACTGCCAGCCTGAGTCAGGTCATTCCCCTCATCAGGCTTTTGCAGAAGAAGCTGGAGACATTGAAGGAGGAGCTAAAACAGAGCAATTCCACTAGGCATGTGGGACTTGTGGATGGAGCCCTTAATTCGCTTAACCAGGATTCACGGGTGGTCAATCTGTTGAAATCAGAGCACTACATTTTGGCCACCGTGCTCGATCCTAGATTTAAAACCTACGTTGGATCTCTCTTTCCGGCAGACACAAGTCTGCAGAGGTTCAAAGACCTGCTGGTGAGAAAATTGTCAAGTCAAGCGGAACGTGACCCGTCAATAGCTCCTCCTTCACATTCTCCCGCAACTGGGGGAGCGAGGAAAAGGCTAAGAATTCCGAGCCCACCCGCTGGCGGTGATGCAGGGCAGTCTGGAGTGAGTTCTGACATCTGGTCCGGACTGAAGGACCTGCCAACGATTACTGACATGTCGTCTACTGTCACTGCATATGATTCTCTCACCATTGAAAGAATGGTGGAGGATTATATGAGTGACCGCATCCAAGTAGGCACGTCAGACAGTCCGTACGTATACTGGCAGGAAAAAGAAGCAATTTGGAGGCCCTTGCAGAAACTGGCTTTATTTTACCTAAGTTGCCCACCCTCCAGTGTGTACTCCGAAAGAGTGTTTAGTGCAGCCGCTCACCTTGTCAGCAATCAGCGTACAAGGTAACTTCCAGATAATGTGGAGAATATGATGTTCATCAAAATGAATTATAATCAATTCCTCCGTGGAGACATTCACCAGCAATTGCCTCCAGAAAGTACACAGGGACCTAAGATGGTGGATTCCAGTGGGGACGAATTAATAATCTGTGAGGAGGGGGATGTACACAGTGAAAGGGGTGAGGAATCGGACGATGAGGAGGAGGTGGACATCTTGCCTCTGTAGAGCCAGTTTGTGCAAGGAGAGATTGATTGCTTCTTTTTTGGTGGGGGCCCAAACAAACCAGTCATTTCAGTCACAGTTGTGTGGCAGACCCTGTCGCTGAAATGATGGGTTTGTTAAAGTGTGCATGTCCTGTTTATACAACATAAGGGTGGGTGGGAGTGCCCAAGGACAATTCCATCTTGCACCTCTTTTTTCTTTCATTTTTCTTTGCATCATGTGCTGTTTGGGGACTATTTTTTTGAAGTGCCATCCTGCCTGACACTGCAGTGCCACTCCTAGATGGGCCAGGTGTTTGTGTCGGCCACTTGTGTCGCTTAGCTTAGCCATAGAGCGACCTTGTTGCACCTCTTTTTTTCTTTGCATTATGTGCTGTTTGGGGACTATTTTTTTGAAGTGCCATCCTGTCTGACACTGCAGTGCCACTCCTAGATGGGCCAGGTGTTTGTGTCTGCCACTTGGGTCGCTTAGCTTAGTCATCCAGCGACCTCGGTGCAAATTTTAGGACTAAAAATAATATTGTGAGGTGTGAGGTGTTCAGAATAGACTGAAAATGAGTGGAAATTATGGTTATTGAGGTTAATAATACTATGGGATCAAAATGACCCCCAAATTCTATGATTTAAGCTGTTTTTGAGGGTTTTTTGTAAAAAAAACACCTGAATCCAAAACACACCCAAATCCGACAAAAAATTTTCAGGGAGGTTTTGCCAAAACGCGTCCGAATCCAAAACACGGGCGCGGAACCGAATCCAAAACCAAAACACAAAACCCGAAAAATGTCCGGTGCACATCACTAGTATACACTAGAAAAGAGGTGCCTAAGAGGAGATATTATTAATATCTTCAAATATGTAAAGGGACATCACAAAGAGTTATCAGAGGAATTATTTATTAAAAGAACACAGTTTAGGACACGTGGGCACTCGCTGCGACTGGAGGAGAGAAAGTTCCGAACGCAACGGAGGAAAGGGTTCTTCACTGTTAGGGCAATCAGGATGTGGAATTCCCTGCCAGGGAAGGTGGTAATGGCGGACTCTGTAATTGGATTTAAAAAAGGAATGGATAAATTTCTGAATGAAAAAGCTATCCAAGGTTATAATACTTAAAATATCAACGTGGTTAATCCGGGGGTAACATGAGTTATAGTAGCTAACTAGTCATAAAACATTATTTAGCAAGTATGTAGAATCATCACAACTTAAAACAGGTTGAACACTATGGGCAATTTGCCTCTATTCAACCTCAAATACTATGTTACTATGAATGCGGATGTGATAACTATTATTCATGTAATTTGCAAAGTATAAATAAATATTTTCTTGCAAATTTACCAATGTTCTCTTGCAAGGAGACTGGGTCCAATAAGAGGCTGTCCTGGAGAAGAGCTGGAAGCTGCTCCCTGGTTCAGGTGTGTACCCACCAATAGCATGCACAGCTGCTGTCGGAAATGGTGGTAACGCAGCAGATTACTCTGATATCATATGCTGATATCATATGCTGATATCATATTTACATGCGCCCGCACAGGTGAGCCGTCAATTACCGGCAGCCTCTGCAGTATGTGTACAGACGGTCAGCTGACCGCCCATACACACACTGCGATGCACCAATATATCTAAAGATATATTGGCCATCATGTGTGCAGCTGGGCGGACGTGTAAACTATCTGGAACTTGAGTAAGACCCAGTGAGGCCCCAGGCAGCGTTCTGGTTTGGGCTCCTACTCTGTCAGAGAAAACTCACATGCAATAGGTTTTGGTAATCTAGGCCATTCAGTGCCCATGGGGACCTAGGTTACATGATGGGTAATTTGGCACTGAAGTTATCTGTTTCCGGTATTTTATTCACATTCATACATTTGCTATTGTGTCAGTAGCATTATTATACAGGTTGAATATCCCTTATCCAAAATGCTTGGGACCAGAGGTATTTTGGATATGGGATTTTTCCGTATTTTGGAATGATTGCATACCATAATGAGATATCATGGTGATGGGACCCAAGTCTAAGCACAGAATGCATTTATGTTACATATACACCTTATACACACAGCTTAAAGGTAATTTTAGCCAATATTTTTTATAACTTTGTGCATTAGACAAAGTGTGTCTACATTCACACAATTCATTTATGTTTCATATACACCTTATACACACAGCCTGAAGGTCATTTAATACAATATTTTTAATAACTTTGTGTGTTAAACAAAGTTTGTGTACATTGAGCCATCAAAAAACAAAGGTTTCACTATCTCACTCTCACTCAAAAAAGTCTGTATTTCGGAATATTCCGTATTTCGGAATATTTGGATATGGGATACTCAACCTGTACAATTTATCCACACCAGCCTGTTGCTGTGGATACAGAGGTTAAAATAATATTTAATAACTCCTCATTGTCTTTATAAACAAATTACTAATTTATAACAAAAAGGTTATCAATTTGCTTAGTTCTTGTCTTTTTACCATTTTTGTGTGTGAAAAATCTTTTTTTTATTGTTTTCATAATAATATTAATACAAATAAATAATAATAATAATAATTAAAAAAAAACAGAAATATGAGATACATAACAAGTATAATCATAGTAGCAGAAAGTAGCAGTAGGTAATTAGCGTATATGGTCACATTGCCCACAGAGTAAAGGGGGGTACACAGGGAGCGATTTTTGCTTACTTTCTAAGCAAGCTGACTAGACTCCTTAGAAAAGAAGCACACATTTCTCCATGTGTATAGGGCCCCATACACTACAACGATATGTCTGAGGCTGAAGTCGAATGCAGTTCCCCTTGAACTCTCCCGGGACCTTCCCGGGAGTGATTCCATACGATTTTGTACTTTTGTGCTATTTTTGCATATTGCATGCGATTGATGAAGCCGCTATACATCGCACGCAATATATCGTACGGCATAGAATTGTACCATAAGATATATCTGATAGGCTGGATAGAGGGACACGGGGGCTGGGAGTGTCCTGAGAATGCCAGTCAAACTTCCCTGTGATACATCGCATGCGATACATCACATGCACAAAAAACACACTTTTTTCATCTGATTCCATCCAATTCAGATATATCATTAGTGCAGCACCAACGACCTAGGGGATCCTATCCGACAGCCACGGGCACACGCATCAGATTGGATACGATTCAAAACACATACGATTGTACACAATTTCATACAATATATCAGACGGATATATCGGGATTGTATGAAATCGTGTAAAATCGTCCTAGTGTATGGGGCCCTTATGCCCCATAGAGATAGCGATACGCGGCCCCACGCGTCACTATAGCTGACACTAGATTGGCCTGCAAGCTTTTCTTGCCACAGGTTATATTCCCACACGGATGGTGGTGTGGCCCAACCACCCAAGTGGGAATACCGGGCGGCGGCGGCATGATCACCAGGATCCTGACAGGCAGTATATTAACCACATCCCCTCTATTATGATCTATATCATTAAATGCCCTTTCCTTTGCATTAAATTCTTATTACATTTATGGTTTTCTGTATTTTTTATTTTTTTTTGTTATATCCAAACCTTTGTACTATATTCATGATCTCTTTAAAGTGACTTCAGTCCTTTGGAGAAAAGCGCAATATAAATAAAATTCTTCTTATTTTTTATCTCACGTGGAAGTGAAACAAAGCTCAGTATAGGAAACTTGGTTTCTCTTTCCTATAATAAGAATTGAATGCATTTTTAATTCAACAGTCCACTGCTATAAATCGTGTAACGGATAGGTTCTTGAACAGATCTGAAGGCAGCGCAGAACTTTGATATGCATGGCGTGTGATATTTCCTATTTGCTACTTTGCAACCATATCGGCTTATTGAGGTTTTTCTGTCTGCAGACACATTCTCACAGACCCTGCCTTCTAGACTGACAGATTATTATATTTGTTTCTACTTGCAGGGGGAGGGGGCCCAGACAGTTGCTTTCCCAAACTGAGATGCGTTTACAGCTGTTACATTACTGCTGATGGATCCAGGCTAAAACTGTATACATTTTATGTACTCCTTGACTTTCAAAGCAAGTTCTCCAGAAGTATGAAATACTGTGTTATATTGACTTTACATTAAAAGCTGAGCCTTTGAGGGGCTTTATTACAACAAAAAACTCCAATGTGAACAATGCTACACAATCTGGCAGATTATACAAAGTTAGTTTTACACTGCACTAATATACTAATACGCGTCTAAATGTATTTATATATCCACATTATGGGGCTGATGCAGAATTGAGCACAAAGAGGGCACAGCTATGATATAATAAAAATGTGCATATTTTAAGCACAAACGTGCTCTGTGGCAATAATTATTAGAGGTGAACACAACAAAATACAAACCACTGTCAGCTGCTCTGCTTTTGGTCTCGTAGGTGTATACCATCCCCAGATGGCGCAAAACTCTTTAAATAATGAAAGGTTAGTGGCTGGCACTTAATGTGATGGAGGACTTTGGGCTAAATTTATTAGCCTGCGAGTTGCTGGAGGTGCATGACCAATCTGGTTTTGCCTTGTAAATTATTTTCCACGTTAAAAATTTGGGCAGACTCTGCACCTCCGGCAGCTCCCAGGCTATTACATAAAGCTCTTTACCTTAGTTTGCAGCCAAGGAGAAAAATAGGGACTATCCAACAACCCCATTGAATTTATGTAGTAATAGGTTATTTCTCCGGTGCTAACTTGGGTGTTTTAAAACCACTAATATAGCATTACAGTATTGTGGGGCAACAGAAGTACTCTAAATCTAAATTAGTATATTTAAAATGGGATGTAATCATGTTACCGGTGGTCGGGATCCCGTCGGTCAGTATACCTACGCCAGAATCCAGGCTGCTGACATGCTGACTAACAGGGACTATTCCCTCTCGTGGGTGTCCACGACACCCATTGAGTGGGAATATAATCCGTGGAAAGCACAGCGAGCCACTGAGCCCACTGCGTGGCATGCAGCAAGCCCGCAAAGGTCTTCATTGCGCTCACCCCCCATGGCAATCTGGCGGCCGGGATCCCAGTGTCAGCATGCTAACCGGTTACCCGATCCTAACCCTTTGAAACACCCTAGTTAGCATCAGAGAAATAACTTATAGTATTACCACTGTACCACAAACTGCGTTAAGCATATGGAGGCTTACTTGCAGGAGAGAGATCTTAAAATTCCTGTCCCACAACCTCCGACTGGCTCCTGAATCTGATACAGTGCGCATGTGCAGTGTCAGTTTCCTGGGAGGAGTTTTTCACAAATGTGAAAGATTTCACCAATATGCTGGGGAAGTAACTCGTACAGACAGCAGTTATCACTACCGCTGTTCCTGCAAGTTAACTTTAGTACATGGGGGGTAATTCAGACCTGATCGTAGCAGCAAATTTGTTAGCTGTTGGGCAAAACCATGTGCACTACAGGTGTGGCAGAGAAAGTTAGATTTGGGTGGGTTATGTTGTTTCTGTGCAGGGTAAATACTGGCTGCTTTATTTTTACACTGCAGTTTGGATTTCAGTTTGAACACACCCCACCCAAATCTAACTCTCTCTGCACGTGTTATATCTGCCCTCCACCCCATCCCTGCAGTGAACATGGTTTTGCCCAGCTGCTAACAAATTTGCTGACACGATCAGGTATGAATTACCCCCATAGTCGGGATATTTTCACTCAAAGTGAAAATTATCCATTTGTATACAGACTGTTAATCATTGAAACAGAGATACAATTATTAATAATACATAGACCCCTTGTATTTACTCCATTAATATAGTCTAGACCTAAATGATAGATTTTCAGCATTGCTTTGCCTGAAATGTGTACTTTCATCAGTCACTAGTGTAATACACAAATAATGCAAATTCTTTATTTGACGTATTTATCAAAGCTTGGAGAGTGATAAAATTGAGAGAGATGAAGTACAAACCAATCAACTCCTTTCATTTTTCAAACAGCCTGTAAAATGTATAGCAGAAGCTGATTGGCTGGTACTGTATCTCACACTTTGACCTCTCTCGGAGCTTTGATAAATACCAACATTAAATTTAGTACAATATGACAGTGGAGATCATGCAAGAGATTGCTATGTGTAGGCCCTAGGCAGAACTGATACACCATATTATTTAGCTTAGCATGGTTATAGAGCTATGAACTGTCTCTTGAAAAGACTTTTAATGAAAGCATAAGCTGAATAGAAGTTTTCCTATGTATGAAGTGTTCTATAACTCCTCCCCAGAGATCATAGTGCCAGCCCTACACTCTTGAGTTTTGCATATGGGCTGACACCCGATTGCAACAAGACCCTAGGAGTTCCCAAAATCTGTAATGAGGGTGAGAGCTATCCTCCTCCGCCGGAGCTCAGCAGCAGCACGTCTGCGAACGGCATATCTTACAGGATAACTGCAGGTGGAGAGAGCAGACAAGTTGGTCCAACAAATGGTCCAACAGGGCCTTCTAGTGGACACATCTGGATCTCGCCATTAGAAGCTATCACTGGTAAGGTTAAACTACTACAGCATTTCAATGTTACATTCTTGGACAATACAAAGCCAGACTGACGGACCGTCATTGCAGTTGCTGAGCGCACGTTTAAGTACAAGGCGAGATGGCTGCATGCTGAATGCATTATATTTGTACAGCGCAACGGAATATTCCGGCGCTATACAAGTAATAATGATGATGTACCCTATACTGCACATCTTTAGCTCGCCCCCACCCATCCCACAGAAACACATAACAAACACGTTGGATGGAGCAGATGAAAGAGTTGGTAGGGGACACGCACTGTTGTACAGAGGTTGAACTATAAACGACCTGTTTTCATTTATTTCTTATACTGTCATTTAACTGGATTTTTTTTAAACCAGCTCAGACTTATCAGTCTGTCTCTGGTGATACTGGGGATCCGTCGCTCACATTGTCTGTCTCGGTTTCCCCCAAACAGCTGCTGTTCCAGCCGCGGAATCACAGGGCACAAATGATCTGGGGGAAACACCTGTTCTCAACATGAAAAAGGTGGACATATAATATAACCCCCTCTCCAGTGGCTTGTAAAATCAAGCCATAAACTATGCAGTATCATTTTCCCAAAGATCACTTTCCCTGGCATGCAGTGAGCTGCTCCCTGCCCTGTTCAGCTTCTTTCTCCCGTACTTTGCGAACTCCAGTTGCTCATCCGCTCCCAGCAGTGCACAATTGCGCAGCCCTAAGCTGGTCTGTCTCCCGTGCGCAGTAACTTGGGAGTGTTTGGTCAGACACCTTAGACAGCCAGAGATGTGGAGTATCTGAGTGCAGCCGTGCAGCGTGATTTGTGTACATCAGTAAGGTCACACACATGATTTCATCAGTGCTTTTTACAGGGACTTTGCCAAAAACTGTTCTGCCTCACTGCCATGTGCAGATTTTTCCTTTTTTATAATAAAAGAGGGAGTGCAACATTTTTTTTTTCTCCAAAAAAAGAACTAAATGGATCAGAGGGGGGGGGAAAGCTTTAGCCAGAGGGAATAATAATGAGGTGTGGCTTGTATTTAAATATCCAGTAACTCAATGTTAAGGGGAGTGTGTTATGTATATAAAGTGGAGTTTTCATCTCTTAGCTAGACAGACCCAGCTATGAAAAGCAAGAGGAGATTAATGAAGAGGGACAAGTTTGCAATTCCCTACTGGAACAAGGTCACTCGTGGACACGGACGACACAGAGGGACTACTGGAACCAAGAGGCACTGACAAGTTG
Source organism: Pseudophryne corroboree (assembly GCF_028390025.1). Classification (NCBI taxonomy): domain Eukaryota; kingdom Metazoa; phylum Chordata; class Amphibia; order Anura; family Myobatrachidae; genus Pseudophryne; species Pseudophryne corroboree. The sequence continues at coordinate 250,270,595 of NC_086451.1, read as the reverse complement.
ATAGATATCAACAGCAAACGTATTATTATCTAATTGCTTCACACAGTTGACAAACTCCAGTTTTTCTTTTTCCTGTAAGATCCGAGGTTCCTGCCACTACCACACTGTGCTCATCCCTGCTAGTCTCTTGCCATGGCTGAAGTTGGTGGGTTTCTAGCCTCTCTGGATATAGATTTGCATGGATTTTCTTCATCTCTTGGGAATGTGCCTTTAGCTGACTCTCCTGGCTTTTTGAATGAGAGACTGGGTCAAATAGAAGGAAGATTACAGCGAGGCTCTCCCACTGACTTTGCCCACCTGAAGGGCATCCTGAGGAGGAGGCAACTCTATTGCAGGACAGGATTTCATCTAGAAATCTTACCCAATGGCACTGTTCATGGCACAAGACAGGACCACAGCAGATTTGGTAATGATACATCATGCTTTCTATAACATAACAGTATTATATTTTCTGTGCTACTGTGTACCTTATATAGAAAGTTATGTTGCCACTGATAATCCAGGTTTATTGCATTTTGTAATTATTTGATTGGTTATCAAACATTTGACTGTGTTCTGTATTGCAGTTGAATTTACTCAAAAATGTATTTCTTTTAGAAAGGTGCATTTTGCTAATAGAGTTTATAAGATTTTTCATTGTGTTCTGTTTTATTTTTTTCATGAGAATTTTTGATTTTAGCGCAGATTTTTGGTTTCTTTTAAAACCCTAAACACAACCAGTGTCATCACTTTACAGAGAAGCTGTGATGTTAATCTTCTCAAATAATGGTGTAGTGTACAGTAAATCCGTACAATATACATTACTTGTAGCTGGTGTGTAAGGACACCCTCCAGATTACCATTAAAGTTGTGTTTGTCATTATACTACCTATAAGTAAAGAGTAATATCAGTTGTATAGGTCAATCCAGTTAGTCAGAGAATGTTCTCAAATTCTTGTATTATAAACCACTGAAAAAGGTTTTTATATATGTTAACAGGGACAAAACCACTTCCTGTAATAAACAAAGCAACACAAGTAAAAATATTTGTTACATCTAAAAATGCATTGATGTGTCAAAGTAATTGTGTGTAGTAGCAATTACCTTTGTTTGCTCTGTTAGATTGTTAGCTCTTGGGATTATGCCTCCTGTTTATACAGTTAAAGTTACTCTCTTTGCATTTTAAACTTAACTGCATATTTTACTAAAGAAAATGAGCTTGGCAGTGGAGGGATGCATTCATCATGGACTATATACATTTTGTAGTTACACAATTAATATAAAGTGAAATGCAGGTGCAAACTAAACACCAGCATCCTAAACTGCAAGGTACTATGAGCCCAGGTTCTAGATTAAAAGCATGGTGTGTTGTTGAAGTTCTCATCCTTAACCTCAGTTTACATAAAATACATAAACTACCACCTTCTGACTGTTTATAATGTGTACCAAAGTTAAATAAGCAATTACTTAGCAACTAGTGATAATTTTGTTTTGTGGGCATCATGGCTTGGTTCACACACAGGGCATGGTATTCTTAAACATTCCATTAATGAAATAAAAAGCCTGTAAGACAGAAATATCTGCACTAATACTGGTGGGGACACCTGGTGTATTCCAGGAAGCTGTTAATTCATGTCTGTTTCTTTTGTTGTACTTAATTAGCTGTCATAAAACGGATGGGGCAAATAAGGATGGAAAAGAGGTTCTATCCATTGCTCCTGCAGTATTGTCATGTCTGATTATTCTCTAGCATGCACCTGCAACGTTTATTTTTCCCACTGGTAAATGATACAAAAGAGTCACCATATTTTTGCATGTTTATTTCATATGCCTTTCTATGAGGATTTAAGCTCTACTCTACCAAATATTGTAGGACTAAGAAGTGTTCGGTGTCACAGTTTTTAGAAGGATGTAGACAGAATAGCTGGTAAATGGGCTTAATGTCCGAAAATTGTGTACTGTATGTTACCGGTGGACTAGGAATAAAAATGCGCTTCTAAACCAGAAAACTTACATTTTGAACAAAAAGCAACTTATTTGCTATCAAAATATCTTACGTTTCTATCATAAGTAGGGCTTCTGATGCAGATTGCCCAGGCTGAGAAATTGTATCTAAATTTTCATGACAGTTATTCCACATAAGACCTGTGGTTTGACATGAATCTGGTGCTTTCTCAGTAATGAAAGAGTTAATCCTAAATGTAAGGTGTGCCCCTATTTCAGAGAATGTGCAGTGACCCTCTCCCATGCTCCCTTGGTCTGAGACCCACCCTAGAGGAAACAGGTGTCCTTCCTCTAGATGTCTGTTCTCCCCTCATCACCGTCCTGCGATGCCTTGCGGGCCCGGTCTGGCAGCTGAAGGGTTAACCCCTTCCCTGCCAACCTGCATACCGACCCAGAAACACCGCCCGCCAGTGCCACATACAAAACTAATTACACGATTAATATAAATCATCTCTCCTTTCCAGTTTCCGCTTGGGTAGAATTGAAATGCTAAACAAATGTGCTCAGTTTCAAGAAATGTAAGCTACTTTTTTTTTTCAGACTTCCTTTTTTGTGCAGGTGCACAAAAAGTATTTTTCAGGAATGTCTGGGATCAGTCAGCTCATCCCGGATCCTGCCCTCCCTAGATTCTTTTTCCAGAATCACAGTGCAGGGTCCAACCATTTACTCATAGTCCATGCAGTTATATGTGTTCCTCTCATACATTGATTTATTGATTCGTTAAATGTTTGACACTTGTTAGCAGATAGCCTCATCTGCTCTGTGGCTTTGATGAATGAGAAATGTAACTGAACAATTCATTCTGCTGGAGTACTGTGCAGAGAACTGTAATCCTTTACAACCCAGAGTCTTTTCTCAGCATCATTTCCATTCATATGATGAGTCTCAAATTCCCATAGGCTTCACATATTCAGGACTATTTAGCTTGATAAATAAAATAGTAAATTAGTACATTGCTGCAAACTGTCATTAATTTCCAGTGACGAGCTTTCAAATTTCCAGTGACAAGCTTTCTACCTTGAAATACCCTTTAGATTACTATTATCTGCACAGTACAACTTCTGTTATATAACAATTGTGACCATTTATTCTTGTGCTGTATGCTTAATAGAATTAGATTAAAATCTAGTCCATTTGGAAGGTATATGACCAGATGTGTGAAGCCTTGAGAGAAAGTACCAACCATTAAGCTTCTAATTGTCATTTTTCAAATACAACCTTTAACATAGCAGTTACTTTATCTCTCACCAAGACTTATTACTTTTCCCCCATAGTGAGCAATAGCTGTATAAAGTGTGCTGGGACTGTTTCATGTTATTGTCCAGTGGTGATGAGATTTGTGTAGATGTACAGTAGGGGTATATTTGCTAAAGTGCAGGTTTACAGAATTGTAGATGTTGCTGTCAGCAACCAATAAGATTCTACTTATCATTTATGTAGCACCTTCCCGAAGATAATAGCTAAATTCTGATTGGTTGGTATGGTCAACATTTCCATTTCTATAAACCCACACTTTAGTAAATATACCCTGTAGTGTCCAATGTCTGTCTGGAGAACATTATAATTGTCTTGTGGTCATACCATGTTTATATGGTGCTGTGGCTTATGTTTGTGTGGACTGTAATGAAGCCATGTCCAGCAGTCATGTCATATTCTGTAGGTGTTGCATGCTATGTCTGAATACAGTGTATTAGAATTGTATTATGAAGTCTAGTGGTCGCGCCATGTATATAGAGTGTAGTGTGCTGTGTTTGTATAGAGTGCAATGGAACTTTGTTTTGTTAATGTTCTATTGTCCTTTTATGCTGCATACATATATGTGTTCTATGCATATTTTGAATTAACATTATGAACAAGTCAAGTGGTTATTTAGGGTCTGTAGTCCTCCTATATATGACTAGACAGCATCACATATGATGCACTTAGATACATATAAACAGCAGCATGTCCTTATTATCTCTAAATATTAAAAATGCCTATGTATTATGCCGTAATTATTAACGATCAGTATCGCAATTAATATTTTAATTTTTAATGAAAATACCCCCCAAAAGTACTAAGTGTAATAGGGACAGTGGTAGCGATAACCGATGTCCCTGCGAGTTACATCTCCGGCTTATTTGTGAAAGACACCTCCAGGGATGCGCACAGTCTCAGTTTGCAGTGCTGATGGAAGGCTGTGGGAGAAGGATCATAAAATCCCTCTGAGGATGGCGTAAACCAGTGGTTCCCAAACTCGGTCCTCAAGGACACCCAACAGTTCACATTTTCCAGGTAACAGAATCACAAGTGAAATAATTAGCTCCACCTGTGGACGTTTTAAACATTTTCAGTGAGTAATGACTATACCTGTGCACCTCTGTGTGACCTGGAAAAGTGAACTGTTGGGGGTCCTTGAGGACTGATTTTGGGAAGCACTGTTTTGATATACAGTATAAGGGTCAGATTGTAGTCCAAATTGATAATAATGGGGACTGTGATTTGCAATGCTAGTAAGATTTTTGCAGTCGATTTCTGTGAAGTGTCATGTTTTAGGCTATTAGTACATACCTCTGATACATACAATTATGCAGATATTGTAGTTTCTGCATAATTTTATGAAAACTGCCTTGGCAAAAAGACCTATAAGGGGGTTATTTAGAGATAGAATTGTGAGAGACAAAGTACCAACCAGTCAGCTTCTGTAGTTTTTCAAATACAGCCTGTAAAATCTCTAGAAAGTGTATCTCTCTCCGAGCTTTGATCATTTCCCCACTGATTTTTGTGCTCATGACGGCAGCCACCACCTACAATAAGTCCTTTCAGCAGCAATGAATTTAAGTTGGACACATTCATCTCTGAGATTTGCAGTCTGATTTCTGCAGTGTTCCATGTGTCTCAGCTGTGACGCCATATCACAATGTCACCACCTCTCACAGCCAGTGCTTCTATTCAGTACTCTCTGGAAATTCTAGAGTTAAAAAAGGGGTTTGGTATAGATATTTTGCAGAACCCTCTTTTAATGTTCCCGTGGACATTGTAGCATGATACTCGTCGCCGCATGGCCGTTAGCATCATTCCCTTTTTCTCCTTTTTTTGGACATGACCGTCAGGCCTCCAAACTCCCTTTTGCTCTGGGAGAGAAATCGTCTCTGTTAAGGCTCTACTTCGCATGTCCTCCAGGTGGCCTCATTTCAAAAGGTCCTTGCTACATACAGACTCCTGAGGACACATGTATTCACATTTACACCTGGCTCCACTTTATTCTAGTTGTTCCGAGGCTCCTTTCACCCTCTGCTTGGTCTAATGCCCTGGGTGCTATTCTCTCTCATCCTCCGCTGGGTGGAAAGGCCATTTTGTTATTCTACAAACTACTCCACACTCCTGTACCCCATATGTCTATTAAGATAGGGTTGTCTGTTCAACTATAATGTTTTACTTACATTTCTTGGATACCGTCTTAAAGTCATTTGTCACACCGTATTTCTGTCATGCCTTCTAGAATTTATCAAGAGCTGTTTTACAATATTTTTCAAAGGACTATTTTTTCTTAACTATGGTAAATTTTATTGACACTTCATCATCCAATCTTAAATTATAGATACATACTTGTTTCAGGTGTACTAATTGGTATGAGACGTGGCTTCTCATTGAAGATCCTCCAGCTGTGATATTGGTCTTGGACTGGAAATTATTTGCTTCTTCTATTCAGTTTGTTTTTTGTAACATTTTACATGGATCGACTATGCCTGGCTATATGGGAACATTGTTATTATGTTGTATTGTTTTGTTTTGCATCTTTGATTTGCTCCATAATTTTTGGGCAAATCTGTTTTTCCTTACTCTACTATCATTGTTGCACTGTCTTCTTTGATGGTTGTAATATGTAAAAAAAAAAATCCAACAACAGGGCTTTGGTGTATTATGTCGATGGTGACCGTTATGTAATAATGTCAATAGACATGATGACATGTTCATCATGGCAGCAACCAGCATGTCGACATTAAGCATGTCAATATGGTCATAATGCCGTTAATAGATTTCTCAAGTATCACTAACCCTTAATCCTAAACTACTGTAAACCCTTTTGCTAATAACCACATTTTCTACGTTGACATGTAATATGTCTATATTTTGTCCATGACGGCATTTCCCACCTGTTGACATGTTAGATGTCAACATTTTAACCATGTCAACATCATAACTGCCAACATTCTGTCTACATTAAGGGGTATATTTGCTAAGGTGTGAGTTTTTAAGAAGGGGAGATGTTGCCTATAGCAACCAATCAGATTCCACTTAACGTTTTTGATTAGCTGCTTCTAGAAGATAATAGCTAGAATCTGTTTGGTTGCTATGGGCAACATCACTTCTAAAAAAAACCTCACACCCCTATGAATGTGACATAGTGAACGTCAGTAATGTGACTGCATACCAAAAACAGAACTTAATACTGATAATCCATGTCATTGCATAACTATCAGGAGAAGGGTTTATTCTGACAAGCATATTTGGAGAATTTGCCCAGTCAATCTTTAAACAGAATGCAATGGAGCCAATACAGAAGTGGTTCTCAAACTTTGTACCGTGGCTCCCTGGGATGCCTTAGTACTCTTGCAGGGGTGCCTTGGTTTGGTGGTCCAGGACCAATTCAAATTATGTATTGTCAATGTAATAGGCAAAACCAGTGCTGGTGGCTGCCAATCATAACAAATGTGGACAAACAGAGGCAAACCTTGTCCCTCACCACATATTTGACCCAAAGGGTGACATATAAACACAATTTACTTCATTTAATATTTCTTTTTAAATTTATCAGTAAGAAACTTTTAGCCTAGGGATGCCGTGAAAAAAATTCTGATACGCTAGGATGCCGGGATTCAAAAAAGTTTGAGAACCACTGCAATACAGTGTTGAATGCAAGTCAGTTTTGCAGGTACAGATGTAGCCACCTTTATCTTGAGTGGCCGCGGCGGTTGTCCCGTTCGACCATACGCAGCGTACTGTGGCGTAGCGAGGCGCGCCTAGCCACAGAGAGGCTATCTAATCGCACGGAGACAGACATTTGACGTTTGGCGTTACCTTTACGTGTAATACCTGCGATCAGCCACCAGATGTCGCTTTTTACAATCACCACTGCGCATGCGTGTGGTCTCCCGTAAAATACAATACTGACATACATAATAAGGACTACTTTACTAAGGCGTCTCATTACGCTGCATACAGCAAATACTGTACTCATTACGCTGCATTATTTAATACAGTACTGTACAGTATATACAGTACGACACCGACGCAAATACAGTAGTACAGCATACAGTATATGATCCATCTACAATACTTTATGAATACTGTATGTGAGCGTGCAAGTCCCGCAGACAAAACACAGTACTGTAAAACCAGTAGTGTACACTGTCGCAAATGGATGTGTGTTACAAGTTCACTATTGCCTCTCAAGATTAGGAATTTTCTACAGTGTTATCGTCCTAATCCCGTAGCCATTACAGCATAATCAAAACCAACGGATTTATACATTTGTCTGCGGCGAAGTGGTGAAGTGTTTCGCTTCCTATACTCAGAGTCCAGGGTTCGATTCCTTAAGTACTGTACGAATGCATGTTACTGTAGTTTTTTTCAGACACTTTATTATTTTTTTTATTCACATACTGCAAACCAGGGCATACAGTAGCTGCATGAGCGGTTCTATGCGATCGAGTCCGGTGTACCATAATCTGCAGGTTCTATGCAGGTTAAGGTACTATGCTCCGTACACAGTACACATACAATTCTGTAGCTGGGCAGACTGAATAGAAATGGCTACCACCTATGACTCCTTGCCCCACAGAGGCCCTAGGCTACGGAGCAAGTAATAGTCCAGATTGTACAGACTATGGGGCAATGCTGAATGAGCGTCACAATCCCCTAGCTAAAATACACAGTATGCATATTATGGTACACCGGACTCGATGACATACTGTAGCACACTGGCAAAATGGCCGCCGCCCCTGAACCCTTGTGCAGGTTATGGGGCAATGCTGAAGGAGCGTCACAATCCCCTAGCCAAAATACACAGGGGAGGGATAAGCTACTGTAGGATTGCATACAGTATTACGGTACACCGGACTCAATCGCATAGCACACTGTCAAAACGACCACTACCCATGAACCCCCACCTCCTGAACCCCCACCTCGTGGCAGGCAGCAGTTGGGTATGGAATGAGAAATGGCATAAGCTGTGCAGGCTACGGGGCGATGCTGAAGGAGCGTCACAATCCCCTAGCCAAAATACACAGAGATACTGTAAGCGAGGTCTATGCACATTACAGTACTGTACAGTACGTTACACCGGGCTCGGTCGCATAGCAAACTGACAAAACACAAGTTTTACAGTACATACAGTAAAGCAGGCCAAAGCTGCAGGAGAGTTTCTACTGTAAAGGTTCTATGCACCGTACGGTAATGTACACATACCTGTACAATTCTATAGCAGGGCAGACTCAATTGAAATGGCTACCGCCTGTGACTCCTACAGTAGCTCCTAGGAGGCACTCAGCTATGGAGCAAATAACAGCACAGATTTTGCAGGCTACGGGGCAATGCTGAAGGAGCGTCACAATCCCCTAGCTACAATACACAGGGGTGATAGAGATAATCGAGTGGCTGGAGGGGGGTCCCCTTGATTTAAGGGGCCCCCACTCCTCCAGGGTACTCCGGCCAGGTGTGACTAGTTGGGTATTTAATTCCATGGCCGCAGGGACCTGTATAAAAGTCTCCCCCGGCTGTGCATTATCTGTCCAGCTAGTGGAGCCCAGTGCTGATTCAAAAAATATGGGGAACCCCTACGCTTTTTTTGTCCCCCTTATTTTTTGCACCAGGACCAGGCGCAGAGCCCGGTGCTGGTTCTAAAAAGATGGGGGATCCCGTGTCCATTTTTTCCGTATTCCTTCCGGAATTCGACTGCAATTGCATATACAGTACTGTACCCCTTAATGTCACTGCTTACAGTATACAGTATTTAGACATGAGCTTGTGTACAGTATCTGTCATGAGGTGCTTTTTTCACTGACACTATAACTTTTTTCTATTGTGATATACTGTACAGAGGCGGCAAACTAGCCAAACGGGAATAATCAGCTTCTGCAGAATAAAATGAGATGCTACAGTACATGCCTATATTCTGTGAGTGACTGCGGCTCTATGAAATTAAATCAGAAAATTTAAATATGAAATGCATTACTAATGTGTGGCATTACTGTACTGTATGTGTATAAGGTGTACTACAATATTTTCTGGTGTAACATAAGGAAAGGGCACTACTGCATGGTCTAATGCAGTGGTTCTCAAACTTGGTCCTCAGGACCCCACACAGTGCATGTTTTGCAGGTAAACCAGCAAGTGCACAGATGTATTCATTACTAACTGACACATTTTAGAAGGTCCATACAGTAGGTGGAGCTAATTTTTTCACTTGTGATTCTGTGAGACCTGCAAAACCTGCACTGTGTGGGGTCCTGAGGACTGAGTTTGAGAACCTGTGGTCTAATGTAAATAAAGATGAATGTGGTGGGGTGTAATGTGAATAAGGGGCATTACTGTTAGGAGTAATGTGGTACTATGATATGATGTCATGAGAATAAGAGACACCACTGCATGATATAATGTGAATAAAGTTGCAGTACTGTGTTGTGTCATTTCATCTTCGGGTATTATTGTGTTACCATGCCCCTTCCCAGCAAGAACATACTGTACACTGTTTTGGGCTGGCACTAAATGTGCACATTGTTCTTATTTAGATTATAGGGGGTAGGAGCGCCAAAATGGGTGATGGTGCTGGGAAAGGGGTGCAGGGTTAGAGGCGGAACTACGTAGCATCTGTGCAAGAGGGCATCAGCCAAAATCTAGCCTAGGGCATCATGTTGGTCAGGTTTGGCTCTGATAATACTGTATACTGTACTCTTACTGTACTTTGCATTCAATACAGATACTGTTTGCACACAGGTTTTACATGAATCATTGGCAATGCTGCAGGAGTGTCTCATTAGGCAATCTAAAATATACCACGACTATGGGTGGGGATACAGTAGGGAAGTTCTGTCACCATAAGCTGTCTGCTGTGTATAGCATATTTCCATCTGAGATGCATTTGTGTGTTTGTAATAAGAAAAAAACATTTTACTGTACATTTAGTGGATACAGTATTTCTCCCCCATAATGACGTACTGTATCATACTGTACAGGTACCCTCATGTACTGTACCGTACCATACTGTAAAATTGAATATTTATTGGAAAAACATCAATATTAATGTAAAAATAAAGTATTACAACATCCGATTCCATGTACTGCACTGATCAAAATGTACAGTACTCTTATTCAGGACTTATAAAACTGAAAATAACTGTTCATACAGTACACATCAATAACATTACTACTGTATAATATTCTACATTAGTTTATGCAATAATCAGACAAAGGCAATTTTATCATTTTTTTTAATAATGCACCAATTTAAAATTTTAAACAGAAAATACAGAACTACATATTTGTGGCTTGACCATTTCTTTCAACTACAACAGGTAATACTTTATACAGGTGATTTATATAATTATTACAATGTTCAGGTGTGAGTACTTCTAGCCAAAATTTCTTTATCCCATCCACCAGTTGCTGTTTTGTTGTTGGCTTTGCAACACTCCTAACGTACCTCTTCAATTGAGCCCACACTAATTCGATTGGGTTCATGTCTGGTGATCTAATTAAAAAAAAAAAAAAGCGTATAGAAAAAATTAATTACAGTACATTACAGTAAATAGAGAAAATTAAACATACAATATTGTACTGTTTATTAAACAAAAATTTTTTTTACAGTACTAGAGTGCTATCCAAAATTTTACTTGTACACTGTTGAAAGAATACTCACTCTGGTGGTGTGCGTTCCCAATTCATACCTTTCTCTTCCATAAATTTGGCTGAGGCGGAGTGTTTAGGATCATTGTCTTGGAATATCCTATGGTGAGTTGGGTAATATTTATTCACAAATGGCACCATACATTTCTCTACTATTGTTTCTTGGAAATATTTCTTATCCATGATTCCTACAGAAATCAAAAAATGTTGTTCATTAATAAGCAACTCCTTTTATTGTGCAGTTACACGTACTCTACAGTACAACATGTATTTTTACAGAACACAGGCACAGAATAAAGTATAGTACTGTACTGTACCTTCGAAAAATAATAGGGGACCAGCTCCTAATCGTGATATGCCTCCCCATACATGGATTTTCAATGGATGCTTTGGGCGTGGTTTTAAAGAGATATGGTTACGTTTCCTGAATGACATTCTGGAGAACCGCTCAAGGGCAACAGACGATTCATCTGTGAAAATGACATCATCAAATGTTTCACCACTCTCAATCCATCGCCGTGCCTGTTCCACTCTCTTTTCTTTATTCACATCTCTTATCATTGGAGATATCCTGTGAAGAGCCAAAAATAATGAAATCAGATACAGTTATGAAATTACAGATTTACAGATTACTGTATATACAGTAGACTGTATGTGCAGTATACTGTATTATATACCTACTGTATACATTAAACTGTACATACAGTACATTAAGTTACATACAGAGTAATATATATATACATACTGTACATACACACAAACACACACACACAGTATACAGTATGTAATCATCACAATAAGCCGGCAATGCTTCATTGCTGTCTCTGAGTGCCTATACAGTAGGTATCTCTTTTGGGATAGAATACTGTATATACAGTATATACACACACACATACTGTATATAGTATAAAGTACACACTCTGTATAATGATTTATGGCATTATTATATCACGTATCAAGGGATTATTAACAGTGCATTTACTGTATGGTTTATACTGCTTTCAGTATTTTACCTTGTTGCGCCAAAGGTCCATCCCATTTTCCGTCGCATCCTTCTGATGCTGGTGGCCGATATGTCCAGGTCATACTTGGAATGGAGAATTCGTTTTATTTGCAGAGCAGTACGCTCATCATCCTCACGAGTTAGTTCCTCCACAATTTGTTGCACTCTCCTACAGTACAATACAGTATGAAAAATATGAATTCATGAACAGCACAATCACAGTTACAATTGATGAAGTTTTTATTTTATTTCAAAAAAATTGTTTATGGTATAAAGCAAGTCATTTAAACATTACAGTAGTGTACAGTACGTACCATGTGCATTTTGTAGGAAATACAAATCTGGGCGTTGTTCTCTCGAATGCATGATAGCGCACCGTTTCTAAAGTGACTATAATGCCACTTTCCTTGAGCCATGCATGGATCTCTTTGATGGTTTTATTTTCTTTTTTCATGTTGGCGATTATCTTGCTCATCGTTTTGTTGATAGTTACTGGCATGTTGTCCAACTATAATTCCTGTATGGAGAGAAAACATTTGTGAATACTGTAGTCTAAAATTTACACATCTGAAAATGCATAAGAGTTTTATGATAGAAGTTAATACTGTACATGTTTACTATCCAGTACCTGATGTTCAAATTTAAGTATTGTATACTGTACAGTACTGAAAATACAACTTCAGTGTTATGGACTGCAATTAGTTTCCTGTATGAAACAGATACAGTACAGTAACTAACCCTCCTTGGAAGTGCATGGGCCCTGTGAGACTTACAGTAGTGTACAGCATAAGGGTCGACTGACATGATGTACAAGCATTACATACAGTACATGTCAGTACTGTATGTAAATTCTTCAATTATTGCCTAACAACAATGCTGCTTACTGTATATTAAATACACATACACTATGTATTACACTCACTGCACAATACCATATTCTGAATGTACACTGCATGACACGCTGCAATTACGCAGCACGATACACTGTGATACATTGCATATACTGTACACTGCATGATACTGTACACTGCACAATCGTAGACCACCTGGATTGTAAAGAACTACTGTATATACACAAGTTTAAAAAAATAACAATTGTTTTTGTAAAACGCATGTCGATCTTTTTCCATGTCAACTTAACGACCATGTCAACCTACAGTAACTGGTGTCAACCAATTTCAAAAGCCGCACCATCTAGGTCGACGCAAAAAAACAAATTGACCTTTTGACCCGGGTTAACGTTTGGTCCTTGTTTAACCATTTGTTTACCACAAATACTGTACAGTGCTGTATAGACCGGATACCTGCTGCTACAGCAGCCCCTGCTATAATGTACTGTACCTGTAACTACAGTAACTTAAAGTACAGTAATCTACAGTAATGTACTGTACTTACAATCCCTTATGGCCTGCAGGCGTCGTGGAGTCCGCCTCACGAGGTCACTCCACCTCCTCTGGAGAGACCTCACCGTTCTCCTCCGGTTGTAGGTCCGGAGGATATCCCTGCTGGCCCTCCTATATGCCCTTACTTTCTCCTCGTTGCTGGCGAGAGTTCTGTCCCGCCAGCGAACGAGGAGACGCAGCTCACCCATAGCATAGGGACGGTCACGTACAGGTACTACAGGTACAGCAGCCATGCTTATGCTCAATGAGCGATCCAGACGTCGTGCGTCTCAGACGTCGTGCGTCTCAGGCGTCGTGCGTCTCAGGCGTCGTGCGTTCCAGGCATTCAACGTACAGTACTGTAGTTACTGTACTTTGTGACAGTTTCCCTTAGTTTTACATACAGTATGCCCTTTCTTTGACCACAGTATTTTCCACTGTCTTGCCCTACGCCCTTCCCTCCTGGGAGCCTTCACAGGTCTTATGCTATACACAAATACCGAAGATGCACAGTCCGTCAGAATACACTCATTTCATTCACGCTGTTTGGGTGCATTTAGCGTAAAGAATCGCTCCTGCAGATGTACTTTGATTTATGTGAAACCTGTGTGCATCCTTCCATTGACTGTCTTACAATGGAAATAAAATAATACAGTGCATTATTACAGAAAAAAAAAAAAAAAAAAAGAAAGAAAGCACATCATGTCTCGAACCCTGGACCCCCAGCGAGGGAGGTGGGAGCCTTCACCCCTAGCCCACGACGCCTCATGAGAGATTTCTAATTTCATGTGTGAAAGTACTGCAAACAGCGCCCGGCCCTCGCCCCATTGCTGTTGGTTTATGCCTTAGAGGACTCGGACGCTCGCATTTGTAAAGCACGGTGTTTTCCTCCGCCTCCTGCTAGCCTGTTGCCCTTCCCCCATGGGAGCCTGCACAGATCATGCAGTAGACAGGGAGGGAATGCAGGTCATGTGCAATACACAAACGCCCACTGTAGTACTATTTTGCTCACTTACAGTACCGTACTGTACTGTAGGTTGCATTTAGCGTAAAGAATCGCTCCTGCAGATGTACTTTGATTTATGTGAAACCTGTGTGCATCCTTCCATTGGATGTACTGTATTGGAGAGAAAAAAAAAATGTTAAAGTGAATGTCACGGGAACACATTAAAAATAAGGTTGGCACTTCCTTCCCATTGGTGTTGGTTTACAGTATGCCGTAGTGTACTCGGACGCTCATGTAATTGCATTTCAAAGGCACAGTATTTTCCATCGTCTCCCCCCTACCCCCATCGCCCTTCCCCCCTGGGGGCCTGCACAGGGAGGAAATTCAGGTCCTGTGCAATGCACAAACGCTGAAGATCTACAGTACTGTTTTGCTTAGTTGGTAGCGCCAGAATACACTCATTTCATTCACGCTGTTTGGGTGCATTTAGCGTAAAGAATCGCTCCTGCAGATGTACTTTGATTTATGTGAAACCTGTGTGCATCCTTCCATTGACTGTCTTACAATGGAAATAAAATAATACAGTGCATTATTACAGAAAAAAAAAAAAAAAAAAAGAAAGAAAGCACATCATGTCTCGAACCCTGGACCCCCAGCGAGGGAGGTGGGAGCCTTCACCCCTAGCCCACGACGCCTCATGAGAGATTTCTAATTTCATGTGTGAAAGTACTGCAAACAGCGCCCGGCCCTCGCCCCATTGCTGTTGGTTTATGCCTTAGAGGACTCGGACGCTCGCATTTGTAAAGCACGGTGTTTTCCTCCGCCTCCTGCTAGCCTGTTGCCCTTCCCCCATGGGAGCCTGCACAGATCATGCAGTAGACAGGGAGGGAATGCAGGTCATGTGCAATACACAAACGCCCACTGTAGTACTATTTTGCTCACTTACAGTACCGTACTGTACTGTAGGTTGCATTTAGCGTAAAGAATCGCTCCTGCAGATGTACTTTGATTTATGTGAAACCTGTGTGCATCCTTCCATTGGATGTACTGTATTGGAGAGAAAAAAAAAATGTTAAAGTGAATGTCACGGGAACACATTAAAAATAAGGTTGGCACTTCCTTCCCATTGGTGTTGGTTTACAGTATGCCGTAGTGTACTCGGACGCTCATGTAATTGCATTTCAAAGGCACAGTATTTTCCATCGTCTCCCCCCTACCCCCATCGCCCTTCCCCCCTGGGGGCCTGCACAGGGAGGAAATTCAGGTCCTGTGCAATGCACAAACGCTGAAGATCTACAGTACTGTTTTGCTTAGTTGGTAGCGCCAGAATACACTCATTTCATTCACGCTGTTTGGGTGCATTTAGCGTAAAGAATCGCTCCTGCAGATGTACTTTGATTTATGTGAAACCTGTGTGCATCCTTCCATTGACTGTCTTACAATGGAAATAAAATAATACAGTGCATTATTACAGAAAAAAAAAAAAAAAAAAGAAAGAAAGCACATCATGTCTCGAACCCTGGACCCCCAGCGAGGGAGGTGGGAGCCTTCACCCCTAGCCCACGACGCCTCATGAGAGATTTCTAATTTCATGTGTGAAAGTACTGCAAACAGCGCCCGGCCCTCGCCCCATTGCTGTTGGTTTATGCCTTAGAGGACTCGGACGCTCGCATTTGTAAAGCACGGTGTTTTCCTCCGCCTCCTGCTAGCCTGTTGCCCTTCCCCCATGGGAGCCTGCACAGATCATGCAGTAGACAGGGAGGGAATGCAGGTCATGTGCAATACACAAACGCCCACTGTAGTACTATTTTGCTCACTTACAGTACCGTACTGTACTGTAGGTTGCATTTAGCGTAAAGAATCGCTCCTGCAGATGTACTTTGATTTATGTGAAACCTGTGTGCATCCTTCCATTGGATGTACTGTATTGGAGAGAAAAAAAAAAATGTTAAAGTGAATGTCACGGGAACACATTAAAAATAAGGTTGGCACTTCCTTCCCATTGGTGTTGGTTTACAGTATGCCGTAGTGTACTCGGACGCTCATGTAATTGCATTTCAAAGGCACAGTATTTTCCATCGTCTCCCCCCTACCCCCATCGCCCTTCCCCCCTGGGGGCCTGCACAGGGAGGAAATTCAGGTCCTGTGCAATGCACAAACGCTGAAGATCTACAGTACTGTTTTGCTTAGTTGGTAGCGCCAGAATACACTCATTTCATTCACGCTGTTTGGGTGCATTTAGCGTAAAGAATCGCTCCTGCAGATGTACTTTGATTTATGTGAAACCTGTGTGCATCCTTCCATTGACTGTCTTACAATGGAAATAAAATAATACAGTGCATTATTACAGAAAAAAAAAAAAAAAAAAAGAAAGAAAGCACATCATGTCTCGAACCCTGGACCCCCAGCGAGGGAGGTGGGAGCCTTCACCCCTAGCCCACGACGCCTCATGAGAGATTTCTAATTTCATGTGTGAAAGTACTGCAAACAGCGCCCGGCCCTCGCCCCATTGCTGTTGGTTTATGCCTTAGAGGACTCGGACGCTCGCATTTGTAAAGCACGGTGTTTTCCTCCGCCTCCTGCTAGTCCTCCATTCCCATTATGCATTAGCGAACTCAGACGCTCATACAGTATATTTCATATTTTAAAAAGCACGGTGTTTATACATTGTACTGTACATTATTCCTTTTACACAATTACAATTACTGTAGTTGCGTCTCCATACACATACAGTACTGTACTCCATACTTTTTCCACCGCTTCCCGTTACGCCTACAGTATTGCCAGAGCTGTAGATCAATCCGCCGCTATACTGTACGATCGAAAGTACTGGATTAGTGGAGCATTAGCCACACAGTGGTGGAGATGTGTAATGCATGATGAGTATCTAGATCGTCTCAACGCGCCTGCCTGTGATTAAACTCAGCTATCGCCTTAGCGTGGCTAAACGCCCGTCTCGGCGGAGAAACAGTCAAGATAAAGTTGGCTACATCTGTATACTGTACCTTGTAGTTTGTGCATTGTAAATGATCAGTCTGCACTCTTTCCAGAGTTGTCTCTCATTGTGTTCCATTTGGAAATTCTGTGAAAATGTTTGTCTGAACAAGCCCTACATTTTGAACTCTTAAGTTCCGGAGCAAGCAGCTTAGTGGGAGCAGTGATCATATTATGCAATCAAACACAGACAAAAAAAGCACTGAACTATTAAATTGCGGAGGATGATTTCTGTAATGAAAGAGGTAATTATCCAGGTATCAGTGGTAGTGATGCTCGTTTAAGATCACCTGGGTCATTAAGATTCTGCTTTTTTCCCAGTGTGGACTCACAATTAAATATTTTGCAAACACATGGAACATATGAAAATGGGTGGAAAGGCGAGAATATTTAGGAAAGAAATGTATCACGAATTGTGCAAGTAGTTTTTGTATACCTTGTCTCTAAAAGGATGATTCATAGGTGCCAGAAAAAAAAAAAAACACTTTGTGCGGCTTGCAGAGCTGGATTTATGTGAGGCTGCATCCACCTCTGCAAGATTATAATAAGCATCAGTTTTATGTCAGAAGAACAGCAGTATATCATACCTCCCAACTTCTGATGTGCCCAAGGAGGGAGAGTAACGCATGCCGAAGTCCAAATTTGGCCTTGCAAGTAAGGGCCGTGGCCTCTGGTAGGGGCGTGGCCTCGTGGCAAATGCCACGATCGCAAACCATACCCCCCGTTTTTGTCAGTGTGGCGGCATGGACAGCGCTCAGTGAGCTGCTGGCCATGCCCCCTATCCCTCTCTGGCAGGGAATAGACGCTGTGCGCATGCTCAGAGCAGCGAGTGACAGGGTGGGAATCTCCCAACTGCCCCCCACCCGTAGGACACTGCGACCCGCGGGTGGGACAGCGGGACAGACCGTGAAAAACGGGACTGTCCTGCCAAAATCGGGACAGTTGTGAGGTATGGTATATGCACATCTCCCAACAGTCCCAGCATAAAGGGCTCCATCCCTGATCATAGGTAAACGCAGGGGGGGTCCCGGTTGCCCAGAAACCCCCCTCCTCTTGGTAAATGGCAAATTATGACAACAATACCAATGGTATATAGTACGATTACTAGAGCTGCCGCACATGCCCAATGGTAGCAGCTTTTTCGGTATCCGGACTCCAGGTCGACAGCACAAAGGTCGACACACCTTAGGTCGACGTCAATTGGTCGACACACCTTAGGTCGACATGGACAAAAGGTCGACAGGAACAAGGTCGACATGGAAAAAGGTCGACATGAGTTTTTCACGATTTTTTTCTTTTTTTTTTAACCTTTTCATACTTAACGATCCACGTGGACTACGATTGGAACGGTAAAGTGTGCCGAGCGAAGCGGTAGCAGAGCGAAGGCACCATGCCCGAAGCATGGCGAGCGAAGCGAGCCATGCGAGGGGACGCGGTGCACTAATTGGGGTTCCCGGTCACTCTACGAAGAAAACAACACCAAAAAAACATAAAAAACTCATGTCGACCTTTTTCCATGTCGACCTTGTTCCTGTCGACCTTTTGTCCATGTCGACCTAAGGTGTGTCGACCAATTGGCGTCGACCTAAGGTGTGTCGACCTTTGTGCTGTCGACCCTCAGTCCCAGACCTGCTTTTTCTATCAAGTTTGCTGTGTGTGTTGTTCTGAACCCCCATTCAGTGCACTGAACCAAAGAGTAGCTACCAGAAAGAAGAGACCATGGAGGTGGGAGAATGTGTGCTTAGAAAGTCCAGTACTTGTTCTATTTTGTTTGTGCATTTATTTATTATAGTATGGTTTTTTTATTCTTTTCCTGACCATTTATTTTATTTATATTATTTAAATATGTTTGATACAGCCTACTATAGATCATCTATACTGTATTCCATGTTCTGCAGAGCGGGATATTTGCAGATTGTATTTGGAAACCCCCCTCTAGAAATCCTGCGTTTGCCATTGCTGATTGGGCCAGAAGGTTTGGAGGGCTATCCTGCTGACTGCCAGAAAAGAAACAGTAACATATGCACCTGTATTTACTGTATGAGGTTTGACATTATGTGTGCTGATACCGCTTCTCCCCATGTATGACTGCGGCGATGCGTGGTGTAAGATAGCACGCCAATGTGGAGGGCAGTGTTTGAACAGTCAGTTGCACTGCCCATTCCGACACCTGCAGTAATCAATTTTGACAGCTGCAGGTATCGTTGCCCTATCTCCAGAGCAGGGACAGCTCCGTCCTTGGCTGCAGTGGCTGCCGGCTGTGGGGTCGTCGCATGTGAGATCTTGCAATAATAGCGAGATCTCGCACATGCCCAGAGGAGGCGGCCCAAGGTGTTTATACATCTTATCGGTGTAGCTTCCTGCTTTGCCTCAGTAATGAGGTGATCCGTGCTGCTATAATACGTCTACCTTTCTGTCTGTGTGTCTTTATTGAATAAGTTGCATTTACTATGCTCTGGTAAGTAGCGCACTACCCACAGCCTCCGAAGGACACTGCGGGTGATTTTGCAGTAACGATATTGACTGGGGGCTTATGCATAATGGTGAGGGTATCTCTTTGTATTATATGGTGCTCATAAACAGAAAGGTGCTACCTGGAGCTGGAGAGACAGAAGGAGGCTCGAGAGATGGAAGGGGGCTGGGTGGTGAGAAGGGGGGCCAAAAGGTCTACAGTGGTTAAGGTTGACTGGTATAAAAGGTCGACAGAAACAAAAGGTCGACATGACAATGGGCAACACATGTGTTTTTGGGTTTTTTTTTTGCCACATCTTGTATATTTCACGTTCTGTGATCACCATCAGAACAAACGTAGACTCTCACAGGCTCACTTTGCTCACCACGCTTAGGGCAAGGTGTCTTGAGTCGTACTCCACGTGGATAGTAAATCATGCAAATGTTGGGAAAACATGTGAAAACCCCCAAAAACGTGTCGACCATTTGTGTGAAGACCATTGTCATGTTAACTTTTTGAACCTGTCGACCTTTTGTACAGTACCTGTTGACCTTAAGCACTGTCGACCTTTCATCTGTCGATCTTTTGTACCTGTTGATCTAAACAGATGTTGTCAACCTATTGACTGTCTTACTAGAAAGTGTAGATCTCTTATCCGGATACAAATTCATAAAGAACTATATGAAATATTATCAAAAAACTATTATATAAATGTATGTGATTGTGTCGGCTACTGGCTTATGAGAATTGTTACATATCTCCCTAATCTTAGAAATCACTATTATATGTACGGTACAACATTAGTTGGAGCACTTAGGGAACATTGCGATTGTGAGTCTGAAAAGCATGCAGAAACCTGAGTAACAAGCATCAAGGCGGTAAATGTTCTGTGAACTAGGAATTTTTTTCAGTGACAGACATTTAAAAAAATATTTTTACAATTTTTTTTAATAAAAATTCACTTTTGTACCGTGGAACTGAAAGCCCGATTCTGCCTGCTGTCTAGGTAACCTCCAACTTAGTTATCCCTTACCACTCTGGCCAATATAGGTTTCACTGATAAATTATGGTGATAACTTTTTTTTTCGGTGGTAGGGGGGAGGGGGGGATGTATCGCCAGCATTGCCATATATTCTTAAATAGGGCACGCTGATTTGTGAATATACTGAAATGAATAAAATAAGTCACTGTTAGAAATATGTAGTTGAAAAGTTGTTTTTTAAATTGGTTCTACGCATGTTTGCTGCTCTGAATGAATGTCCCCCTTACTTGATTGCTCTCCAAGGTGATTACTCTTAAAGCTGTTAGTCAACATTTAACTGCACGCACATACATAATTCTTAGTGGGAGAATTACTGTAGCCTATTATTTACATCAGTGGTTGTCAACCTCAAGCTGCAAGTGTCCCCAACAGGTCTTGGTTTGAGGATTTCTGTCTGAAGAAACACTGTAATTACTGGCCCAGCATAATTAAAGGAATCCACAAAACATGACCTGTTGAGGACTTGAGTTGAGAACCCCTGATTTAAAGATTATTTAGCCAATGAGCGTGGCACTGTGCTATCTTCTTTATCTATGGGTGAACTTTCACTGTAACATAC
The DNA here is from genome assembly GCF_028390025.1 of Pseudophryne corroboree. Lineage (NCBI taxonomy): Eukaryota > Metazoa > Chordata > Amphibia > Anura > Myobatrachidae > Pseudophryne > Pseudophryne corroboree. The sequence continues at coordinate 250,249,348 of NC_086451.1, read as the reverse complement.
CTTCCAACTGTCCCGAATACAGCGGGACAGTCCCGCTAATTGAACACTGTCCCACATTCCTTCTTGCAGGTCGCAGTGTGCTGTGGGGGCAGATTGGGAGAGCCTGTGATCACTGCTGCTCTGTTCTGCAAAGCAGGCGGTGATCACTGATTAGATGCCGTGCGCATAAGCATCTGTCAGTGCAGGTAGGGTTAGCCGGGGGCTGCCCAGCTGCTCAGGGAGAGCTAGGCACGCCCTCAAAATTATGAAAACGGGGGTCGCGGAGCTAGGACTCACCCCTCAACTCGAGGTCACGTCCCCTTTTCGGCCACAGTCGCACCTCCAGCACGGCAGGTCCCGTGACAGCAGCATCAAAAGTTGGGAGGTATGCTGTAATGTGGCAGAGCAAGAATATATAGTATATATTAAGCCTAATTATTATAATGTGGTCTACATATCTCCAAATACAGAAGTACAAAAAATGTACATGCAAGAACACCTGCTTTTAGCAATAGTAGTTTTGGAAAATGATCAAGCTAACAGGTGTTAAGGAAATATATACTAACGCAGTATACCTCAAAGAAATCATACACCAGGCAAACGATTCATACAACTATGCCACTAGGGCTGGGCTAATGTACAAGATAAGATACTGTCCTACCCTGATAGCTTAGTATTAGTGTGCAGGTTCCAGCTGTTGCTGAAAGTTCCACCTAGTCCTTGTCCCAATCGCTCTGGCTTTGTAGTCTCTGTAAAATAAATGTTTCATTCCCCATTATCCGTGTGAGTGAACGTGTCTAGACATCCAATCTAAGACATTCTGGGTTTGTACATTACAGAGCTCCCCAAGGCAGTGTTAAATGAATATTTGTGTGCTGGATTTGAAAGAGAAGCCCAATAGTATTTATTGGAAACCTGTGTCTGTACATAAAGCGGAGCTGAATCATGCACCACAAGCCTATAATATTATGTACATGGTACATTAATTTGCTATTAACTCTTCAGCTGACAGAGGAATGTGCTGCTCATTATAAAGAAATACATGGCTTACTCAGCTACTTTGTCCTTTGTGGAAGACCATTTCGTCATAGTCACAAATATAGTGTGACATTCACCATAATTTGACAAAACATAATAGTAACGGAAATAGTAGAAGCAGTTTTCTGGAGCTAAGTAAGCTACTGTATAAAAGTTGTTCTGATTGCAAAATGTAAAAGCAAAATGAGTTGTGTGCACCTATAAAATACCCACCCTGCAGTTGATCAGTATTAGCTGTCAGATGGCCAGTCTTAGGTATGTCTGTGTTTGTAATTCTCATACAGTTTAAAAGAAACCAGCAAAAATATACAAGCTGAACAAAAAAGTGCACTAAGTGTACCACTTGCGGACAGCAGGTAGAAGTGCAACAGAATGAAAGATGAATGTGTAGTATAATCTGTGCATGACGTGGGTGGTGTATAATACAGTAACTATACTGTGCATATAATGGGGCATATGCATCAACACTTGGAGAGATATAGGGGTGTATTCACAAAGCAGAGAAAAGCCCTGTTTTGCAGAAAATAGGGTTTTACTCTGCTTTAGGCTATTCACAGAGCAGGTTATCGTGGAGAAGTTCCTAACTTCTCCAGCGGTAGCCCCAGTGGCGCACCCAGGGGGGGTTTCCGAGTACCCAGAAACCCCCCTCCACTAAAAAAAAAATATTTTTTTTTTTTTAGCTGCATGAGTATTATTAATGACTGTCTAGCATCCTCTGCAGCCTGCTGTCTTCCTGGTGGCACTTGCAAGTGCAATAAAAGTTTACTTTATTTTAATTATAGTACATATATATCCATGTGCCTACATATATACACATGTATATACATACATACATACATACAAACACACACACACACACACACACATATGATATATATATATATACATGTGTATATATATATGTGTACTGTATGTGTGTGTATATATATATATATATATATATATATATATGTATGCATGTTTAATATGCTATGTATATGTGTATATGGGTTCACTACGATCTCCCGGCGGCCGGCCTCCCGGCGACCAGCATACCGGCGCCGGGAGGCCGGCCGCCGGCTTACCAACAGTGTGGTGAGCGCAAATGAGCCCCTTGCGGGCTCGCTGCGCTCGCCACGCTACGCGCGCCACACTATTCTATTCTCCCTCCAGGGGGGTCGTGGACCCCCACGAGGTAGAATAAGTGTCGGTATGCCGGCGGTCAGGCTCCCGGCGCCGGTATGCTGGTCGCCGGGAGCCCGACCGCCGGCATACTGAAGACCACCCGTGTATATGTATGTATGTGTGTATGTATATGTATATATATATATGTGTGTGTAGATATATGTATATATATATATATATATATATATGTGTAGATATATATATATACACACACACAGACACACTAGTTTTACGGACCCAGCATATACTGGGTCACCTCAGTCCCCACCCCCGTGATTGGCTCCGCCCAGTTCTGGAAACCCCCCCATGCAAATCCTGCGTTTGCCACTGAGCCCTGCTCCATGCCTGAATCGCATTACTATATGGTGAGTACGTTTCAGGAAAGGGCGGAAAGCTCAGCTTTCCACTTCTCCATGGAGTTCAAATTCACCATCCCAGGATGGCGCAATCTGAACTTCAGTGCGGAAACAGCAGGAAAGCTCAATGCTTCCCTGTTCTCTGCCCGGCACTAGCTCCGCCCCCTGACCTTCCAGCAGCCTATGCAGCCTCCCAGGACCGCAGCCATCAGTGCATGCGCAGAAGGGATATGCCGGCTTCACAGATGAGACCGCAGGAGAAGACACAGTTGGGACCCTTGATACCGGACCGCATCGTTGGAGAGATGAGTATACATGAATTGTTACTTATGAAAGCTATATATCGTATTGAGCTGATGCGATGTATAGTGATAAGTAACAATTAACTTTTTTATTTCTATATGAATAGACCCCATAGTGGAGAAAGATAAAGTGTCAACCAATCAGCTATTGTCATTTTTCTAACATAGCCTGTAACATGGTAGTAGGAGCTGATTGATTGATACTTTACCCCTCTCCACTTTATCTCCAAGTGTTGATGTATATGCCCCATTATGAGTAACATTTGGCAATATTTGTTTATTAAAGGGTAATTCCACCTACTTAAAAATTTTCATTGCTCAATCTAGCAGAACCTCAGGTCTCCAAGTTGATTGTGAATAGAACGAGAGCTTAACAGCAGTATGTGTCAGTCTCTTAACTAGTACCAGGAAATCCCAGGGATGTCAGCTTTCCCATCCCAAGTCATTACAAATAGATCCATGATGACATTTGTTGTAGTTATTGATAGAATTTGTATTACTAATAGATCCACTGTTCATTGTATCTATTAGTACATTTCAAAGTCATTTTCTAGGGTGGTTCTTAATATGAATAAGCAACCATCAGAGAAAAAATATATATAGCAAAGGAGGACATTTTATTATGATGGATTTGTATCAGGATCCCTGTGCTTGGAATGCCGGCGGTCAGAATACCGATAGCGGCATCTCAACTCGCAGGATCCTGACACCTGTACGGTAAGTATACTAACCCTAAAGCCCTACCCCATGATCCCATTAGGATTTCTGTATCATTCTTAATGGATGTAAAATACAAAATATATAATATATTCCTTTCAATATAAATTTTAACATCTTGCTAGAAAAAAAGAAAGAAAGAAAAAACAATATAAAATTTGCTTGGTTACAGTGGGAAATCAAAAAGCAAGTCCTTGTACAACACTATGAAATCTGCCTGCTCACAGAGATTTTGACCTTCTGTAGTCTTGAAGGAGTTAATGAGGAACTCCGGTCATTAAAATGTTGCTTGCCATAGACCTCTGTACTGTGAGCACACAACCCTGAGATTAATATGAACAGTAAGGTTACACACGCATATGCCTCACTTACGGTACAGTAGCTGCCAACTTGCTGATTTTTGTCCTCAGCCCAATAGGACTGCGTATGAAAGTCGGCAATTCCATTGTGGTATGAGGTGCCATTGCCGTTGTTTCAATACCATTGCACTTCGTCCCACTTGCGGCTAATTAAATTGGCCACAAAGTTAAGGTACAAATTAATTTCTAATTTTCTATATTTGTATTTTTTTCTGGTAACTCCAGTGGTTGCTGTTCAACATCTCAAGACCCAGAAAATTAAACAGTAAATATAGCTGATCAGGCAGATTTTGTTGCATTGGTTCAATACTCATCGTGCAATAATCCCGGCCTCTACATGACCTGCTGCTATTATGCTAATCACTTACTGGTACTGCTCTGACTTGAGGTTTACTCCCAAATTCAGGAACTAGAAGAGAAAACAAACTGTATGATGGCAGAAAATTACAGGCTCCACTTGCTCACACACTTTTCTAGTAAATTAAGTGTGAAGTCCCTGTATGGCGCATACTAAAAGATTGGTGTTATTGCTCACTGCTGTCTCATTTTGTAAAGGGTGGTGATGGGCCCAGTTAATTCTAATATTCAATGAAATAACACAGGAAGCATCACTAGCATTACATTACTTGTCAAAGAGTTTTTAGTGAGGCGTGGCATATCTTATACCCATGATGTTAGATCTGACATATTTTTAATGTGTTAATTGTATGTGTCTACACCAACATTATACTTGTAATAGAATAGCTTGTTACTGTAGTATTTAGAATATTATGGGAACTGCATGTGTTCAGGATACACCGGTCTGGTATATAGTATTTCTAAGACTGCATAAATTAAGGCCATTGGCAATGCAGAAAGATCCTTTCCTTTCTTTGGTATTACAGAGTGCTTCACATGTGGTTTGAAGACACACGTTCTACGCTATTGGCCACCTCATCAGCAAAACTAAACATATACATTTAGGATGATTAGTTTTATTATTTGCTAAATATCTTTCTTTTTTAAATATACATGATTAATGTGACTGTATAAAACAGTAGTTAGTGCACACATGAAGAGCGCTTTAAACTGCATTTCCAGAACGGTTCAGAAATATTCTAACTTCCTTTAGTTCACTTGGCCTGTGCAGACATGTTATTAATTCCCATCACTGCGACCTCAGAATGTTAAAGTTACCAGAATATAATCTGTAGAACACTGGGTAGCCAGCAAGAATCTTACTTGATTTATAGATTTAAAAGTTTAACTCCATACGGGTGATCAACATTTTCGGGGAGATGTACTAAGCAGTGATAAAAGTGGAGAAGTGAGCCAGTGGAGAAATTGCCCATGGCAACCATGGGCAATCTATACTTTGATAGTTTGCAAATTATAAATGTTACGTAAATGCTGATTAGTTGCCATGGGCAATTTCTCCACTGGCTCACTTCTCCACTTTTATCACTGCTTAGTACATGTCCCCCTTTATCTCCTGTGATTTTAAGTTCCTCACTGTGCAAGTGTTAGATTGATACATTCTCTGATACAGTTCATTTGACACCTACAGTATTTATTGGTTCTATTCTGAGGCTGTCATGAGTCTAAAACGTGTCTAATCAGACAGCGCTAACACATATGGATAGAAATATACTATAGGAATAATAGTAATGTGTGATTTTCCCTTGGTATAACAGGTAATTTTGTATGTACCAGGGAATTTAAAAATGGCATCTAATATGCTTATTAGATTCCCTTCTTTTAGAGAAACAGCTTACACTAGGAAACAGATATGTCCTGTATTTTATTGTTAGCAAACTTCCATCCTTCCATCTTCCTTGATAGAACTAAGTTTCTAGGTTTCTGTTGACGATCGTCTCCAGCTGAAGGCACCTGGAGATGTCACGGAAGGCCCTGTAGGTCCTGGTTGAGGTTCACAATGTAAAGAGTCCACTACGCTTCAGAAGCTGTATGAGAAAATGGGCTTATGCTACCCATGCTGTCTTGTGATTTTAGTGTCCATCACTGTGGATCTGGTCACATATATTCCAGCTGTCATGACATCACATCTTCTACAATTCCATAGTGGTTAATAAAGATCTATTTTCAAAGACTCATCACATTGGATAGGTGTCACCACATTGGTGCTTCCTCTTGTTCTTCCTCTTTTTCAACCAATAGGAGACTGATGTGTTGACATCTCCTTACCAATCAGACAAAGCTGTCTCATTATTATAATGCAATAGTTACATGGCTCCAGCATGTTTTATGCAGCTGTACAATGTAAGGAAATTTTTTTCCAGGCTAGCATCAAATACGTATTAAACAGCTATGTTTGTAGTTTTCCCATGATATTGGGTACACAGCAGTGCATGGCAATATTTGTTAATGTTTTCAAAATGTAAAAAGATAAAGTACAGTAGGGTGTATTTTTCTCTATAATTAATTACATACATGATTAGTAAAAGTTATGGGAATAAGTCATTCTGCATAGACGGTCTCATTCCACTACTTATTTCCATTTATTAGTTTGAGCAAAACCTGTCAAACATCTTTATGAGAAGCCAATAAACTAACAAGAATTAACTGCAATAGAACAGTTCCTCCTAGACGATTGGAGCTCATTTAAGAAAAACTGATGATGTTCAGAAATTAAGAATAGCGAAAAAATATTATTCTACATCCGCATGAATTCTTATGTATTATGTATATTTGTCGGTCACTCAGCCCCAGACTACTGCATTTGTCTAACTGTGTTATCTGCATGAAGTTTGCACATTTTATATTCCTAGTCATTGGCCTGAAGCTATATCTATGGACCAAACACTTACATTAGCACACAATTTAGGATGGGTCCCATTCTGCCAGATTTTGTAAACTTACTGTATACTACCAAATAATAAAGTACATTAATAACTTTAAATGTTACTTTGTACAGGCCTAATATTGTCTATTCATTATTTTTAACAATAACATAATTAAAAGGCATCAATTATAACAATTAAGATCCTCTGACTTCTATAAACAATAAAATACAATGTGTAAATGTCTGTATCACATAAATATAATGCAATGTTTCTGATGTTACCTAATGTCAAACATGTTAGATGGACTTTGGGGTCGATTCAATTCAGCAACAGTTGAATAGCGCCGGGAATTAGCTCCCGACGCTATTCAATTCAGCTAAAGTTAAGTCGAAGAATGGCCATTCTCGCCGACGTAACTGGTTGTTTTGTCAGGAGAACGAGCATTCTCCGACTTAACTACCCGCGGCGATGCTGATTCCCAGCAGAATCAGCCTTGCGCCGGCTTCGCGGCAGCACTTTTGTCGGATTTCTTCTCTCATCCCCTGGGGGTGAGAGAAGAATTCCCAACAATTGAGGGTCACTTGTCGCTGTATTGAATAGCGTCAGGAGCTAATTCCCGGCGCTATTCAACCGTCAGTGAATTGAATCGACCCCTTTGTGTTTGGGACACAAACAAATCCTATGGAAAGTCAAACTAAAAGCAACTAATGTGACTTCTGGAGGAATTTTGACCAAAGACAGGAGAGCTGAGAGTTGTGCTTTAGTTACATTGCCCATGTCTATTGTTCTTCTCTGCAGACATGATGTTACTTATACTACCTATCCATTTATTTATACTTATGGACTCTAACTGAAACACAAGTAATGATGTATTTACTGTACCATAGAGAATAATTATGTATAGTCGCCATCCGACTTCTCAGTGGAAAATTTACAGAGGTCGAACCACAGGCATTTGAATATACTAGGCCAGGCATTAGGTAGCTTGCGCTAGTGTTGTGTTATTCTGCCCCCGTACTAACCATGGATGTGACAGAACAAAAATACTAATATACAGTGCCTTGCTAAAGTATTCACCCCCCCCCCCCCCCAACCTTTGCATTTTTCATGTTTTGTTGCCTCACAATCTGGAATTAAAATGGATTGTTTGAAGGTTTGCATCATTTAATTCACAGAGGTTTTTTTTTATATTGTCAAGCAAACACCAAATAGGACAAAATAACAGGAAACTTCAGCGTGCATAACTATTCACCACCCTAAAGTCAGTACTTTGTAGAACTGCCTTTTGCGGCAATTACAGCTGCAAGTCGCTTTGGATAAGTCTCTATGAGCTTGCCACTGGGATTTTTGCCTATTCCTCAAGGCAAAACTGCTCCAGCTCCTTCATGTTGGATGGTTTCCGCTTGTGAACAGCACTCTTTTGTCTGACCACAGATTCTCAATTGGATTGAGATCTGGGCTTTGAGTAGACCATTCCAACACATTTAAATGATTCCCCTTAAACCACTCGAGTGTTGCTTTAGCAGTATGCTTCGGGTCATTGTCCTGCTGGAAGGTGAACCTTCATCCCAGTCTCAAATCACAATCAGACTGAAACAGGTTTTGGTCAAGAATATCCCTGAATTTAGCACCATCCATCTTTCCTTCAACTCAAAACAGTTTCCCAGTCCCTGCTGCTGAAAAACATCCCCATAGCATGATGCTGCCATCACTATGTTTCACTGTGCGGATGGTGTTCTTGGGGTGATGGGATGTGTTGGGTCTGCGCCAGATATAGCATTTTCCTTGGTGGCCGAAATGTTCAATTTTAGTCACATCTGATCAGAGCACCATCCTCCATACATTTGGGGAGTCGTCCACATGCCTTTTGGCAAAATCAAAATGTGCCTTCTTATTTTAAACACTAAGTAATGGCTTTTTTCTGGCCACTCTTCCATAAAGCCCAACTCTATGGAGTGTACAGCTTATTGTGGTCACATGCGCAGATACACCAGTCTCTGCTGTGGAACTCTGCACAGCTCCTTTAGGGTTACCTTTGGTCTCTGTGCTGCCTCTTTGATTAATGCTCTCCTTGCACAGTCTGTGAGCTTTGGTGGCCAGCCCTCTCTTGGCAGGTTTGTTGTGGTACCATGTTCTTTCCATTTGAAGATGATGGATTTGATGGTGCTCCAGTGGATCATCAAAGATTTGGATATTTTTTTATAACCCAACCCTGACTTGTACTTTTCAACAACTTTGTCCCTGACTTGTTTGGAGAGCTCCTTGGTCTTCATGGTGTGATGCCTTTTGCTTAGTGGTGTTGCAGCCTCCGAGGCCTTTCAGAAAAGGTGTGTTTATACTAACATCATAAGACCCTTAGATTGCACACAGGTGGACTTCATTTCACTAATTATGTGATTTCTGAAGGTAATTGGTTGCACCAGAACTTTTGAGGGGCTTCATAGCAAAGGAGGTGAATACATATGCACATGCCAATTTTAAAATTTTTATTTATAGAAATGATTTTTTGTATACATTTTTCTCATTTCACTTCACCAATTTAGACTATTTTGTGCATATCCATAACATAAAATTCAGATTAAAAAATAAATAAATTACAGGTTGTAATGTAACAAAACAGGTAAAAAGCCAAGGGGTGAATACTTTAGCAAGGCACTGTACCTAGTAATAATATACCATTTCATGTTTTAGCACCTTTGTATGGATTAGAAGTTGTATTTGCTTTAGAGGAACCAGTACACAGGCAAATAGGGGTAGCTTGTACTTATTAACCCCATCATGTCATGTCTTGCTTATTAATTATCCTAAAATCTATTGTAAATTTTATTTTTCATAAGCCAAATTATGGGATAAAAACACTACCTTCTATCATATGCAGCACATGTAATATATGTGTGATAAGATGAGGATGGTAACACATTTATGGGGTATCCTTAGTTCCTAGTGGCTCTCATCACAGTCACTCTGTCAGCATTAAATCCTTATGTCCCCCTTGAATAGGAATATCCTGAAGGCTGGCCTCAGACAGCTGGGATCCATACATCCAGTTCCGGGGTTTGTGCTTGAGTTAAGGGCTGGAGACACATTATCATCCAAACTTCTGCCTAATTGCTGCATCTGGTGAATACATGTATACAGGGGCATGCCCGGGACGTCACATACTGTGTTTTGACTGAAATTGCTACCAATAAACAGCTTCCATATGGAGCCAGTGACTCCCTGTGCTTTCCTGTATAGCAAGGAGCATAGTTCTCCTTTGGGTAACCACTGAAGTCTGTCCCAGTAATGAGTCATGTTACTTTCAGCAAGCCTGGTGCTTGGGAAACTGTACCTCCATGTAGGATGTCCTCATTGTAATGAAATAGGTTTCAATTGATCTATGTCAACATGGATTTGCAAAGTTGTCTGACGTAAGATGTTATGCCTTTTAAAGGTTTGGGAAAGGTAGCATCCATTTCTCTCCATTTCATTTAATAAATATATAGCATTGTGTACACTTGGAAAACTAAAGAAGTCCAAATTAGGATCAAAGTACAGTAGGCTCCACTTCTGTCCATTAGACAACAATTTCCCTGCCAAGTACACAAGACTCATTAAGAAGCCTTTGATATTTAAAGGTGCATAATGAAAATGAGTCTGTAAGCTACAATGGCAGCTTTTATTTGGTGAATCGCATCATCACAGCACAAACTGTTCTTCATCTATTAAAATCTAAATGTGAGCTCCCTGCTGCTGCATCTAGTAATACACTATAATGATTATATTGTGTGCACAACTCACTATTCCTGTTATCTAACTGTGCTGGAGCTTTGAGTCATTGTGTTTTGTAGTTGGGCTCAAGATGTACTCTGCAGAATCATTTTCTCATCTTATTACTCCCTACCCAAGTTACCACGCGTTAAGAAGTAGTTTCACTTGCCTTCGAAATAACAATATAAAAAAGCTTTTCAATAAAATTCAGACCTTTTCCATTGATGTTTTCATGAATGTTCCAACATCCCCAAAGTTGTTTATACTTACCAAATCAATTTCTAGGCTGTAAAGAGTTAAAATCCTGGCTTTAGGGAACATTGCCTAAATCAGTAAAAATGCTTGTAGCCTTTCACTAGACTACAGATAGGTTGTTTTCAAAGCTGTAACCTTAGGCATTAGGGTCAGTATGTAGTCATGAAGTCGACGGTCACTTTGTTAACATTCATAATGCCGTCAACAGGATATCGACAGTCATGATGTTGCGTGGTTAATATGACAACTTCATAGCGAAAATGTCAACATGGCCACAATGTTGACATATGACATGTCAACATAGGGAAAATATTGACATTAGTGTTAGGGTTAAGTTTGGGGATTAGAGATACTGCACAATTTTTATATTGTCGACATTCTGACATGGTAAAAGTCAAAATACTCGCGTCGCCATTATGAACGCTGACATGGTCATTATCGACAATTATGATTCTATGGCAAAATATGACTCTGCCCACCGTTTATATTGTACATACAATGAGTGTATATGAGGGTATATATAGTTTTATTTGTTCCCACCTACTGTAGAACAGCCACTTATGAGGTTGGCCTACATACAGTAGCGTACACTAATACCTCTCTTTAATTGTGCCCTAGTCCAGATGGAGCCATCTTTATGTTGGCCTTTAATAGGATTAATTGAGCCAGGGTAGTCGGACTTAATCCCCTGATGTATTGTTCTCTCTGTATTATATTGCAGCTGAGAATAATAGATGATGGTCTTATGCTAATAAACCATGGTGTGCCTAGGCACAGCAGAGAGGCCAAGATGAGCCTGGCTCCATCTGTATGTATTATTGAAGGCTAAACTGCTTTTAGGGGGAGGTTGAACTAGCTGCAGATTCCGTGCCCTGTGCTCACATGCAAACATGCACATTTTGTGGGATATTTTCATGAATGCATTTCCATGGCAAATCAGGGTGGTGTGCATTAGTTCTGCATTGTGCACCCTACTCTATGTAAAGTACATGAAAGAATGGGAAAAATAAATCCCAGGTTGATGCAGGTTCATGTGCATAATCCCGGGATTTAGCTACATGTCTGAAAGCCGCTTGAAAGGGGTATAAGGGGTACATGACAGCGTAGAAGGTTGTTAGTTGCCGTAAGCAATAAATTGGATGCAGTTAAATGGTGTCAAAAAGTAGTTTTTTGGAACTTTTATAAATGAATAAAAAATTATAACCAGCTAGTATATTTCAGGAAATACAAATGTTTAGAGATTTTTGGGGCACTTTCATATATATTTATAGTGATTTATTTATATACAACTGTGCATCTGCAAGTACAACAACTTAGCATACATGTGCTACACTATTTATTTATTTAATCAATGTAATGGCTTTTTAGATAAAATTACTTGTCCATATTGCCCATATTTCCTTAATTAAAAACCTATATTATTTATTGGGAGAGGTGTCCCAGGGGTACTGCAATTTTTTCAGTAAAATAATGATTGTCCTTTACTTTTCACACAGTCTGGAGCTGCAAACTAAAATCCACATCAACACCCATTGAGACCTGCATTAACACAGATTTTAAATGTATAGTAAAAAGTCATGGCCGCTTACAGAACAAACCTTGCCGCTGGTTTTAACTCACATTAAGCAATTTTCTCTCAACTAGCGGCCAACTGAATCTTCCCCACAAAGTGTGGAGGCAGAGTAGCAGTCATATTATTGCATGTGTAAGAAACAGTTAGTTTAGTTTAATATTTGACAAAAGTTTTTATATGTTTTCTACCTTAATGCAACATTTTTTGCAGAAATAGTGGCTCAGTGGTTATAGACACTGACATGCTGGAAAATTGAGTTCAAATACCAGTACCTTCCACCATCCATATCTACCAATATGATGGGCAGCAAAATACTATAGGTTAAGGCCATAGGCATGTGCAGGGGGGGTGCCTGGTGCGCACAGGCACCCCCTAATGTCCGACAATCCAATCTCACATGCCTGATGCAGCGATCGCCGAGCAGGCTGATTACTGTCCCCTCTGTGTTGCACCCTGTCAGGACTGCATTACTGACTGGACGCCTGGGTTAATCAAGGGTGCCACTGCCACCGGATTTCAAACTACCGGCTCCACCTCCATGTAGAAAAACTGCGTGATGTGACGTGATGACATCATGCTGCTCACACGCCCACCCATCACACGTCCACCTCTTTCCTTCTATTCTATCCAACGCCAGCCACTGATGAGGAGCAGCATGCAGCCAGTATTCCTCTTAGGAGGACAAATTCAATACTGGCAGGTGGTCGGCAGCAGCATTGACACGTAACACATTTTTCCAGCAGTAGCAGTAACTAGTATGTGTCTGTCAGTGTCAGTGAGTGACTGCAGCTTGCAGGAAAAAGAGAGGGGGGGCCAGACCAGGCTGAGGAGGAGCAGTGTAATTGCAGTGAGTGCCATCAGGAGTGTTTGTTTGGTGCACACCACAACATCTGACAATGTTACTGCTTTATTAGGATTGGTACAAGGGTGGATATTTTATATTACGCTGACCGTCAATAGATGGTGCTAGACACGCCCAAAAGGCGGTGCTAGACACACCCCTCCAACAGTGCACCCCCTAATAAAATGTGCTGCGCACGCCTATGGTTAAGGCTCAATGAGCAAGGAAACTGAATAATTTTGATTGCAGAATACTTTGTAAAGTTGTATTTGTTATAAAAATTAATAGCAAATAGTGATTTAGCTTTTAAATTAAAATCTGCCCTCATTAAACAATAATGAATACTCACATGACATCTGTTTGCTTGGGATGCAGTCAATTTACCATGCAGTCAATTTAACTACAATCAAAACCCCCACGGTCAAAATACCGACAACCATTGACCCTTGGTCAAAATACCGACAAGGTCAAAACACCGACATGGTCAAAATACCGACATTTAAAATACCGACAAGGTCAAAACACTGACATTTAAAATGTTGACAGGTCAAAAAGTCGACATGACTTTTTCATTGAAACCGACTTGTTCATACTTTACCATCCCAGTGCCCGAAGCATGGCGAGTGCAGCGAGCCATGCGAGGGGACACGATACACTTATACGGTATCCATACCGACATATGTCGACATACACAACAAAAACTTTAGGACATGTCGACATTTTAAATGTCAGTATTTTGACCATGTCGGTATTTTAAATGTCGGTGTTTTGACCATGTCGGTGTTTTGACCGTCAGTCAATTGTTGTCGGTATTTTGACTGTCGGGGTTTTAATTGTATTTCATACTGATCCAGTTTGCTTATGTAAGCTCATTTTTAAGTGTAGCACAAAGAGGAAATCAGCAGCCTCTAATGTATGTACTGATATTTGTTTTTTATTTCTTTCTATAAAGCAAAATAGTATAATAATAATACTTACAAAACATATGCTATTTACATAACAGTGTAGCAATAATTTCCCTTTTAATATAATTTTGAAATCTTTACCAGAGGCGAACAAGATACATATCTTCTGTTTATTGATTACCAAAAACAGATGTGCTGGTACAGATCTCCCAGCATAGGACATAGTGTACTGCAGGCCTTATTCTCTGCAAAGATTAAAAGTTTAAGTTAAGCAGCTCTTGCACTATTGTATTGGCTATAATGTGAGCTAACAAGATATAACTGGCAGAGCACAATAGCTGCCCATCTCATACTTCCAATTCATTCCTTTGCACAGTTATTGAGTCATTTTTATAAGTTAGGTGTGGTTAACATTTATTTGTCCTCAGAATCATATATTCATCATCATTTAACATGGAGACATATTTAAAAAAAGAACCTCTTTTTGGAGCTATCTATTCATACACATGAAAGTGAGCTGGTTCTTTTTTAGTGACTTACGTTACGATCTCAAATTTTGCTCAGTTGCATCTGTTATAATAACCTCATTTAAAAAGGATGTTATTGTGTTGTATGTACCGAAATAATGTAGGATGGACTATCAGAGAAATATGACAGCATATAGTGTGCAACTTCTTAGTAGTTAGTTATCAGTGTAAAAAAAAGAAATCAAAAGAAAGTCTCCCAGCGCTATTGTTATTAGGTATAAAATGGTTAATTAATGGTAATATTAACACAAAGAATAAAAATATTCATAAAATCAATGTTAGTTAAAAAATAGTATTTTTATTTACACAAGAAAAAAACACTTTTCCAAAGATTTTCTTATTCCCTAAACGTGATCCTAATACCGGTATACACGGGACAATCACATACAACATTAAACATATAAACGTATAGATATACCAGTGATACGCTAAAATAGCGATTTATTCACTAGGTAGGAGTTTTGTTTTCCTCAGGTAAACGCAGGTATATACATGTGGTAATTATATCACAGTCCCTTATTGTTTAGGAATTTGTCCAAGGAGTCTTGGTTAATACCAGCTGTTTGTTATAATTTCTTTTCCAGAATTGGAATTGGCGCATGCGGACAAGAATCCTCAAAACCTTACTAGGAAATGTCCAAAGTTTATCCAAAGACACTTACTTCAGGGTCGCAGGATGGTTACTGGAACAGGTGTCTGCCGGCAGACATGTCAGATAGCTCCGCAATCTACTAGTTTCGCCTGACACCGCAGGCTTCCTCAGGATGGCCGAGCTGTTCCAAAACCCCGTTCTTATATCCCATCCAGTGTGTCCGTTGTCAAGGGAACTAATTCCCCTCTCTTTGCGCATGTGTCCATTACCCGGAGCTCCGTCTGCGTCCTCCGTCTATTTGTTTCTTGTTACTGTAGAAACCGGACGTGCTGGCGTGTGACGCTCCGTCTGCTTTCGCTTCCGCCCTGCCTCCTCAGTCTGTTTTGTTAAATTACCAGGCTTCATGCAGCAGCAGCAGCTCCTCGTGTAGTGACTACACGAGGAGCTGCTGCTGCTGCATGAAGCCTGGTAATTTAACAAAACAGACTGAGGAGGCAGGGCGGAAGCGAAAGCAAGAAACAAGAAACAAATAGACGGAGGACGCAGACGGAGCTCCGGGTAATGGACACATGCGCAAAGAGAGGGGAATTAGTTCCCTTGACAACGGACACACTGGATGGGATATAAGAACGGGGTTTTGGAACAGCTCGGCCATCCTGAGGAAGCCTGCGGTGTCAGGCGAAACTAGTAGATTGCGGAGCTATCTGACATGTCTGCCGGCAGACACCTGTTCCAGTAACCATCCTGCGACCCTGAAGTAAGTGTCTTTGGATAAACTTTGGACATTTCCTAGTAAGGTTTTGAGGATTCTTGTCCGCATGCGCCAATTCCAATTCTGGAAAAGAAATTATAACAAACAGCTGGTATTAACCAAGACTCCTTGGACAAATTCCTAAACAATAAGGGACTGTGATATAATTACCACATGTATATACCTGCGTTTACCTGAGGAAAACAAAACTCCTACCTAGTGAATAAATCGCTATTTTAGCGTATCACTGGTATATCTATACGTTTATATGTTTAATGTTGTATGTGATTGTCCCGTGTATACCGGTATTAGGATCACGTTTAGGGAATAAGAAAATCTTTGGAAAAGTGTTTTTTTCTTGTGTAAATAAAAATACTATTTTTTAACTAACATTGATTTTATGAATATTTTTATTCTTTGTGTTAATATTACCATTAATTAACCATTTTATACCTAATAACAATAGCGCTGGGAGACTTTCTTTTGATTTCTTCTTTTTACCAATATTTGGTGGGGATAGTGGATATCCTCATTTACACTCCCTAGCTGCTTTAGTTGATTAGGAATAGCTTACGAGCGCAGTCCCCTACTCTTGCTTCTTTGATCAGTGTAAAAAAACCTGGCTCCGTTAACATTTACATAACATTATGGTAATATAGAATACCATTATAAACAGTATATTATAATATCTTCTAACAATAATTGTATTAAAGTGACTTATGTAATTAAGTGACACACAGGGCAATATTCAATTGTTTATCACTCACAATCTCGAATCTAAAGTGACGGCAGATCAGGAGGGGGTGGGGATTCAATTCAATTGTGCTTATTATCGCGCTTGTCGCACCTAGAGAGGTCAGGTTTATCCGAGTAAACCAGCTAAACCCGACCAAACAAATGCTTGCGTCATGAAAAGTCCCATTTGAGCACTCAAACGGGTTACTTTTCAGTCAGTTCAGCTGCCACCCCTGGCGCTAACAATTGAATATCACCCATGGTTTATTAAAATACATCAAAATAGATTATATTCTCTGACTGCTTATAGCAGTGATAGCATGTCACCTACTGCCACAAATTACCATTAATATTGTGTCCCTCAGTGGCCTCTGCATTACTTGCCTGAAATGGTGGTATCTTACCACTTCTCCAGCCAGTTGGAAGGGATATGTGCAGGCCACTTATGCAGAATCGGTGTAACTAACAGCCCAGACTGTGGCTCTCAATTCCAAAAGATTGGGACAGTACGCATGCCGCCACAATTCTTAATAAATTAAATTTTCCATGCTTTCATGGGGCAAGCTATTGCCAGCTGGACCCAGCAAATCTTACTGCTGACAGGGATTGACCTCTTGATATATAAGAGTTCCCTGAACAGAGAGGGACATTAATGTAAAACTAGGAATTAGACTGCATACCTCATGCCATATAAAAAAAATATATATATTTAATTGTTTTCTCTGGGGACATCTGGAATTGCTGGAAGGGGCATAGACCACAAGAAGATGCTACATGGGATATATTCTTGTGGTCAACACTCCTGAAGGTGCACATCCCCAAGAGGAAATTCAGTTTATTAGACATGAGATATGAGCTACATACAGGAAATGGCAGTCTGAGTAGGCAGTGTAGAGAGGAACACGCTAGATTGATAAGTGTTTTTCATTTGTGACATCATGGTATTCATCATATATCACCCATTATTGTAATAAAATATATCCCCAATAATGATAAGACAAGAAGAATTCAGACATGTATTACAAGTTTGCCTGTAAGATTGCCACATGATTTTTTTTTTATTTCTGACATATAAGGTTCATAGTATACATGTGTTTATCTCTTAGGAATATTGGAGTTCATTAGCTTGGCTGTTGGTCTTGTCAGCATCCGTGGTGTGGACTCTGGATTGTACCTGGGAATGAATGAAAGAGGAGAACTGTATGGGTCGGTAAGTTTGAATTTTTCATGACTTTTCATTACTTTTTCATGACTTTCTTAGATTACAAACAGTAACCACAATTGCAGCACAAACCGGCATTGCACTAATTTATAGTATACTGTAGTATGCACTTGTTAAGGTCCATAAATGACATGAGAGGTCTATAGACTACAGGAATTATGTTGACTGGTTTGGTCACATCATATCTACATGTAATTTCTATGGCCAATCAGTTGATCATTACACCTCATCAGAATCTCATCAAAATAAATATAAAGAATGAATAAATCCAGTCGACCAATAATCCGCAATGGAACATATATATGGCATCAGTGACCAACTGGAACAAGATTTTTCTCCCGTGAAGTCAACTTTGCAGATGCTTCTGGGATGTTGTTTTGCCTTTCTCTGGAAAACACATCTATAATTTCAAAAAGGTTGACCTTAATGAATTTTTCTTTTTTAGCATCTCTCTTTAAACTCTTGATGTGACAATGGGCGGTATCCAAAAAGCCACGGTAATTTACCACGGCTAATTGGTTCACCGGGGGCTATCCTATTATCCTTGATAGCCGGTGATTATCTTCCATTGCCAGCACGTAACAGGAAAGAAGGTGAAGCCAAATCCCCAAAATGTGACTATTTTTTACGCGATAAGTCCAGCGAAAATATATACTGTAGGTCTGCGGCTCACGGATCCTATGTATTTTTGAAAGAAAAATGTGTGTTTTTCTTGCGAATGAATTAGATAGGGGAGATAAAAAGTCAGTGATAAAATGATAGTCTCTAATTGGATACCACAATGTCTGATCCAGGCATTTGGGCAGATTGCCAAAAGAGCAGAATATGTGGTAGATCAGGCCAATTTATAAAAAGGAGCTCTGGTATAGTGTACACTAAAAGGCAATATTTCAGCAATGATACCATGGCCTGCTTAACTACTTTTAATTATTGAACACTACAGTCATAGCCAACATCACTGTGCATTATGTAAGTGTTACAAGAGAGTGTGTTGATCTCATCTGTATTCACCAAAAAAGACTCCAGAGAGCTTAATTTGGTAGTATACAATATAGTACACTGATCAGCCATAACATTAAAACCACTGGCAGGTGAAGTGAATAACATTGATTATCTTGTTACAATGGCACCTGTCAAGCGATGGGATATATTAGGCAGCAATTGAGCAGTCAGTTCTTGAAGTTGATTTTTGGAAGCAGAAAATATGGGCAAGCATAAGGATCTGAGCAACTTTGACAAGGGCCAAATTGTGATTGCTAGACGTATGGGTCAGAGCATCTCCAAAATGCAGTGCTTAGTACCTACCAAAAGTGGTCCAAGGATGGACAATCTGTGAACTGGTGATAGGGTCATGGGTGCCCAAGGCTCATTGTGCATATGGGAAGTGAAGGTAACCCGTGTGGTCCTATCCCACAGAACAGCTATTGTAACACAAATAGCAGAAAAAGTTCATGTTGGCTATGATAGAAAGCTGTCAAGTTCATGTTGGCTATGATAGAAAGCTGTCAGACGCAAAGTGCACTGCGTATAGGGTGGTGTAGCTCCAGACCAGCCAGAGTGCCCATGCTGACCCCTGTCCAATGCCGAAAGCACCTACAATGATCATGTGGGTGTCAGAACTGTACCATGGAGCAATAGAAGCAGGAGGCCTGGTCTGATGAATCACGCATGAGTTCAAGGTGTTGACTTGCCCTCCAAATTCTCCAGATTTTGATCAAATCGAGCATCTGTGGTATGTGTTGGAAACACAAGTCTGAGCTACGCAGTCCCCACCTCGTAACTTACAGAACTTAAAAATCTGCTACTAAGGTCTTTGCACCAGATACCACAGGACACTATCAGAAGTTCAGAAGTCTTATGGAGTCCATGCCTCGATGGGTCAAAGCTGTTTTGGCGGCACAAGAGGAACCTACACAGTATTAGGCAGATGGATTTAATGTTATGGTGGATCAGTGTAGAACCCTATGCTGATGATTCCCATAACTAACTTGAACAGGTCAAATTAGCTTATTCAGCAGGGCAACTTCTTTATATGAGAGCTAGAAGCAGCACTGAATGCAACAGTAAAATCCTGGGAGGTGCTTTTAGTTGGGTATTGCAATCTACATGATAGGGTCACTTCACTCATTGGGGTCCAGTGTATCTGCTTGATAAAACAGAAGTTCAGTTGCAATCAGTTGGTCACAGTGACTGTGTTAAAAAACCCTACAGATGATAGCATGGTATCCTAGGCACCAATATAAATGTTAAATTCCTTATTAGAAATAGATAAATCAGTAAAGTTATTAAAGTACATCAAAGAACAGTCAGAAAAACACTATGCCTCTTGTGCTACACTTTCAACAGAGCCTCACCCAGTTTTCACTTCATCAAGCTGTGCTCACTTGTGATAATCACATTCTTTAATTTGAATACCATCTTGATCATGTAAGCTGATAAAACATTAGAAATTAGGTTACGCACAGAAGCCACACCTCTTGTGTGCCCAAGGGCCTAACTAAATAAGAGCGTTTGTAGGCATTTGGAAATTGGATGACATGTACCTTATTTTGCAGCTGGTTAAACATATACTCAGTTATTTAACCCATACAGTGATATGGGGCTGGGGGTGACCTCTTCAGTTAAACGCATTGTCGCATGCCTACTCTTTAAAGAGAAAATATAGACAATTTGTATGTGGGGTTATTTTTCACTTTATTTATAAATAATTAGGAAGTCATGCTGATTATTTTATGCAGATTTGGATTAATTAATAAAAACATCCATCCAGTTACAGCAGGGGTTCAGAACCACGGTTTTCAAGGCACACTGACATTCCAGGTTTTAAGGATAGCCATACTTCAGCACAGGTGACTTAATTAGTACCTCAGTTATTTTGATGTAACAATCTCTTGTCAAGCATGGATATCATGAAAACCTGGACTGTTACTATGCTTTGAGGACCGAAGTTAGGAAACATTGAACTACAACCTAAATATTATTGTATTACATAATATTTATAAGGGGGAATTCAATTGTTTTTCTCGCGGCCGCCACTAGATGGTGTCCGATGGCAGCAATTCAATTGTTCTGCCGTTAGGGCGCCCAGCAGCCATGGAGGACACATTTTTCTTGCAGCCTCTGGAGGTGCAAGAAAATATGTGGGCAAAGTCGCCACTTTGGGCGTTCAAACACAAAGCGGTAGTTTAGATGGGTTTAGCCGTTCTTACGCAGATAAAACCCTGTATGTTTGGGTGCTACATGTGCGCCTAAACTGAATAGTGACATTTGTTTGGGCATCGAAAAGGTCCCATTTAGACTGGAAAATTAGACACCCAGAACAATTGAATTCCCCCCATAGAAGACATTGGATTAGTACTCCCACTGGTAGGAATTAATAAGTAAAATAATTTAATACTGGAAGTTTAGCATTTTCGCAACATGAGGTACATCAGACAGATTCAAAAGTGCTGCCACATATAAACTTTAGTTAAGTACTTTAGGAATGAACAAAACATTTAAAATAAATTTACATTTATAGATTTGGTAAACATTTATACACACTGGGTTTACTTGGTATACATTTACACTGTTTAGAGTGTGCATGGTTTACATTTTCAAATGATATGCTGGACTATTTATTAAGATTTGGCGATAAGGCTTATTTAATTTTCCAGTAAAATATTGCCCACTGTCCAGAATGTTAACAGTTAACTTGCCGTATCACCAGGGTAGTATGAAAAGATATGCACATGTATGACACAGCTAGGAGTATATACACATGAGCTCTGGATGTTTTTATCTTTTAGTTCCACTTAGTTTAAAAAAAATAACAAATAACAAAAATTGCGCCAAAAAAAATTCAAGAAAAATGTAAAAAATTGATTTTGTTCTGTTACCACCATCCTGAGATGGGGATAACAGTACAAGCATTGCAACAGTACTCGTACTTATATGAATACAAAGCGTGTTATGGGTGTATAGAGCTTCCACTGGTCTCAGGTTACAGCAGTCAGTCCTAGTCCTGGGTTTATTCGTCTGAATATTTTAGATGAATAGTACTTTTAAGGAAGACAGCTCCAATATGCAGGAACCTATCTTGTATAGTACACATAATCACCTAATATACTGTCACTGCTAGCTGAGTCCTTTTAAATGATTGTTATCTAGGCTGCATTCTCCATTAAAGAGTAACAAAATCAAATATATACTTTTGCACACATGACATCTTATTTGTCATTTTGTGATTAATGTGGTTATATATTGTAGGTAAATCTAATGCCTATAACTAAAAATGTTATTCTGAGTGCTCAGGACTGTTATAAAAATGTACAGCAAAGGGCAGCCGTAGTTTACATATGCAACAACATAATGCATCGGAGTCAGAACCCATTTAATCGAATGGGCTAATTAATTGCAACTACAGTATTTCTTCTGCAAGATGCTGATGTTGGGTTTGGTGCACTGCCTGTGATGGACGTGCTTGGCTGCCAGATTGCTGCTCATCTTGAATGTCTGTCCCGCCGTTATCAAAGGAAGTGTACCAAACCCAAACCTGTTTCCATGACATGATGACATTATCACCGTACATCTTGACAAGTTGGCAATAAATTTCAGCTGCTGATGAACCCTTTAGATGCAGAAATCTGATCACACTATGCACCTCAATGTTTCAGCATGTTTCCACCAGCCCCGTCATCTTATACCTGATGTTGGGACAGTATGACTGATATGAGACGCAGTCTAATGGCTGTGAGGGGAAGCAGTGGTCTACCTGCTCTAGCCTGGTGGGGAGTTAGACTGACAGAGAGCACATTACACAAACATATCAGAGGTCTTGTTACCTTACTTATTGAGCCACCCTCTAATATATGTGAGTGTGTGTGTGTGTGTGTGTGTGTGTGTGTGTGTGTGTGTGTGTGTGTGTGTGTGTGTGTGTGTGTGTGTGTTTATATATATATATATATATATATATACACACACAAAACAAAAGGTTGAGAAATACCATTTTTAGGCTGTTTGTGAATACTCAGTCAGCATTGTACTATGCGGAAAGAATATTCTGTAAAAGGAAAAAGGTCCATTTTTTTCTGCTGCGAAGTCTCGCTTTTCAGAAACATATATACATATGGTAGTCATTTCATGATTAAAAATGTGTTTCTACAATAGCTTGCTCTCTTCCCTCTGCGGATTTGAGCTGGCCCTGCAATGTGTCACTTGCAAGCCAGCTTCTTTTATGTCAAAGCTGTAAAATTCATGTTGAAAACATATACTGTCTGTGCCAAGGCATAAGGGAACAATCTTCAAAAAATCTATGTACAGGTGGAGATTTTCCTATTAAAATGATCAAAGACACAATTAGCAACGCTAAAAGAAAAACATTCTTGGTCCAAAGGAAAAAGTCAAGGTTTTTTTTTTCTTACCAGAGCTCCAGCTGGAAGAACACAAGCAAAAATCATACTTGTTTAACTCTTAGCGTGCCAGATTGGTATCTGGTACATGACGGTTATGGGCACCAACATAGCGGTATCCGAAATGCATAGATTTCCTGGTTCTTTCTCTATAAACTGTTGGATTGCTCTTTAAAGCTTCCCATAATTCACCATACTCCTTTGTCTACATTCTTTGACTCCTTTCCATTCTGTGATAGTGGAAAACAGTGCAATGTTTGATTTATACATTATTTTTAAGGATAAAACCCATAGAATATATTTAAAGCGGAATTGAAAAGTGTTAGATCATTTTATTTTATTTTTTATGTTAAGTTAATAAATACCGTGATAGCTTCAGTCAGTTGTAAAGTGTGATCAATTCTATTCTGCAAACTGACTAATACTAATCTATACCTTTGAATTTATGCTCAAAGTGAATATTGAAAATTCTAAAAGTAGACAATTAAATATTTAATCAAAGTTCAGGTAATTTGTTGATGGGGTCTAGAGTACAGTACTTTGAGGGGATTCAGTATGATATCCCGATGGACGGGATGCCAGTGGTCAGAATCCCGACAGCCCCTCCAAAAGTACCCTAACCCTCCCCTGTTTCCTACCCTAACTCTCCCTTGTGGGTGCCTAACCCTCCCCAGTGGTACCTAATCCTCCCTGGTGGTGCCTAACCCTAACCCCCCCTTCCCCGCTGCCTAAACCTAACCCTCCCCACTTGGTGCCTAACCCTAACCTCCATTTCCAAGTGTCTAACCCTAACCCCCCCTTGTACTGACTAAACCTAAACTCCCCACCCCCATGGCAGTATGCAAGTGCGTCCTGCTGGAAGATCGATCGGGATTCCGGGTGTCGGTATTTTGACGCCGGGATCCCAAACTCCGGCGGGATTTTTACAACGGCTTTATGTCGGCTTTCGGGATTCCGTTGTCGGTATTTTGACCGCCGGTTTCTCGTCCGGCGGCATTTTAACTACCTCCCCTTTGAGGGACCATGTAGAAACATATATAGGAGACAGCAGCATCTGCGCAGCAGTAGAATACTGCCACACAGTGGCCAGATTGTCTTGAAAAATGATGCAACATATTTACTGTATGTAGCATGGGCAAAATCTATAAGATATATAGATCCCCTTGTGTTGCTGAGAGAGTAATTGAATAAAACATGACCACTAAAAATTTATAAAATTATTTTTTTTAAATCAGGAATTATCAATATTAATTTGTTTCCTATTCATTGTTTAGAATGTGTGTAGTACTGCTAATGAATATGTCTGTCATATGACTTCTGTATCTGCTGATTATGTGGTTATCACGTTGCGAGCTGTACCTCACCAGTCTGTTTCTTTCTATTTGACAGAAGAAGCTGAACAGGGAGTGTGTTTTTCGGGAGCAATTTGAAGAAAATTGGTACAATACTTACGCATCCACCTTATATAAACAATTCTATGTGGCCCTGAACAAAGATGGTTCTCCGAGAGATGGATACAGGACTAAAAGACATCAGAAGTTCACACATTTCCTCCCAAGGCCTGTGGAAGCTTCTAAAATACCAGTCATGTACAGAGACCTCTTTCACTATAGGTGATGTTCCACAGGTTACTGATGCTAATGTACATAACAGAGACTTACTGTGGCTGGAGCGCTGTTTAAAGCTATTACTTACCTGAACACACAATCCTTTTAAACCGTTGTGAGAGGACATGTTTAAAAGGTTTGTGACCTAGGAGGGAGAGAGATGGCCTTCAGAATATAGACCACTTTTCCTTTTTATATTAAAGAGATGCTTACTTTTGTAAATAATAAGACAATGGGTACTTTGTACCATTCTCTACCAACAAACCTATACCACTGGTTACCAGTCTCTGGAACCCAATATAAATATCCATTCCTGATATTGGTTGAGTTAAAGCCTTCAGTAGACAAGAGGCAAGGCATAATGGCCCTTAATGCACCTTTATTTACTAAAGGCTTTGAACTGAGAGTAATGGTACTGTGCTTGAATGTAAGAGAACATTATCATTGTAAGGGGATCACTTATTTGTTCCTTCTTTTCTTATAATGAAACTACAAAAAAAGAAATACACCAAACAATCCTAAAGCGGGATTCTTTCTGGAATCTTTGACAAGGTGAAATAAGAAGCATGTGTCATTAAAGGCACACTGGTGCAGTGGTTTAACAAATAAATAGATCATTTAATGGACCATCAGCTTATGTTAGAAATCCACATGTACAATTCTAAACGACTGTGAACTATCACTGAATCCATTCACAAGCACAGCGTGACTAGAAGCTGTGGGGAGCTGCTAGTTTGTGGTGTTTGACTTTAGTTAAATGAGTCAAAAAAACAAACAACACCTCATTTTTGCTATATTTTGGCAATTAACCCCAATATTGGTTGGTGGTTGATAGATGGAAGTTAAAAGGTCAACAGTCAATAAATCGGCACCATAGGGTGACAGCCAATAGGTCAACAGTCAAAAGGTCAAAATTAACAGGTTAACAGGTACATTAGGTCAACAGGTTCAAAATGTTGACATGAAAATAGTCGACACGCATATGGTCGACGCGTGTTTTTAAGGATTTTTTTCCATGTTTTTACAAATTTTACTGCATTTACTGTCTGTGTCACAAACTATTACCTTTAGTAACCTTACAGTGAGTGAAACGGAAGTGAGCCACCATGCCCGAAGTGTGGCGAGCAAAGCAAGCCCGCCAGGAGACGCATTTCTACAAATTTGGATCAAATATGTTTAAGAACACAAAATAACACCAACAAAAAGAAATGTCAACCTTTTTCATCTCAACCTTTGAACCCTGTTGACCTTTTGTACCTGTCAACCTTTTCTACTGTCGACCTTTTATATATCAACCTTTTGACCCTGTCAACCTTTTGACTCTGTCGACCTATTGACTGTCGACCCTATGGTGTGTTGACCTATTGACTATAGACCTTTTAAATGTCACTCTATTAATCCGCACCCCCAATATTACACCGTTATTCTCACTAGTAGCTTTCCTCAGCTTCACATAATCCTTTTCTAACCACATACATACATACGTGTGTGTGTGTGTGTGTGTGTGTGTGTGTGTGTGTGTGTGTGTGTGTGTGTGTGTGTGTGCGTGCGTACATACACACACACACACACACATACACACACATATCTAATGTGCATATTTACGCATTGATGAGGTACATACCTCTTAGACAGATGGTTCAGCCTGGAAACTCTTAGAGCACAGCCTGCCATGTAACACGCAATGTCCTGCACCATCTATTGTATTTCTTAGGTTGCAGGAATTAGGTGTAAACAGTGCAATCAACAATCCATACAGCAGGCGCTCATCACACCGTTTGCCTAAGAGACAAGTACTCCATTTTTTTTGAGGCTGTGCGTATTCTATACTACAGTAAATTGAATTTAACAGACCCACTAATCATTCACATATGTATGTGTATTTAATGTAGGCACTTAAGATAAGGCCAAAAATATTGTTCTGAATGTTTAAAAAAAATTGTTTATTGCAACGTTGGATATACAGTATATGTCAACATAGTACCTGTAAATGACAGGATGGACGATTGGTCATCACCATTGCCATCCCATCGCAGAGAATCTACAACATAACAAAACCAAGGAACTGACCATCCTTTTGTATCCAATGGTGACCTGCACATCATGCGGGCAATGTTCTCCTGAAGATACAGCTATGAGGAACCTAAACCCCTGAACTCACGATGCTCCTGTTTTCAAGGAACGTTATATAGATGCAAGCATAGATACTGTGCATAAGGATGAAAAGTATTTATAAAATGTATATGATATTTATTTTATATATTTATTTATTTCAAATAATTTTATTTTTAATGAGAGATGCCTATGACCAGATTTTTCATCAGGAGGAGAAAACGGTCCTACTGACACATTAAAGAAATTAAGAATAATTTTGAGTCTTTCAGAGCTTATTGGCAATAAAATTGTCTTTATATTGTAAGTTGGTTTGTTTTTAATTGTTGTAGTAGTGGGCTTTTTCCCAGAATGGAAAAATGTTTAATATTACTGTGAATGGAGTTGGATTTGCACTGTCCGTACCTCTAGCAAAGCGTCATCATCTTCCCCAACCAGCCTTCCAACAGAAAAATGTGTTACAGATTAATTGAATGATCATATACGCAAATCTTATATAGTAAAATACAAATGTGTGATATTAGAAACATATACATTTACATAGTTATAAATTGGCACATTACGTGCAGGACTCGTATAACTGGGGGAACATTTTCCTGTTGGCATATATCTTATACAGTATACTCTAGGTAAAATAGAGTATATTTGTAAATATATAGGGTAATTTTTTTTATTTTTAGATTTTATCTATTTATGCCCACGGTTACAAGATCAGATATGTAAACCCAGTCACATATTAAATACACATACTTTTTAGTGCCTCTTTTAATCTAACACTTAGGGGCAGATGTACTAAACCTCGGAGAGTGATAAAGTGGAGAGAGAAAATGACCAGCCAATCAGCTCCTAACTGCCATGTGACAGGCTGTGTTTGGAAAATGACGGTTAGGAGCTGATTGTTTGGTCATTTATCTCTCTCCATCTAATCACGCTCCAAGGCTTAGTATATCTGCCCTTTGGTGACAACAGAGAACAGCAGCTTTCGCCCCGCTGCGCAATGCATTTAAATACAATGACAAACATGTCAAGTTTTAGTAAGGCTATTCTACTGGCACCTAAGGGGTAGCAGAGAGTCACTGCTCCTCGTACGTAATGCGCCTAGGGTGCTCCATAGAGCCATTTTCATTGGTTAAGTACACAGCTGAAAATCAGGGATGAGTGACATTATGGAAGTTTTATTGAGCATGAGGGCTAATGGAGAAGTAACAATTGCCAGCACTGTGGCTTCTCATTGGTCCTCAAGTTCTTATCCACTCCTACAGCCATTTGAAAGAGGAAAGCAAAAATGTACATGGCTATAAGTGCAGTTTGAGGTATGGAAACTTCCACAAACAAACACACTTTGTCAAAGTTTCCGTATGTTTTCACAAGTTGGAACTACTTGAGTGATGCCACTCTGCGAGTGAGAACTTATATGTCACAGGTGATGGAAACATGACAGCAAATAATTGAGAAAGTATTACCATTGTAATTGTCATTTGTCCCTATTTTCCATGATAGTCCCGTTATTCAAAGATATATTCCTGAAATTTCACTTTTTTTCACAACTGACCAAGTGAGGAGTACAATTACTCTCTGTATACTAAATGTTACTATCCATATGCATTTGCTGAGGTCTGTAAGGTCATATTTATTCATTATGAATATTTATGATGGAAAATGTTGCATTATAAAAAAGGTCCACCTGGTTGGTTTCATGCTTGAAGAACTGTACATATCAGCGAGATGTCCCTAAAAATAAGTGCAAAATGTTAGTAAATATATTACACTTATTGTAGTCTTAGACTGGATATAAAAGTTACAAGTGGAGAGTTATTATTATTATTATTATTATTATTATTTTATGTAGCGGCACCAATTTTCACAGTGCTATACACAGAATACTTGTCATTCACATCAATCCTTGACCCATTAGAGCAGGCTTGGCCAGCCTGTGGCTCTCCCAACATACTCAGCCGCCAATCAGCTGGTAAAGCATGCTGAGACTTATAGTTTCACAATAGCTGGAGAGCCATGGGATGCCAGGCCTGCATAAGAGCTTACAACCTAAATTCACTTAGCACACAAGCATGCATTGCACACACATACAAGGTTTTTTTAAATCTACCAGCAGCCAATTAACCTAAAGCTGGGTACACATTGGAGCGATGTGTACCCGGATGATACGGTGGTTGACGGGCCGACATATCGTATATATCAGAATAAAGGAAGAAATGGTCCCTCGTTCTGCCCTTCATTACATTGCATGGTGCCGCATGGGATAACATCTGGTTGGCTGTCAGCGGATATTGCCATGGGCAAGCAGGACTTTTATCCAGGGTGCCGCCTTCCGGAGGGCGCGGCACCACGGCAAGATCCGCTGCTGCTGTGCCCCCCGCTGCCGCTGCCCCGCTGTCCGCTGTGAAGGGAAACTAGATGCTACGCGTCTAGTTTCCCTCTCGTGGGCTGCCCGCTGTCAAGGGAAACTAGACGCTATGCGTCTAGTTTCCCTTCATGGAGAGGACCTTTTCTGTAATGATTTGCGGTGCGCGTTGACGTCATCGCGCACCGCACAGCAAAGGTCCTCTCCACGAAGGGAACTAGACGCGTAGCGTCTAGTTTTCCTTCGTGGAGAGGACCTTTGCTGTGCGGTGTGCGATGACGTCATCACGCACCACACATCATTTCAGCGGCGCTACTACTGTACAGGGGGCGTAACTGACCACGCCCCCTGTATGAAGCCATTCATTACATTTCGTTCTGCCCTTCATTACATTGCATGGCGCCCCATGGGATATTTTCTGGTTGGCTGTCAGTAGCGGATTTTGCCACGGGCAAGCAGGACTTTTGTCCAGGGTGCCGCCTTCCAGAGGGCGCCGCACCACGGCAAGATCCGCTGCTACTGTGCCCCCCGCTGCCGCTGCCCGCTGTGAAGGGAAACTAGATGCTACGCATCTAGTTTCCCTTCGTGGGCTGCCTGCTGTGAAGGGAAACTAGACGCTACGCATCTAGTTTCCCTTCGTGGAGAGGACCTTTTTTGTAATGATGTGCGGTGCGCGTTGACGTCATCGCGCACCGCACAGCAAAGGTCCTCTCCACGAAGGGAACTAGACGCGTAGCGTCTAGTTTTCCTTCGTGGAGAGGACCTTTGCTGTGCGGTGTGCGATGACGTCATCGCGCAACGCACATCATTTCAGCGGCGCTACTACTGTACAGGGGGCGTAACTGACCATGCCCCCTGTATGAAGCCACGCCCCCTATGGCTGCCCGGGGCGTAAAAAGCCCCTGAACCGGCCCTGTTGGCTGTGCAGTACAGCTGACTGGAAGATACAGTTGACAATTGCAGGAGGGTGCAGATTGACTGTACACACTGAATGGCCTGGCCGATATGTTGTTCCGAGAAATTACATCAGGCCGATATCACTTCAGTGTGTACCCAAAAATGAGGGGTGTGAGGTGAATTACTGTGCTGTAATGGATCTTTTAGCAGCCTGGAAGAATGCTGGAGTTCCCCAAGAAGGCTCCTAACAAGAACATAAATCAAACATAAAAAGTGGATTCTCCCTATAGGCGCTGATCCTTGCTAAAAAAAAAAAAGGTCATAAGGGTGTGATAAACCTTATCCATTAAAATTCACCAAATAGTGAGATACTCTTGTAAAATATTTAAAACAAATGTATTACACATAACATAAATAAAAAGTGTGGCAATGGAAATGAATCCTACCAGTGCAGGTAGAAGGAGCCGCAGGTATTATAATGCAGAGTACCCCGGGCAATACCCTGCATTGGCTCCCAGTGATAGTTTCCCAAAGCGATACAGCATCCACAGGTCCAGTGATCCGTGATGGCACAAACAGGATAATACCTACGCGTTTCGGGACTCCAGGTCCCTTTGTCAAGGCTGAATGAACCTAGCTTAAAAGTACAGTATGTTTTTGGAGTGTGGGAGGAAACCCTTGGGCTTAGATCTTGCCTCACACTTGTAAATCCAGCAGTGTCCCATATGGGGCAGCCATATCCAAGGTGCTGTAGATGTAGTGCCGTGATCTAATCATTGTGGCTTTGTCTGGGAGAGACCCCCAACATTTCTGATTCTTCCAGACATTCTGGGAGCGTGGGTAGGATTGGCTGTTACTGAGCAGCCAGATCACTTCCAGCATATTTGAAGCCTGTTGCAACAGGACAATCAGTGGCACCGAGAGGCGGGTGGTTACAAATTACCCAGGCCCAAGCTGCTAGTGGATTTTCCTGGTAATATCTTCGGGAAGATGGCGGCACACAAAGACTCTGGCACTGTGCTCTCTAATGGCCAGCATCATCTTCCCAAATATCACTGGGAAGATGGCGCTGGCTGGGGAGAGGGGACCACTCCCAGACCAAGTAGGGTGGGAAGCGGATGCCCTCCCCCACTACCCCCTGCACCCCCCATTCCCCTTCCCCCACCACATGTGTTAAAATGGCATCCTCCTTATGGAGCGTGCAAAAATATTTTATTTTAAAGGGCATAGTCACATCTACTTTATCAAGCCATGCCCCTACTTCACCGGATCCCGGTGTAGCTCTCTATGCCCTTGAGAACAATTACCACACACAGACCAGTAGCTGTCATCTTCAACCAGATTGATATACCTGATCATAATCATATTTGTTTTGAGCACTGAGAGAATTTTTGGGCCACACATTTAGCAATATCATCACAATTGTCAAATACTCCTACCAGTATGTTTGCAATTTGGAAGATTTAGGAAAAGTGAATTTATTAATCTTTGATTTCTCAAACCATCAACCAAATAGGTCTTTATTGTTAATTTTTGTGAATCTTAACTAAAATAATTATAATGGGATTAATTGGTAGGTTTCGTATACCTCAGTCTGGAATTGCATAACAGGTTTCAGGATTAATCAAAGGTACTACCTTAAATTAAACATAAAACATCAGCCAGGATCCAGTTAATGTTTTATTATGCACATACGTTAAATATTAAATTCCTAACATGTGCCCAGCACATCCCATTGCTCTGAGTCTTAGTGCAGCAGGATATAGCCTTATGTTGGGATGTAGTTATGTGACCAGCAGTCAGGATTGTGAGGAGGAGGGATATAGGGGGAGGTAATGTGACCAGCAGTCAGGAGACCGCCGGTCACATTACCTCCCCCTATATCCCGCCTCCTCACAATCCTGACGGTTGGCATGCCGACCAGCAGGGACTATTTCCACTTGTGGACACCCATGTCCTTATGTCCTGTGTAGTCAGTACTGAGCTATCACAGCTTCTACAGTAGTATCATTCAGTTCCAGGACACACAACCAGTTAAACACAAAACAAAAGTGCTTTTGGGTTGTTAGAGAAACCTGTGTCATTGTGATGTGTCCAGATAGCTCTAGATACCTATTACAATTGATCTTACTAGATGAGTTGCAGGGGACACCTGGATCAGATCTGTTTGCAGCATGCTGGGGAAAAAAGAATGTAAGAAGATGCTGGGAGAATGTGCATGGCTCCTCATCGCAAGGAGGATGATGGCAAGGACTGCGGCCAGAATAGCATGTTGCTCCGCCTCCTCTTCAGTCAGCCAGCGTCAACTTCTCTCTACAAATGTCAGTGATCTTTGTGTGAGCTTTCATTTCTCTGTTCAGCTGATCAGACATTATGAATCTACCCTGTGCACATACACCTACTCAGTTGGCCAACTGCATGTTGGATCCCAGCTTGCAATGTCAGTCGTAGTGCTGGGATCACAGCTACATGCAGGAGGCATCTCTTCTACTAAGATGTCTCCTTCATCCTTCAGAGCAGATGAAAATATAATGCTGCTTGCATTTCCGTCCGTCTCAGAATCAGGCAATAAGTGACAATGCTTTTAATGGTAGTAAGAACGGTTAGCATTACTGCCTTAAAGCACTGAGGTCATGGGTTTAATTCCCACAACAACCCTAACTGTGTGGAGTTTGTATATTCTCCCCATGCTTGCGTGGGTTTCCTCCCACACTCCAAAAATATGCTTCCGGCCAAAATTAACCATAGCGTGTGCATGCATGGTCAGACTAGATGGGTCAAGTGGTTCTTATCTGCCATCAAATTCTATGTTTCTATGTAGGATATCATGCGCAGGAAATAAGCAATTTATGCCACTATAAAATATCACAATATAGTACATCACAATATTTTGTTGTTTTACGCTGACATAGTTGCTCATTTGCCACCCCTAATATATTGTTTAAATAGATTGATTAAGGGTTTGTTTACCATCTTATTCAATACAGAATGATTGCCCTCATTCTGTTATAATAATATTGTGCCTCCTTGTCTTCTGATTGGCCAGATGGTGGTTCTATGACCATTAATGAACACTACACATCGCCAGTTTTTAGAGATTCACCCTCCATATAGCTGAATAATAACTCCAGAACTATGGATGTCACATGTGATTTCAAACCTCAGCACAAACCGTTAGTAAGTTTCCCCCAGAACATATACTGTACTGCCGCTCCCTCTCCACCCCCAAATGGCATTAGACTGTCAATCACTGACAGTCTGATGAAGTCCTGTGTTGCAGGACCCATTTGCACACGCACATGTATGTGTCCCGTGTATGTGCAAAATATCGAACATTGGTACTTTGCAGCATGGGGTGCAGGACCGACCATATCTGAATGTGGCCCAGAGAGCACCTTACTGAACAATATACAATATAGATAATATTCTAGTCAGTGGTGTAGAGGGGTAAGCGGGAAGGGGTGTGTGTGTGTGTGTGTGGGGGGGGGGGGGGGGTAGGGTTACTCTTTATCCAGGCCTGTGCATGTTGGAGGGGCCCGGGTCTTGCTGCCCCCCTCCCCATTGCAGACAGCAGGCAGGTAGGGGCAAAGGACTGACTTCTGCTGGGGCTAGGGAGAGAGGCAGCAGCAGCAGTAAGCCTTTCTCCTATGTGCGGTGAAGAAGCGATTGCACCCACCTCCCACCCCCAACAAATCTAACATAGGCAATCACCCCCCTCCCCTGCTAGCACATGCGCCCACTTCACGCCCGCATATAAAGATTTTTTCTTATCTTGTAAGGAGGGGTTCTGGCCACATTTCCCCCATTGACAACACCCCCTCCCATTACCGGGGCCCAGCAGATCTATTGGCGCCTCTGTTTCTAGTTATAACTATACACAACAGTACAATTCTAAGGTCCACTAAAAAATGCAGTACCCCAATTCTTCAGTACAATCAGGCACCGCCAAAATCTTTGGTGGTGTCACAATACAGACACACAACAAATGAAAGAACACTCCTTCTGTTCTGCACCGTGTCTGAAATTCCAGCTGTGCTTAGGGACGGTGCAAACGTTATGTCACTTATTCAGGTTTTAGGCGGCCCCTAACCATAGGTTTACTTAATGATTACTCAACCCTTAGCGGTGTTGAGATCCCCTGTAGACAGCTTCAGGCATTTTGTTTGGTGGATAGTGATAGGTAATTACCATTGAGCTTGTTTGGATCTTCCAACACTCTGACACTGGATCTGATAAGAGCCATCATATCTATAACCGGTTCAGTCCAGTACAATAGTTTTTGGGGTCATATTGACTGACCAGCAAAAGCCAGTCGGAGGGAGGAAGGGCACACCTCCCAACATCAGGAGATGCTAAGGAGGGACTGCCAGCATGGCCTATTGGTAAGGGGGTGTGGCTTCATGGGAGTGCCATGATTGCAAGCCATGCCCCCATTTTCCGTCACTGTGGGAGCATGCCCAGCGCTCTGTGAGCTGCTGGCATGCCCCCAGTCCCTCTGTCTCCTGTGAATAGGCGCTATGCGCATAGCGTCTATTCACCACTGCTCTGCGTCCATCCGCAACTGACAGGAGCCTCCCACCAGGACACTGCAGCCCATGGGTGAGATAGCAAGACAGTCCCAAAAAAACGGGACTGTCCCGCGAAAAATGGGACAGTTGGGTGGTATGAGGAAGGGGGTGTCCGTTTACCAACCTTGTCAGACTGCCTCTGCTGAGTACCATATGTCTCTCTCTGTTTCATTTCTCCACTGCTGGGCCAAATATTGTAAAACAAACATTTACCAATGACTTTATACCTAACAACATCTTACACAATAACCAGCATATCAGTGCTCCACACAGTGCTAACAGGTTGGAAAAAGCGCAGTACACACTTACATTATCATCAAGCAGCTAGAATTATTTGTTTTTTAGAGGGCATTTGACTTTAGCCATAGCACACTCGTTATCACTCTTTGGGCAGGAGACTGTACATGAAGCATCGCATTTCCCAATAAAAGCTGTCCTTTGCGGTGTGTGGACTTCCGGGTTCCAGACACTGGGAGGTATCCGAATGGACCTCTCTCAGTGAACTTACGAGCATAAGCAAATAGGCTTCTATTACACAATGCCATCTACATATGGCATTCTGAGGTTTAAAATGACCACCATCTATCTTTTTCTTATTCACGTGCTCTGATTACTGAACTGGAAGGAGATAAGAAACCTTGGGAGATATCCAATTAGCCCCGGTAATTTACTGGTGCTAATTGTCCCGCTGGGGGCTATCTAATTAGCCCCGATAAGCCGGCACGAGATGCATCTTATCGGGGATTTTGTTTCACCTGCCTCAGGCAGGCGACACCAAATCCCTGGAAACAGCCCAGCTTTTTCTACCAAAAACACACAGGTTTCACTGAACCTTTGTGTTTTTGGGAAGCCAGCTTTTTTTTGACGGGCGATCCATAGTGGAAATCCTGTTAAAATAAAATTGGTGAAACGTCGGAAAAAAGTCAGAAAAACTGCCATTTTTTGGACCCGATGTTAATTCACCGGTAATTGGATATCCCCCCTCAAGTCTATAATAAGTCTATTCATGAAGCATTGTAAAGCGTGGAGAAGTGAGCCAGTGCAGAAGTTGCCAATGGCAACCAATCAGCTGCTACTTATAATTTTATAGAATGCGTTTTATAGATGTTACCTCAGCACTGATTGGTTGCCATGGGCAACTTCTCCACTTGCTCACTCTTCTACTCTTTTCACTGCTTCATGAACAGACCCCCACATGACCAATCAGATCATTGGACTGTTCACAGCAGTAGTGGAAGAAACAGGGTCTTTCAGCAGCTTAGGGTAGTGCCAGCCTATCCTTTCTTTTGACTGACAAATACTTAAACCTGTCATAGAACCTATTTCCATGTATTTATATAATATACTATTGTAATTACCTACATATGGATTTTTAATCATAACTAATTGTGAACAAAATTTATTCTTAGACTTTTTCTAACAGCAAATTATGGGATTGAGGGGAGAGGAGCAACAGGGAAAATAAAATTCCTGCAACTCTGGTCATGATAACTAGCAACCTGGCATATGATGTGTCAAAATGACAACGGTATAATACTGTATATTGCACAGCTACGATCAACTTTCCTGACATGCGGGGGGACGCCCTGCACAGGGCTAGTCCGCCCCGCATGTCAGTCCGGCCCCCCTCGCAGAAGTACAAAGGCATCGCACAGCGGCGATGCCTTTGCACTTCAGGAGTAACTCCCGGCCAGCGCAGCTTTAGCGAGCTGGCCGGGAACTACTCCTCGCTTCCTGGCCCGCAGCGGCTGCATATGACGTCACGCAGCCGCTGCGGCCCGCCCCCCATTCGGTCTGTCCACGCCTGCATTGGCCGGACCGTGCCTACAAAACGGCGGCCGTTTCGCCCCCTCCCGCCCATCGATTGCCTCTGCCTGTCAATCAGGCAGAGGCGATCGCTGTCCTGCCACGGCCGTCGGCCGCCCCGCATGTGCAGGCGTACAAAGATGCGCAGCAGGGTCCCGTTCGCTCTGCTGCGTGAAAATGCAGCAAGCGAACGGGTCGGAATGACCCCCATTGCCTCTGCTTTTCCTTATCCAAAATCTTACAGAGGGTACCTGAGCAGTGTATTCAAGTGTCAGTGGAGTGCCAGTCTGTTCCTGATTAAATATTTGTCTATCTATGGGTGGAATTTAAATGTTGTAATTTCACCTGCGCATGCCCGCTGGTAGTTATTCAAATGTTGCTGCCCAATGTGCGCAGTAACTCTGAAATGCACAAAAAGTGACCCATTTGGCTGCCCAAATGGGACTTTTCGCGTTGCGCCCATTTGTTTTGTCAGGTTTGTCGCTTTACACAGCTAAACCTGACTGATATGGCTGCTATCAGCGTGATAACAAGGATAATTGAATATCGCCCTGCAATTAAACTATTGAATTCCCCTCAGTCTGTCTGTCTGTCTGTCTGTCTGTCTGTCTATCTATCTATCTCTGTATCTATATAAACATGAAATTAATGTGGAACAGCAGGATTTTGCAGAATTAGAGCAGCAGCAATAGATCTGATGGAATCCAGTCCAGGTTTTAGCTGTATCTGTTATAAGTCACAGCTGGGCTAATCACTACAACTTGTCTGCTACCTTTAAAAATGTGTTTGTTCAGTAAGTCATTGCTCCTGATGCCAGCAAGTGGCCAGGCGATGGGTTGGGGGTCTGGGGTTACGTTAGGAGCCATTTGGATTGTATGCAGGGAAAACAGCACCACCTGTAATCAGCATGGCTGCTGTAAGTATTCAGCAAGCTGAAACCACTCTGTTTCATCTGATGGTACAGATTGATGGCCAGGATATTTGGCAGTGAATTCAATATTATTTCTGCTAACCTGGTTCCTCCCGGGTCTGACCAGGGTTTACGCCCCAGTAAATTTGCTGTGTATACATGGGGACATAGAAGAATGCCCACGAGTGCACCTGCTGGTGGTGATTAAAGGATGACCAGTAAGTAAAAATGACAGCTGCAGTAGCATCCAAACTTCCATATCTGCTGATACTGGGCCTGCTGTTACAGGAGGTGGTTACCTGGCATAACATTGACAGACAGGCAGAGGCTGAACTGATACAGGGGCCAAGATCTACTGGAGGTCAAGGTTATATGACTGTAAAGCCCTCTCTTGCCAGTAAGCAGCAGGGGGAAAGTGAGATTGAAACACATTGGTCCCCCATTGGTGAAAGTGCGTCTTTGCAGGACTTTGGGCAAGATCAACAGACCGATGACAACTTGTCCAATGCTTTTGAAAATGTGGTAGTGGTAAATGGTAAGGTAAACTCTGCTTTACCGCCTTAACGTGTACCTTACTTTGTAGTGAAAATCTATATGTTATGCCATGTAACTTATTTGCCCGGAAACACAAGCAGCTGGTATTGAGGGCGGCTCACATACATTTATAGGGTGGCCATATAGGGGAAGATAAAACTATCCAGCAACGGTTCTACTGGCCAGGCATTCATGCCGCAGTAAATAATTATTGTCAGGATTGCCTAGTATGCCAAAAGACTGCACCCCAACAGAGTTTAGGGCGCCATTGGTTCCCCTGCCCATCATTTCCATGCCTTTTGAGCGATTTGGTATGAATCTAATAGAGCCAGTGGAAAAATCAGGTACCCTTTTTATGCCTAAATTAAAGAAAGACCTGTGTCGTCTGTTAAAGGTGGATAGAATTACCACTTCAGTTTACCACCCGTAGACAGACAGCTTGGTCGAATACTTTAACTAAACCCTTAAAACAGATAATAAAAAGGGTGGTGTCACAGGAGAAGCAAAATTGGGACCTACTCTTACCTGAGCTAATGTTTGCAGTTCGAGAGGTACCCCAAGCCTCAAAGAGGTTTAGCCCATTCGAGCTCCTCTATGGTAGACAGCCCAGAGGTATAATAGATTTGTTAAAATGGTGGGAGCAGCAATTGTCTTAAGAGCCTAACAGCGTTCAGTTTGTGTCCTAGTTGTATGGCCTTCTAAGACAAATTGCATCACTTCTGAATGAACATATAGAAAGGGCTCAACAGCGTGTCTTTATGACGTTACCGCTGTCAACCGAACCTTTCATCCCGGCAACAAGGTACTGGTACTCGTTCCTATTAGTGAAAGTAAACTGTATGCCCAATGGCGAGACACTTATGAGATCATAGAGGCAGTGGGGCCTGTGATCTATAAGGTATGGCAGGAGGGTAGAAGGAAAGAGGTACAAGTTTACCATGTGAATTTGCTGAAGCCTTGTAAAGAACGTGGCAGTCAACCTTCTTTAGTGGCCGTGAAAACCCCAGAATGTTAGGTGTTCATTGAAGTCACATTGAGTCTTAGCCAGAAGCAAGAAGTGGTAAACTTAGTAGCACGGTGCCAGGATGTGTTCTCTGCCATCCTGGGGAAACCCCAAATCATACAGCATGACATTGTTACTCCACCCAGGGTGGTGATAAAACAAAGGCCATATCGAATATCTGAGGCCAAACGGGCAGCAGTAAAATGGGAAGTGGAAGAGATGCTGCTCCTAGGCGTCATATATGAGTCAAACAGTAAATGGAAAAATCCCATTGTTTTAGTGCCCAAGCCTTCGGTAGCTTTGAGATTCTGTAATGACTTCAGAAAGTTAAAGTTTCTCAGTTTGATTCCTATCCTATGCACCGGTTTACGAACTGGTAGAAAATTTAGCAACAAGCCCAGTGGTGAATTTCCCTTTAGGCACATGAGGCACATGTCTAGAGACGGCACTTGTTTGGGGGCGGCACTTGGATGCTTGTGTTGGTACTTTCAGCCCAAAAAGTACCAGTAAGTACATTGTTTTCCACTGTACTGTACCATATGCCACCTTGAATGGAGTGCAAATGAATTGGACATGCAAATACTGTCCCTGTAAACGGCCCTACTTAGTAGATATGTATAAATAATTAAAATGTCGTAATTAGTGGCTTTTTGATCATTCTATTAAATTGACTATCATCAAATGAGGGTGGAGGTTACTGTTGTGCCTATGAACGCCCTCACCCCGAAATCCACCCCTGAACAAGCCAGTATCTCACCATGCTAGATTTAATTAAGGGGTACTGGTAAATTTCTCTGACGGAAGCTGCCAAATCAAAGACAGCCTTCTCCACCACAGAGGGTTTGTTCCAGTATAAAGTGCTGCCCTTTTGTTTGCATGGTGCTCCTGCAACTTTCCAGAGAGCTATGAATAAATTGCTCTGCCTGCACAGGGAATACGCAGCATTGTAATTTTTAGCTCTGACTGGGAGTCGCACATTCCAAAGGAGGAGGCAGTGTTACAGTCACTAGGGGCACATGGGTTCACAGCTAACCCGGAGTGTGCCATCGGAATGGTGGAGGCAGCAAAGTATTTGGGGTATATTGTAGGCCAAGGGCAAGTTAAACCTCAACCTAGCAAGGTAGAAGCAGTCCTCACATGGCCTAAGCCAAAATGTAAATCGCAGTTCAGGACATTACTTGGTCTGGTGGGCTATTATGATATGTTTATACATGATTTTGCCACTGGGGCAGCACTCTTAACTGAATGTCTGAGGAAACAGTCCCCAGATAAGATAGTAGGGTCTAGGCCCACAGAGACTGCTTGGCAGGATTTAGACAAGCTTTATGGGCATAGCTTATATTGCAAGCTCCTGATTTCAGAAAGCAGTCTGTGTTGCAGAATGATGCCTCTGGGACAGGGTTAGAGGCAGTCCTTTCCCAAAAGGTAGAAGGGGAAGAGAACCCTATCCTCTACCTTAGCTGGAAATTGCTGCCCAGAGAATGCAAGTACTCAACTGTGGAGCAAGAATGCTTTGTGATTAAATGGGCAGAAGAGTCACTAAGATACTATTTGTTGGGGCAAGAATTCTGTCTAATCAACGACCATGCACTCCTACAGTAGATGCACACAAACAAGGATGGAAATGCTCATTTGACTCATTGGTTTCTGGCTTTACAGCCATTCAAATTTGAGGTACAGCATTGTCCAGGGGAACAGCACTTTAATGCAGATGCCCTTTCTAGAAAGTTTATCGGTCCTCCTAGCAACCTTGTGGTGAAGCTAGGGGAGGAGGATGAAGAAGGGAATCTGTGAAAGCTAGTTGAGGGTTGTGTTCTCGGACGGATGGCACAAATTGGTATGGGCGAGGCAGAGAACTTGCTGTGTGAATTCATAGCTTCAACATAGTGGTTGAAGCTAAGGGGGAAGGAGTGTGGCAGGGACAGCATGACTCCACATGGTTTAGTGTGGAAAGGCAGGATTGGAGCAGCAGCAATAGTTCT
Source organism: Pseudophryne corroboree (assembly GCF_028390025.1). Classification (NCBI taxonomy): domain Eukaryota; kingdom Metazoa; phylum Chordata; class Amphibia; order Anura; family Myobatrachidae; genus Pseudophryne; species Pseudophryne corroboree. The sequence continues at coordinate 250,208,328 of NC_086451.1, read as the reverse complement.
AATGGAATTCAGTCTGGGTTTTAGCTGAGTCTGTTGTAAGTCACAGTTGGGGTAATCACCACAACTTATCTGCTACCTTTAAAAATGTGTTCAGCAGGTCATTGCTCCTGATGCCAGCAAGTGGCCAGACGATAGGTTTGGGGTCTGTGGTTACTTAGGAGCCATTTGAAATCTGTACTACTTGTGCTTATTAGAACTTGGAATATTGTGGTGCTGTTTAAAGACTACCTGTAAAACCTGACTTGCAAAACCTGCATGTACTGTGTAAATCTGCTGAGGTGGGAATAAAGTGAGGTGGACTGTACTTAGTCTTTCTGGTTTTATCACTATATACACTGCTCAAAAAAATAAAGGGAACACTAAAATAACACATCCTAGATCTGAATGAATGAAATATTCTTATTAAATACTTTGTTCTTTACATAGTTGAATGTGCTGACGACAAAATCACACAAAAATTATCAATGGAAATCAAAGTTATTAACCCATTAAGGTCTGGATTTGGAGTCACACTCAAAGTTAAAGTGGAAAAACACACTACAGGCTGATCCAACTTTGATGTAATGTCCTTAAAACAAGTCAAAATGAGGCTCAGTAGTGTGTGTGGCCTCCACGTGCCTGTAGGACCTCCCTACAATGCCTGGGCATGCTCCTGATGAGGTGACGGATGGTCTCCTGAGGGATCTCCTCCCAGACCTGGACTAAAGCATCCGCCAACTCCTGGACAGTCTGTGGTGCATGTTGGTGGATGGAGCGAGACATGATGTCCCAGATGAGCTCAATTGGATTCAGGTCTGGGGAACGGGCGGGCCAGTCCATAGCATCAATGCCTTCGTCTTGCAGGAACTGCTGACACACTCAAGCCACATGAGGTCTAGCATTGTCCTGCATTAGGAGGAACCCAGGGCCAACCGCACCAGCATATGGTCTCACAAGGGGTCTGAGAATCTCATCTCGGTACCTAATGGCAGTCAGGCTACCTCTGGCCAGCACATGGAGGGCTGTGTGGCCCCCCCCAAAGAAATGCCACCCCACACCATTACTGACCCACTGCCAAACCGGTCATGCTGGAGGATGTTGCAGGCAGCAGAACATTCTTGGCATCTCCAGACTCTGTCATGTCTGTCACATGTGCTCAGTGAGAACCTGCTTTCATCTTTGAAGAGCACAGGGCGCCAGTGGCGAATTTGCCAATCTTGGTGTTCTCTGGCAAATGCCAAACGTCCTGCACGGTGCTGGGCTGTAAGCACAACCCCCACCTGTGGACGTTGGGCCCTCATACCACCCTCATGGAGTCTGTTTCTGATCGTTTGAGTAGACACATGCACATTTGTGGCTTGCTGGAGGTCATTTTGCAGGGCTCTGGCAGTGCTCCTCCTGTTCCTCCTTGCACAAAGGCGGAGGTAGCGGTCCTGCTGCTGGGTTGTTGCCCTCCTACGGCCTCCTCCACGTCTCCTGATGTACTGGCCTGTCTCCTGGAAGCGCCTCCATGCTCTGGACACTACGCTGACAGACACAGCAAACCTTCTTGCCACAGCTCGCATTGATGTGCCATCCTGGATGAGCTGCACTACCTGAGCCACTTGTGTGGGTTGTAGACTCCGTCTCATGCTACCACTAGAGTGAAAGCACCACCAGCTTTCAAAAGTGACCAAAACATCAGCCAGAAAGCATAGGAGCTGAGAAGTGGTCTGTGGTCACCACCTGCAGAACAACTCCTTTATTGGGGGTGTCTTGCTAATTGCCTATAATTTCCACCTGTTGTCTATTCCATTTGCACAACAGCATGTGAAATTGATTGTCAATCAGTGTTGCTTCCTAAGTGGACAGTTTGATTTCACAGTAGTGTGATTGACTTGGAGTTACATTGTGTTGTTTAAGTGTTCCCTTTATTTTTTTGAGCAGTTCATATTATATGCCTTTCTCTCTCTCTCTCTCTATATATATATATATATATATATATATATCATACTTGCCTACCTGACCCTCTCCATGAGGGAGAAAATGCTCTGTTGCTGGACTTTCCTGGTAATGTATGATTGCCATCACCTGTGGTGAGCTAGTTAATTGATAAGAAAGGTGTTTCACCACAGGTGATGGCAATCATACATTACCAGGAAAGTCCAGGAACAGAGCATTTTCTCCCTCATGGAGAGGGTCAGGTAGGCAAGTATGATATAGATATATATATATACATATATATATATATATATATATGGTATCTTTGTGATATGTATTTACTACACCTATTGTTTGTATGTTTTTCGTTGGTTTTATTAGGATTTATTTACTATCTCCTTCACCTTTTGATTTGCTAAAGATTATAATCACCTATTTCAGTGGATGTTCCTCCTACTGATTGTGTCTCTGTCACACTAATATATATATATATATTTTATATATACTCTGTTTAAGGCAGCGCTCCGAAATAATGGAACAAACACCTATGCTAGATAGCAATGTTTCTATCTAGCAGAAGTGTTTGTTCCTTTATTTCAGAGTGCCGCCTTGAACAGAGTGTGTTATCGGCTACCTGCGGGCAGCGAGATTGGATGGCACCTGGCGCCTTACACCTAATTAAAGCAAAGGAGTGTCAGTATTCTGCTTTTATATATATATATATATATATATATATATATACGCATAGTGTTTGGATCGGCACTCACCCTTACGTGGTCACAACTTGCCCTCTGGATAAATCAGTAGTATAATACACACTTCCAACAAGCAACGGCACTCAGAGTCGGTAAATGTCATAAATTGCAATAAACCGTAAACCACTGTATTTACTTTTCCAGTGTCCTAGGCTTACTTCAGTGACTGATACGCGAGAAACTTCTAAACATCAATTCCTTAATTCAGCAGCAGTAACTGCCATAATAAATGAAGTGGGAAATTCGGGAGCAGAGCATTGTCTACCAAGTGGAAAAGGGTCATGCTTGATGACCTGTTTTTTTAAACCAATTAAATGAACCTAGATTATTTTAGCCAAAAACAACTGGGAAATGCTAGACAAGGCTTGTGGGTGGACAAATGCTCTGTACAGCAGGATACATTCACCCTACCCTGAAACAGCCCAAAGTCTAAATACATCAGCTATGTGTACAGGCATTTCAGTGCTGTTGTGAAAATGTGTGAAGTACTGAAAGGGTAAATGATGTGAGGCATCTGAAAGGGGATCCCCTGAAAGGCTCTGCATGGAGGCAGCTGCATTTAATCACCCTTCCCAGCTATTAGCAGGAGCTAGTCCTGTCTTCAGAGAGCTGTGCCTGGCATAGGGCCAGAATCCGTGTCTCCCACCAGCTGTGCCACCCTTAACTCCTAGGCTGCCAGATCAGACTCCATCCACACTCTGGTGGCCTGAGGCATAACATCCACCATCAAAACCTGTTTTAAAGTATGACTCAATAATAATGTTTGGTGTCTGTAATGAAATGGGTCTGCTCCAGAGTTTTGAAAGGTAATGACATGTTTATGTTTGCCATCTCTGTGAAAATCAGACTAGTAGAATAATTTGAAAATATTTATTTTTATAGTGTATTAGGGTAACCATAGCAACTAAATACTACAGTGTGTTTTATGCACCTAACCAAACTTTTGTTTTGTGCGTGTTAACTCAGGAATGTAAGCTACAGGACCACTGATCTAGTAACCAAAAACGTATTCAAATATAGACAAATTGCCTACAGTGCATACAGTGTGTCAGTTGTGTGCATATGATTGTGTGAGCGATATTTATTAAATAATTACACACACATAAACAGGGCCGTATTAGCCTATGGCTGGGCCCCTAGGCTGTCAGGTATTTGGGGCCCCCTCCGACACGTCAGTCTTTCACCCCACTACAGCTGATGTTTGGGATGCAGAGCTTAAGCCATAATTTACACTTCCAGTATCCACAAGAACACCTTGTTGTGGCGCAGAGTGCAAAGTGCCTTTGACCATTGCATCCATAGGATGCCGGTAACCGTGCCTCAGCAAAGAAAAAATAAAAATAAATGAAGGGTCCCTAGTACCTAGACTTCAGCTTAGTCAGCCTAATGGATAATAAAGCCATGCACATAAATATTTCATTAGCTTTATGGATTTCTTTCATTCCAAACAGTTTAGTAAGTGTCCAGAGGTACAGTATCAGACAACTAATTAAACAGAACCTGGCACAGCTCTGGAAAATGGAAAGCAAAAGGCCATATTTACAAGCAACAACAGGGAATAAACTGGCAGCACACAGTTATACAATCCCAAACTCCTCTAAACGAATTTTTGCAAAAAGAAGAAGGTGGCGATGTGTGTATCCCAGGATGATGTGTGGCTTTCTTCCCCACCAAACCCAGCTGACCTGTCTGAAGCAGCCTCATGTGCTAGGCTGAGTGTGCCTGGTACAACCGTGAGTTCGGAATCATTTAGGGAACGACAGCCTATCTCTCTCTATATATATTTATCTGCAGATACATTCCACTCTTAATGAAATCTACATTCTGGAATGAATCCACTGATACCACTTTAGGCATATTGAAAGTCATATGTAAAAGTGAATGATCTGCATACATGGGCGTCTTCTATTTACTGTCATAGCGATTTTCCAATGTACATGCTTCCAGGCTCACACACATTACTGGACTGCTGTCTTTGATATTACCTATAATATGTCTATTTGCTGGCAGATTCCCAACTTTAACATTGCTCATTTCTTTTGGAACAATTCAGGAACTCTTGTTATTGCCATTGTGTGAAAATCACATTCATTAGAACAATGTGTTTATTGGGACTCAATAAAATGTCTGAAGTCACTATGGGCAGGGGAATGAAGACCAGTAGTTTCCAGTGGCTGGGAAGGTTATCTAGAGCTGACCTGCTGAACTTAGGAAAGGAGACAATGAGGTGCTACCACAAGGTGCAAGCCAGCCATAGAAGCATAGGTCAGGCCAGGTCCAGGAGACAGACCTTTGTTTAATGAGCAATCTGCACATGGAGTACAAAATGCACTAGGCAGTTTCTCATCACAAAACAAAAGGAAAACATTGGTGGCTGGAGTCAGGCACACACACCCAGCTGCCGAGCACTTCTGACACCAATCACTGACAATGCATCCGAACAAAACCATTGGTGGCGAGTAAACATAGCCAACTCACCATCAATGGCAAAAACATTACATCGGAAGCAAATCCTCAATGTTTCCGATGTTTCATAACCCCATTCCCATTCCAGACTAAACAACTCATCATCGTTCAGTGCTGTGTGTTCTATTTTAATTCATGGAGTTTTTAATTCCCACACGTTGTGTTATCAGTTCCATAAATAGAGGTAAAAGGTAATGGGCCTAATTCTGAGTTGATCGCAGCAGCAATTTTGTTTGCAGTTGGCCAAAAGCATGTGCAGTGCAGGTGTGGCAGATATAACATGTGCAGAGAGAGATAGATTTGGGTGGGGTGTATTCAAACTGAAATCTAAATTGCAGTGTAAAAGTAAAGCAGCCTGTATTTACCCTGCACAGAAACAAAATAACCCACCCAAATCTAACTCTCTCTGCAAATGTTATATCTGCCCCCCCCTGCAGTGCACATGGTTTTGCCCAATTGCTAACAAACTTGCTGCTGTGATCAACTCAGAATTACCCCCAATGTTTGCACAATGCAAACATTAGCGAGTTTCCAGCAGGTCTGGCCAATATTTTACCTGCTTAAATGGAAGCCCCTTTAAAACATCAACCAGACCTGCTGGAATATCACCGATGCAATCATCACCCAGACCATTACAATTACCCCATAGGGTTGGAATATGGTCCTTTGTGGAGGCGCCAGGCAGACAAAGTTAGACCAGTTAAATAAGTTAGACCTATTATGCAGAGTGGGTTTAGTTGTATCATGAAAGTGTCTAATTGGAGGTCTTGATAACATTTCTTAGAGGTGATACTATTTTGTTACCAATTATAAGCTGCAATGGAATGTGTTATATAAGTAAAGGTTAATAAATAAATTAATATCACCTGCCAGCAAGGGGCCGCAGGGTTTCAGGTGGCATCCAGTGGGAGTTCAAGTAGTGGGATCCAGTGTCAGAGTTCAATGTCTGCGGGAAAAGTCCCAGATTGGTAAAGACAAATATATGACTGGGTGGAATTCAGCCCTTAATTGTCACTGGTGCCTGTGGAAACAGAGCATAGGTCCAAGAATACGTTTATACTAGGCCAAAGCTTAGACTGTGAATGGGCGTTCCCTGAACACCAGGGGTGAGTCGCACCAAGGAATATTTTCTGAATTCAAGAAACCCAGTTACCCTTCCTCAGTGACCTGATAACTTTATCTGTGGGCATTTCTCAACACAGATAGAGATCTCAACATGGATTTAGATTACAAAATGGAACCTAGGTATACCATTCACGTGAGTTAAAGTAGCCAGAAGAAGAGATGATTAGTTTATCCCATGATTTATGGCTAGATCTGATTTTGGAAATTGAGGGTAGTTTAAAAAAGCTGATGATGACGTTTGGTAATGTGCATCTCAAGGAATGTAAGCTTGTAGCACTGCCACCGCAAGGCAAAGCTTGTAGTTGGGAGTTTTTTTATCTTGTTTTTTTTTTTTTTTATCCAATGTGATTTTATTGTATTAAATACATATGATTAACAAAATACGAAGGTACAGCTTTTCACACAGACGTGTTTGATAAACATGAAATATAGGTTACAAGACTACAATCAAAGTCATATTCAAAGTACATCAGTCTGTACAGTGACAATGAGACAGAACATCCATAAATACATTTTAGCATGCATCAGGAAAGATGAGGGAAGGAAAGAGGGCAGGGAAGGGAGAGAGGGTGTCACACAATATTCTATCTGATATGTATCTGAGGACGGGCCAGGCCTAGTTCTTAATGACATTGGCTGTATGTTTGGGTCGTTTCCCTGATGCAGAATAAATTTGGAGCCAATCAGATGCCCGCACAGAGCCCTGATTTCAACATCATCGAGTCTGCCTGGGATTACATGAAAAGACAAAAGGATTTTCAGCAAACCTACATCAACAAAATATTTGTGGTTTGTTCTCTAAGATGTTTGGAACAACCTCCACTGAGAATTGCATGATGTATAGCACAAAATACAGAATAAATGGCAACTTAACTTCCAACCATCTCCAGTAACACATCAATTATCTACATACATACAGTACTGTGCAAAAGTTTTAGGCAGGTGTGGAAAAAATGCTGCAAAGTAAGAATGCTTTAAAAAATAAGTGTTAATAGTTTATTTTTATCAACTGGCAAAATGCAAAGTGAATGAAAAAAAGAAAAATCTAAATCAAATCAATATTGGTCGTGACCACCCTTTGCCTTCAAAACAGCATCAACTCTGGCCAGACTTCTCCGAACAGTAGATGGGTGTACCTGGGTCTTACTGGTTTCTGACAGTTCTGACCTGATGGCACTGCTGGACATCTTCCGATTTCTAAGGGAACATGTACAAGGGAAAGAAAAAAGAAAGACTCTATGTTAGGGCACTCTTATATTAAACTTGAATAGACAATAAAACTTAACTTTTAATTAAATATTCAGTAAAATTAATGTGACTAAAAAACAATAAAATATAATAACTATAGGTAGTTATAAAAATGCACACATAAATTATCCTTGTAGTGCAAAAAAAAAGGATTGCTTCAAGCCTTGGTGAAGATTATTATCATGAATAATTCAATATAATGGGTGAAACCTGTCTATCATAAATATATCTTAAGACTGGTTAGTTATCCCCATAGGTGTATCCTATTAAGTTGTCCTTTTAGCTGCGTATCGTATTTGTTACCTATACTAAAGCAGAAAATTGCAAAGAGATACTAAAAAAAATGATGGATTGCTGCCTATGTAGGTTATTAAACACCCTCTGTTCTAATGTCAGGCAGTGGTGTCACCATAAGGCACTTGCTTCAAATAGTTTTTGCTGTATACTGCTTGGAATAGGTGAATTTATTATTGACACCTGTATATATTATATTTAACTTAAAATGAAGCATATATAGAGGGAAATGTAATAACTTGGATCTTTTCACTGAAAATTTGAAAAGTCATATATCACTGGCATTCCACCATGTGGTTATTAAAGAAAGAAAGAAAGAAAAAAAATAACCCACACATAGGGTCCTTCCCAATAGAGCAACCTGCACTAATGCTTCCGCTTAGGCTAGTATTGGATAGGGAGGCCAATCCCGGGACCTTTTTTAAATCCCTGGTATCGGGATTAATAAAATGATGAATCACAGGATTCCCGGGATTGGGTTGAAGATTTAAAAATGTAAATCTTCAGTGCCACCCCTTCCCGGACCTGCCCAACCCACAGAACTACTCACCATCCTCTGGGAGTGCGGGCGGGTTCACTTGCTGCAGGCAGTGGGCAGCGAGATGTGTTCCGTCATGCTGCGCAGTGCACACAGCTGGGGGCAGAGGGAGCCGGGAGGAGGGATCAGGGCAGCGTCTGAGCCTCCTGAGGAAGCTCAAAGCTGCCTGGCATTGAAAAAACAAGGGGGCTTTCTTATCCCGAAACCCCCCGGTAGTGGAAGCTCCAGTCCTGGGATTGAAACCTTGCCAATTTTAGGCCTAAATCCTGGGATCCCATCAATCCCGATCCCGGTATTAGCCACCCTAGTATTGGACAAATTGAAATGGCAGAGTGTGGGGTGCCCCAAAATTTGCATTACCAGCATTAGGCATCACCAACTACCAGCATTAAGCATCACTAACACTAAACATTAACCAGCTGGGCTGGTGGCATTATAGCAGTGGTGACACTTGAAATTGAGTCCCCCTGCCGAGGTACCAACCATCACATTGGAATGTAGCAATCAAAAGCTGAAAAAGTGGAAACACCAAAATGAATCAACTGAAAATGAAACAGACTGGGACCTGATAAACCTTTTAAGGAAGAATGATCCTGACATACTCTACATCCCTAAAAAAGGCAGTGAGAATGTCTGAAACACATTGGATTATTCACACCATATCTCTATCATCATTGAGGTAATACTGGATCAAAGATCATCAAACATCAACTTTGTCTAGCACCTGCGGGAAACCATATTACGAACATGGTGCCAGGTCAATAGGTTCTTATCTCCAACCCAGCTGAAAGCGTCCAACGACTACTGGCTGAACATAACATTACTTATCTATCAGTATGTACCACAACACAAAACTTTCTTGGCTTTTTTAGTGGAGTCACAGGATTTATAGATGCACATGAACAAAGTGTACTAGGGTAAAGCACTCCAAACAAAACAAACAATAGAAATATATATATTTTATTTTTCAGTTTTTTTTAAACATATATATATATATATATATATATATATATAGGTGGTATTCATGTGACCGGCGGTCTGCTGACCGACAGTCACATGACCTCCTCCACCATCCCGCCGGCTCAGTATCCCGATGGACGGCATGCCGACTAACAGGGACTATTTCCACTCGTGGGTGTCCACGACACCCATAGAGTGGGAATAGAACCTGTGGCGGCGACCGCAGGTCGCCACTGAGCCCGCAAGGGGCTTGCTGCACTCGCCCCTCCCTGCCGGGATCCTGGCTTCGGTAAGCTGACCAGCAGTCAGGAGACCGCCGGTCAGCCATACTACACCCATATATATATATATATACTTATGTATATTTATTTATTTATTTATTTATTTTCATTCTTCTGCTTTTTAACTTGCAGCTTGGTCCAAACTGCATGAATCACAGGATTTATAGATGCATGTGAACAAAACATACTAGGGTAAAGCGCATCAAACAGTACAAACAATATATATATATATTTTAATTCTTCTGCTTTTTAACTTGCAGCTTGGTTCAAACTGCATGGATCACAGGGCTTATAGATGCATGTGAACAAAGCACACTAGGGTAAAGCACATAAAACAGTACAATCTACAGTATTAGCATAGCATTCAGCAGTGTGTCTCCAATACAGATATTATACATAGAACAGCCACTTGTGAGTCTGGATAGAGCACAGTCAATACTGCAGAGAATTCAGCAGTGTGCAGTGTTCCCTATATACACAGTGACTATATAGAGCATAGCCACTTGTGAGTCTGGGCACAGCACAGCCAATAGAGCAGAGTACAGCACAGCACACAGCAGCGTGCAGTATGCCTCGATACACAGTCACTATAGAGCACAGCCACTTGTGAGTCTGAACACACCACATCATTACAGCACAGTACAGCACAGCATACAGCAGAGAGCGTTAGTGTGAAATGGTGCCAAGTCCCATCCACAGCTCCTTATAAAGAATCCAAGTCCTGCGAGAAGCCGGGAGGATGATGTTCAGATCCGAGTCTGATCCCCGATGTTCAGAGCGGTCCAGATTCCTGGAGCGCTCATCTCTAAATTCAACATATAAAACCACTGTACATCAATGTTTTACCAATTGAGAAAATGGATATGTTTTTTTTACCTACTTTTCTTCTAGCATTGATATACTGTACGCGTCACTGTTTTATTACCATTCATCTCATGGTGAACTCAGCTTAAACTGAACATACCACAGATCAAGGTAAGCATGCCAACTCCTTCAGGATTGCAGTCCTCAGCCAAAATGTTTGCGCTGTTTTAAGAATTAAATACCATTTAATCATTCAACATATGCGTATAAATAAAGTTTTAAGTGTCTTTATTTTTGAGGTTAGTTCCCAGGGCTGTTTCTAGCCAATTTGGCTCCCAGTGCGAGATTAAAAAATGTGCCCCCCCATGACATAAAAAAATGTGTGTCCCCCCCCCCACACACCTACATAAAAAAAAAACTTGCACGCGCACCCGGCAAGGGGGCATGGCCTCATCTAAATGGGTGTGGCCTCATTTAAATGGGCATGGCCTCGTCTGAAAAGACTACCTCACAATCCAGTTTTTGACACTGCTCCAACAGATCACGACCACCACATTAAGCCCCACACAGTAATGCCCCCTGCACCATATTATGCCACACGCCACAATGCCCTTGATACATTAAATCCCCACACTAGGCAAGAGTCCCCATTTCACACATTACGGCAAGTGTCCCCATTTTACACATTGAGAGAGAGAGAGCGAGAGAGAATACTTGCTGAGGCAATTACCGCTCTTCGGCCCGCCTCACCAGTCGCTCCTCGCGCTGGCCTTTCCCTCTTCCTAACTTGGATCCCCCTCTGTACTCCGCTCGGGGGGGGGGGGAGTTTCGCGGAGTGACGGGGTTGCGTCGTGATGTAACGGCGCATCCGCGTCATTCCGTGAAACTCCGCCCCCCGAGCGGGTTACTCGGGGAGAAATAAGAGGGGGAAGCAGGGAGCCACAGTTAGTGCCGCGGCGGGCGCCCAGTGCGGTTGCACTGCTCGCCTGCTCCAAGAAACGTCCCTGTTAGTTCCATTCTGTATGGTTAATCCTTTTCCAATGTTTAGCTGCTGAATATAGATTATCACAGATTGTTATAGCAACATTTGTAGTAATAAAAAAAAAAAAACAGTAATAAGGCTAGGTCACACAATCCGCAAGATTTGCAAACAATGGATTTGAAGGAAGTAATTCATATAGACAACAAGTTCAGGCAACAATCTGATCAAGATGCAACAACTGCCCAATCACTAGTGATGAGCGGGTTCAGTTCCTCGGAAACTGAACCCCCCCGAACTTCACCCATTTTACACGGGTCCGAGGCATACTCGGCTTCTCCCGTATGGCTCGGTTAACCCGAGCGCGCCAGAATGTCATCATCCCGCTGTCGGATTCTCGCGAGATTCGGATTCTATATAAGGAGCCGCGAGTCGCCGCCATTTTCACTCGTGCATTGGAAATGTTAGGGAGAGGACGTGGCTGGCGTCCTCTCCATTTATTTTTTATTTTTTTGCAAATAAATTTTTATTGAAGTTTCATAGTGAAAGAAAACAAAAAGTTGCAGAAACATTTCAATAGCATCTAGTAACTTCAGAGATACATCATCCGAAGATACACAACATTGTGCATAATAAAGAGACCTGGAAAGGGGATATCACCTTTCCACAAACGTATCGTATCTCAAGAAAAAAGAGAAATAACACAAAAAAAAAGAGGAGTAAGAACCATAAATGTTTCATGAATTATAACTTTTTAAAGCGAAGGGAAAGAGTAGAAGTAGGAGAGGAAAGAGGGGTAGCGAGAGACAGAGAGAAAGACAAAGGGATAAAGAGTAATGTTAATCTCATAGTAGAGGAGTAGAGAGAAGGATAGCGTAGACAGACAAGATTTAAGGAGGGGGGGGGGGGGGGAAGGGGGTTCTCTCTTCCCGTCCTAAGGGGCTTTAACCGTGACTTATACCAGGTGGCTTTTGGAGGTAAAAAGAGGTGGTTTTCTCTTAGCGAGAAGATTTGTAATGGGTTGTCGCTTTGTATTCCAGCCAAGGGCTCCAAGTAGCAGTGAAGGAAGTGTTTCTCATTTCCAAAGACAAAATGAGGTCCTCCATTACCATATAGTGATCTAAGCGGGCGTTCCATTCCTTCATAGTGGGGGACACTGTTGATTTCCAGTGAACTGGGATCACTGCCTTAGAGGCACTTAAAATATGACGAAGAAGTGATTTCTTGAGATGATATCTAGGTGTACGCGTGAGATTTAGTAACCAAAAACTAGGGCAAAAGGGTAAGTCCTCACCGAGGATAACACTGGCTGTCTCAACCACCTTGCACCAATACGGTTGCAAGAGAGAGCATTCCCACCATATATGTAGTGGGGTGCCCACTGCTATCCCACATCTCCAACACGTGTTGGGTACTCCAGGATAGATTTTCGCAAGGATATTTGGGCATCTATACCACCTTGTAAGTACTTTGTAGTGAGTTTCCAAGACTAACACATTGGTAGTTAATGAGAAAGTATTTTTATAAATACCTTCCCAGTCGTCTGTGGTCACCGAACCCCCAAGGTCTAATTCCCAATCCCTGACAAATTTAGGTTGGGAGGAAAATCTGTGATTCAATATCCATTTGTAAAACGTGGAAAGAGTATGCCTAGGGTATGTGTGGGAGAGGCACATCTGCTCAAACAAAGTCAGAGCTCGTATACCTTTTCCAGAAGTGCAAAAAGTCTGTAGGTAATGTTTAATTTGGAGATATCTCCAGATTTCTTTATTGGGTAGATTCCATTTAGTTTGCAGTTCGGGAAAAGGTATTATGCCGGATGAGTCCAGCAGTTGGTTAGTTCTCAGGATGCCCCTTTCCTGCCATGAACGGAACGACGGGGAGTGGCATCCCGGGGGAAACTCAGGATCCTCTCCATTTATTAATGTTGCTGCAAATATTTGTGCTTATTGCTTAATTGTGGGGACTGGGGAGCAGCTGTATTATATAGGAGGAGTACAGTGCAGAGTTTTGCTGATCAGTGACCACCAGTTTTATCCGTTCTCTGCCTGAAAAACGCTCCATATCTGTGCTCAGTGTGCTGCATATATCTGTGCTCACACTGCTTTATTGTGGGGACTGGGGACCAGCAGTATTATATAGGAGGAGTACAGTGCAGAGTTTTGCTGACCAGTGACCACCAGTATTATACGTTGTCTGCCTGAAAAACGCTCCATATCTGTGCTCAGTGTGCTGCATATATCTGTGCTCACACTGCTTTATTGTGGGGACAGGGGACCAGCAGTATTATATAGGAGGAGTACAGTGCAGAGTTTTGCTGACCAGTGACCACCAGTATTATACGTTGTATGCCTGAAAAATGCTCCATATCTGTGCTCAGTGTGCTGCATATATCTGTGCTCACACTGCTTTATTGTGGGGACTGGGGGCCAGCAGTATTATATAGGAGGAGTACAGTGCAGAGTTTTGCTGACAGTGACCACCAGTGTATATAGCAGTACGGTACGGAAGGCCACTGCTCTACCTACCTCTGTGTCGTCAAGTATACTATCCATCTAGATTCTATACCTGTGGTGCATTTTAGTTTTGCAGTTTGTTGACAGTGACCACCAGTATATATAGCAGTACGGCACTGAAGGCCACTGCTCTACCTACCTCTGTGTCGTCAAGTATACTATCCATCTAGATTCTATACCTGTGGTGCATTTTAGTTTTGCAGTTTGCTGACAGTGACCACCAGTATATATAGCAGTACGGTACGGAAGGCCACTGCTCTACCTACCTCTGTGTCGTCAAGTATACTATCCATCTAGATTCTATACCTGTGGTGCATTTTAGTTTTGCAGTTTGCTGACAGTGACCACCAGTATATATAGCAGTACGGTACGGAAGGCCACTGCTCTACCTACCTCTGTGTCGTCAAGTATACTATCCATCTAGATTCTATACCTGTGGTGCATTTTAGTTTTGCAGTTTGCTGACAGTGACCACCAGTATATATAGCAGTACGGTATGGAAGGCCACTGCTCTACCTACCTCTGTGTCGTCAAGTATACTATCCATCCATACCTGTGGTGCATTTCAGTTGTGCGCAGTATATATAGTAGTAGGCCATTGCTATTGATACTGGCATATAATTCCACACATTAAAAAATGGAGAACAAAAATGTGGAGGTTAAAATAGGGAAAGATCAAGATCTACTTCCACCTCGTGCTGAAGCTGCTGCCACTAGTCATGGCTGAGACGATGAAATGCCATCAACGTCGGCAGCCAAGGCCGATGCCCAATGTCATAGTAGAGAGCATGTAAAATAAAAAAAACAAAAGTTCAGTTAAATGACCCAAAAATCTAAATTAAAAGCGTCTGATGAGAAGCATAAACTTGCCAATATGCCATTTACGACACGGAGTGGCAAGGAACGGCTGAGGCCTTGGCCTCTGTTCATGGCTAGTGGTTCAGATTCACATGAGGATGGAAGCACTCATCCTCTCGCTAGAAAACTTCAGTGCCACTCCTAGATGGGCCAGGTGTTTGTGTCGGCCACTTGGGTCGCTTAGCTTAGTCACACAGCTACCTCATTGCACCTCTTTTTTTCTTTGCATCATGTGCTGTTTGGGGACTATTTTTTAAATCTGCCATCCTGTCTGACACTGCAGTGCCACTCCTAGATGGGCCAGGTGTTTGTGTCGGCCACTTGGGTCGCTTAGCTTAGTCACACAGCGACTTTGGTGCACCTCTTTTTTTCTTTGCCTCATGTGCTGTTTGGGTACAATTTTTTTGAAGTGCCATCCTGTATGACACTGCAGTGCCACTCCTAGATGGGCCAGGTGTTTGTGTCGGCCACTTGTGTCGCTTAGCTTAGTCACACAGCGACCATGGTGCGCCTCTTTTTTTCTTTGCATCATGTGCTGTTTGGGGACTATTTTTTTGAAGTGCCATCCTGTCTGACACTGCAGTGCCACTCCTAGATGGGCCAGGTGTTTGTGTCGGCCACTTGGGTCGCTTAGCTTAGCCATCCAGCGACCTCGGTGCAAATTTTAGGACTAAAAATAATATTGTGAGGTGTTCAGAATAGACTGAAAATGAGTGGAAATTATGGTTATTGAGGTTAATAATACTATGGGATCAAAATGACCCCCAAATTCTATGATTTAAGCTGTTTTTGAGGGGTTTTTGTAAAAAAAACACCCGAATCCAAAACACACCCGAATCCGACAAAAAATTTTCAGGGAGGTTTTGGCAAAACGCGTCCGAATCCAAAACACGGCCGCGGAACCGAATCCAAAATCAAAACACAAAACCCGAAAAATTTCCGGTGCACATCTCTACCAATCACACAAAATAATCACTAAGAATTTCGGTTTCTTGCCTGATGTCTAGCAAGAAATACAGACTAAAAGGCAACTTAACTTCCAACCATCTCCAGTAACACATCAATAATCTACATATGTACCGTATTGTGCACAAATTTTAGGCAGGTGTGGAAGAAATGCTGCAAAGTAAGAATGCTTTCAAAAATAAGTGTTAATAGTTTATTTATTTTTTATCAATTAACAAAATTAAAAAGTGACTAAACAGAAGAGAACTATAAATCAAATCAATAAAACAGCATCAATTCTGGCCAGACTTCTCCGAAGAGTAGATGGGTGTACCTGGGTCCAACTGGTTTCTAACAGTTCTGAGCTGATGGTACTGCTGGACATCTTCCAATTTCAAAGGCAAGTAAGCATGATGTGTCTTTCATATGATATACTAAGTTTCCTTGGCCGACCACTGCGTCTTTGGTCCTCAATGTTGCCTCTTTCTTTGTGCTTCAATGCTGAAAAAAAGGCATTTGTTTCCCCCAGCACCCTGAATGATAACCGTAACCAGATATAAATTCCACATAATAATAGAATTCAGAAATCTTCGTTACACATATTTGCGCAAATGTGTGAATAAGCCCCAAAGCCGCATCAAGGCGTCTCTGTATATTTGGGGTCCCTAGCGCTATAACTAGGTGCAGAGTGTGGCACCCCAAAACACCAGCATAAGCCAGAATGCCCAGCGTAGCATACCAGTGAAAAAACTATAGTGTTAATAAATTAGTATTTAGGAAGCCGAAGCTATAGAGAAAGTGATACAAAAATGAAACGCAATTAAAATAGAGCATCTACCAATATATATGTTTGTTGTGAGAGGCAGAGAGGTTCCTGCATTAGGAGGAGGTGCAGGCCCTGACATGCCACATGGAGCATTATGGGCTGGCTCCAAGGTAGGTAGCTCTTAGCTTAGACATATTGTAGTAAGGAGCCATTATCATGTGGCTCCTTGCTGGTCAATATTAGACCCAGATTGGGGTAATGGAGGTGTGAGGTGTGGTGCCTCTGGACTGGCTGAGCTGGATGGCCTTAGTGTGGCATACCTTTACATTCTATTAACACTTTTCACTTATTATTTTTTTAACACTATTTCTCTATTTTAATTGCATTTCATTTTTGTATCACCCCTAAATCTACCACTTATAGCAGGAGGCATCTATTACCAGCAGATGCCTCCTGTTATAATAGTGATCCGACCTGTGTCCACCTGTGTCCATCACCGCCCCCAAATGGCATCAGACTGTCAATCACTGACAGTCTGATGCCGATCACTGTTCGATGTCAAAGAACCCGTTCACGCACGGACAGAACGGGTCCTCTGCATGTGCTAAGTACTGATAATCTGTACTTTGCTATATGAAAAAACAACTCCATCCACATCTGAATAACCCAAAATATGCATAGTAATATTTTATGAATCAGTTAGTACCTAGGACTGGATTATTCAACTGTGGCTATCCAGTTGTGTTGCACAATAAGTTCCAGCATGCTCTGCAGACACAAAAGTTGTGTAAAGACCCAGAAAAGACCAATTGTAATACATACAGATGATCTCTTTTGTTCTATTTATATTAAGTACGTACTTGGATAAATCACAGTTACTGCTATCACCCTAGGTTGGTTCACAGTGGCAAGGTGAGCTTAATAACTGGCAGATGATACAGAACTGAAGCCAGATGCACTGTATGAAGGCAGCTGCTGCAGTGCATTGTAATATTGTGCATTGGTTTTGGTAATATTAGAGAACAAAGTAAGATGATATAATCCGTCCACTTCTGAATGCCCATGGGCCCCAAAGGGGTTACAGACAATTCTAAATCTTGATAATTGAAATAATTTTAAACATTATTTGAGGGACTCCAGCCTGTTCTTGCAGAAGAGGAGTTAAATGTTTGATACAACTCTGAGACAGGATCCCTCCCTCTCCCAATGAGAACCTTTTATTCTGTAATATAACCCGAGGGGTAATGAGAACAGACATTGTCCTGGTCCTATGATCTTTGAAATTAGAGGATTTGTCATCGCTAAAGCAAGATAAGCTGAACTGTTATTAGATGCCCTGTTATTTCCATGGTGGGGGGGAACAAACCCTTTATTATCTGGTCTGTAGGATGTTGAGAGGATGAGATTACTCATGCTTGGTTACTAAATGAGTTTGACATTTTCTCAAGGGTGCCCCCCCCTCCCATGATTAACCAGCTCAACACTGCAGAAGATCTATATGTGTGACAGGTATAGGAGACACGCCTCTTGTCTGTCCTCCCTCCCCCAAGCCTTTATTAAAAGGAATCATTTACTTTTTGCACGTCTCCAAGTGTACATTAATAAAGAACTACAATGCTGGAGTAACGCCACCTTTGCAACATTTCACAGCCAAAAACACTATATATGCAGGCACGTGGGTTCAGTTGTGTTTCTTTGAAGCTTCTTTTACTTAATTACTGTAATTAGCATCTCTTGTGTGCATGCACAGGTGTGTAACTGGGCAAGAGTAATGCCAAACTGTATACAGGGACATTAAGCGTTCACTATGGTGAAAATAATAAAGCTCTGCGTTGCAGTGGAAATCAGAGACAGTAGTGCTCAGGAAGTTTCAGACTGGCTTAAAATATACTGAAATTGAAATTGTGCAGGATCCTTACTGACGAACATGGAAGCTGAGAGCTACTGTCACTGAATCCACAGGTTAGGGTTATCCCGGGGAGCAGATGAATTACGCACTGCAAGGATCCACTGCTATTCTATTACAGACGACAGGTGGCAGTGCACTGTTAACACTGACAACTACACACTTTTAGACTTCCTGCAACCAACACCTTGCTGTTTGTCAAGTCAATTAGGACTAACAGACCTCACCATTTACTGTAAGGACCTACACCTATCAATCTTTTCACAAGCAAAGTTGAAATTTATTTTCTTTGCTTGTGCTTCAAAAAAGTCTTGTATTGCTCTCTTGTTTACTGATGCTCATGATTCTACATTTCCTAAAACATCAACTTCAGCTTTGTCCCTCACAGTTCTACATCTCCAACCCAGCTTTGTCCCAAATTGTCTATCCTCAGGTATAAATCATTTGGCTGGTCATGGTGAGTATCTGATAACTACCACAGACAAAAGGTTTCTCTACTAGGAACAACCAATCACCTTCAACTGTAACTCTCACTTGGCCCCTGGGTTGCCATCATGCTGAAGAAGACATTTGGCTAGAGCTAGCCCAATTCTCCAAGTAAAACCTCTCCAGGCTTGGCTAAGTTTCCCACAGAGCCACTGTGAATCTAAATCTGATGAGGAATACAAATATGGCTACAAAAAATACATCACCTTCCTCCTATTGTGATGAGGCCACTAAAGCAAACAAACCAGTTAGAATTGTATAATTTAATATAAGGCCATAAGGATGAAATATCTGAGGTAAATTCACCAGCAGACCACTTCTAGAACAAAATGGAAGAGATGGTTTAGACGATCAAACATCAGTGATCAGAATCTTGCCTCAATATTTTGGCTAATCAGCTGATTATTGATAGGGCTCTATAGCTAAGACATACTCATCAGATTGCATAACTATTAATTTTCCAAAAATCATGTTTCCTGTAGCCACTAATAGCCTTCTATACTGATATCCCATCAGGGTCGCTTTAAGAGAGGATAATGAGCAGCATCCTCCATTCATTTTCCCTTCTCTCTGCTGGCTGCGCCGAGAGTCTGAGCATTAGGGAGCTCAGACTATACTATGCATGCGCAGATCTCTGGGAAAATAGTGCAGCAGCCATTTTCACAGTGGTTTCTCTATTGCGCATGCACAGAACTCCATGAAAATGTCCGCTGCACCATTTTCACGGTGATTTAACAGCGCTGCTGAAATTGGTGCTGGACTCTGGAGGGGTGAGCATTCAAAAAATGGGTGCAGCGTGTGCGGTGTGGGCCCCCTGGACTAAGGGGCCCATATACACACACTGCACTCATTATAATTACGCCAGTGTACCCCATCTTATTTGCCACTTTTTGGGGGTTCAGGTAATTTCCCTGATTTCTCTTTTGACTTAGATGATACTGGGGTCCACATTAGTACCATGGGGTATAGATGGGTCCACTAGGAGCCTTGGGCACTTTAAGAAATCAATAATGTGCACTGGCTCCTCCCTCTATTCCCCTCCTACCAGACTCAGTTTAGAAAATATGCCCAGAGGAGCCAGTCACGCTTAGGGAAGCTCCTGAAGAGTTTTCTGCATTTATTTTCTGTTTTTTGTTTTCAGGCAGGTCTGATTGGCACCAGACTGCCTGCTTCATGGGACTTAGGGGGGAGAACGGCCCAACTTCCTAAAGAGTTAATGGTCCCGTTTCTCCGCTGACATGACACTGAGCTCCTGAGGGAGTCATTCGCAAGCCCCACCATGGCGAGCATACCCTCCTGCAGCACGCCGCCACCCCTAACAGAGCCAGAAGAGAAAAGAGTGGTGAGTACAGTGCCGGCGTCCCGGTTAGCGGGTCGCTGGCGGGAATGGCGGCACAAGGGTAGGAGTGCAGCTCTGAGTGCAGGGGGCTCAGAGGACATACACAGACGTGTGTCCCGCTGTGAGGGGCGCGCTGAGCCACCAATGCATACCCACACTGGCTACATACCTAACAAGGGTTTTAACCCTCTGTTAGGCATAAAAATTACCTCAGGCCAGTATAAAGAAGCGGGAAGCCGTGCGCCATTAAGGGGGCGGGCTTTACTATGAGCGGATCCAGCAACTCACCAGCGCCATTTTCCCTCTGCAGCTTACACTGACAGGAATCAAAGGGAAGCGCAGCTCCTCCACACAGACTCCACGTCTCTTCAGCGGTACCAGGGGGTCTTAGAAGGGGGGGGGTGTTGTAGTATACTAATCCCTATTAAGAGACTTCGTGTGGTGACCCAGCTAAGTTTTACTTGGTTACAGGGGCACTGTGTGGCTGGCTCCAATTTCTGTGTCTCCCTCAGGGCTCTGTGTGGGTTAAACTGTGTTTTAACCTTCTGTCTGTGGGTGCGTGGGTGTCCCTTCACGTTACCATATCCAGGGACTGTGTTTCCTACACAGCTGAGTGTCTTTCCTCTCCCAGAGACTCACTACCCTGTACTGAGGATAGTGCACATTCTCAAGCTAGTGAGGCAGAACCCCCATGGTTAGCTTCCATTAAAGGGATGATATCTAATATTTCTACTAAATTATCCCATAATGAGAAAGAGCCGCAGATTTTAAGAGAGTCTATGGATGACCTGATCAGTTCTCATACCAGCGTCTCAAATCCTCGCCATTTGCCCACAAAAGCATACTCTGGCCCAGCTCATGCAGGATGATACTGATGACGATACATCAGATCCTGAGGAGGGTGAAGAGGATGCGAGAGGGGGAGGGGGGGCGGTCCTGTCATAAGGAATACAGGCCCTGATAGACGCTATCAGGAATGTCCTGCACATTCCTGACAAGACGGCGGAGGTCGAGGAGGAATCTTATTTTAATGTAAATAAAAAATCCTCAGCTACTTTTCCTGCATCAAAGGAATTGAATGCCCTGTTTAAAGAAACTTGAGTTAATCCTGACAAAAAAAATTCAGATCCCTAAAAGACTAATTACATCCTTTCCCTTTCCTCTGGAAGATAGAAAGAAATGGGAAAACCTGCTGATTGTGGACGCATCGTTATCTAGGATGTCACATAAGATAGTCTTACCTGTTCCTGGGGCAGCATCCTTAAAGGACACAGCTGACCGCAAGATTGAGAACACTCTCAAATCGTTATACACTGCTGCTGGGGTGGCCCAGAGACCCACTATTGCTTGTGCATGGATCACTAAAGCCATTGCAAATTGGTCAGGTAACCAAATTGATGGATTGGAAACCTTACCCTTACTCCTGCAGCATATTCAAGGCTCTCCTAACTTTATTGTGGAGGCCATAAAGGAAATTGGTTTGCTCAACGCACGCACCACTTCCATGGCAGTGTCAGCACGCAGCACGCAGGGACTTGTGGCTACGCCAGTGGACTGCGGATGCGGATTCCAGAAAAGGCATGGAAAACCTTCCATTCACAGGTGAGGCCCTTATTGGAGATGAACTGGATAAGTGGATATTCAAGCGGGTAAGTCTTTCGGACAGTGAAATTCAAAGGCAAATCAAAGGTAATGGAGGTAAACCCAGAAAACCAGCAGCTGCAGGTTCTCAGGAACAGATCTCCGGGTCTGCTTACTCAAAGCCTTCAGCATGACAGTGGTCCGCACTGCCTGGAAGGCAGGCAGGTGGGAGCTCAGTTACATTATTTCAGTCACGTTTGGGCAACATCTTGCCAGGATCAAAGGGTCACAGACCTTATCACTCAGGGATACAGACTGGAGTTTCAAGAACTCCCACCTCACAGATTCTTCAGATCAGGCTTACCAGCTTCTCCAGAAGCAAGTATGACTTTACAGGCAGCAATTCAAAAACAAGTCATTGTCCCAGTTCCACTTCAACTACAAAACAAGGGTTATTACTCCAACCTGTTTGTGGTACCGAAACCGGACGGTTCCGTAAGGCCCATTTTAAACATCAAATCACTGAACCCATATTTAAGTGTGTTCAAGTTCAAGGTGGAGTCTCTGAGAGCAGTGATCTCAGGTCTGGAGCAGGGGGAATTCCTGGTGTCTCTGGACATCAAGCATGCGTACCTTCATATTCCGATTTGGCCACCTCATCGGGCTTATCTAAGATTTGCACTACAGGACTGTCACTACCAGTTTCAGTCGCTGCCACTTGGCCTCTCCACGGCACCGAAGGTATTCACCAAGGTAATGGCAGTGATGATGTTTCTCCTTCACAAGCAGGGAGTGAACATAATACCGTACCTGGACGACCTGCTGATAAAAGCGCCTTCCAGGGAGAGGTTGGTGGACAGCATTGCCCTCTCAACCCAACTACTTTAGGATCACGGATGGATTCTGAACCTACCAAAATCCCACCTGAAACCCACACGGAGGCTTCCATTTCTGGGGATGATACTGGATATGGAGGAACAGAAGGTATTCCTTCCGTTGGAAAAAGCATTGGTAATCGATGGTGCAGGATGTCCTAAAACCAGCCTGGATATCGGTGCATCTATGCATTTGCTTTCTGCGGAAGATGGTTGCCTCTTATGAGGCTCTGCAGTATGGTAGGTTTCATGCAAGGCCCTTCCAGCTGGATCTGCTGGACAAATGGTCCGGATCACATCTTCACATGCACCAGAGGATACATTTGTCACCAAGAGCCAGGATTTCTCTTCTGTGGTGGCTTCTCACCTGACCGAGGGTCGAAGGTTCGGGATTCAAAATTGGGTTCTGCTAACCACAGACACAAGCCTCAGAGGTTGGGGATCAGTCATCCAGGGGGAACAGTTCCAAGGAAAATGGTCAAGTCAAGAAACCATTCTTCCGATCAACATTCTGGAACTAAGGGCCATATACAACGCCCTGCTACCTGCATCGCATCTTCTTCAAAGTCATGCCATTCTGGTTCAGTCAGACAATGTGACGCCAGTTACGTATATAAACCAACAGGGCGGAATGAAGAGCGGAGCAGCAATGTCAGAGGTAACAAGAATTCTCCTCAGGGCAGAAAGACACGCGGTGGCGCTGACGGAAATCTTAATTCCGGGAGTAGACAACTGGGAAGCAGACTTCCTCAGCAGACACGACCTCCACTCAGGAGAGTGGGGCCTTCGCCCGCAGGTGTTCGAGTCCTTAACACGTCGGAGGGGAATTCCACAGATAGACATGATGGCCTCTTGTCTCAACAAGAAGCTAAAGCGGTATTGTTCCAGGTCGAGGGATCCGCAAGCAGTGGCGGTGGATGCTCTGGTAACTCCATGGGTTTACCAAATGGTTTACATGTTTCCACCTCTTGCACTGATCCCAAGAATTCTAAAAGAATAAATAGGGAAAAGGTTCATGCAATGCTCATTGCTCCGGATTGGCCAAGAAGGGCCTGGTACGCGGATCTACTGGAGAGGCTCCTAGAGGACCCGTGGCCTCTACCTCTTCGAGAGGATCTTCTACAACAGGGGCCGTTCGTCTATCAAGACTTACCATGGCTATGTTTGCTGGCATGGAAGTTGAGCGTCAAATTTTAGCCTGGAAAGGCATTCCGAACAAGGTTATTCCAACCCTGATCCAAGCCAGAAAAGGGGTAACGTCTAGACATTACCACCGTATTTGGAAAAAATATGTCTCGTGGTGTGAAAACATGAAATTTCCTGCAGTGAAATTTCAACTGGGACGTTTTCTCCTTTTTCTACAGTCGAGTGTGGATGTGGGCCTACGTTTGGGCTCCTTAAAAGTCCAGATTTCGGCCTTATCCATTTTCTTCCAGAAACAATTGGCTTCTCTTCCTGAGGTTCAGACATTTTTGAAGGGGGTTCTGCACATCCAACCGCCCTTTGTGCCTCTTACGACACCTTGGGATCTCAACGTGGTGTTGCTGTTCCTACAATTGGAATTGTTTGAGCCTTTACAGGACGTTGACGTAAAGTTTCTTACATGGAAGGCCATCACACTTTGGCCTTGGCTTCTGCAAGGTGTGTGTCGGACCTGGGGGCATTGTCTAACAAAAGCCACTAATTGATTTTCATGAAGATAGAGATGAACTCAGAACTCGTCAGCAATTTCTTCCTAAGGTGGTGTCTGCATTTCATATCAAGTAACCTATTGTGGTTCCGGTGCATACTGACACCTCTGCTACCTAAAAGTCCTTGGATGTTGTGAGGGCTTTGAAGATCTACGTGAAGCGGACAGCTTGTCACAGGAAATCTGACTTGCTGTTTGTTCTCTATGATCCCAAGAAAATTTGGTGTCCTGCTTCAAAGCAGTCTATTGCTCGCTGGATTAGGCTTACTATCCAGCATGCTTATTCATCGGCAGGATTGCCGGTTCCTAAATCTGTTCATGCCCACTCTGCTCGGTCGGTGGGTTCTTGGTTGGGTTCGATCACATTTTCTAAATTCTACAAGTTCAATACTTTGGCCTCTGAGGACCTTCAGTTTGGTCAATCACTTCTACAGGAACCTCAGCACTCTCCCACCCAGTTTGGGAGCTTTGGTACATCCACATGGTACTAATGTGGACCCCAACAGGGGCGTCTTGGCCCACCAGGGCAGATTGCCGGTGGGCTGGTCCCATTGCTCCCCCAGCTACCGTTTATTACCCCCCTCACTGGCTGGTTGGCAGGCTCGCTGGCTGCCGCGAGCAGCGATAATGGACAGCTTCTGCGCATGCGCAGAAGCTTACTGAAGAAAAATAAAGATAGAAGGGGGATCTACTGCGCATGCCCAGTCGCCCATAATCCATCGTGGAGCCAGTCAGTCACCACCAGAGCCGGCCATGGGGCATTCTTGGACTGGTAGAGTTTTGGAGCACCCAGATGGTGGCTGTGGCTGCCGCAATCGGAGCTAAACTCCGGCCAGCTCAGCATGCAGCAGTAGGGAGCAGACAGTGTGGGCAGAGCCATTAACTCTCCAGGGTGGAGCAGCAGTCACCGGGCGGGACTCAGGAAGGTTACGCAGAGGCAGCATGTCCGGGGAGGTGAAAACGGCAGCAGCAACAGCACTTCGGCTAAAGCATGGTGCAGTGAGCAAAGGGAGCAGCAGGAGATCCAGGAGCGCGGGAGGTCTACTATCCAGCAGCTGCTCTTCCAACCAGCTCAGGGTCGAGGTAATTTGCTACCCCATCGAGCAAGACCACTGGCATGATTTTTTGCAGGGAAATGGGCATCTGTGCAAGGACAGGAAAGTCCTGGGGCGGTAGGGGGGTTGCCCTGTTGTGTCTGGGGGGGTACACTTCTGGGTCTGGAGGGGTGCCCTCCTGGTTGTGTATATAGGGAGGTGCTCTACTGGGTCATTGGGGGAGTGCTCCTGTGGGTGCTGGGTCTGTGGGGGGTGCTCCTGTGGGTGTTGGGTCTGTGTGTGTGTGTAGGGGGGTGCTCCTCTGGGGGCTGGGTCCGTGTGGGAGTTTCTCCTCTGAGTGCTGAGTGTGTGGGGAGGGGGGTTGCTTCTCTGGGTGCTGGGTCTGGGGTGTGGCCCCCTGGGTGCTGAGTCTGGGGGGTGTTCTGATGGATGTGTGGGTATGTCCTCACCTGATTGCTGGGCCTGAGGTGTGCTCCCCTGGCTGCTGGGACTGGGGTGTGCTCTCCGGGCTGCTGGGTCTGGGGTGTGCTCTCCTGGCTGCTGGGTCTGGGATGTGCTCTCCTGGCTGCTGGGTCTGAGGGGCGGGGGGTTCTCTCCTGGGTACGTGGATGGGGTGTGCCCTTGTAGGTGCTGGGTCTGTATGTGGGGAGGTGAGTCACCCAGCAGGGGGAAGGGGGGAGCAGAGGGAGGCACACTCATAAACTCAATTCATCATCACACACAGGGCTCAGCGGCTCCCTGCATCCATCGTGTCCATCCACCCTTACTGTCCTCTACACTGATCGTACATCACTGCTCCCAACACTCACCCTCACTGCTTCCTACTCCAACCCTCCCTTACCGCTCTCTACAATGACCCTCACTTCTCCCTATACCCTTCCTCACTGTTCCCTAGCCTCATTGCTTCCTACACTCACCTTCCCTCACTGATTCCTACACTCACACTCACTCATTGCTTCCAACACCCTTCCTCACTGTTCCCTACACTCACCCGTACTCACTGATCTCTTCAACAACCTTCACTCACTGCTCCCTACACCCATCCTCTATGCTACCCACCCACCTTCACTGCTCTCTGGGCCTAATTCAGAACTGTTCGCTCACTAGGTTTTTTTTGCAGTCCTGCGTTCGCATAGTCGCCGCCCATAGGGTTTGGAATTTTCGCTTTGCAAGTGTGCGAACGCATGTGTAGCAGAGCTGTGCAAACAGATCTTGTGCAGTCTCTGAGTAGCCCAGGACTTACTCAGCCACTTCGATCACATCAGCCTGTCCGGGAACGGAATTGGCATCAGGAACCCTCCCTGCAAACGCTTGGACATGCCTGCGTTTTTCCAAACACTCACAGAAAACGGTCAGTTGATACCCACAAACGGCTTCTTCCTGTCAATCTCCTTGTGAACGCCCGTGCAAACGTATCCTTGGCACAAACCCATCACTGAGCGGCGATCCACTTTGTACACATGCAACGCGCATTGCGGTGCATATGCATGAGCAGTTTAGACTTGATCGCCCGCTGTACGAAATAGTGATCAGGTCTGAACTAGCCGCTCAACCCCTACTTTCCCTTACTGCAGTCTACACCGACTGTCCCTCATTGTTCCATACACTCAGCCTCACTCACTGCTTCCTACACCCACCCTCACTGCTTCCTACATACACACACAAACACACACACACATATATATATATTATAGGCAGTTTGTTAGTGGCGGCGCTCCCACCAGCACAGTACTTACATTTCGAATAAACTCCGAAACTTTAGTACTGTGCTGGTGGTAGTGCAGTGTCTTTATTTGTATGTATAAATCCAGTGAGTGTTATGTATAATGGGCCTAATTCAGAGTTGATCGCAGTAGCAAATTTGTTAGCAGTTGGGCAAAACCATGTGCACTGCAGGGGGGGGGGGCAGATATAACATGTGCAGAGAGAGTCGCAAGGGCATCTGATGAACAACATGAGTGGAGTTGCATGTCAGTAAAAGTCTAATTTTAAATATTCGACCAGAGTGGGGATGAGTAAAGGTGTTACCCTGTTCAAGAAAGCCACATGTAGTACAGCCTGTACACCGGTAATTCTCCATTTTTTTTTGTCAGAAGATGTTCAGGATGCTTGCATGTCAGTACGGTATTATCTGTTTTGACCACTCAGTACCTTATGTTTTTGCTTCGCTAAGGTATGAGCTTAGCATCCTTTAACAATGGAAGTTCCAAATCGGAATTAACAATTGGCTAATACCGTTTGACTGCCCTGATAAGATCTTTGCTCGCTGGGGAAAACTGGTAAACCCAGATGATACCTTTATCAGATTCCAAATCCATTCATTTTTTTAGGAGAAGAGCTGTAGCTGGAGAAGAGCTTCTTGCAAAAGGTGGTCACGGTATCCTCGTTGCAGGAACTTGTTAGTCATAATAGCCAATTGGCGCTCCGTCTCTTGTGTGGTGTCACAAATTCTCCTCACCCTGAGGAATTGACTATAAGGAAAATACCTCTTAACAGGTGCAGGGTAGTGGACAGTTTGCCTATAACTAAGATACTTTAACATCAAGAAAATGAATGCCACTGTCACTGATGTTATACGTGTATTCAATGTTCTCATTCTGCATATTGACATCTTCTATCATGCTGATAAAGTCCACCCTAGGTCCAGTCCATCTATGGAACAGATCGTCAATATAGCACTTCAAGAATGTAATATTTGAAGCATACACTTGTTTACTGAAGAACATATCTCTCTCAATGCTGAACATGAATGTATTGGCATATGTGGGGGCCACACATGCCCCCATCACACAGACCTGCAACTGCAGGTACATGTCTCCATTAGAAATAAAGAAATTATGCTGCAGCACTAGGTCAAGTAATTGAGTGAATAGCGTGACATCAGGTCCCATGTAGCACACGTTATTAGTAATGAACCTCCTCATGACCTCTAAACCACAAGGATGAGGAATATCGGTGTAGAGGCTAGTCACATCGATTGTGCACATGTACACTTCCTCACCTAGATCTCCAATCTTAAGCAGTTAATTTAAGAACATTGTGGTATCCTGTAAAAAAGTCGCTTCTCCCTGTACCGCTGGTTGCAAATCTCTATTCAGGTACTTGGAAACATCATAGTAGACCAAGCCCCAAACTGAGATTATTGGCCTGCCTGGGGTGTTATCCATACTTTTATGTATCTTTGGAATTAGATAAAGTATCGGACCACTGGTATGTCACTCACCAAAGCTGCCTTGGGAACTATGTCCAGTTTCTTCACAAACTGTTCAGTAGGGTCCTTATAAAGTTACCTATAGTTGGTGCTGTCACTAAGTTGCAGTTCTGCTTCTACTATGTAATCACTGATATTAAGGACCACAGTCCCACCCATAACTATGTCTGTGTATCGGGATAAATCCTGTAGAGCCTTCCTCTTATGAACTGCCAGATTGTTAGGTTCATTATTGGCATAATCGCCAATTTTATCTCAAGGAGTTCTTTAGTAATGTACAGAGCTGTGCTCATAAAAACTTGAACCCTGTAGTAAAATCTAAATCTTTGTTTAATCTCTCGTCCAACAGTAATATCATCAAAGTTTATGGGAAACTAATGTCTCAAGCCATTGAGGATAAAAAAAACTCTCTGCCAATAATGAATCTAACAAACTGTCCATTCATAAGAAGAAGGCTCTACAGGACTTATCCTGATACACAGACATAGTTATCCGCCCCGCCAATAACAGCACATGTATTAAAGAGGTGGCAGAAGGCATACAACTACAAGCTGGAGAGTGTATATATATATATAACGGCCAGGCTGTGTAGAACGTCTGGTGGAGCACCCAGTTGTTGGTAGTGATACGCCTTATTTTGTACGCATAAATGCCTGTGGCTTATTGACTTGCGCATGTCCCTTTTCCCTTTGTTTTATATATATATATATATATATCACTGGAAAAGAGTGGCACTCTCAGGACTTCATTCAGGTAAAGAAGGACACAGCGGTCACAAACTTGGTCTAATCGACGTTTCGATAATTTAATATCGTCATCAGGATAACCAGAGGGTACAGACAACAACATTTAAATACCTACTCACCACCCCATGTGCATCTACACCATCGCTGCGGGCACCGGGTCCATGGACGACAGCAAACTGCGTTGCGCACTTCCTGTGCGCCCGGACGCTCGAGCGGTTGCCTAGAGACAAAGACATCATGTGACATAAACAAACAGAAAAATACAATGCAGGAGAATACAGATCAAGTAAACAGCAAATCGGGGGACAAAACAGATGTATGCAGTAGATGACCCCATACATAATAGATGCATAATCATATTAAATATCATTAAACATGTATACAGCTAATCCATGAGAACCGCGGGTCTCAGCTGCATTACGGGCTAGATGTGTGACAATATAAGCACACTCCTAGTGGAGATACTTTTCTTACAATTAAAGCAAAAAACGACAACCTGCTTGTCCACATAAATACAGTTCCTGAATCAGGCAAAACCCCATAATGCTACGCAGGGCCGAAGCTGTCAGGGAGAATAACTAATGCAGATAAATGTATAATTACAGGAAACAATTTAAGGGGAGCTTCCCATTTAAACCTTTGGGGTAATCGTGTTCAGGCGGTGTATCCACCTGGCTTCTCTCTGTAGCAGGGCTTTCCCTCTGTCACCCCCCCTCAAACGTTTAGGTTCAGCATCAATAATCTTATAACATCGGATATCAGATGATATCTGTAACACCAATAGGGAGATTGACATCATGATAAAACAATTCATGATCAGAGGATACAAACACGGGGACCTTGTTAAAGCCAAAGAGAGAGCGTTGGCGATTCCACGGTCCAAAACTCTGGTTCCATCTGTGGGCAGCAAAGAACGTCTGAGTGACTGTATCCCGTTTGTACAACAATATACCTCTGCCAGTCCACGTATAGCGAATACAATCAAGAAGTTATGGCCTGTGGTGACATCAGACCCTGATCTGACGATGTTGAGCAATACCAAAGTGTTGGCTAGCTACACGCGGAACAAAAATCTAAAAGACTGGCTGGTCAAGAATGATGTTTCGAGTGGTACGGATAGTGGGCCGGGTACCTTTCTAACTAGGAAAGCGGGTTGTTATCGGTGTACCGGTTGTACGACATGTAGTTACATGGAGTATGGAGATTCCTTTGCCCACCCATATTCTGGGGAACGGATCGCCATACGCCAGATTCTATCATGTACCAGTACCCATGTTATTTATATCATCCGATGTCCTTGTGGTCTCCTCTATGTGGGGAAGACCACTAGGATGTTTAAGGAACGCATGGCACTCCACAGATCGGCTATAAGACATGCCCTGGAGGGGGTCAAAAGTGGATTCAACCAACCAGTAGCCAGGCATTTTAAATTATTTAATCATGGCCTGGCCACTTTGCGTTATAAGATTATTGATGCTGAACCTAAACGTTTGAGGGGGGGTGACAGAGGGAAAGCCCTGCTACAGAGAGAAGCCAGGTGGATACACCGCCTGAACACGATTACCCCCAAAGGTTTAAATGAGAATCTCCCCTTAAATTGTTTCCTGTAATTATACATTTATCTGCATTAGTTATTCTCCCTGACAGCTTCTGCCCTGCGTAGCATTATGGGGTTTTGCCTGATTCAGGAACTGTATTTATGTGGACAAGCAGGTTGTCGTTTTTTGCTTTAATAGTAAGACAAGTATCTCCACTAGGAGTGTGCTTATATTGTTACACATCTAGCCCGTAATGCAGCTGAGACCCGCGGTTCTCATGGATTAGCTGTATACATGTTTAATGATATTTAAATGATTATGCATCTATTATGTATGGGGTCATCTACTGCATACATCTGTTTTGTCCCCCGATTTGCTGTTTACTTGATCTGTATTCTCCTGCATTGTATTTTTCTGTTTGTTTATGTCACATGATGTCTTTGTCTCTAGGCAACCGCTCGAGCGTCCGGGCGCACAGGAAGTGCGCGACGCAGTTTGCTGTCGTCCATGGACCCGGCGCCCGCAGCGATGGTGTAGATGCACATGGGGTGGTGAGTAGGTATTTAAATGTTGTTGTCTGTACCCTCTGGTTATCCTGATGACGATATTAAATTATCGAAACGTCGATTAGACCAAGTTTGTGACCGCTGTGTCCTTCTTTACCTGAATGAAGTCCTGAGAGTGCCACTCTTTTCCAGTGATATCCATGGCCGATTGACCATTTGTGGAGGCACCTGGGCATTTATGTGCTGTTTGTGAGAGTGCCGGTCCCTACATTGCTATATATATATATATATATATATATATATATATGATACGCTAAAACAATACAATATTTTTGGGATACACTAACAACATCTGTTTTTTTCCTCAGCGTAGATTTTTAAAAATTACAAAATAATTGCTTTCAGCATCAGAGCCGGCCCTAACCAGTATGATGCCCTAGGCAAGATTTTGGCTGGTGCCCCCTAGCACCGCCACTAGTTCTGAAGGACATGCCTGGCATGAGTCAGCTGGCAGCTCTGCTAACCTTGGGGCACCTTTTGTTTATGAAAATGTGTCTTATTTGCATTACTATGTGGCTAGGATGCACAGGCAGCTTTTGCTGATTAAAATGATATGCGGCATGCCTATATCCTGTGTGCGACTGCGGCTGTATCTGCATACGAAATGCTACATTACAGTGATTTCCAGGAATACACTGCAACGTAGCATTTCGTATGCAGATACAGCCTCAGTTACACACAGAATATAGGCATGTCGCATATCATTTTAATCAGCAGAAGCTGCTGGTGCCCCTAAGCATACCAAATGCCCTAGGCATCTGCCTAGTTTGCCTATGCCTAGGGCCGGCTCTGTTCAGCATATCAATACAAAAAATGCTTATTTTCCAGCATACAAATATTTATAACAGTAATTTGTTTTTACTATACCAATAGAACCTAAAAAGGTCTTTTTCAGCATAGCAATATACATTACAAATAGAAATTTATTTGTAAAATAACAAATAGATTTTTTTTTACCTGCATACAAAAATAAACAAAATAGCTTTTTTCCCCCAGCATACACATATTTCCAAAAACAATAATTTGTTTTTAGCATAACAATATAACTTAAAATGCTTTTTGTCAGCATAGACATAAAAAAATAAAAATAAAAATAAGAATTTACTCACCGGTAATTCTATTTCTCGTAGTCCGTAGTGGATGCTGGGAACTCCGAAAGGACCATGGGGAATAGCGGGCTCCGAAGGAGGCTGGGCACTCTAGAAAGATTTATGACTACCTGGTGTGCACTGGCCCCTCCCACTATGACCCTCCTCCAAGCCTCAGTTAGGACACTGTGCCCGGACGAGCGTACACAATAAGGAAGGATTTTGAATCCCGGGTAAGACTCATACCAGCCACACCAATCACACCGTATAACTCGTGATATTATACCCAGTTAACAGTATGAAACAATTGAGCCTCTCAACAGATGGCTCAACAATAACCCAATTTAGTTAACAATAACTATGTACAAGTATTGCAGATAAACCGCACTTGGGATGGGCGCCCAGCATCCACTACGGACTACGAGAAATAGAATTACCGGTGAGTAAATTCTTATTTTCTCTGATGTCCTAGTGGATGCTGGGAACTCCGAAAGGACCATGGGGATTATACCAAAGCTCCCAAACGGGCGGGAGAGTGCGGATGACTCTGCAGCACCGAATGAGAGAACTCCAGGTCCTCCTTAGCCAGGGTATCAAATTTGTAGAATTTTGCAAACGTGTTTGCCCCTGACCAAGTAGCAGCTCGGCAAAGTTGTAAAGCCGAGACCCCTCGGGCAGCCGCCCAAGATGAGCCCACCTTCCTTGTGGAATGGGCATTGACAGATTTTAGCTGTGGCAGGCCTGCCACAGAATGTGCAAGCTGAATTGTACTACAAATCCAACGAGCAATAGTCTGCTTAGAAGCAGGAGCACCCAGCTTGTTGGGTGCATATAAAATAAACAGCGAGTCAGATTTTCTGACTCCCGCTGTCCTGGAAACATATATTTTCAGGGCCCTGACATTGTCTGGCAACTTGGAGTCCTCCAAGTCCTTAGTAGCCGCAGGCACCACAATAGGCTGGTTCAGGTGAAACGCTGACACCACCTTAGGGAGAAACTGGGGACGAGTCCTCAATTCTGCCCTATCCATATGGAAAATCAGATAAGGGCTTTTACATGATAAAGCCGCCAATTCTGGTACTCGCCTGGCCGAAGCCAAGGCCAATAACATGACCACTTTCCACGTGAGATATTTCAGATCCACGGTCTTTAGTGGCTCAAACCAATGTGATTTTAAGAAACTCAACACCACGTTGAGATCCCAAGGTGCCACAGGAGGCACAAATGGGGCTGAATATGCAGCACTCCTTTCACAAATGTCTGAACTTCAGGTACTGAAGCTAGTTCTTTTTGAAAGAAAATCGACAGAGCCGAGATCTGTACCTTAATGGAACCTAATTTTAGGCCCATATTCACTCCTGCTTGCAGGAAATGCAGAAATCGACCTAGTTGAAATTCCTCTGTTGGGGCCCTTTCGGCTTCACACCATGCAACATATTTCCGCCATCTGCGGTGATAATGATTTGCTGTAACCTCTTTCCTGGCTTTAATAAGCGTAGGAATGACTTCTTCCGGAATGCCCTTTTCCTTTAGGATCCGGCGTTCAACCGCCATGCCGTCAAACGCAGCGGCGGTAAGTCTTGGAACAGACAGGGCCCTTGCTGTAGCAGGTCTTGTCTGAGCGGCAGAGGCCACGGGTCCTCTGAGATCATCTCCTGAAGTTCCGGGTACCACGCTCGTCTTGGCCAATCCGGAACCCCGAGAATTGTGTTTACTCCTCGCCTTCTTATTATTCTCAATACCTTTGGTATGAGAGGCAGAGGAGGGAACACATAAACTGACTGATACACCTACGGTGTCACTAGAGCGTCCACAGCTATCGCCTGAGGGTCTCTTGACCTGACGCAATACCTCTCTAGTTTTTTGTTTAGGCGGGACGCCATCATCTCCACCTGTGGACAATCCCACTGATTTACAATCATTTGGAAGACTTCTAGATGAAGTCCCCACTCTCCCGGGTGGAGGTCGTGCCTGCTGAGAAAGTCTGCTTCCCAGTTGTCCACTCCCGGAATGAACACTGCTGACAGTGCTAGTAGATGATTTTCCGCCCATCGGAGAATTCTTGTGGCTTCTGCCATTGCCATCCTGCTTCTTGTGCCGCCCTGTCGATTCACATGGGCGACTGCCGTGATGTTGTCTGACTGAATCAGCACCGGCTGGTGTAGGAGCAGGGACTTTGCTTGATTTAGGGCATTGTACATAGCCCTTAGTTCCAGAATATTTATGTGAAGGGAAGTCTCCTGACTTGACCATAGTCCTTGGAAGTTTCTTCCCCTTGTGACTGGCCCCCAGCCTCGAAGGCTGGCATCCGTGGTCACCAGGACCCAGTCCTGTATGCCGAATCTGCGGCCCTCTAGAAGATGAGCACTGTGCAGCCACCACAGAAGAGACACCCTGGTTCTTGGAGACAGGGTTATTAACCGATGCATCTGAATATGCGATCCGGACCACTTGTCCAACAGGTCCCACTGAAAGATTCTGGCATGGAACCTGCCGAATGGAATTGCCTCGTAAGAAGCTACCATCTTTCCTAGGACCCGCGTGCAGTGATGCACCGATACCTGTTTTGGTTTCCGGAGGTCTTTGACTAGAGAAGACAACTCCCTGGCTTTCTCCTCCGGGAGAAACACTTTTTTCTGGACTGTGTCCAGAATCATACCCAGGAACAGTATACGTGTAGTCGGAACCAGCTGTGACTTTGGGATATTCAGAATCCAGCCGTGCTGGCGCAGCACTTCCTGAGATAGTGCTACTCCCACCAACAACTGTTCCTTGGACCGTGCCTTTATTAGGAGATCGTCCAAGTACGGGATAATTAAAACTCCCTTTTTTCGAAGGAGTATCATCATTTCGGCCATTACCTTGGTAAACACCCTCGGTGCCATGTACAGTCCAAACGGCCGTGTCTGGACTTGGTAATGGCAAACCTGTACCACAAATCTGAGGTACTCCTGGCGAGGATGATAAATGGGGACAAGCAGGTAAGCATCCTTGATGTCCCGGGATACCATGTAATCCCCCTCGTCCAGGCTTGCAATAACCGCCCTGAGCGATTCCATCTTGAACTTGAATTCTTTTATGTATGTGTTCAAGGATTTTAAATATAAAATGGGTCACACCAAACCATGCGGTTTCGGTACCCCAAACCGTGTGGAATAGTAACCCCGTCCTTGTTGAAGTAGGGGCCCTTGAGTATTACCTGCTGGGAATACCGCTTATTAATTGCCTCTAGCACAGCCTCCCTGCCTGAGGGAGTTGTCGGCAAGGCATATTTGAGGAAAAGGCGGGGGGGAGACATCTCGAATTCCAGCTTGTACCCCTGAAATACTACTTGAAAGAAACAGGGATCCACCTGTGCGCGAGCCCACTAATTGCTGAAATTTTTGAGACGGCCCCCCACCGTACCTGGCTACACCTGTGGAGCACCCGCATCATGCTGTGGACTCACAGGAAGCGGGGGAAGAATTTTGATTCTGGGAACAGGCTGACTGGTGCAGCTTTTTCCCTCTTCCCTTGTCTCTGTACAGAAAGGAAGCGCCATTTGACCCGCTTGCTTTTCTGAAGCCGAAAGGACTGTACCTGATAATACAGTGCTTTCTTAGTCTGTGAGGAAACCTGAGGTAAAAATATTTCTTCCCAGCAGTTGCTGTGGATACGAGGTCCCAGAGACCATCCCCAAATCATTCCTCACCCTTATAAGGCAGAATCTCTATGCGCCTTTTAAGTCAGCATCACCTGTCCAGTGACAGGTCTCTAATACCCTCCTGACAGAATGGACATTACATTCATTTTGGATGCCAGCCGGCAAAATATCCCTCTGTGCATCCCTCATATATAAGACGACGTCTTTAATATGTTCTCATATTAGCAAACTAGTATGCTTGACAGGGTCACCGACCACGCTGCAGCAGCACGATCTGCAGGTCTCAGTCTAGTACCCAGTGGCGGATCTTGCCACGGGCAAGCAGGACTTTTGCCCGGGGCGCCGCCTTCCGGAGGGCGCCGGCGCCATCCGGAGGGCGCCGCACCATGGCAAGATCCTCCACTGTCAGTGTGCGCCCCAGCAGTGTCCACCCGCTGTGCCCCCCCTCCCGCTGTGAGAAGGGAACCAGACGCTACGCGTCTGGTTTCCCTTCGTGGCGCTGGTCCTCCCCCGCTCTGAAGGGAATCAGACGCTAAGCGTCTAGTTTCCCTTCATGGAGAGGACCTTTGGTGTGCGGTGCGCGATGACGTCATCGCGCACCGCACAGCATTGTGGCATAGACGCTAGGGGTCATAATTGACCTCTAGCGCTTATGCTGTGCTATGGGAGAGACGTCATGACTGACGTCTCTCCCATAGATCCGAGGAGAAGAGCGGCGCCGGTCTGCAGGGTCTGGAAACAGGAGCGGGGTACAGTAAGTATACTTTTTTTTTCTTTTTTTTTTCCAGCGGCGCTACAAATGGGGGGCGTGACTGACCACGCCCCCATGTTAAGCCACGCCCCTAACCTTTGCCCGGGGCACCGCAAGGGCAAGAACCGGCCCTGCTAGTACCTGAGTGTGTAAATACAGACTTCAGGATAGCCTCCTGCTTTTTATCAACAGGTACCTTCAAAGTGGCCGTTCCTAAAACGGCAGTGCCACCTTTTTTGACAACCGTGCCTTATCCACTCTAGGGGATATCTCCCAGCGTAACTTATCCTCCTGGCGGGAAAGGGTACGCCATCAGTAACTTTTTAAAAATTACCAGTTTCTTAACGGGGGAACCCACGCTTTTCACACACTTCATTTATTCATCTGATGGGGGAACAAAACACTGCCTGTTTTTTCTCCCCAACCTAAAACCCATTTTTAGAGGTGCTTGGGTTAATGTCAGAAATGTATAACACATTTATTATTTGCCGGGATCAAGTCACGGATGTTCCTAGTGGATTGTGTATATGTCTCAACCTTGTCAACACTGGAGTCAGACTCCGTGTCGACATCTGTGTCTGCCATCTGAGAGAGCGGGCGTTTTTGAGCCCCTGATGGCCTTTGAGACGCCTGGGCAGGCGCGGGCTGAGAAGCCGGCTGTCCCACAGTTGTTACGTCATCCACCCTTTTATGTAAGGAGTTGACACTGTCGGTTAATACCTTTCACCTATCCATCCACTCTGGTGTCGGCCCCACAGGGGGCGACATCACATATATCGGCCTCTGCTCCGTCACCATATAAGCCTCCTCATTCAACATGTCGACACAGCCGTACCGACACACCGCAAACACACAGGGAATGCTCTAAACGAGGACAGGACCCACAAAAGCCCTTTGGGGGGACAGAGTGAGAGTATGCCAGCACACACCAGAGCGCTATATAATGCAGGGACTAACTGAGTTATGTCCCCTATAGCTGCTGTTTCTATATAATGTATACTGCGCCTAAATTTAGTGCCCCCCCTCTCTTTTTTAACCCTTTTCTGTAGTGTAGACTGCAGGGGAGAGCTAGGGAGCTTCCTTCCAGCGGAGCTGTGAGGGAAAAATGGCGCCAGTGTGCTGAGGGAGATAGCTCCGCCCCTTTTCCGCTGCCTATTCTCCCGCTTTTTTATGGAATCTGGCAGGGGTATTTACCTCATATATAGCCCCTGGGGCTATATATTGAGGTATTTTTGCCAGCCAAGGTGTTTTTATTGCTGCCTCAGGGCGCCCCCCCCAGCGCCCTGCACCCTCAGTGACCGGAGTGTGAAGTGTGTGAGAGGAGCAATGGCGCACAGCTGCAGTGCTGTGCGCTACCTTGGTGAAGACTGATGTCTTCATGCCGCCGATTTTCCGGACCTTCTTCTTGCTTCTGGCTCTGTAAGGGGGACGGCGGCGCGGCTCCGGGACCGAACATCAAGGCTGGGCCTGCGGTCGATCCCTCTGGAGCTAATGGTGTCCAGTAGCCTAAGAAGCCCAATCCGGCTGCAAGCAGGCGAGTTCGCTTCTTCTCCCCTTAGTCCCTCGCTGCAGTGAGCCTGTTGCCAGCAGGTCTCACTGAAAATAAAAAACCTAAGTCTATCTTTCTTTCTAAGAGCTCAGGAGAGCCCCTAGTGTGCATCCAACCTCGGCCGGGCACAAAATCTAACTGAGGCTTGGAGGAGGGTCATAGTGGGAGGAGCCAGTGCACACCAGGTAGTCATAAATCTTTCTAGAGTGCCCAGCCTCCTTCGGAGCCCGCTATTCCCCATGGTCCTTTCGGAGTTCCCAGCATCCACTAGGACGTCAGAGAAATAAACATACAAATGCAACCGGAGAACATATCTTATGATGTTATTGTGGACATCTCTTTTTAGGTGGCTGACTAGGGTAGAGTGAAGAGCTGTAATGACGAGCAGTAACACCTCTATTGCAGCCCTCACGGCTGGGTGGCTTTGGTGCAGGTAAGGGGTTTACACTGCTACTTTGGGCCTCAGGGAGGTGACTAACAAATTGTACCCCCAATGACATCATGTTTTGGTTGATGTTCCTAAGGACATTGGTTTGAGCTTGGAACATTCTTAGAATTTTTTCCTTTAAGCTAAAGTTAGTATTTGTTTGTGCCTCTAACACACGGTGGTTGGATTCAAGTATTGTCAATATAATATCAATATTAGCAGTTACATTTGAATTGAGATTACCCATGTCATCATTTAACAGCAACAAACTTGCATTAATGGCAGAAAGGCTATTGTTATGCGTTTGCAAATGCCTTGTAATTTGTCACAAGTGTCTCATTTGTGTGTCCATTAGTGCCACATGATGGTCATGGAATGCTGCCATGAAGGAGAGGAAGGCAGAGGTAGCATCAGCACCTGGATTTGTTGGTGGCTCTTGTAAGTCTGGGCTGGGTGCCTTGGTGTTTGCGGCCGTTGTGGTTTCACTGGAAATATGTGTAAAGTGAAGGCTCCATTTACTTGTGTTTCCTCAAAGTGGGCAGTTAAGTCTGCACTGTGGGTCTGTGTGATGGCTGTAATGTTACAGGTCTGCCTCCCATCATGGAGCTGTTATAGCTGACCTCCAAAAGCCTATAATAGGCAAAGTGTGTGGCTCTATTACTTGGCATATCCTGTGATTGGATGGTAAATGGCTGCATCTGATGCTCATAATATACATAAAATTGTATTAGTGGTTCATCAATGACACTGAGGTTTCCTATTAATGGTAATATGTCAGGGACCAACTTACCACCTTCCTGAGATAGTAAGGTATAGATGCAGCATGTGTCTGTGTAAGGAGTATTAGTGTAACACCTCTAATGTAAGCTGTAGTGTCAGTAATATTGCTATGAAGTAATTGTCATCCCTGATTGGGTTTAGTGCTGATTCCATAGTTACAGGATGTTTCACTGCACATGGGATGGGTATGATATGCCGGTGGCCGGGATTCTAGCGGTCAGAAGGCTGACCATGGCATCGCTATGGTGAGAATCCTGACAGGGGCTAAGTAAGTATACTTACCTCCCCCAAATGCCCCCCTAACCCCCCCCCCCCCCAACAGCCTAACCATAAGCCTCCCCAGTGGTGCCTAAACCTAACCCCTCCCTCCCCCACAGCCTCATCCCAACCCTATCCGGGGGTGCCTAAACCTAACCTGCCCCCCTCCCTGCAGCCTAACCCTAACCCTCTCTTTACTGGAACCTAACCCTCCCACCGCATACTAAGCCTAACCTAACGCTCAACTACCCTCCCCACCCCCCATTGCTTACGTGTCTGCAGCCCACACATACCCTCAATCAGGATCCTGGCTGTCTGGATTCAAGTGTTGGGATTGTGATCCTTGTCAGGAGTCCAGCATTGGTATTTCGACCGCTGGGATCCTGACTGGATCACCAGCACACAATAGGCAGCAGCAATAGCTCTGTCCTCTCTCCTTACTGATAATGGGAATCAGAGATGTACCACTAAAGCAGTTGCAGCTGTGATCCCATATGCAATGGATGTGCAGAAATATGCTAATACTGTAGCTGCCTGGAAATGGATTGAGACGACCACTGTCAGCCTTCCAAATATCAGCATCTGCGTACAAACACGCAGCAGAACTTGCAGATCCTCCAATAACCAATTATCAGAGTGACCCTGTGGTCACGCAGAATGGCCACGGGAACGAGATGCTGGTGCCATGTTTTCTGCATATGAGATTGCAGATGTAGACTGAGATACGCCCCGTAAATGGTTGTGACATGACTGCATTTTTGCCGCCACTCTCCATAACCTCCCCCAAATGGTCACTGACTGTCAATAACTTTGCAGATAAATCCACACTGCAAGCAACTTCCCAATAGTAACTTGGTGCGTGTGCAGTGCGACCACTATGCATGCACAATCAAGTACATATAGTTAACATTGCTAATATACTGTA
Organism: Pseudophryne corroboree; assembly: GCF_028390025.1. Lineage (NCBI taxonomy): Eukaryota > Metazoa > Chordata > Amphibia > Anura > Myobatrachidae > Pseudophryne > Pseudophryne corroboree. The sequence continues at coordinate 250,167,480 of NC_086451.1, read as the reverse complement.
CAAACTATACTTAGGGACACATATAGCAGACTGTTGTTGGAGATAAGCCTCCTCTAGCAAGTCCCTTCAATCGTCTGCATGATACCGGTTGGTTACCAATGCATTGGGAATCCCGGGAAGCAGACAACACATGCAGTTATGTCCACCAAATGAGACTGCCTCCACTTTATTCAGCATGACATTATATAGAGAAAAAGGTACTTGCATGAACACTTGATACATGTCACATTTCAAAACAATAATGCATCTCTTCCCATAACTCCTCCCAGGCTGACACCCTCCTACGCATCCTTCACTAGAAGTCTAAACACAAGAGACTGTCTAATAACATATTTTCAAGATTATAGTTACGACCTTGCTTTGCACATAATGTACTAACTGTGAAATGTCAGAATTATTAGGATTTATCCAGCAAAGCATACTTCTACTTCACTACATCATGGCTGCTACTTAACAAAATGGCTGACACTGCTTAAGCTAAATACATCTATGTTCCTCAGTCCCTCTTTTTCATAATAAAATTACATTACAGTTGATAACAAAATGACATTACGGTTGAGCTACAAGGCATCACACAAACTCTACCTACAAGAAACTAAGCAGTCTAGCTATAATGATACTAAAGGCTATGTTCCCGTAGGACCGTGCTTGTCACTCTATCCCACGGAAGGTAAAGAACCATTCGCTTCATATCCATTAAGGTAGACTGTTCACGGCTCCTTCTTGCCAAGCTCTTCTGTAGTTTCTTAAACTTGGAGGATTCACATCTTTGAGTTTACAGATTTCTTTCAAACTGAAAGGAAAGGAAACAAAATAGCATCTTAAAACACAAATATATGCTAATTGCAAAGCCAACAATTTTTAATAAAAACACCACTATTTTAACAATCTACTCTTTGATCCCGCTAAACCAATTAGCTGGGTTTAAGCAGGGCATTTCTCTAAACCACTTCTTGCACACTATTTGTTTCATTAGTAGTAAATATACAACACATTTTTGGAGTTCTCTTCATACATATTCTAAAAAGTATTACACTCTATTTAGTAGTATGTATTTGCTTTAAAAAAAATCACAACCCTTATATGCTTATATGTACTGGGGACAGATGTCCATTCCCCTCCTTTTCCAGATGTGGGTCCATGTGAGCCCAGCATTTCTTAATTAACTGGTATCTTTGAACTTCTAGAGATTTCATGATCTACACTTTAACTTGATTAACACAAGATCTAGTGTGATACCACACTTCTTATATACTATATATACACCAAATATACTGTATAAGAAGTACATACTTATATACTAAACACTAGTACATAACTTTGGATTGGCGGACATGCCTTCTATGAGGGATATAGAGTATATTATGGCAACAATGAGTACTGAAGTTCCCAATATAATGACCCATAGTGGTCTGTCTAGTTTAGGCCCAATTAGCCTTTGCATGTTTGTGTATCTAATTGTTCAAACTTAACTTGAGCAAATTTGTAGTGGAACCCAAGTCTCTCTTTCCTTAATTGACACAGAAGTGGGCGTGGTCAGCAACACTCGATATGGACCATCAAATCTGGGCTCAAATGACTTTTTCACGTGTCTTTCCAGATACACCCGATCTCCTGGTTAAGGCTTGTGGAGATTCAGATTTGCTCCTGAATCTGGGAGAAAGGCAAACTAGAAAATACAGAAGTGTCAGTTTCTTCAGTAAGACTTTTTAGCATATTCAGTCAAATTACCATATTTATGCTGTAACTCTTATGTATAATAACATCCTATCTTAGGTATGCTATCAAACAATATTTCATAAGGTGAATAACCTATGGTTTTACTGAATATGGTACTACTATTAACCAGTACTAAAAATAAACACTTTAGCATCCCTTTCTGGTTTCTGTGACACACCCACTAGCCTGTGGGGAATACATGGAATGCCTGTTGTATTCCCAAATCATACCTTATGTACTACATTATTTCTTTAAGAGAAATAAATATCTCTGCTACTATAACTTCTGGTACTCCATATCTGCAAATAACTTCTGAAACTAATTTTCTAGCTATTGATTTTGCTGTGGCTTTTGCCATTGGCAGATAACTGAAAATGTCTGTGGCTATCAATACATCTTTGGCAGTTAGATATAGTCAATTTGCAGTCTTTGAAATGGAAAATAACTTTTTGGGGGATTGCTCCAAGGGTTGTCTTGACCTTCTGTCCTGGATTGGACATTTCCAGTAGGCCTACATATCTAGTAGGCTTGTACAAACTTGGTTGCGGCAGGATAACATCCTGGAACTATCCATCTTTTATGAACTGAATTTTTTATTTGATCCTCTCCAAGGTGTGTGAGTCCATGGCTGACTTAACACATAAGTGGATATAAGCTTCTGAGTAAGTTTAACTTCTCTTCTAATTTTCATAAGCCAGTGTCTTCTTGTCTGGCTCTTCTTCTTTGCCATGCTGCTTTTTCTTCAGGACCTGCTTGTTCCTGATATTTCTTCCAATCCTGTAGATCAGGCATTTGAGGCTTTGCCTCTTTCTGTTTCTTCTGTCTGTGTGGTGTAGACTGCTACCTTCACTGGTTGTTTGGTTGATTTCTCTTCCCACAGGCTACTTTCTCACTCTCTCCTGCTTGGTTCTGAAGTTCAATCAGCGTAGCATAATCAGGCATCTGGTCTGGCACTGGAATGGTTACTGGATTGCTGGGGGCATCTTGCTGCCCTCTTGGCTTCAGCATCTTGCCAGATTGTTGCCTCTTGTCTCAGGAGTGTCATTTCTTGCATGTGCCTGGATCTTCATTACTGCAACCTTTCCTGTGGCCCTTGCAGAGCTCTGAACTGGTGTCTGATCAGTGAAGCATGTTGTATGTCTTTGCCACGTGCCTTCTTGAAGCCTATGCTTTTCCATATCTGGCCCACACTCTTGTGCTGGGATGGTAAGGATCCTGAATCCACAACTTCATGTGCAGTGGTTACTACATATCCTGTATAAGGCATTCCATCCTCATGATACATTGATCCATCCACATATAGCTCATGCTGAGCATAAGGTAGTTCTTGTTCCAGTAAAGCCACACAATCATGGGAAAAAGAAAAATGTTGCCCTTAGTAGAATTATCATCTTGCTCTGGATTTTGCTTAGTAGAACTATCATCTTGCTCTGGATTTTGCTTCTCTGGACCACCTTCCTGGTCCTTATCATTATCTTCTTTCTTGCTGATCCATCAGTAGATAATGAAAATAATCTGTTTCTCCCTCCTTTTGAATCTTGAGATTCAACACCTTCATTTATTAATGCTGGGAAAAAAGGGTTGCTGGGTTGAGGGTAGTACATCTTCTGATGGTTACGTTGTTTGGCTTAGCAGTGCTACTTCATACATGGTCAGCCTTGCCGCTGACAGGTGTTTTGGTTCCTGCTTGCTGAAGCTTTTCTGTACCTGCATGTGGTACCTGGATGATAAGTTCGTGATTCAGCACTATGCCTGTGCTCTTGTCCTCTTCTAGGACTACTGATTCAGGACTGTATCTGTACTCTTGTACTCGTCTAGGACTGTTGCTGCTGCTACTGCTCTGATGCCGGTAGGTGCTCCCTGAGTACTGCTGTCAAGCTTGCTTGAGTGGCGGGCCACTGGTCTTCGCCTCAGTCCATAATTTTGCATAAGGACTTCTGTGTATGGCCTCCTTCTTCAATAGGTAGTTCTAGGGCTTGAGATGGGGCAACTGCTGTTTTCAATTGTTTAATTACTTCATCCATCTGTTGCTGTGTGTAGGATGCGGAACCTCCTCCCTTTCAGTGTTGTCATACAATGCTTGCATGTAGACTGATGCTAGAGTTATCCGTGTACTGTAGTGTCCTACTAGGCCCAGGAATGATCATCTGACTTGCTTGACACTAGTTGGCATCTTAGCTTGCAGTATGAATTTTTTCCTGTCTTCTGTGAGATGTAGGGTACCTTGAGTATCCTATGAAGATTGCTTTTTGCTTTGCTAGCTGCAATTTCTTCTTTTCGAGGCTATGCAGTCTTGTTCTTCCAGAAACTTCAATAAGGACACTGTCTCTTCTTGGTACTTCTTTTAGTGGTGGTGGCAATCAGCAGTTCATTCACATCCTGTATTTAGCTGTGTGTCTTCTGGATAAATCACTTGGTGATGTAGCCCCTCCCTGGGGTACTCTGGTCTAGTAATATTGCTTACTTTCTTCCATAACTGGTACTGTGGAAATGAGCCAATACTGAACTTCTGTTCTAACTTTCTTCTTAATGGTTCTGTTCTTTCCTTTGATAAGTTGCTGGAAAGGTCAACTTCTGCTGGCGTGTACTGTATTCTCGCTTGGATAAGCTTCAGTACATTGTGCTCCAGCAAAGTCACTTGACATGTACTCCGAGGTCAAGAACTGGACTGGTATTAGTGACTGTAGTTCTTGCATCTCCTGTCCCTTTAACAGTTTCTGATGTCATCAGTTCTTGTGATACCTCCCCCTGCTGTCTTCTGCATCTGCTGGCTCTGGTATGCATTAGACACAACACAATTATGCACGTCCTGCTCCAGTGGACAAGGTGACTGTAACTATACCTTCCATTGTTTCTTCTGGAGACATTAAGTTCACTGGGGAGTACCCGAAGAAGCTTGTAATTCATATTGGCAGAGGAAGCATCATTAATTTTCCTTCATACTTTGTCCTTTCTTCACTTGCATATTTATTTCTTCTGCTGCTGGCATGTCATCTTCTTAGTCCAGGTCACTCATGCTGGTGTTCAGCATAATGATGTCCATGCTGGGAGTTGTTGTTCATCTTTGTCTTACTTTTCCTGTGAGAGGTGGACTTGTATAGCAGCTTGTATTTCAGGTTACATCCTTGCTGGAATGTTGCAGGGGTAGGGCTTAACCTCGCAATCCAGTTGTTGCAATGGCCTGATCTGTAAGTAAACTTGGAGGAATCTGGTTGTGCATTAAAAAAACAGTTCTTGAAGCCCTTGTGTCTCCTGTGGGTAAAGTCACTTTTGTCAAAATGCCAGTGGCGACTGAATACACTGTTGCCGACACAGGGGTTGCACACCCTCATATTCTATCATCTTGTGTGTGCTGCCTAACATATGGCTGATAAACCTGGTGCCATGCTTTTAAAACCTGTTCTGAATTTACTTAACAAGGTCTATATATATATATATATATATATATATATACATATCTCACCTCATACATGTATTTACTCAAAGATTGCAGCAGGAGTCTATTCCCTCATACCTGGTAACTTGTTTACAATTCCCAACACATTTGACTGACACCATGGTATGTAATGTTTTCAATCAATATGTTTGGAGCTGCAATGTCCAACTCATTTTCCTCTGCATCAAAACTGCATCACTAAACTTTTAGTATTTTTTTTTTTTAAATATGTTTATTAGGAGAAAAATTATAGGTATAACACACACATTTTACATGTTACATGATAATAGTTTAACAACATCTTTTTCTATGACAATATCAAACTTAATGATATGTAGGAATGTACAACATTATATCTGTACAACAGCAATCACATATAATGGTTAGAGAATAACGTTGAAAGGATATCATGGATATTACAAGATATGTAGCAGGGAATGGTCATTTCGCGGTGCCATCAACAGTATAATTAAGCTAGGCCAAGAGGGTGTTCCCAAAATAATAAAGTTAAGGTTAGAATGGTGCTGATCCCCTCGTGAGAACCTCTGTATTGTACCAAGTAGTATATTTAACTACTTTACGCATGCCATCACGAGTTGATTGTGGCAGGGTTACTACATAGGGTAGCCATATTGTAAAGAATTTGGGGGAATTGGATTCTACTCTAAGAGAGCATTCGATCCAGTCCATTTGGTATAAATGTGTCAGTTTAGGAAGTAGGAGAGTTATGGGTATAGGGGTTTTGTGTATCCACTGAGACAGAATGGTCTTTTTCGAAGCTGCCGCTATCCGCGCTAGTAATAATTTATTACCTGGAGAGAAGGTATAGCCATTAGGGTCATATTGATTCCAAAAGGCCCAGCGCAAAGTAGGCGTGAGAGGAATATTTAAAGTCGCTGTAACGTAGTTACCGACATCTTTCCAGAATAGTTGTATTATAGGGCATGACCAAAGGCAATGAATGATGTCTGCGTCAGGTGAGGAACACTTGAAGCAATGGGAGTTATCAGAGATGCCCGTGAGGTATCTGAGACGGGGAGTATAGTATGCCCTGTGTAAAATTTTTAAATGCATTTCTGCATAGGAAGAAGACACCAAATATTTATTAAGTAATAAGTGCCATTGTATTATGGTCTGTAAAGGGGTGCCTGGGAAAGTGATCGACCATTTAGCTAGACCTGTGGTTTGACTATCTAAATCTATCTGACGTCTGGTGTGTGCATAGATAAAGGATGTTGGGTAGGGAGAGTGAGGATTTAAGCGCAGTTGGACGTCTAGGGGAAAGGTATAGTCTACCGGCTGTAGGCGTGCTATCAATTGTGTTGCAAAGCTGCGGATTTGAAAATATGCAAATAGTGGTATATGCAGGTCTGGGAATTTTTGCTTTAATTGAGACAGGGTGAGCATTTCGGTACAGGTGATATTCAAGAATTGGTACACTAAACGTAAGCCTTGAGAATACCAGGTCTTGATAATTGCATCGGCATTCCCGCCTTGAAAGTCTGGGTTATGGAGTAGTGGTTGGAATAAGGAGTGGGTGGGCGTTAGCCCTATGCGTTTTCGAAGGTGTCGCCATGCTTTGTACGTAGCGAGCAGTAAGGGATTCGTATGTATAGACTTCAATGTGGAGGGGTCTGGAAAATGTAGTATGGTAGATAAAGCACCTTGGGGTAGCATATGCTGTTCTAAAGATGTATTAGCGTAGCTGGAGGAACCTCTCACCCAGTCAAGGGCATACCTATAGTTAGCAGCTAGAGAGTAGTCCTCTGGGCACGGTAAATTCACGCCACCTAATGTAGTCGGTTGTTTCAATTTGAAAAGGGCTATACGTGGACGCTTATTTGTCCAGATGAAAGTGTTAAGGGCCTTGTTAATTGTTTGAACATCTCGTTTGGTCAGGAGAAATGGGAGCATTTGGATCGGGTATAGCAGACGGGGGAAGGAAATCATTTTGTACAAGTGGCATCTACCCAAATATGAGACTGGCAAGCTCTGCCAGCGAGTAAAATCTTCAATCATTTTATTAATGGCGCGCGATAAGTTTAGCGTATATAGTTCAGCTAGGATAGGTGAAAAGCGCAAACCCAGGTAGGTTATAAACCCCATCGCCCATTTAAAGGGGAATCTGGAGCCCCAATTTTGTGTGGCTTTGGGGCCAAGAGCCAAAGCTTCTGTTTTATCAAAATTGATCAAAAAGCCCGAAATCAAGTGGAAGTCATGGAGCATGGACAATAGAGAAGGGAACGCCGGTATGGGATCATTAAAATATAATAGCAAGTCATCAGCAAAGGCCGAAACCTTCACTGATTGTGGGCCAATTTTTATCCCCTCCCAGGCAGCATTCTGCACGCAAGTGCGTATCAGTGGGTCGAGAGCTAGGTTAAAAAGTAGAGGAGATAGGGGGCATCCCTGGCGAGTACCTCTATGCAGAGAGAAGTCTGGTGTGTTCAATCCATTAATGGTTAGGTGAGCTTGAGGATTAGAGTAAAGCATAGTAAAGACTTTAGTGAACCCCTCACCGAATTGTTGAGTATGGAAGATCCTAAGTAGGTGCGCCCAAGATACCCGATCAAACGCTTTGTCGGCATCGCAGCTGACCACTAGCGCTTTAGATGCTGTAGAGTCTTTGACACTATGGGGTATATGCAATTCACGGCGAATCGCGTCAATTTTTCGCCGTTTTTTAATTCGACTCAATTCGCCAGGTGAATTCCGGCAGGTGGCTGCCGGAATTCACCATATTCAATGAAAAACGGATTCGCCAGAGCCGCGGGCGAAAATCGGCCGATTTGGCGGATTTTGCCGCGATTTGAAAAAACGGGAAAAAACGGGAAAAACCCGGAAAAAAAATGGCGTGGGGTCCCCCCTCCAAAGCATAACCAGCCTCGGGCTCTTCGAGCTGGTCCTGGTTCTAAAAATGCGGGGAAAAATTGGGCAGGGATCCCCCGTATTTTTAAAACCAGCACCGGGCTCTGCGCCTGGTGCTGGTGCCAAAAATACGGGGGACAAAAAGAGTAGGGGTCCCCCGTATTTTTAACACCAGCATCGGGCTCCACTAGCTGGACAGATAATGCCACAGCCGGGGGTCACTTTTATGCCGTGCCCTGCGGCCGTGGCATTAAATATCCAACTAGTCACCCCTGGCCGGGGTACCCTGGGGGAGTGGGGACCCCTACAATCAAGGGGTCCCCCCCCAGCCACCCAAGGGCCAGGGGTGAAGCCCGAGGCTGTCCCCCCCCCATCCAATGGGCTGCGGATGGGGGGGCTGATAGCCTTTTGTGATAATAAAAAGATATTGTTTTTTCCAGTAGTACTACAAGTCCCAGCAAGCCTCCCCCGCAAGCTGGTACTTGGAGAACCACAAGTACCAGCATGCGGGAGAAAAACGGGCCCGCTGGTACCTGTAGTACTACTGGGGGAAAAATACCCAAATAAAAACAGTACACACACACCTTGATAGTAAAACTTTATTACACACTACCGACACACACATACTTACCCATGTTGACACGCCGACTGCCACGGTCTCCGACGATCCGAGGTACCTGTGAAAAAATTATACTCACCTTCCAGCGTCCAGAGGTAAATCCAGGTCCAGAGATAATCCACGTACTTGGCAACAAAAAAAAACGAACACCGATCCACCGGACTAAGAAAGGGGTCCCATGCTTTCACATCAGACCCCTTTCTCCCGAATCCCGGGACATCACGTGACTCCTGTCACTGAAGTCCCTTCAGCCAATCAGGAAGCGCTACTTCCGTGGCGCTCACCTGATTGGCTGTGCGCTGTCTGTGCTGTGACAGCGCATCGCAAAGCCGCTCCATTAGTTTCAATGGTGGGAACTTTGCGGGTAGCGGTGGGGTTAACCCGCGGTCAGCCGCTGACCGGCGGGTGACCTCACTGCTAGCCGCTAAGTTCCCACCATTGAATATAATGGACGGGGCTGTGCGATGCGCTGTCTGCTCAGACGCGCAGAGCCAATCAGATGAGCGCAACGAAGTTGCGCTTCCTGATTGGCTTTAGAGACCTTTCTGTGACAGCTGTCACTGACAGGTCTCTCTGCATTCGGGGTAAGGGGTCTCATGTGTCAGCATGGGACCCCTTTCAGTCCGTTTGGTCGGGTATTTGCGGTTTGTTTTTTTCTACAAGTACGTGGATTTATCTCTGGACCCTGGTTGAGGTGAGTATATTGATCTTTTATTTTCAGGTACCCCTGGATTCTACATGGAGAAGAGGACCGATGTCGGCGTGTGAACATAGGTAAGTATGTGTGTGTCGACGTATGAAATAAAGTTTTACTGTCGACGGTGTGTGTGTCCTGTTTTTATTTGGGTATTTTTTTTCCAGTAGTACTACAGGTACCAGCGGGCCCGTTTTTCACCCGCATGCTGGTACTTGTGGTTCTCCAAGTACCAGCTTGCGGGGGAGGCTTGCTGGGACTTGTAGTACTGCTGGAAAAAACAATATTCTTTTCATTATCACAAAAGGCTATCAGCCCCCCCATCCGCAGCCCATTGGATGGGGGGGACAGCCTCGGGCTTCACCCCTGGCCCTTGGGTGGCTGGGGGGGGGACCCCTTGATTGAAGGGGTCCCCACTCCCCCAGGGTACCCCGGCCAGGGGTGACTAGTTGGATATTTAATGCCACGGCCGCAGGGCACGGCATAAAAGTGACCCCCGGCTGTGGCATTATCTGTCCAGCTAATGGAGCCCGATGCTGGTGTTAAAAATACGGGGGACCCCTACTCTTTTTGTCCCCCGTATTTTTTGCACCAGCACCAGGCGCAGAGCCCGGTGCTGGTTTTAAAAATACGGGGGATCCCCTGTCAATTTTTCCCCCGCATTTTTAGAACCAGGACCAGCTCGAAGAGCCCGAGGCTGGTTATGCTTTGGAGGGGGGACCCCACGCCATTTTTTTTAAGGATTTTACCGTTCCAGCAATAAAAAAAATAAAAAAAATAAAAATATTTAAAAAAATATATAAATAATATTTGTGCCTCCCAAAAAAAAAAAAAAAGTACCGTATTTTTCGGACCATAAGACGCACCTGACCATAAGACGCACCTAGTTTTTAGAGGAGGAAAACAGGAGAAAAAAAAATCTGAACCAAATAGTGTAATATAAGATTTTTCTGGGACAGTGTGTGACAGAGGCAGCCACACAAGCACTGCCATAGTCACAGTACAGAGCAGCTTTTTCAGGCAGATGAGAACCTTTTTACCTCACAACTGTACTGTGTATACAAGGTTCCCCGCATCCAGCCTGTCAGTTTACGCTGCCCGAGGACTCGGAGGAGGTGAGGGGAGGGAGCGGGGGAGTCACGTGATGCCGGCGCTCTGCTGCCGCACTCTCAGATGCCGGGATCTGAGATGACTGCAAAGCAGCAGCAGCAGGACTCGGAGGAGGTGAGGGGAGGGAGCGGGGCAGTCACGTGATGCTGGCGCTCTGCTGCCGCGCTCTCAGATGACGGCAAAGCAGCAGACAGGACCCGCCGCTACCCGCTACCCGCACTCGATAACTGCAGCCTCTCCAACCCAGTGCGCTCCCACCCAGCGCATTGAGAGCGCTCCTTAAGGTTTTTATTGCTCTACATATGTATTATTCGGACCATAAGACGCATGTACTTTTTCCCCCACATTTTTGGGGAGAAAAAGTGCGTCTTATGGTCCGAAAAATACGGTACCTAATCCCTTCTAATATAAATAGATATGCTATTCCTAAAAAAAAAAAACACCAAAAAAAACATGTTTAAAATTTTTTTTATTGTTTTCACCCTCCAAAGTGTGGCGGATTGAAAATGACGAATTTGCTGTCTAAAAGCACTGCTGTCGAATTTCCAAACTTGAATTGAATATGCTTTGGTCGAATTGCAGCACTTGTATCATTGCAGAAAAGTCGAATTTGCAAAAATTCGAATTTCAAAAAGTCGAATTTTGAAAGTCCGTTTTTTGGTCGGAAAGCACTGAATTGCATAGGCGAATTTTTTTTTTGGTCGAAAATGACCCGAAATTCGACAATTTCGGGAATTCGACCGCAATTGCATATACCCCTATGTATTGCTGCTATCAGGGTGCGTACATTATGTACGGACGTCCTAGTCTTCACAAACCCTGTTTGGGCTGGGTGTAGAATGCGTATTAGTATCGGTTGGAGGCGAGTGGCCAATAATTTGGTGAATAGTTTTAGGTCTTGGTTGAGAAGGGATATGGGTCTGTAGGACTGGACATAGGAAGGGTCTTTACCCGGTTTCGGGAATACTACTATTCTAGCTTCAGTGAATCTCGGGGGGGGGGGGAGGTGAGCCATTCAGCAGTGCATTAAATAATGTCAATAAATATGGTATTATGTGAGGAGCTAGCATCTTATAGTATACTGCTCCAAACCCATCTGGGCCCGGCGACTTCCCATTATGGAGTGATTTAATCAAAAACAGTAGCTCTGTGTCTGTTACGGGGCACGTTAATGATTCCCGCTCTTCCTCCGTTAATGTGGGCAGGTTAGCTTTATCTAGAAACTTCATACCCTCTGTGGGACTGTCTAAAGGTGCTGCGTATAAGTTAGTATAATATTGTAGGAAGGTGTCTGACATAGTTTGCGTATCCATAGTCGAAGTGGTTGGGTCCGTGTGTAAGCTAGTTATGCGAGAAGGGGCTGTAGATGACTTCACTAAGTTGGCCAGTAGTTTACCTGACTTATTACCCCCTCGGAAGAATTTATTCCGGTGGACATCGTAGGAGAAATTGGCTCGTTCGGTGTAAAGTGCATCATAAAGATTTTTCGCATCAGCGTAGTTTTGTCTGTTGTCTGGGGAGTCATTTAATAACATTGTATTATATGCTTCAGTTAAGGCCTTGCTCAAATCACACAACTGGGTATTCAATAGCTTGCGTTTTCTAGAAACATATTCTAGTATTTGTCCACGGACAACTGGTTTCGAAGCCGACCAAAATAAATTAATGTCGTTCTCATGAATTTTATTGTCCTCAGTATAGATAAGGAATGCTCTAGTAAGGAATTTATCAAAGTCCTCAGATGTTTCCAAATATGCAGGGAAACGCCAATTATAGGATCTGAGCAAGGGGGTATCTAGAGTAATTGATATCCAAATTGGGGCATGATCCGAGAGAGAGATTGGCTCAATTTTAGTTTCTACTATATGATGCAAAAGAGAATCAGTGATTAGCCAATAGTCTAATCTAGAGGAGGAATGGTGTGGGTGGGAGTAGAAGGTATATTCTCTAGCGTCTGGGTTGCGAATTCTCCACGGATCGGTTAGTCGTAGAGAAGAGGTAAGTAGTGTGAGTGAAGGTGGGGTGGTAATTGCGGATGCACCAGACATATAAGTTTTATCTAGACCAGCTGATTGTACACAATTAAAGTCCCCTCCCATGATAATTTCCCCCTTTGCCCAACCCTGCAAACCTGCGTATATATCAGAGAAGAAAGATGCATTAGGGCCGTTAGGGGCATATATATTAGCTATCGTATACAACGTATTTAATATTTTTATTTTTAAGAACAGAAATCTACCCTCTTGGTCGACCAAACTATCTATGATAGTGGCTGGCAGTGATCTATTAAGAATAGTTAGGACGCCTCTGCGTTTGGATGTGTATGAGGCTGTTCTATACTCTCCCACCCACGTATCACGTAGTACATTGGGATCGGAGGTCCGCCAATGAGTTTCCTGCAATAACACTATATCAGGTTTTAGTCGTTTCAAATAGGTAAGGACCTTTTTCCGTTTGATGGGAGTATTAAGTCCATCTACGTTCCAGGACACTAACCGAAATCGTGATTGCACTATTGTTGGAGGATCAGGAGTTGACGGCATCAGCCGATACCGACCCTAGGCCAACATTGAAAAACAATATACCATAACCGTCGATCCCAGTCCGTCCCAGCGAGCGGACCTTTATGGATCAATGATGAGGAATAATAAATGTAAAACATCAAGTACATTCCTATCACAATATGTGAACTATGTGTGTGCACAGTAACGATATTATGAACTAAGTTACAGAACCATTTTAACATTTTGCGAACCCATATGGGCGCCCTATTAACCCATGTCAGCCTCCAAATAAAGAGCACTAAAACGTTTGCGGAGGGTATCCTCCAACCTGGTGACCAGGGGCACCATATTCCAAAACAGTATGACAAAAGATGAGAAAGTAGGGTGAGGGGAAAGGAATATAATAAGAAAAGGAGTAATAGAGGCTTTTGTAAAGGGGGAAAGGAGTATTGAGAAATAAACAAAAGAACATAGCCAAGATGGTACTGTCGGGTCGCGGCCCTCTTCGAGCTCCAGCCTTGGCAGCAATCCATCTCCACAGTGTAGAGACACATTTTAAATAACTTTTCAAACAGGAGGAAGTTATTGGACTTTAACATGAATGGGTCAGTCAGAGGTGACTATCGGCCCACTTGAGAAGGACACTTAGAGTCAATCAGCATCATCTGTACCCGAAAGAAGAGCTGCATCCAAAGAGTTCACGAAATTCCTGGCCTCCTGTACGGTTTCAAAAAAATGGGTTTTCCCACCATAGGCGATTCTTAGCTTGGCCGGATACATCAACGCAAATCTGTGGCCTAGCTCGTATAGACGTTTGCAGACAGGTGAGAACTCTCGTCTTCTTGCAGCAACCAGATATGAAAAGTCCTGAAACAATAGGATCTTGGAGTCCTGGTATCGAAGGTCCGTGTATTTCCTGTAGGCCTCCAGCAAACGGACTTTATCGGCATAATTGAGAATTCTCATGATGACCGGTCTGGGCCTATCTCTGCCGGATTGGCGATCGGGACCGATCCGATGGACACGTTCCACTAGGATGGAGCCCGTTGCTGATACGCATCCCAGCTCCCTGGGTAGCCACTGGGACACCAGGGCCATGAGTTCGGAGAATTTTACAGATTCTGGCAAGCCCACCAGACGTACATTATTTCTTCTATTCCGATTTTCCAAATCTTCTAATTTGTCTTGCAAAGATACCATCAGCTTGTCGTGTTCCATCTGGGTCGTTTTAACTGTTGACAGATCATCCTCTAGATCCGAAATTCGTTGCTCTGCCTCGGAGATACGTTGATCATGGGCTGTGAGTTGTGCAAGCGCTGAATCCAGAGAGGTTTTTAGGGGTGCCAGTTTTTGATCCAGCAGAGATGAGAGTATATTTGTAATTTCATTCGTAGTGAAGGATTTGGAAGGATCCATAATTGGCGCGGGTTGCCCCCTAGGACTAGAGCCTTGACTATATGTCGGGGAGACAGGGGCACTGTCAGCGGGATTTTCACGATTTTTGCCTTTACCCGACTGAGCACCCCGTGGGTTACGTAATGATTTAGACATGAATTTGTCCATAGTATTAACAGATTCAGGGAGATCTATATCGCGGTCCAGAGGGCCGTGGTGAGTAGCCCCGTAGGGAGAGTGTTCTGATCTGGACCCTCCACAATCCTAGTGTTGACTGAGAGGTATCTTCGGGGAGCTGCGAGTGTGTAAATATCTCTCGCAGGTGGAGACGGAGTAATGGTCCAGACTAAGCGTCAAGTATGACCCATTCCTGAAGGTCGGTATGTTAAGCGGTGGGAGCCAGTGTCCACTGAGTATTCCTCCAGCCCTTCCTCCAATCCGCACTTCCAGCCTTCAGTTTATAGGGGGTATCAGGCTTATGCTTTCTCCGTCTGTTCCCCTGTTTTTTTTGTCTTTTTTTATTTTTTTTTTATTTTTTCCCCTTGTTTGTTTGTTTGTAGTGTGCTGTTGATCTATATATATAAATATATATAAAGGGGTATGGGTATATATATATATAGTAGCCAGGGGAGGGGGGTCAGGTAGGGGGAAGGTAGAGTTGAGTTGGTTGCCTGTGTTCCAGACTATGCCCCAGGGTGAGAGACTGTATGCTTACAGACTATGCCCCAGGGTGAGAGGCTCCCAGGCAGTCCCAGGCCCCGGCCACCACCGTCCGTCGCACCCCCGACTCAAGGCGAACCTCTATGGTCTTCCTCCCCCGCTAGGACCCCTCAGACCTCCAGTCCGTAAGGTGTACTCACTCTGGGGCCCAGCGGGAGAGATGCAGCAGGGAGCCGTTGACGCGCTGGTAAGACGGCCGCCTGCCTTCTCGCGGTCTCGTCCAGCGTCCGCGATGACAGCGTTCCCGGGTAGCAGAGGCCGGTGGCGTGTGGCGAGGTGAGTCTCTCAGCTGTGGGCAGCGTCAGCACAGGTGTCCAGCGTCCCGGAGGAGCTAACTGTCTTGTCTCGAGGTCTCTGGAGCCACCGTCGGTACGGAGGACAAATCGAGGCCCCGGCTTCTATATGTCTCCTAGGCCGCAATCCGCGGGAGCAGTAAAAACTACTCCCCGATTCCGCGGCTTGGACAGGGGCACTGCAGTGGGGATAGGAGAGGTAGTGGGGCTGCCAAGAGTTTTGAGTGAGCCCAGAAATGGGCTTTTTATGGGTATTTAAGCTCCGTTTTTCAGGAGCTCCTGTAAAAGGTGTCTGTCTCTTTTAACAGTCAGGCCACACCCACAACTTTTAGTATTTTAAATAATAATAATAAAGCACTGTAATTTTAAATGAGCACTATGCTGCTATTTTTCAGCTGAGCATTTTTCTCTACCCAAAACTAAAATACACATTGCATATATGAAAAATGACTTTATGGAAGTATATAAATCTGCATAATTATGCGTAGTCACCCATTAATATACTTTGCAGTAGCATGTTCTATAAAACTTACTGTTTTCTAATTTTCTTTAAAACCTTCTAAGGCATTCAGGAATAAAATGACAATTATTTTTCTAATGCAGTTTTTGCTTACTGTTATATTATCCATATTCCGTAGTCATAAACATTTTACATCCATATGTCATTAGCCACATAGAACTAACAGGTGAATTATTACCTTATTTCCCATCCCCAGCCTGTATATTTACAGAGTACATAGAATAACAGATTATACTTGATAATGTTACTATTACGATAAACCTTGATATATCAGTTATCTATTGTTCAGATTTTGTAATATTTTGGATTGACACACTAGTACTTCGGCCATATGGAATCAGCTTCTGTGGTTTCCCTGAGGGATTTACAACATAGACGGGCTGTAGCTGTATGATTACTTTGCCTATCAGTTCCTTCCTTTTTGCTTCTCACATTTACATTTCCAGGAACCTTGCTTATAGGGAGTAACCCTTAGCTTTTTCTTATTACCACTTCTAGCAGTATGTGCTGTGGGCAGTACCCCAGACTTATCAGTTCTGCATTTTTCAGAACTAGGAACATTACAATTTAGACAATCATTATTTGTACATTTCCATCCTGATACTTTTGTATAAACCAGGGAACAATTTGGATCCACTGTTCTTGTGGATGACACAATAAAACTATTCTGGAGGTTGGGTACAACCAAACCATTAAGTATTTTGACACTCAAGTATATTAAACTTAGGTAACATTTAACACTTAGGTACTTTTCCAAGTATCAATATCCAGGATCCAAAGGATCGTAGGATATGCAGCTATGTGCTCGATTTCCTGAACTAGCAAGGAAACTCAGCCACTCTCTACCGATATCACTTGGTTTTGGAATAAAGTGACACCCTATCAATATATAAATACTTTCTACTAAGTCCGTAGTGTTTCTCCACACTCCTGGTTCAGCACAAAATTAAATAGCTCTCAATATAAAAGGGACCTGCTCTTTTTTTTCTATAAATGCCACACACAAACATTCGGAGTATACATCTTCTG
This sequence comes from Pseudophryne corroboree, assembly GCF_028390025.1. Classification (NCBI taxonomy): domain Eukaryota; kingdom Metazoa; phylum Chordata; class Amphibia; order Anura; family Myobatrachidae; genus Pseudophryne; species Pseudophryne corroboree. The sequence continues at coordinate 250,150,573 of NC_086451.1, read as the reverse complement.
TCGACATGTGTATACGCTTTTAACTACTTATTCATACAGGTGATGTATTAAACAATATGCCCCAGTGTCAGTAAAACCTTGTTTATCAATCCAGCATTTGTTGTTTGCTTCAAATCTCCCTCATTAGTCAACACTTCCCTTCTTCTGGGAAGTTTTCCCCTTACACAAATTGCACCAATAAGTGCCTATTTTTCCTTTCCTAGTACTGACAATTTACTGTGCTGTCCCTTTGCGTGATTGATCAATTCACTTTGCGAAATCCTTTGGGGCTGCATCTTTACTTGTACTGTGCAGTATCAAAAACAAAGGCCCTCATTCCGAGTTGATCGGTCGCAAGGCGAATTTAGCAGAGTTACACACGCTAAGCCTACGCCTACTGGGAGTGAATCTTAGCTTCTTAAAATTGCGACCGATGTATTCGCAATATTGCGATTACTAACTACTTAGCAGTTTCAGAGTAGCTCCAGACTTACTCTGCCTGTGCGATCATTTCAGTGCTTGTCGTTCCTGGTTGACGTCACAAACACACCCAGCGTTCGCCCAGGCACTCCCACCGTTTCTCCGGCCACTCCTGCGTTTTTTCCGGAAACGGTAGCGTTTTCAGCCACACGCCCCTGAAACGCCGTGTTTCCGCCCAGTAACACCCATTTCCTGTCAATCACATTACGATCGCCGGAGCGAAGAAAAAGCCGTGAGTAAAAATACTTTCTTCATAGTAAAGTTACTTGGCGCAGTCGCAGTGCGAACATTGCGCATGCGTACTAAGCGGATTTTCACTGCGATGCGATGAAAAATACCGAGCGAACAACTCGGAATGAGGGCCAAAGGTCAGTATATACCTCAGATTAAAAGATTTACTCTTTAAAGCATCACACTTATAGTAATAAGTGTTTTCTAGGGACCTCTCAGTTTAAAAGACTTGGGGCCATATGCAATTGCGGTCGAATTGCCACAAATGTCGAAAAACGGGGCATTTTCGACTAAAAAAAAATGATTCGACAATGCAATACAGTACTTTTCGACAAAAAAAAACGGCCGTTTCAAATTTGACTTTTTGCAATTCGACAGTTGTCAAATTTGACATGTCTGTAATGGTAAAAATGCAGCTTTTCGACAAAAGTATATTCAATTGAAGAATGTCAATTCGACAATAGTGCTTTTTTCGACAGTCATTTCATAAATTTCAGTCCGCCTCATTTTGCTGGCGTGATCTAATAAAAATTTTTAAAAACATGTTTTTTTTGTGTGGTTTTTTTATTGCTAATAGCATATCTATTTATATTAGAAGGGATTATCTACTTGGTTTGTCTATTAGGAGCCACAAGTATTTTTTAATATATTTTTTAAAAGAATATTATTATTTTTTTACTGACTAAAATAATATGGAGAGATCAGAGCATGTTTTTCAGTGGGAAGGGGTGGGAATGGGTTAAAAATCAAGAAAAAAAATGTGTGGGGTTCCCCCTCCTAAGCATAACCAGCCTCGGGCTCTTTAAGCCGGTCCTGGTTGTAAAAATACGGGGGGGGGGGGGAAATGACAGGGGATCCCCCGTATTTTCACAACCAGCACCGGGCTCTGCGTCCGGTCCTCGTGCAAAAAATATGGGGGACAAAAGACTTAGGGGTCCCCCTTATTTTTCACACCAGCACCGGGCTCCACAAGCTGGAGAGATAATGCCACAGCCGGGGGACACTTTTATACCGGTCCCTGCAGCCGTGGCATTAAATCCTCAACTAGTCACCCCTGGCTGGGGTACCCTGGAGGAGTGGGGACCCCTTAAATCAAGGGGTCCCCCCCTCCAGCCACCCAAGGGCCAGGGGTGAAGCCCGAGGCTTTCCCCCCCATCCAAGGGTGGCGGATGGGAGGCTGATAGCCAAGTGACAAAATAAAGAATGTTGTTTTTTGTAGCAGAACTACAAGTCCCAGCAAGCCTCCCCCGCAAGCCTGTACTTGGAGAACCACAAGTACCAGCATGCGGGGGGGGGGAAACGGGCCAGCTGGTACCTGTAGTTCTACTGCAAAAAAAATACCCAAATAAAAACAGTACACACACACACCGTGATAGTAAAACTTATTATTACATACATGTATTACATACATTATTACATACATGTACACCGACACACACATACTTACCTATGTTGACACGCCGACTCGGTCCTCTTCTCCAGTAGAATCCATGGGGTACCTGTAAATAAAATTATACTCACAAAAATCCAGTGTAGATCTGTACTCTTCTTGTTTGTAATCCACGTACTTGGCAAAATAATAAAACGCAAAACCCGGACCATGCACTGAAAGGGGTCACCCTTTTACACATGGGACCCCTTTGCCCGAATGCCGAGACCCTCCGTGACTCCTGTCACAGAAGGTCCCTTCAGGTAATCAGGGAGCGCCACGTCGTGGCACTCTCCTGATTGGCTGTGCGCGTCTGAGCTGTCAGGCGGCACATAGCACTATGCCGCTCCATTATATTCAATGGTGGGAACTTTGCGGTCAGCGGTTGTCCGCGAGTAACCTCAACCGCTGACTGCAAAGTTCCCACCATTGAATATAATGGAGCGGTATAGTGCTATGCGCTGCCTGACAGCTCAGATGTGCACAGCCAATCAGGAGAGTGCCATGACGTGGCGCTCCCTGATTGGCTGAAGGGACCCTCTGTGACAGGAGTCACGGGGGGGTCTCAGCATTCGGGGAAAGGGGTCCCATGTGTAAACATGGGACCCCTTTCAGTGCGTGGTCCGGGTTTTGCGTTTTATTATTTAGCCAAGTACGTGGATTACAAGCAGAAGAGGACAGATCTACACAGGATTTTTGTGAGTATAATTTTATTTACAGGTACACCGTGGATTCTATGTGGAGAAGGGGACCGAGTCGGCGTGTCAACATAGGTAAGTATGTGTGTGCCGGTGTGCATGTATGTAATAAAGTTTTACTATCACGGTGTGTGTGTACTGTTTTTATTTGGGTATTTTTTTTGCAGTAGAACTACATGTGTGTGCCGGTGTGCATGTATGTAATAAATTTTTACTATCACGGTGTGTGTGTACTGTTTTTATTTGTTTTTTTTGCAGTAGAACTACAGGTACCAGCTGGCCCGTTCCCCCCCCCCCCCCCCCGCATGCTGGTACTTGTCGTTCTCCAAGTACCAGCTTGCGGGGGAGGCTTGCTGGGACTTGTAGTTCTGCTACAAAAAACAATATTCTTTATTTTGTCACTTGGCTATCAGCCTCCCATCCGCCACCCTTGGATGGGGGGACAGCCTCGGGCTAAATCCCTGGCCCTTGGGTGGCTGGAGGGGGGGACCCCTTGATTTAAGGGGTCCCCTCTCCTCCAGGGTACCCCGGCCAGGGGTGACTAGTTGAGGATTTAATGCCACGGCCGCAGGGACCGGTATAAAAGTGTCCCCCGGCTCTCTCCAGCTAATGGAGCCCGGTGCTGGTGTGAAAAATACGGGGGACCCTTACGTCTTTTGTCCCCCGTATTTTTTGCACCAGGACCGGACGCAGAGTCCGGTGCTGGTTGTTAAATACGGGGGATCCCCTGTCAATTTTTTCCCCGTATTTTTACAACCAGGACCAGCTCAAAGAGCCTGAGGCAGGTTATGCTTAGGAGGGGGGACCCCACGCATTTTTTTTCTTGATTTTTTTAAACACTTTTGTGCCGTCCATGAAGTTGAATCCAGGACGCACACTATCGTCAATTGGTCCGTTTTTCGACAGCAGGACTGTCGAATCCATTTTTTATTGAATAGGTCGAATTCGGGTCCCAGCGGGAGGGTGTCTGACTGTCGAATTGTGTCGAATTTAAAAATGGTCGAATTCCAGACGGAATTCGAACACAATTGCATGTACCCCTTAGTCCTGCAAACATCACACTAGTATTAAGTATTTTCTTAGGAAAATACCTCAGTTTAAAAGATATATCTTCTTAAACGTCACACTTATATTATTTAAGTGTTTTCTGTATTCATCAACAATGCGGGACCAAATGAAGCAAACCACTTGGATCTTAATCCTCTGACACAACAAACCAAAATTCTGTCATTACTGACTTGACTTTATCTAGTTTACAAAGACTTCTTAAATCACTGAGTCATAGGTTTTTTATATATGAATAAGTTACCTTTGTCAATAACAGCTTTAACGTCTACTTCTAATAATGTAAAACCAGAAATACATTTTAAGTGACAAAAAGACATAGGGGTAAATTCTCCCGATTTGGTGGGAGAATAATCACGAATGACATCGAAAGTGTAAAACTGCAACTTTTTGAATTTGTTACGATGGATTTACTAAGCTGCCGTATTTTGCCTTTTCGGGTTTTCCGATGTCGATGTCATTCGTTTTTTTTTTTCAGTTTTTTACGGCAGTGATTAGCAAAACACTGCCGACTTTTTTACAATGAATCTCGGCCGGATCTGTGTGATCCGTGCTGGGGTTCATTTTTTTTTTTTTTTTTTTTTAAATTAAACACTGTAAAATCCAAAAAAAAAAATTGCGTGGGGTCCCCTCTCCTAAGCATAACCAGCCTCGGGCTCTTTGAGCCGATCCTGGTTGCAGAAATATGGTGAAAAAATTGACAGGGGTTCCCCCATATTTAAGCAACCAGCATCGGGCTCTGCGCCTGGTCCTGGTTCCAAAAATACGGGGGACAAAAAGAGTAGGGGTCCCCCGTATTTTTAAAACCAGCACCGGGCTCCACTAGCTGGACAGATAATGCCACAGCCGGGGGTCACTTTGATATAGTGCCCTGCGGCCGTGGCATCAAAAATCCAACTAGTCACCCCTGGCCGGGGTACCCTGGGGGAGTGGGGACCCCTTCAATCAAGGGGTCCCCCCCCCAGCCACCCAAGGGCCAGGGGTGAAGCCCGAGGCTGTCCCCCCCCATCCAATGGGCTGCGGATGGGGAGGCTGATAGCCTTTTGTGATAATGAAAAGATATTGTTTTTAGTAGCAGTACTACAAGGCCCAGCAAGCCTCGCCCGCATGCTGGTACTTGGAGAACCACAAGTACCAGCATGCGACGGAAAAACGGGCCCGCTGGTACCTGTAGTACTACTACTAAAAAAATACCCAAAAAAAGACAAGACACACACACCGTGAAAGTAAAGATTTATTACATACATGCACACAAACATACATACCTTATGTTCACACGCAGGTCGGTCCTCTTCTCCAGTAGAATCCAAGGGGTACCTGTTGAATAAATTCTACTCACCAAATCGCGGGTCCCAGGGTCCTCGGGGCATCCATTTGTAATCCACGTACTTGCATAAAATAAGAAAACGGAAAGCCGAGCCACGAACTGAAAGGGGCCCCATGTTTTCACATGGGACTCCTTTCCCCGAATGCCAGAAACCCACTCTGACTGATGTCTAAGTGGGTTTCTTCAGCCAATCAGGGAGTGCTACGTTGTAGCACTCTCCTGATCGGCTGTGTGCTCCTGTACTGAGTGACAGGCGGCACACGGCAGTGTTACAATGTAGCGCCTATGCGCTCCATTGTAACCAATGGTGGGAACTTTCTGCTCAGCGGTGACGTCACTTTAGGTCAACCGCAGGGCAGAAAGTTCCCACCATTGGTTACAATGGAGCGCATAGGCGCTACATTGTAACACTGCCGTGTGCCGCCTGTCAGACAGTACAGGAGCACACAGCCGATCAGGAGAGTGCTACAACGTAGCACTCCCTGATTGGCTGAAGAAACCCACTTAGACATCAGTCAGAGTGGGTTTCTGGCATTCGGGGAAAGGAGTCCCATGTGAAAACATGGGGCCCCTTTCAGTTCGTGGCTCGGCTTTCCGTTTTCTTATTTTATGCAAGTACGTGGATTACAAATGGATGCCCCGAGGACCCTGGGACCCGCGATCTGGTGAGTAGAATTTATTCAACAGGTACCCCTTGGATTCTACTGGAGAAGAGGACCGACCTGCGTGTGAACATAAGGTAAGTATGTATGTATGTTTGTGTGCATGTATGTAATAAATCTTTACTTTCACGGTGTGTGTGTCTTGTCTTTTTTTGGGTATTTTTTTAGTAGTAGTACTACAGGTACCAGCGGGCCCGTTTTTCCGTCGCATGCTGGTACTTGTGGTTCTCCAAGTACCAGCATGCGGGGGAGGCTTGCTGGGCCTTGTAGTACTGCTACTAAAAACAATATCTTTTCATTATCACAAAAGGCTATCAGCCTCCCCATCCGCAGCCCATTGGATGGGGGGGGGGACAGCCTCGGGCTTCACCCCTGGCCCTTGGGTGGCTGGGGGGGGGGGGACCCCTTGATTGAAGGGGTCCCCACTCCCACAGGGTACCCCGGCCAGGGGTGACTAGTTGGATTTTTGATGCCACGGCCGCAGGGCACTATATCAAAGTGACCCCCGGCTGTGGCATTATCTGTCCAGCTAGTGGAGCCCGGTGCTGGTTTTAAAAATACGGGGGACCCCTACTCTTTTTGTCCCCCGTATTTTTGGAACCAGGACCAGGCGCAGAGCCTGATGCTGGTTGCTTAAATATGGGGGAACCCCTGTCAATTTTTTCCCCATATTTCTGCAACCAGGATCGGCTCAAAGAGCCCGAGGCTAGTTATGCTTAGGAGGGGGGACCCCACGCAATTTTTTTAAATAAAATAACAACTTTCCCACCCCTTCCCACTGATATACATGCACGGATCTCATGGATCCCTGCATGCCTATCCAATCACGGGGAAAAAAAGCAGGTCTGTTTTTTTTTAGCACTTTTTTACGAGTTGTAATTTTTCACGGCAGTGTTTGTTTTTTTTTTGCTTTGCACTTCTTAGTAAATTACCGAGATTCATACTTAAACAGCCGCGTTTTGACCGATGGTGTATTCATTCGTAATTTTTTTCTTGGACTTGCAAAAAATTACGAATGCCCTCATTACTGCCGTGATTATTGCTTAGTAAATTACCGAGATGACACTTTGATGAAAAAACGGCATCTCGGTCAAAATCGGGACCTTAGTAAATTTACCCCATAGTATGCTTTACTATGAAACTGATACTGCTATTACAAAACCTTGTATGCTAAATCTCAGCTGCAGATTCTGGATTTAAAAAGGCTGAGTATGTGAGTGTTCAGTGTCTTAACCGTACTGGTTAAATGTTGTTTACAATCAGTAGAATTTCCTTCACTAACTAGAACTGTGGAACCAAGGGGTATATAATTAACAGGTAATTTATCAAGACAATACGGAAATTTATCACCAATAAATTTTCTTTAACCACCTTATCAACATGCCATCCCACAACTGTTGCAAAACCTATCTAAGGTTCCCTACAAAACTGAAATCACTATATTGCAATATACCTTTAAATTCACAATATTCAGACTCAATAGCAGGATTATACCACAAAAATTCTGACACATCATTTAAAAATAAAACCAATTTTTTTCTTGCAAAAGTGAAACTGAAACTTATAACTTTAAAATAAACCCACATTTTTCCCTTGCAACAGTGAAGCTAAAACTTATAACATTATCAGCATACACAGAAAATTAATAAATGCTTTTCACACAGACAATTGGGTCCATATAATCGAGTATTGCTTACCTAAGCAGATGAACAGACCAGAGGAGTGTATACAAGTACTGACAGAGTAATCAGGTTGATATATAATGATCAATCTTCAGATTACTTATTTATTTATTTATTACCAGTTATTTATATAGCGCACACATATTCCGCAGCGCTTTACAGAGAATATTTTGGCCATTCACATCAGTCCCTGCCCCAGTGGAGCTTACAATCTATATTCCCTACCACATGTACACACACACACATTCACGCTAGGGTTAATTTTGTAGGGAGCCAATTAACCTACCAGTATATTTTTGGATTGTGGGAGGAAATCGGAGTACCCGGAGGAAACCCACGCAAGTACGGGAGGAATATACAAACTCCACACAGTTAGAGCCATGGTGGGAATCGAACCCTTGACCTCAGTGCTGTGAGGCAGTAATGCTAACCATTACACCATCCGTATTACTTACCCGGGTATGTTAGTAGTTGCATCCAGCAGTCGCATCGTCATCTGATATTGATAAGCTCATCGATTCGGGAACAAGAGCCCCATGTAACTGTTGGAGATAAGCCTCCTCTAGCAAGTCCTTTCAATTGTCTGTATGATACCGGTTGGTTACCAATGCATTGGGAATCCCAGGAAGCAGACAACACACGCAGTTATGTCCACCAAATGAGACTGCCTCCACTTTATTCAGCATGACATTATATAGAGAAAAAGGTACTTGCATGAACACTTGATACATGTCACATTTCAAAACAATAATGCATCTCTTCATATAACTCCTCCCAGGCTGACACCCTCCTAAGTGTCCTTCACAAGAAGTCTAAACACAAGAGACTGTCTTTTAACATATTTTCAAGACTATAGCTACGACCTTGCTTCGCACATAATGTACTAACTGTGAAATGTCAGAATTATTAGGATTTATCCAGCAAAGCATACTTCTACTTCACTACATCATGGCTGCTACTTAACAAAATGGCTGACACTGCTTAAGCTAAATACATCTATCTTCCCCATTGTGTATCAGTGGCTCATTGTTACCCGCATGATGACTATGACAGGTCACTGGCTATATAACACCCTCACCCGGTTACACTTTGAATCACCCTGTTTGCTGTGATGCCCAGAGACCATACAGGTCTGCAGAAATGCAAAAAAGAGGAAAGTTTACCAGAATGGCGCTGTCTAGGGTATAAGCTGCTGGTTCAACCCCCCTTATGCACTTCGATGTGTAAAATACCCACAACTTCCTTGACATATGCTTCTGAGGAAGTTGTTGGCATTTATCACAATGAAACACGTTAAGCAACCACTTATTTGGACTCTCTGGACTTTAGACCATTGCATTCATCAAACACAAGCCAGCCTATATGACTCGCCAGCATTTTTTCACATCCATCATTCATCCATAGTTACTGCAAGACTCTTGCTAATTCTTGGAGATGGATATTCAATTTCATTCATCAAGCTGGTAATAATGCTCTCCAGCTTCTAGATGTAATCATTTGAAATATTGATTGTGTTTTGGACAACTACAGAACCTACTAACCTTTGTCCCATAACAGTGAGATGTCCACACATTATTGTTATTAAGCTAATGCTGCCCTTTAAAGTTTTATCACTACAATAAAAGGCTGATTCATTTTACCAAGCCATATTCATTCCTACAGTATTAATATTTCTAAATCTGAAATGTGTTTAGATTAAGTATTTAAGGACCCCTTATTAATAGATTATCTATGGGTAGGGTATATTATTTATTTATCGTACGTTGTTAATAAGGTCTTCAGACAAGTTCCCTGACTACAGGCTGCTCCAACAATGTGTCTGCTCCACAGGGTGCATCACCTGTCTCCGCGGAACATTCACGCACTCACACGCCACCTGGAATAGGCAGAGCTGCTCATCACTTTCGCTGATGCTGCCACTCTGAGTATGATTAAGTGCTAGTCAAAATCCATGTACATGGCTGGCAGCACACCACCCAGAGCCGGCCCTAGGCATAGGCAAACTATGCAAATGCCTAGGGCATTTGGTATGCCTAGGGGCACCAGCAGCTTCTGCTGATTAAAATGATATGCGGCATGCCTATATTCTGTGTGTAGCATTTTGTATGCAGATACAGCCACAGTCGCACACAATATACAGGCATGCCGCATATCATTTTATTCAGCAGAAGCTGCTTGTGCATCCTAGCCACATAGCAATGCAAATAAGATGCATTTTCATAAAAAAAAAGTGCCCAACCAGTGTCGTAACTAGGCATTTTGGCGCTGTGTGCAAGAAACGGCATTGGCGCCCCCCCCCCCCCCGAATGCAAGATAGGGGCAGTGTGCGAAAAATATATAGGGGCGTGGCTTCATGGGGAAGGGGCGTGGACACAAAATAATACCAATTCATACTACGATGCACAGTAGTCTCCATTATTCAAATCATGCTGCACAGTAGCGCCACTACACCAGGTAGAGCCCCTTTTACACATTACGGCAGACAGTCCCCCTTTTTACACATTATGCCAGACAGCGTCCCCCTTTTACACAGTATGACAGACAGCGTCCCCCTTTTTACACATTACGGCAGACAGAGTCCCCTTTTTTACACATTACAGCAGACAGCATCCCCCTTTTTACACATTACGGCAGACAGCATCCCCCTTTTTACACATTACGGCAGACAGAGTCCCCTTTTTACATATTAGGCAGACAGCGTCCCCCTTTTTACACATTACGGCAGACAGCGTCCCCCTTTTTACACATTACGGCAGACAGCGTCCCCCTTTTACACATTACGGCAGACAGAGTCCCCTTTTTTTACACATTCCGGCAGACAGCGTCCCCCTTTTTTACACATTACGGCAGACAGCGTCCCCCTTTTTTACACATTACGGCAGACAGAGTCCCCTTTTTACATATTACGGCAGACAGCGTCCCCCTTTTCACACATTACGGCAGCCAGTCCCCCTTTTAACACATTGCGGCAGACAGAATAGAGAGAGAGAGATACTTACCATCTCTCCCGCTGGCAGTCAGGCTCCTCGTGCTGACAGCTCCGGGTGCAGGGGAGAAGGAGGAGGAGGGAGGGGGACTGGAGCCGCAGCAGTGCAGTGTAATTGGTAGAGGCGCCGCTGCAGCAGTCCCCTCTCCTTCCGTATTGGCTGCCCGCTGCTGCTGTGAATGCTGGGATGAAGGATCCGCATCCCAGCATTCACAGCAGCGTCGGGCAGCCAATACGGAAGGAGAGGGGACTGCTACTGCGGCTCCAGTCCTCCTCCCTCCTCCTCCTTCTCCGCTGACTCCGGCGCTGCTGTCTCCTCCCCTGCCTCCGGACCGGCTTCTTCAGCGCGGCGCACACAGCAGAGGCGGCTTGTAATGAGTCAATTTGACTCATTACAAGCCGCTGGCCATTGCACCCTCAGGGCAACTGCGCTGTGTGCCAGGCACACCTGGCACACACGTAGTTACGGCGCTGTGCCCAATGTTAGGAGAGCTGCCAACTGACTCACACAAGGCATCTCCTGCTGCATGGCGCATTGAGGCAAGATGTATGAGGACACATCTGTATCCAAGCAGAGGCAGAGGTCACAGTGTTAGCGGCCATGTAAATGCTGTGTGCAGGTAGGTTGATTGTGCAATAGTGTTCCGCATAAGAGGCATTATGCGTGTCATGTGTATAAATGCATTAATTATGTGCAGCAAATGGGTAAGGGACATTATGTGTACAAGGGCATTAATAAAGGTTGGTAGAATATGTAAGGCGCATTATGTTTATAAGGACATTAATAATGTTTGTCATATGTGTGGAGGGGCATTACTGTGTGGTATTGTGTGTATAAATGCATTATTAACGTGTGGCATTATGTGTATAAAGTGCTCTAATGTGTGGCATAATGTATAGAAAGGGCAGTACTGTGTGGTCTAATGTGAATAAAGAGCAATATGATGTGATGTAATGTGAATAAGGAGCAATTTAGTGTGGTATAATGTGAATAAACGACACTACTGTGTGGAGTAATGTATATATTGTAAAGTGGTACTACGGTGTGATGTAACGTGTATAAGGGACACTATTGCATAATAAAATGTGAATAAAGTTTCACTACTGTGTGGCATAATTTGAATTGAGGGTACTATTGTGTGCCCATGCCCCTTGCCAGCAAAAACACACCCCTCTTTGGGCTGCACGCCGAATGTGCACACTGTTTCTATTTTAAATATAGGGTGTAGGAACACCAAAATGAGGAATGCTATGGGTGAGGGTTGATGGTGCTGGGAAAGGGGTACAGGGTCAGAGGCGGAAATAGCGGTGGTGCTAGGGGGCACCAGACAAAATCTTGCCTAGGGCATCATATTGGTTAGGGCCGGCTCTGACACCACCATCCTTGGGCCCTGCACTGACCACCACCCACTCCTCACAGTTTGGGAAAGTGTTATCAATGGCCCTCATTCCGAGTTGTTCGCTCTGTATTTTTTTTCGCATCGCAGCGATTTTCCGCTTAGTGCGCATGTGCAATGTCCGCAGTGCGACTGCGCCAAGTAAATTTGCTATGCAGTTAGGAATTTTACTCACGGCTTTTTCATCGTTCTGGTGATCGTAGTGTGATTGACAGGAAGTGGGTGTTACTGGGCGGAAACTGGCCGTTTTATGGGTGTGTGCGGAAAAACGCTACCGTTTCTGGGGAAAACGCGGGAGTGGCTGGAGAAACGGAGGAGTGTCTGGGCGAACGCTGGGTGTGTTTGTGACGTCAAACCAGGAACGACAAGCACTGAACTGATCGCAGATGCCGAGTAAGTCTGGAGCTACTCAGAAACTGCTAAGAGAGGTGTAATCGCAATATTGCGAATACGTCGTTCGCAATTTTAAGAAGCTAAGATTCACTCCCAGTAGGCGGCGGCTTAGCGTGAGTAAATCTGCTAAAAGCAGCTTGCGAGCGAACAACTCGGAATGAGGGCCAATGTCTCCAGCTTCTGGAACCTTGGATGAGAAGAATGCCAAGGCAATCTCCCCATACCCTGGAGCCAGCAATAGATCAGAGCAGTACGGAGACGGTCCAGCATCCACTCCCTCTGTGCACCATATCCAGATCCGGTTATAGTGCAGACATCCACCCAAGGGTGTAGCTACCATAGATACAGGGAGTGCAGCTACTATGGGGCCCAGTGCTCAGAGGTGCCCACCTTCCCTGTCAAAGTTACATGTGTTCTATACAGGTTTCATCATTGGGTGGTAGATTGGGTGGAGCCCTTACAAACTTTTGCCTTGGGGCCTGCAACACATCTGGGTATGCCCCTTGACCTGCTTATTGTAATGTGGGATAAAATGAACTGCAGGACATTACATTATAATGTTACATTGTATGAACTAGGGCACTGTAGTGTGACAATATGAAGTGGAGGCACTATAGTGTGGCATAATATGAACTGGGGCATTGTAACATGGCACAATATAAAGTGGAAGCAATATAGTGTGGCATGATTCGAACTGGAGGCAGCACTGTAAGGTGGCATAATATGAACAGGGACACTATGTCATAATGTGAATTGAGGGTACTGTTTGGCATAATGTGTACTGCCAGCCCTATAATGTGACATAACATGAACTAGGGCACTACTATGTATGATAACATTAACTAAGGCACTACTATGGTTCATAAAATAAACTAGGGCACTACTATGTATGATAACATTAACTAAGGCACTACTATGGTTAATGAACTAGGGCACTATTATGGAGCATATCATTAAACCTGCTGCGGTGAGGTGTCTCTCTGGAAGCATTGGGACAGGGGCCCATTCAAAACATTGCAATGGGGCCCACAAAGTTCTGGCTTTGCCCCTACATTCACTGTGAGCTCCTGCAGTTTCTGGGAAACTATGTTAACAGTGCCCCAGTCTGAGCGAACTGAGCCTAGAGAACGTCTCTCAGTGGTTACATATTGTTGAATCATGGTGCTCCAGGACCTGTGTAATGGGGGTATTAGGGCAGGAAAAGAACAAAAGAATATCTGTGCTGACATCTACATTCATGTGGGTGAGGCAAGTGGCATCAATTGCAAAAAAGGAAGATTCTAAGGAAAAAAAAGCCAAACCATGGACATAAATGGACACTTGTGATTTGATCAAATGAAGTCTTCTGGATTGCAGGTTCCAGGACAACCAATAAAAACAAACTTTGTGTTTCATGTACATAATATGTGTGATGTATTTCTAGGTAGTGACTGTAATAGGTTATTGTTTTATCTTGGAGACGTGGTTGCTTTGGTTTGTTTCTCTTTGGGTTTTTTTTTTTGGGGGGGGGGGTGAATAATTTGATTTCAATTTATCATTTTATGGCAATAGAAATGCTGCCCCCATCATTGTCTATCATCTAGTAACCTTGAATTACCACACTTGCTTAGCACACTATGCAGCTACGTTATTCCCCTGCATTTTGTAGATCTACAAAATACGGGAACTGAGTAACAACATTTGTACTTGGGTCGAAAATTGGCTGGAGAATAGGGAACAGAGAGTTGTGGTAAATGGAACTTTTTGAAATTGGGCTAAAATTTTAAGTGGTGTACCTCAAGGTTCTGTGCTGGAGCCACTTCTTTTTCATATATTAATGACCTAGGTAAGGGTCTGCTGAGCAAAGTGTCCATTTTTGCGGATGACACTAAACTGTGTAAGCCAGGTAATAAAATCTGATCATGATGTAGTATCTCTACAGAGCCACTTAAATAAACTGGATGATTGGGCAGCAAAAAGGAAGATGAGGTTTAATATTGATAAATGTAAGGTTATACATTTTGGGACCAGAAACAAGCATGCAATCTATAAATTAAATAGGGTAAACATAGGGGAATCGTTAATGGACTTGGGGGTGCTCATTGACAGCAAACTTAGCTACAGTGCTCAATGTGAAAGAGCAGCAGCAAAGGCCAATAAGGGAAGACAGTGTAATCTTGCCATTGTATAAATCGTTGGTACGGCCTCAATTAAAGAATACAGTGTACAATTCTGGGTACCAATAAAAAAGACATCTTGGAACTTGAAAAGTTTCAGAGAAGAGCGACAAAAATTATTAAGGGCTTAGTGACATTGTGTTATGAGGAAAGACTAGCCCCCTTTATCAAGCCTTGGAGAGTGATTAATAGCACGGTGATAAAGTACCAGCTAATCAGCTCCTAACCGCCATGTCACAGGCTGTGTTTGAAAAATGACAGTTAGGAGCTGGTTGATTGGTACTTTATCACCGTGCTTTATATCACTTTTCAAGTCTTGATAAATCTGGGCCCAGGTTAGGTATGTTTACATTAGAAAAAAGGCATCTAAGAGGAGATATGATTCATGTATACAAATACATTAAGGATCAATTCAAAGAACTATCAGGTGAACTGTTTACCAAGAGGTCTGTACACAGGACTCATGGTCACGCCTAAGGTTAAAGGAGAGGAAGTTTCACACCAAGCGAAGGAACGGTTTCTTTACAGTAAGGGCAGTTAAGATATGGAATAATCTGCCAGAGAAGGTGCTGATGGCAGACTCAATTGATAATTTTAAGAAAGGGTTGGACATATATCTAGCGGAAAAAAGTATCAAGGGTTGTAGCCATTAGTTATAATGTATAATAGTGGACCCAGAGAGTAATTGGAAGGCCATTTGGGTCATCGGAAATTCTGGTTTAAAATAGATGATAGGTAATAACTGTATCAGGGTCATTCATAAGCATAAGTTGAGCACCGCTGGAGATCAAATATAGGTTGAACTTGATGGACTAATGTCTTTTTTCAAACTAATCAACTATGAGGCTAATTCAGACCTGATCGCTGCTGTGCTAGACATGGCAGCTGGTAAGCCCAGCTGTCTCCTGGCTTCAGGGACAGATTGGGGCTCTAAAGCAGCCTGGGCATTGTATTGTATGTACTGTGATAAGGGGACATGGTCACAACTTCAGGTGCGTGGTCATGACTTCAGGGGTGTCGTCACGAGTCATGGGAACCTGGTCTTGCAGCATACCCCCGCATCTCTGATAGCTGGACGACATTTCCCAGAAGTGCCAGATGCCCAGTCTGGCCCTGTTTGTCCCACACATGCCTCTGCAGCACAGTCCAGTGGACATTACAATTCCTTGGCTGTTGGTCCTGAGAAGCAACATACAGAAACATAGCTAGTGTGTGGGATGCAACAAACCTAAAAATGCGGTTAGACCTCTGAAAATGCCAGAGGTTTGGCCGCATACCTAGGGTTTGTCATTGTTGTAACTCACCCTGGTGCGTGTTGGAATACAAGCACCCTCACAAAAACTGACGTATGAGGTCACAACCTGTGTATATTTGTCCAGCCTATTGGAGCAGTCCTAAACATTTCCCAATCTGTGTTTTCAAGGCAGTCACGCAGTTCCTCCACTGTTTCTGTTGCTCCAATTCTTGTATCTCCTCACGACAGGTTTAGCAAGTTTTAGCTTTTGCCTATATGCTGGGATCAGATGAACAAGAGCGTGGTCAGCCCCAGAGCCACTCAGGGGATAGCATGATAAGCTCTACTGATGGTGCTGTAACAATGATCCAAAATCTTCTCCTCCCTGGTCCGACATTTAATTCGCTGTTTATATTTGGGGAGATTGCAAGTTAAATTTACCTTTTAAAGTCCCCAAGGACAATAATCAAGAAGTCTGTGTTCCCTATCTACACTCCTAATAATTGGTCAGCAAACTGACATTGTGACTCATGCACATCAGCTTGCAGATGAATATAGACTCCGGCCAATATGATGGAAGCAAATTCACAGAGATTGTAAGTTAAATTTACCTTTTAAAGTCCCCAATGACAATAACCAGGAAGTCCGGGTTCACTATCTACACTCCTAATATTTGGTCGGCAAGCTGACATTGTGCCTCATGCACATCAGCTTGCGGATGAATATAGACTTCAGCCAATATGATGGAAGCAAATTCACAGGTGGAATGCTCTACAAATAGCATGAAATGTACAAAACTTCTCTTTGTGACAGGAATGACGGAGCCTGAGAGGGCACGTCCTAGGAAGAAGGCTGGGAGCAATGCAAGGTGAGAAGTAGCCCAGGACCAGGAGGTGTCTATTAAGGTAATTTTGCTGACCCTCAGTGGTGTGTGCTGTCAAGCGCTTATTGAAGAGGAAGGTGAGTGTGTGTGTGTGTGTGTGTGTGGGGGGGGGGGGGGGGGAATGCTGTGAGGTGAATTTTGAAGAGAGGTGGGGTTGCAAAGAGGCCCCCATAACAGTTCAAGCTTCAGGGCTCCAAAAATGTATATCCACCACTGTCTCCCAGGCTAAAATTTGCACATGCATACATACGAACAAGCAGGCTTCAAGGGACTACACTGACAGCAGCCTCTAGAAGTCAGATTGGGTTGCCATTATAGCAAGGGAAGTGGCTCATGCTTGCCTACTTTTTGACAGCTCCCTTCGGGAGGGAGCAGCCAGGTCACACAGGAGCAAGCATGGAGAAGGTGGTATGGAGGTGTGGCGATGTGATTGCATCATCATAGCCCTGCCCCCACTTTGCAAAGCCTACATTACCCTTCTCCTGTGTGACTGGATGCTGCGGTGAGTGGGGGGTAAGCAGCAGGATCAGCGGCACACGGGAGACTTGCCCACGGAGTGCCAACCAATTTTCAGGAGCATCCTGACCTTTTCAGGAGAGTAGGCAAGAATGGAGTAGCTTTCCAGGGGAATCAGTCAGACTGGCAGTCCCAGGGGAGAAAACACGGGGACTGCCTGTGATTAGCAGGCAGTGCTTCCAATGGGAAGCTACTCCCATGCTATAACGGCAGCTAAATCTGACTCCTAGGGGCTGCAGCCAATGCTCCAGAGTCCTCTCCTCAGTGTCACAGACGTGATGGGTCACGTGACACAGAGAAGGGGGAAATGGTAGCTGCTCTGCACTGTATGCACTGTATGCACTGCGCATGCATAACATAGAGCCACGGAATCCGGGCAGTTCCCTGTGCAGGAACATGCACCATTTTACTCCTGTTAGGGTAATTGCAAGGCCATGACCACGGGGAACCCAAAACTAGTTCTGCCCTGTTCTGGCACACT
Organism: Pseudophryne corroboree; assembly: GCF_028390025.1. Lineage (NCBI taxonomy): Eukaryota > Metazoa > Chordata > Amphibia > Anura > Myobatrachidae > Pseudophryne > Pseudophryne corroboree. The sequence goes on along the minus strand of NC_086451.1, from coordinate 250,132,974 downwards.
TAAACCCCTGGAGCAGTGCCTTCTGTACCTGCCCACATCTGGAGCCCACACATGCTACGCCCCTGAGTAACTATAAAGTCTTTTCCCTATTCTAGCTCCACATCTCATACTCTGTTTAATAACATTTTAAAAGTTGTGTCAATCTCAATAGAAGACTAGAAGTATCGTTATTCATAAGGAAGGCAAAGATGTTAACAATTGTTCAAGTTCACACCCTATTTGTTTGAGTAATAATGACATCAAGCTCTTGAAGATGCTTGCCACATATTTTGAACCTGGTCTACCTGTTCTTGACCCAATAGGATCTTTACCAGGAAGGCAAGAAAGATATAATACTTAGATTTGGTGCATGCTATCAGCTCCAGATCAACTCATTCCCTAGTCCTCTTTTTGATGTAGAGAAGGCTCTATATTCATACTCTATTGCAAGAGTCTTGATTGATGGTATACTCATCTTCCGATACTATTTAAAATAAAATTGTGGACAGACAAGGGTGCCCCCTCTCCCCTAATATTGGCTATGGCAATAGAAGCTCTGGTGACTAGATTAAGGCAAAATTATCCCTTTTTGCAGATGTTCTACTAATACACCTTATAATATTTAGACTTGAAGGGTTTTATACATGTTTGGGAGATACATATGGGGGATATGTATCTACTGAACATGTATAAAACAATTTACATCTAAGTATTCTAAAACCAAAGTGCCTTCCTTATTCTTCCAGCCCAACATGAGACAACTCTTGAGGGTAAATTTGCTAAAGATCGATCAACATCGATGTTGTGCTTCATGGTCTAAATCACTCATTTACTCACAGGCAGGGTTTTTTTTTACATTGTTAAAAAAAAAAAATTGTGTTAGCAAATGTATGATTTGGCCCCTGAAACACATTGATGTTGATTTAATTTGGTTTTAAATTGATTGTATAAATATTTAGTACATTTACTTCCCAGTTTTAATTTTTTTTTTCAACATTAAGTTTTTTATTTATGATATAGAGTCAGAACAAAAACAAACACACAATAAAGACAATAGAGAATAGAATAACAATGGGGAAAAAACAATATCATGGGGGGGGGGAGGAGACAGGACATCCCAAAGCAGCGCACAAAACAGAAATATATAGACAAATCATGGATTCACTACAGGTGGAGGGTCAACCAAGTCACAGGGAGGGCTCTGTATGGTAGGGGAGGATGGTAAGATCCCCTTATTCTTGGAAATGTATGTATGCTATGGGAGCCACTTCATGGTAGGTGAGGAAGGGGATCTAGAGTATGCAGTGTCCCTGGTCTCCATCTCAAAATGGAAGTGGGTCTTAGAAATAACTTTTGCAAAGGGAGGGGGGGGGAGGGAGATTTCCAGTTTTGAGCAATTGTAGCTCTGGCTGCAATTAAAACGTGGCCAAGGACATAGCGAATTGACTTGGGGACAGTGTCTGGGTACCAGTGCAGCAGCGCCAAGGAAGGGTCCTCAGTCAGGACCAGTCAGTGATCGAATTAATAAGGTCATATACTTTATCCCAAAAGGGGCGTAGGACAGGGCAGTCCCAGAAAACATGCAAGAGTGTACCTTCATGATGGCAGAGGCGCCAACAGAATTTAGAGGTGGTCGGCCAGATCGTGTGTAGTTTGGAGGGGGTGAAATACAGTCTATGTAATAGTTTCATGTGCATTTCGGTGTGGTTAGTACATTTAGAAAGGGAGAAAGAAGAAAGATGAATAGATTCCTACTGTTTAAGAGTGAAAGTACGATGGAGATCGGCTTCCCACTTAATTTGAGCGGCAGATTTAGTCGTGGTGATCGGGGGAGACAGCAAATAATACCAATCAGAAATGGCTCCACGAGATGAAAGTTTAGCCAATCTATTCAGGACACTGTTAGTGGGGAATTGAAAGACGTTAGGGCTAGTGCCCATATCATCTATCCAATGTTTAAGTTGGTAATAATAGAGCCAGGCCGAAGGGTCAAGGTTATATTTAGCTCGTAGATCAGGAAACGGCAATAGGGAGGTTGGGGAGAAGATATCAGTGAGGGATTCCAAACCTAAACGTCTCCAGTAGGAGAAATGGAGAAAAGGCAACACTTTATCCAATGCAGAAAGAGAAATGTTTCTAGTGGGCACTGTAATGTGAAAGGAAGGTGCGAGTCTAGAGTCCCAAATTGTCAGGGCATCGGTTAAGAAGAGGGCGACAAAGGGTAGTGGGGACGGAGTTGTCGGGGTAGCCATAGGAGGTCGATAAGGGTGAAATTTTGAAATAGAGCACGTTCTAGATCCACCCATGGTTTAGAGTGGGGGGGGGAGACAGGTCAGACAATTGGGAGAGCATAGATGCTTCATGGTACCTGAGTAAATCGGGGAGTGTGAGGCCTCCCTGTGACTTAGAGCGGATCATACATGAGTAGGCCAATCGAGGAGGTTTACACTTCCAAACATATGATATAATCAACCTTCGCATATGGGTTAACAGTTTACGAGGAACTGCATAGGGTATGGCATGAAATAAATACATGAGTTTTGGTAGCAACGGTATCCGGACTCCAGGTCGACAACAAAAAGGTCGACACACCTTAGGTCGACGCCAATTGGTCGACATGAACAAGGTCGACATGAATTTTTAACAATTTTTTCCTTTTTTGGACCCTTTTCATACTTAACGATCCACGTGGACTACGATTGGAACGTTAATCTGTGCCGAGCGAAGCGGAGCGGAGTGAAGGCACCATGCCCGAAGCATGGCGAGCGAAGCGAGCCATGCGAGGGGACGCGGTGCACTAATTGGGGTTCCCGGTCACTCTACGAAGAAAACAACACCAAAAAAACATAAAAAACTCATGTCGACCTTTTTCCATGTCGACATTGTTCCTGTCGACCTTTTGTCCATGCCGACCTTTTGTCCATGTCAACCTAAGGTGGGTCGACCACTTGGCGTCGACCTAAGGTGTGTCGACCTTTTTGTTGTCGACCTGGAGTCCCAGACCCGGTAGCAACATCATCTTAAATGCCGCAAGACGGCCCAGCCAGGAGACCTCGTAGCCCATCCAGGTAGAAGTAAGTGAGGTTAGGTGAGCCAGTAGAGGCACATAATTGAGAGAGTGGACATTTTGGAAATGAGAAGAAATGGAAATTCCCAGGTAAGTTAAGGAGGAGTCTTTCCACGTATGCGGAAAGCGCGCCTTGAGAGATTGCAAAACAGAGGTTGGAATATTAATAGGAAGGACATCCGATTTCGCTGTGTTCAACTTATAATATGAAGCAGCGCTAAAGCACCCCAAAATATCATGTAGGATGGGCAGCGAGGTCCCCGGGTCAGAAACAAACAATAAAACATTGTCTGCAAAAAGGCAGAGCTTATGGGAAGTATCACATACAGTAAGACCGGGAAATTTCGGAGAGAGTCGAATCATTTGGGCAAGGGGTTCAATAGCTAACACAAATATGAGCGGGGGAAAGGGGGCACCCCTGCCTGGTACCATTGGAGATACGAAACGGGGAGGAAAGAAATCCATTACTAAATATTCTAGCGGAAGGGCCATCATAAAGAGCTAAGATAGAGTGGAGGATGTCCCCGCGGAGACCAAACCTGGATAACACCTAGTTCATATAACCCCAATGGAGGCGATCAAACGCCTTTTCGGCGTCGAGAGAGAGTAAGAGAAATGATGATTTAGTGCGGGAAGACCACTCAACTAGATCGAGGACTCTCCAGGTGTTGTCGGGGGCCTGACGGCCAAGGACAAAACCTACTTGGTCTGGGTGGATGAGATTCGGGAGTAAGGGATTCAAGCGATTGGCTATTAATTTAGCATAAATTTTGAGATCAGTGTTAAGGAGGGCAATAGATCGGTAATTCTTGCAGTCAGAGGGATCTTTACCTGGTTTTGGGTTGGTTACGATTTGAGCTTCAACCATTTCCGCTGGGAAGGACCCTGTATTGGAGGCCTGGGAGTAGAGCTGCAGGAGGAGGGGGGAGAGTACTGCACTGAACGTGGAGTAAAAGGAGTTAATAAAGCCATCAGGGCCGGGGGCCTTATCCTTCAGCAATTGACGAATTACGAATTGGATCTCTTCCAAGGTCCAAGGGGCATTCAGGGATTGCAGGGCGTCTCCATCCAAGGAGGGGAGGGAAAGGCCATCCAAGAAGGCAGAGATAGAGGCCGCAGAGGGCTGAGGTATAGTGGAATCCTCACGCAGGTTATATAATTTGGCATAGAATTTGGAGAATAAATTAGCAATATCAAGGGGATTGAGGCACGGTTTGCCTGAAGGGGTAATGAGGCATTTGATTTGATTACGGGCTTGCCGGCTACGAAGCTTGCGAACTAACAAACAGGTGGCCTTGTTTCCTGCTGTATAAAATTTGCTGCGGAAGCGAGCTAGGGCTGATTGCATACGAAGCATAAAAAGCTTCTGGAGTTGGGCTCGCACCTCCTGAAGCTGTCTACGTAAAGCCTGAGTAGGACGGGTTTGATTCTGAGACTCCAAAGACCGTAAAGACAACTCTAAGTCCGCCTGCGTTTTCTTAGAGCGAGCCTTGAGTTGGGCCCCCCTTTGGATAGACGTGCCACGGAACACGGCTATCAGAGCGCACCAATACGTGAAGATATAAGTATCCTCAGGGGCATTGGTCTGCATATACAGTGATAGAGAGTCAGTAAGGGCCTTCAGAGTCTCAGGGTTCATCAACTGATATTCCGGGAGTTGATAAGGGCAGGGGGGGGGGGGGGGGGGAGAAGATGCAAACCCACAATACAGGGGCATGGTCCGACCAAGTAATGGGAAGGATTTTAGTTTTACGGGTGTGTTGGAGAGTCCTCTTGTCCAGAAGAATAAGGTCGATCCTAGAGTAACTGTTATGAACAGCAGAAAAAAAAGTATAATCTCTCTCTGTAGGGGAGAAGATCCCCCTGGCATCATACAAGTCGAACTCCGCAAGTAATTTCTTAAAAGCAAGGGATGGGCCCACATCTCGAGGAGGAGGACCAGGGCCTTTGGAAGAAGACCTATCCACTTTAGGATCGAGGACTAGATTAAAATCCCCTAATAGTATAAGCGCCCCCTGTCTAACCTTGCATAATTCCTCGAGGAGTTCCTGTAAAAATGGAATCTGACGGGAATTGGGGGCATACAAGGAAACAAGGGTCACTAAGGTGTTGTCAATAGTACCAACAAGGATGAGGTAACGGCCATTTTTATCCTGAATTTGTCGCTGTAGAGTAAAAGGGGTGTGTCTATGAAACAGTATAGCTACGCCGTTACGCTTAACGGGGCCATTAGCAGTATAACACGTGGGGTACCTATGATCTCGAAAAACAGGGGGAGACAAAGAGGAGAAATGTGTCTCTTGAAGAGCCACAATATCAGCTCTGTAATTATGAAATGTTGAAAGGGCCAATCTACGCTTATGAGGGGAATTGAGGCCTTTGACATTGAAAGAAATATCCTTAACCATCAATGAACAGAAAAGCATAAGAGCGTATCGGTGCCATGGAAGTACCTGTCAGGGGAGCATGAGAAAGGGAAGAAGTAAACAAAGTAAAAAGAAAAAGGGGGTGGGAAAAATCAAGAAAACACAAAAAAAAACCAAAAGGCCCAGTATATCGGGCCACAGTAGGTGCCGCGAAAAAAAGGCGGCAACATAGTTAACTTGTGGGGGGAGGCCATTGCAAGTCCCACCCATGGAACCTGAGACATAACAACACATGGAAGAACCACAAAAAGTATGTACATAAACGAAACATGAAAGCATAAAAAATACGTCAGGCATCATATAGAGATACGAGAAATAAAGAACACTTGCAAGTGTAACATCGGAACTCAGTGCCAGTCCAGGAAGCAGAGTAACAAAAGTCCCTTCAGAAGCGAAAATCCATGGCAGGGACAATCCATAATAACGTGAAGAGACAGCAGAACTAAAGAACAGAAATCGTCCCGGCATCAGGCATCTTGGATCCAATCAGCAAGGACCAGAAAAGATAAGGGCATCGAGCCGGTAGAATATCAGCCCACCTTGGATCAGTCCGATTGCACTGGAGGGCCTTGAGAAGACAGCGGGACTGAAACAGGGATTTTCCAGTCAGTCAGGATTTTGACGCCAGCGTCCAGCGATGAAATTACGAAGGTGGAGCCATTCTTCCGAACCAGCAGTTTAACCGGGAAACCCCATCTATATTGTATTTCCTGGTCATGGAGGGCCTTCGTAATAGGTTGGAAGGATCTGTGTTTATTTATAGTGTGGAGTGACAGGTCCGGAAATAATTGTAGATTATCCAGAACATCCAAGTCCTCTGCCATGCGGGTGGCCTTGAGGATATTCCTCCTTGATGTGAAAGAAATGGAGACGTAGGAGGACGTCTCGGGGAGAGCTGCTCGGAGCGGAACGAGGCTTCGGCAGACGATGGATTCTATCAATCAGTAAATCTCGTGTGTCGGCGGAGGGCAGCAATTTTTTAAAAAGGGAGAGAGCGAAGTCTTGGAGGTCGTTGGTCAAAACCGTTTCCGGAACACCCCTGATTTTAATGTTGTGCCTGTGGGATCTGTCCTCAAGATCGGCTTGCTTGTCTTTAACAGCCGACAGTTCCGCCAACGCCGAGTTGTGGGAGGTAAGGAGCTCGTTGTGAGAAGAGACCAACTCTTGCACTTTATCCTCCAAGTTGTTGGTGCGGATGCCGATATCAGTCACTTCACCCGCAAGTTGAGTGATAGAAGACTGGAGATCAGTGGTAATATCCGTTCGTAGGGCCTGGAGTATTTGATGAAGCGTGCGGACAGTAAGAGGTGCATCCGAGGCAAGATCCGGCCCAGGGGCAGGGAATGTGTAGCGGTGGACGTGGAGATCGCACTGAGCTTCCCCTTTAATACGGGTTCAGGGGTGCGGTTAGAGACAAACTTAATAGGAGGTGCAAGGGCGGATATCTTGGATTTTTTAGGAGGCATGATGCCCGTCCGAAGAGTGTAATAATAAACAGCACTAAAAATGTCAGAAAGGTAGAAATTTGTGGTTCAGCTTCAGGCAAGAGGCGTTAGCGATTCCATGGGTGTATAGGAGAGACGTCACATGGGCAGCATGATGTGAAGGGAAGCAGCTGCTGGGCGTCTACACCATACCTGTGGTGGTCCGACCCTCGGGGGCAAAATATATATTTTTTATTTATTTCCTTTATGGTATAAGAAATTCACTTGGTTCTCCAATACACCTTACTTTTGCAAAAGACAAACTTTGCTGTGGCTGATTACAAGGGTGACTCAGCTGATGGGGATACCGTCCCTAGAGCCACCAGACAGAGACTTAGGGCATGCACAGAGGAGGACTGAGAAGGACTGGCACTGCTTTCAACTCAGCGGCACAGTTAGGACAGCTATTGCAGGCTGCTTGCATACAGCCAGTGCCAGGCTACAGAGGAGGGAGATTCAGCCAGTAAACTGGGCCAGGGGAGCGGCTCACCTTATCAGGAGGGGGAAATCCCCCACACCAAGCATCCACCGCGTCCCCCCCGGCTCCTGAGATCCAAGATGGCCGCCGGAGCTCCTGACCACCCGCTCCTGTGACCAGCCGGCCCCTGCTCCTTCCCGTAGTGCTGCTGGTCCCAGCGACACAGGAGAGAAGTCCACAACGAGGGTCTCCGCCAGTCGCTGCAGAGGTAGGCACCACGCGTCTGGCGGCGCCGGCCGCAAATCGAGGCCCCGGCTGCTAGGTGGTGGGCAGGCCGCAACCCGCAAGAGCTAGAATACCGGCTCCCCGATTCCGCAGCGCCAGCCCACCACTGCGAGGACACACTACCAAGACTGGGGTAAATGGTATAGGGTTTCTGAGGCACGGGGGGGGGGGGAAAGCAGAGAAGATATCCCCTCAGTAGCGACGGAGCTCACTTCAAGTGCTGCTGCTCAGTTCAGCCTCCAGGCCCCCCTTAAATATTTATTTTAAATGGCAAGCTAATGAAATTGAATAGATGAGAAACATTATTACCAGTAAAGAAGCTCAGCTTTTATCAAAAGCTAGCTGTTCTACCCATTCTTTGCACGGGAGTTTCTGATTTTCACGGTTGTACATATACATGAGTGTTAATAAAGCTTGGTAAATCTATAGAGATGTCAATTTGAGATGTATTAATGTAAGTAAATATTAATCCATGGTTTTTGATTCCCGAGGAGCACTCGTAGTAGATATGGTTAATAGCGACAGGACTATTTTTGTAGTTTATTAAATTCTACACACTGGAGGTGCAATCCAAATTTTGTCCATTTCGGCGTTATCGTTCACACAACGCAAGCCACGCATCGGTAATGACATCATTATGTCAACCCGCTTTTCATCCCCTTAGGGGAGGTTTAAAATTCTGATTACGTAGTTTTCCTATTTCCCACCTGAAGAATAACTATGTTAAATCTCAGCTTCCTAACATATCAGGAAGTAGGAGAATTAGTGATGAGTGAGTTAGTCAGTGAATGAGAGAGAGATACGGTAAAAAGTGACAGGACCATTTTCGTAGTTTATTAAATTCTACACACTGGAGGTACAATCCAAATTTTGATCCAATTGTCCGTTTGGGCATTATCATTCATGCAACGCAAGCCACACATCGGTAATGATGAAAAGCCCTTTTGATCTCCTTAGGGGAGGGTTTATTAAAAATCTAATTACGTAGTTTTCTTATATACCACCTGAAGAATACCTATGTTACATTTCAGCTTCCTAACATATCAGGAAGTAAGAGAATTAGTGATGAGTCAGTGAGTGTGAGTGAGTGAGTGAGTGAGTGAGTGAGGGCTTTCACATTTATATAAACAGATCTATACGTGGTAAGAACTTACTGTTGACAATGGTATTTCTCCTAAGTCTACAGGTTCCACAGGATACATTGGGATATGGTGGAGCGACAGCGGATATGCACCAAACAGTCAAAGCTTTCTGGCCTCCCAGCATGCAGCGGGCCCGTCCATATATCCCTGCCTCCTAGCTCAGGCAAATTCATTTGTTTTACAAAGCTCAAGGCAGGAGCATCATGTAGAGCCCTAATAAGGCGAGAAGAACACACATGCACACCCTTCCGTACAAGAAGGAAGAGGTTAGTGAATAAAAGGATCCTTAAGTCAGGTGCGTCAGGGTGGGATCCCTGTGGACTTAGGAGAAATACCGTTGTCAACGGTAAGTTCTTACTATAACGTATATTTCTCCTGCAGGGTCCACAGGTTATCCACAGGATACATTGGGATGTCCCAAAGCAATTTAGTGGTGGGGACGCTCCTGATTGGACAGGAGAATCCTTCGTCCGAATTCAGCATCCTGAGAGGCAAAGGTATCAACGGCATAATGTCTAATGAAGGTGTTAATGGAAGACCATGTGGCTGCCTTTCATATCTGTTCTGCTGAAACACCACGTTGTGCTGCCCATGATGGACCTACCTTACGCGTAGAGCGAGCAGAGATATTATATGGAACCGGGAGATCAGCTTGAGAATATGCTTCTGAAATCGTCATCAGAAACCACCCTGCCAGTGTCTGCTTATCAGCAGGCCATCCTCTCTTGTGAAATCCGTAGAGAACGAAGGGCCTAATTCAGAGTTGATCGCAGCAGCACATTTGTTAGCAGTTGGGCAAAACCATGTACACCGCAGGGGAGGCAGATATAACATGTGCAGAGAGAGTTAGATTTGGATGGGGTGTGTTCAATCTGCAATCTAATTTGCAGTGAAAAAAAAGCAGCCAGTATTTACCCTGCACAGAAATAAAATAACCCACCCAAATCTGACTCTTTCTGCACATGTTATATCTGCCTCCCCAGCAGTGCACATGGTTTTGCCCAATTGCTATCAAAAATCCTGCTGCGATCAACTTGGAATTACCCCCATGGTTTTGCCCAACTGCTAACAAATTTGTTGCTGTGATCAACTCTGAATTACCCACAAAAGGAGAATCTGTCTTTCTGTTTGCACTGGTACAATCTACGTAGATCCTTAAGGCACGGACTACGTCCAATGATAAATCTTCCACAGAAAGGTCCGGCCCTTGGAAAGCCAGGACTACAATTTCTTTGTTAAAGGTGGAATTTAGACATCACCTTAGGAAGATACCCAGATTTAGTTCTGAGAACCGCTCTATCTGGATAAAAATCAGAAATGGAGGATGACATAACAATGCCCCTAAATCTGAAACTCTGCTAGCTGAAGCCATGGACAGTAGAAAGAGAACTCTAGCTGTCAACCATTAAAAATCCACTCTTTTAAGTGGTTCAAATGGGGCAACTTGAAGGGCCTTTAGAGCTAAACTTAGATCCCAAGGCACTGTAGGAGGAATAAAAGGAGATTGAATGTGTAACATTCCCTGGAAAAAAAGTACACACATCCTGTAGATTGGCAATTTTCTTTTGGAACCATACAGTTAATGCTGACACTTGCACTCTCAAGGAAGCCACCCTTAAATCTTTATCCATTCCTGCCTGAAGAAATGCTAGGATTCTAGAAACTCTGAAAGACCTGGGGTCAAATTTCCATTCACTGCACCAATGAATATAGGCTTGCCATATTCTGTGATAAATGCGAGCTGAGGAGGGTTTCCTTGCTCTAAGCATTGTTTGAATTAACGGTTGTGAGAATCCTCTTGACGTCGGTATGGGGGTCTCAAGATCCACGCCTGTCAAAGACACTCGATCCAGATGTCTGAGATGACAATGCCCTTGAATCAGTAGATTTGGACGTTAAGGAAGTAGGAATGGAGCATCCATTGACATCCTCTGCAGATCTGTGTACCAATGTCTTCTGGGCCAAGCCGGAGCTATTAGTATCATGGCACTTTTTCCTTGTTTTACCTTTCTCACCACCCTGGGAAGCAGGGCGATGGGAGGAAACACATAGGCCAGATGAAAGTCCCATCTCACCGACAGGGCATCCACAAAGATCGCTCTGGGATCCTTTGCTCTTGATCCGTATGCGGGCACCTTGTGGTTCTGATGAGATGCCATGAGATCTATCTCTGTCAACCAGGGTCTGGAAGACTTCCTGGTGTAGAGCCCGTTTGTTTGCATGAATGGTGTGCCGAATGAATGGAGAAAATCCACTTCCCAGTTTAGGACTCCTGGAACGAACTCTGCGGACAAGGCTGGAAGATGAAGTTCTGCCCACTCTAACGTGTGACTTAATTCTTTCATTGCTTTCCAGATGCGAGTTCCTCCCTGATGGTTGAGGTACGCTACTGCCGTTGCATTGTCCAAGCCGATCTGGACTGGTTTCCCCAGAAGAATGTCCTTTGCCTGAGTCAACGCCATGTATATGGCCCGGGTTCCAATATATTTACCGGCAGGCAACTTTCTTCCTTGGTCCACTGCCCCTGAAAACAATTTCTTCCTGACACTGCTCCCCAGCCCTGAAGGCTGGCATCCATTGTCAGAATTTCCCAATCTGATCTCCAAAAGGTTCTCCCTTTGTCCAGATGGGATGTCTGTAGCCACCAGGCTAATGACCTCCTTAATTTCTGAGTAAGGACCATAGTCTGCGTTTTTATCATCTGATGAAAACCATTCCATTTGGTAAGGATTAGATGCTGCAGAGGCCTTCAATGGAACTGAGCATACTCTACCATGTCGAATGTTGACACCATCAATCCCATCACATTCATTGCTGCGTGAATGGATACTTTCTGACTGTGTAGAATCTCCTGAATCCTTAACTGAAGTCTGGCTATTTTGTTCAGAGGTAAAATTACTCTCTGAAGGCTCGAATACAATACAGCCCCCAAAGTGAGTCATCCGCTGTGATGGAACCAGAGATGATTTTGCCCAATTTATGAGCCATCCGTGCTTCTGCAGACACTCTATTGTCTGCTGCAGATGACACAGAAGCAATTCCTGAGACTGTGCCAGGATTAAAAGATCGTTGAGGTATGGAAAAATTCTTATCCCCTGCTGACGGAGATAAACTGCCATTATCACCATAATCTTGGTGAATACTCTGGGAGCTGTGGCCAATCCGAATGGTAGAGCCTGAAACTGAAAATGCTGTTGGAGGATAACAAACCTGAGATAGCGCTGATGGGACAGAGCTGTAGGAACATGTAGGTAAGCATCCTGGATATCCAGGGACACCATAAAATCCCCTGGCTCCATGGCCAAAATGATGGAACGTAAAGTCTCCATATGAAAACGAGGTACCCAAATGTACTTGTTCAGCATTTTTTGATTGAGTATGGGCCGGAACGACCCATTAGGCTTCTGGACTAGAAACAGGTTGGAGTAGAAACCCTGTCCTCATTGCGCAGGAGGAATTGGAATGATTACTCCTGACTGAAGCAATTTCTGAACTGCCTCTTGCAAAGCCCTGGCCCTCGTCTCTACCAAAGACGGGCTGGTATAAAAAAAACTTTGATGAGGGCTTTTCCTGAAAGCAAACGCATAACCGTGAGATACCGCTTCTTGCACCCAGGCATCCTTGGTAGACTGCTGCCAGATCTGTGCAAAATGAAGTAGTCGGCCCCCCACCCTGAGGTCCCCCAGGTGGAGGCCCGCACCATCAGGCTGATGGCTTATCTTCTGTTTTAGAAGCTGGTCCTCTGGTAGTCCAATGCTTTTTAGTCTTACCAGACCTGTTGTATTGGGACTGTTTGCCATCACCTTTTCCTTTTGCTTTTCCTTGAGACCGAAAAGGCAGAAAAGCTGGGATTTTAGGCTTAAATTTGTAAGTGGAAGGAAACTTTCTTGGAGTCTGCTTCTGACTACAAAATACTGGTTAACTCTTTCCCAAAGAGAATATCTCCAGTAAAAGGTAAAGACTCCAAACCTTCTTGGATTCTGAATCAGCTTTCCAAGTGCGTAGCCAAACTGCTCTGCGAGCGGGTACTGCTGAAGCTGATGCTTGAGAGGCAATAAGACCCATATCCAAGGCTGCTTCTTCCAAGAATATTGCAGCCTGTTTAATATGTGCAATATGGGATTTTTGCTGTCTAGATGTCATTGAAGCTTCCCCTTCCAATGCATCCACCCAGGCAGCCACTGCTTTAGCCAACCAGGCTGAAGCCATGGCTGGTCTAATGATTGTCCCAGACAGGGAAAAAAAATGTTTTTTTAGCAAACCATCTACTCTCCTATCCGTGACATCATTTAAGGATGTAGAAGGCAGAGGTAATGTAGATTTTCGCACTAATCGAATAACAGGCATATCAACTTTAGGGGCTAACTCCCTCTTTAAACAGTCCCCAGCCGGAAGAGGATAACTGGAATTCCATTTCCTAGGAATTCTAAATTTCTTACTGGATGTAGCCCAAGCCTCTTCCATAATTTCCGTCGGCTGTTCTGATCCAGGAAACTCAGTCTTAACTGTTTTGGGACGTTTAAATACAGGCGCCTTGGATTTTAACACAGGCTCTGTTGATTCTACTAAAGATAGACAGAGAAAACTGACAGAATTATAGCAAAGTCAGCAATCACACTAGCAGTCAGTCACAGGTTATACATAAGTGTAATAAGCAATATGAGCACATAATCAACTACAGATACATTTGAAGTATGTAGGAAAAATATATTACTGCATTACTTTATGAAAGTTTTAACAGCATAGCGAAAGAAACAACAGTAATATTATCATTATGCACTTATCCAACTATTCATACTCAAAAGGTAGAGACCTAGTGCTATATAACCCATACTCAGTAGAGTGGGATACAGGGAGACTTACCCCGCTTCTAGGACCGATCAGTAAGTTTGCGAATGCTGAGTGGATTCAGACACTATAGGTGTACACCGCCACACCATGAACCTATAGTGAACACAAACGCCCAAGTGAACACTGACGCACCAGTCACACAGCCTCCTAAACTGCGACTGGGTCCACCCTTTAGTACACAGCGTCTCAGATGGAAGCGGGAAAACAGTTAATGGCGGAAGACTCAGAGGAAACTGGTCATAAACTGGGGGGAGGGGCAACCAGGGGAGCATCTGACTCCCCACTGCTGACATCAACCCTAGGGATCGCGGCCTCATACTACCCCCCTGGAGCGTATGATCCCTAAGGCCTAATGCTGGTGCTCTCTCAGTGGCAGCCGCGTCAGCGACTGTTTTGTAGTCTCCTCCCACAACAGTGCGGCTGTGTCCGCGTTCTCCCTCTAAGCAGAACTGATGCCTTACCTTCTCACTGTGCTCCGGCCACAGTCTGGTAATGTCTGCTTGAACTGCTAGTTTTATCTGACACAGACGCCCGCCGAAATAGCACTGTACTCGTGGGAAAGCGTTGTCGTGACCTGGCGGGAGTTGTTGGAGCGACTCTTTCTAAGGTACGTATAAGACGCTGTTTCGAAAGATCACTCAGAAAAAATAGTACGGCTATGAAAATAAAATAACAAAGCTTATGGCTGCTAAAAACCAGCAGCCCTTAGACCATGGTCCGGCTCCTGCAGCACCAAACAAAAAACTGATTTGCCTGAGCCAGGAATATATGGACGGGCCTGCTGCATACTGGGAGACCAGAAACCTTTGACAGTTTGGTGAAGATCCGCTGTCGCTCCACCATATCCCGATGTATCCTGTGGATACGCTGTGGACCCTGCAAGAGAAATATATATATAAAGATAGATTTTGATTCTTTGACACTGCACATAATCTTTGTGCTAATCTGTAACATGTAATAAAAATCAATGTAAACCATAGGTAACTAAGCCTACATCAAACCCTTCCAATTACATGAATGTTGCTGCTGAGTATTTTCTGTCAAATGCAGATTTTTCTGATTTCGTGTTAAATGGTAGATATCTCCACTTTCTATTAGCCGTCAGCTTATGTGCTGGTTCTCTCCTCCTTCAAAACAATTCTTAATAAATGTACTCTTTGTTCTTTAGCATTTTTACTGGGTATTTTTAACTCTAAAACTCCAATATATTTTCCATTTCTCTTTCCTACTATGGGACTAATGCAAATCTAGATTTAATCTTTCAACACATCATTCTCTCATTTGTCTACGGCACTGGTTCCTAAACTTTTTTGAAAGACGGCGCCCTAGAGTATCAGGCCAAAAGTTTCTTATTGTGAAATTCAGAAAAACATATTAAATTAAGTAGATTGTGTCATCCATAGGTTCAGTTATGTGGTGAGGGACAGGATTTGTTCACATATTTTATGATGGGAAGGCATGAGCACTGGTTTTGCCTATTAAATTGACCATAAATAATTTTAATTGGTCCAGGACCACAAACTCATGGCACCCAGTTTGGGAACCATCGGTCTATGGGATAATCAAGATATGCCTTAGGTAGTAATGTGTCAACCCATGTAATTTATTTAAACAGGGGATGTGTTTGGCTTATGATATTGTGTAAGGAGACAATGGGTTCATATTACCTTCCTTTCAACAATACCATGGGATAGCAGAATCTAGATATTTTTTCGTAATAATTACAAATACAATTGGGCGGTATTCAATTATTTTCATCCCCTTCCGCACCCGCTCTGTTTCTGCTGATGGGCGTGGTATAATAATTTCAGCTCATTACCCCCGGAGTAGCGAGGGCACCCAATCCTTTACGCATCTTAACCTGATTACTATCGGCACGATAACAGGGATCACTTTAGAAAGGAGATTGGGCATGATATATAATTTCAATACCACCCAATGTTTTTTTTTAGGAATACTTAGTCCATTTACATTATTTGAATCCCTATGCAAAAAAATGGGCTCTCTATTTATCTTATTACTTCATCTCCAGGTGCACCATGAGCTAGGGTGGGAACAGGACATGGGTTGTTTGCCCAATGAGGATTACCAGTCTTATATAAGAGAGAGTGCCAAGGCGCACCATAGCCTGTGAAAAGAGAAACTGCTTACAAAGTATATTATAGCCCTACTGTGTCCTAGTGAACGCTATAAAAAATATTTAACACTACCATCACCTACAATTGGAGGCAGTGTGGCCACTTGGGTAACTTTATTAATAATTGGAGGAATTGTCCCATTTGGGGATTAAGTTAAGCTCTTGCTTTAGTCATCCATATCTAACAATTGTCATAAGCAAAAAATTATCAACCATTTTTTTTAACTTTGCCTTTAAAGTGCATTTATAAAGGCATTTAAAACATATTTTATATATTTTATTTAATTCAGAAAAGGTTATCACAATTGGAAGAGAACTGTGGGGACAATAGTGAAGTGAAGTGAAAAATAAAAATGTAAATGTAGTTTATAGAGCAAAATGTAGTGGATGGGAGTTGTAGCTATTACCTCTAACTTCCAGTGAAGCCCTTTAAGAACCAACCATATTGGCTATTGCTGGAATGGTAAAAGAGCTTATTATAACCAAATCCGTATGTTCATTTCCAGGCAGTGATGGGGGAGGGATGGAGAGGGGTGAGTGTGAGAGGGAGGTTTGACTTTAAACCCCAAATGTGGCTTTAATGACATTTTGCTGGGAATTGTGGGAACATTTCTTGTGAGTTACTCTTCAGGAAATAACTTCAGACTTTAAAGGGCTATACATTAAATCCTGCTTGTTGGTAATTATTCTGTCATAAATCACACTTGTGGTGCATTTCATTAACTTCAGAAACAAAAAAATACCATTATACTAGCAAAGATAGATGCACGTAATGTAACATTCCCCTGTGCTTAACCCTTTTATCTGTAGGCAATGCATGCAACATCTAGGCACATAATGATTAAGATGACAGATATAGTTGTCTTCAAGTAAGCAATGATTGAAATTTAAACCAAGTTACAAAATCATTTTGGCAATCCAAGAACTTTCAGCATGATCTGTGAATTAAGATGAAGTTTATGTGAGTTTGGGGAAGATCCAAATAAATGTGGTATATAAAAGTGAGAACATGCTCTTTTGTGTTCTATGGCCCTCATTCCGAGTCGTTCGCTCGGTATTTTTCATCGCATCGCAGTGAAATTCCGCATAGTGCGCATGCGCAATATTCGCACTGCGACTGCGCCAAGTATCTTTGCTATGAAGATAGTATTTTTACTCACGGCTTTTTCATTGCTTCGGCGATCGTAATGTGATTGACAGGAAATGGGTGTTACTGGGCGGAAACACGGCGTTTTATGGGCGTGTGACTGAAAACGCTACCGTTTCCGGAAAAAACGCAGGAGTGGCCGGAGAAACGGGGGAGTGGTTGGGCGAACGCTGGGTGTGTTTGTGACGTCAAACCAGGAACGACAAGCACTGAACTGATCGCACAGGCAGAGTAAGTGTGGAGCTACTCTAAAACTGCTAAGTAGTTTGTGATCGCAATATTGCGAATACATCGGTCGCAATTTTAAGATGCTAAGATACACTCCCAGTAGGCGGCGGCTTAGCGTGTGTAACTCTGCTAAATTCGCCTTGCGACCGATCAACTCGGAATGAGGGCCTATGTAAAAATGTAGTCACATATACAGTAATATATGCACAAATGCAAAATAAGTATAAAGGTCTATGACATAATCAATATAAATGAATAGCTATGTAATAACTTCAGAAACATTCTAAGAACATAAAAATACCCCAAAACAAACTTTCTGCATTTCCTTTTTTTTTTGTTCCTGCCATTAACTGAACTCTCAAAATAAACTGGATGCCAGAAAACTGCAGCATACCATTACGTTGTGGTGCAGAACAGACAAAGTGATGGAAGATCCATGTGAACAGCTACTAACAATACATTTCTCCGGCAGGGTCCACAGGTTATCCACAGGATAACAATGGGATATGATGAAGCCACAGTGGATTTGCACCAATCGGTCAAAGCTTTTCCGGCCTCCCAGCATGCAACGGGCCCACCCATATATCCCCGCCTACTTGCTAAGGCAAATCAGTTTTTTTGTTTGGTGTGGCAGGAGCCGAACCATGGTCAGAGGGCTGCTGGTTTTTAGCAGCCCAAAGCTTTCTTATTTTATTTTTATAGTCTTACTATTTTTGAGTGATCTTTCTAAACAGTGTCTTATACGTACCTTAGAAAGAGTTGCTCCAACAACTCTCCGCCGGGTCGCGACAACGCTTACCCACAAGCACAGTGCTGTTTTGGCGGGCATCTGTGTCGGATATACTAGCAGATCAAGCAGACGTTAACCAGGCTGTGGCCGGAGCACGGTGAGAAGGTAAGGCATCGGTTCTGCTTAGAAGGGGAATACGGACACAGCCGCACTGTTTTGGGAGGAGACCACCAAACAGTCGCTGACGCGGATGCCACCTCGGGTGCACCAGCGCTAGGCCTTAGGGATCAGAGGCTCCAGGAATAGTATGAGGCCGTGACCCATTGGGTTGATGTCAGCAGTGGGGAGTCAGATGCTCTCCTGGTCGCCCCTCCCCTGGTTCATGACCAGTTTCCTCCGTGTCTCCCGCCAAGAAATGTTTCCCGCTTCCGTCTCAGACGCTGTACACGTAGGGAACCCAGTCGCAGCATAGGCAGCTGTGTGACTGGTGCTTCCGTATTCACTGAGCATCTGTGTTCACTATAGGTTCATGAAGCGGCAGTGTACACTAGCTAACATATTGATCGGTCCTGGAAGCGAGGTGAGTCTCCCTGTATCCCACTCTACTGAGTGTGGGTTATACAGCACTAAAGTCTCTATCTACCTTTTGAATACGAATAGTTAGATAAGTGCCTATTGCATATGAGTCTGTATACATTTACTGTTGTTTCTTTCGCAATTGCGTCTGAATACGTTAGATCTGTTTAAACATGATGCAGTAATATGTTCTCCTACATACTTAAAATGTAGTTGATGATGTGCTCATATTGCTTAATATACTAATGTATAACATGAGACTGACTGCTAGTGTGATTGATGACTTTACTATATTTTTGTCAGTTTGTTTATTCCTATCCTCAATGCTGGTGAATAGGTAGGGTCAGATTGTATGTCAATTTAAGAAGTTTAAAGTGATTACAGTCACAAATTGTGTAGTATACTGTGGAAGTGTTGATTATTTATCATGTCTAAGAGTGGCAAAGGTGAAGCAGGTACACTCATAGCAACACCAACACTCATATCATGTTTGTCTTGCAAAGCGTCGTTATCCTCTCAGGATCTGGTTCAGGATGGTTTGCGTGCAAATTGTTTTAGCTTTCATCAAGGGTTAATGAAAAATACAAGTCAGATTCAGTTGCAGATGGATTCACCTTGGGCTATGATTGCACAGACTTTATCCAGTATAGCTGAACGGATAATTCCTCCAACTCCTATACCAGGGATAGGTTACACTATTAACCCTTACATGCAGCTTCCCACCTACGGTGTATTACTTCCAGCAGCAGCTTCTCAAAAGAAACAAGCTGATAAACCGGTGGTAGATAAATCTTCACCGTCACAGGCTACACATGATTCAGATGAGGATTCATCGGAAGATGAAAGTTAAATTAATTCTACTTCGGCATACGAAGAGGAGGAAGGTCTCAGCTCAGTGGATATAGCTGAGTTAATTAAAGCAATGAAAGTCATTCTATCCTTAGAGGATTCAGCAGATCCTGTGTTAAAAACCAAGGCACCTGTGTTTAAACGTCCCAAAACAGTCAAGACTGAGTTTCCAGGGTCAGATCAGCTGACGGAAATTATGGAAGAGGCTTGGACGATGCCCAATAAGAAGTTTAGAACTCCTAAGAAATGGAATTCCAATTATCCTCTTCCAGCAGGGGATTGTTTAAAAAGGGAGGTGGCTCCTAAAGTAGATAAGCATGTAATTCGATTAGTGCGAAAATCTACATTACCTTTGCCTTCAACATCATTAAATGAAGTCACGGATAGGAGAGTGGATGGTTTTCTAAAAATCATTTTTTCCCTGTCTGGGACAGTCATAAGGCCAGCCATGGCTTCAGCTTGGATGGCAAAGGCAGTGGCCGCCTGGGCTGAACCATTAGAGGGGGATTTTTCAATAGCTTCTAGAGAGCAAAACTCCTATATAGCTCATATAAAACAAGCAATGTTCTTGGAAGAAGCAGCATTGGATATGGGTACTATTGCCTCTAGGGCATCAGCTTCAACAATAGGTGCTCGCAGAGCAGTTTGGCTACGTATGTGGAAAGCGGATTCAGAATCTAAGAAGGTTTTGGAATCGTTACCTTTTTCTGGAGATATTCTTTTTGGTAAAGAATTGACAGATATGCTGGAGTCAGAAGCAGACTCAAGAAGTTTAAGTTTCCTTCCACATACAATTTCAAACCGAAAGTTTCGGCTTTTTGGCCCTTTCGGTCTCAAGGAAAAGAGAAAGGAAAAAGTGATGACAAGAAGGCCAAATACAACAAGTCTGGTAAGACTAATAAGCATTGGGCTACCAGAGAACTGGTTGGGAAGACAGATAATAAACCATCAGCCTGATGGTGCGGGCCTCCACCTGGGGGATCGACTTGTTCAGTTTGCACAGATCTGGCAGCAGTCTACAACAGATGCCTGGGTGCAGGAAGCGGTATCTCTAGGTTATGCTTTTGCCTTCAAGAAGCACCCTCCTTGAAGGTTTTTTTGTACCAGCCCGTCTCGGGTAAAGACGAAGGCCAGGGCTTTGTTAGAGGCAGTTCAGAAATTGCTTCACTCAGGAGTAGTCATTCCAGTTCCTCCTGCACAACGAGGGCAGGGTTTTTACGCCAACCTGTTTTTAATTCAGAAGCCAAATGGGTCTTTTCGGCCCTTTCTCAATCTCAAAGTACTGAAGAAGAAACTGACGAGCGACTACCTGGTCTCCACCACGAGCGACTACCTGGTCTCCACTGGTTAAAGATACCTTTATGGGAAAGCGAGATAGAATTTTAATGTGAGTGTCTCTCCCATTATGTGGGACCTCCTGATTGCAGATCTGGATGAAGCTTTTCATTTCTAAGTCTTTTCCTTGAGGTTTTAATACTTTCAATCAGCGCTAGTTTTTAAACTATTTGTTATTTTGTATCAGTTCTCAGAACTAAATCTGGGTATCTTCCGAAGGTGGTATCTAAATTCCACCTTAACCACTTAACTGACGATTTATTTAGCCGAAAACCGCTCCGAAATTGTCGTTTTTTTTTAATGAGTGAATTAAGTGAAGAACATGACTTTAACCCTATCCCAAATGATTTTAATAAAAAAAATAATATTTTTTTATTTATTTAAATAAATTCTTTCAAACATCGAAACATAGTTCGGGAACATCGCAGCTTTCATTTTGAAAGCCAGGACAGCCTGCAGGTATGCAGGGGTGTGGGGGGGGTGGTGGCTTGGGAGGGTTCATTTACTCTCCCCAGCGGCTGCCATTGTCTGCAGCCGCTGGAGGGGGGGGGGATCCTGCCGTGCTGACGTATCGACAGTGATCGGCAGCATGGCAGACCCAGGGGGAGAGTGCAGGGAGGCAGAGGGACCTTCTGGTCCCTCTGACAGCAGCAGCGAAGGGAAGTTTATCTTCCATGCTGCTGCTAACACTCTCTATCTGACTGGTCGCATCCTGTGCGGCCAGGTCAGATAGAGCACTTGCAGGCATGCCAGGCAAGTGGTTAATGAAGAAAATGTAGTCCCGGCTTTCCAGGTACCGGGCATTTCTGCGGGAGATGCATCGCTGGACGTGGTCCGTGCATTAAAGGATCTACGTGGATCATACCAGCGCCATCAGAAAGACAGATTCTCTCTTCATTCTCTACAGATTTGACAAGAGAGGATGGCCTGCTGATAAGCAGATGGTGGCAAGATGGCTTCGGATGACGATTTCAGAAGCATATTCTCAGGCTGATCTCCCTATTCCGACTAATGTCTCTGCTCACTCTACTCGTAAGGTAGGTCCATCATGGGCAGCACAACGTGATGCTTCAGCAGAACAGATATGTAAGGCAGCCACATGGTCTTCCATTAACATATTCATTAGACATTATGCCTTGGATACCTTTGCCTCTCATGACGCTGAATTCGGGCAAAGGATTCTCCTGTCCAATCAGGAGCGTCCCCACCACTAAATTGCTTTGGGAAATCCCAATGTTATCCTGTGGATAACCTGTGGACCCTACCAGAGAAATACACATTATGGTAAGAACTTACCGTTGATAACGGTATTTCTCCTAAGTCCACAGGATCCACAGGGATCCCACCCTGACGCACCTGATTTGAGGATCCTTTTACTCACTAACCACTTCCTTCTTGTACAGAAGGGTGTGCATGTGTGTTCTTCTCGCCTGATTAGGGCTGTCTATGATGCTCCTGCCTTGAGCTTTGGGAATACAACTGATTTGCCTGAGCCAGTGGGCGGTGATATATGGACGGGCCAGTTGCATGCTGGGAGGCCGTAAAAACTTTGACCGATTGGTGCAAATCCGCTGTCACTTCATCATATACCATGGTTATCCTGTGGACTTAGGAGAAATACCATTATCAACGGTAAGTTCTTACCAGAATGTATATTTTGCAGTCCTTCCTAGCTCAATAATTGTACAAAGTCAGTGAAACAGGAACATAGTGCCTTGGAAATGAAAATACGAGGAGTGTGCAATAAGATTTTGGATGTGCAGTGGACAGGTACAGTAGACAATCTGACTGCTTGTGAACGGTAATCTCTGAGTTCTTGTGCAATGTCAAGGCAAAGAACTGCATAAATAGCTGCACTGCACACCAAAGAAGTCAGCATGTTCACTTCCTTCACAAACTTGTTATGGAGCTCAATAGAGGCCACTGGAGAGCCATGATCTTCTACAACTACAAGAGTAGTCTGCGACAGCATGCAGGATTTTGGTGGAGACGTCGGCGTCACTGTGAAAGACAAGGAGCGCTGTGGCCATCCTGTGTCCACCATCACAGACGATGTTGCTGCTGTGCGGGCCATAATTGAGGTGGACACCAAGGTGACCATGGCCCAGTTAGAGGAGATTCGTATGCCATCAGGATCCCTCTGCTTGATACTCCACAAAAAGCTTGGCCCGAGTAAGGTTTCTGCAGGATGGTTGCCCTAATGGCTAAGTCGAGAGGAGGCTTGGGTGACTTGGTGCAGCAACATGCTGGCCAGGTTTGATGGTGGTCGCTCAAACTCTGGGAGCTCATCAGTGGTGTTGAATCCTGGATCTACAGTTTCAACCCTGAGACCAAACAACAGTTGGCCCATTGGAACCCAGTTGGAGGTGTGCCACCACAGAAGTTTACAGTGTGAGCACAGCGCGACCAAGCAGATAGTGGCTGTTTTTGTGGCCATGACTGGTCATGTAGCTACCATACTACTCATGTATCAGCGCACCATTACTGTGGACTGGTACGCCAACCAATGACTGCTGGAAGCCATTTCCAGGCACCATCCAAGAACTTGCGTTCACGGTGCCCTTCTCCAACACAATGCACCTGCCCACAGGTCTAGGAAAATTATGGATTCTCTGGCCCATGGACGCATACAGGAACTTGGTCATCCGCCGTACAGTCCAGACTTGACCCTGTGACGTCTTTGTGTTCCCACAAATCAAGTGCAAGATTTGTTTTTAGTCACCGAAAGCTGCAGTGGAGACTTTCATCCAGTATGTAGAAGACATTCCTGCTTCGGACTTGCCCAGCTGTTCACCAAGTGGCTTGAGTGCATGATTTCAATTAAGGCTGGGTACACACCTAACCGACGTGTTGGCGGACCTGACATCAAGGCAACTAAGCAAGATAAGTGTACACACTTACTGATTGTCCGCTCAACATGATGGTGAGGTACACCTGGGTGAACATTTGCCTGCCCAGCTATGATGTCAGTCCCCCTGCAGCAAGTGTACGGGTGGTCGGCTGACGGTCTGTACATACAACACTGTGCAGATATATCAGCCAAAGGGTGTTGCTGCACAGCCGACGCAATGTCTGTGTACGTCGTCATTCACAGACATATCGGGGTACATACCCACCTATGGGCTCACCATATATCGTCCTTTTGCTTGAATGTCCGATATATCCATCAGTATGTACCCAGCTTAACCAGGGCAGAAGAGAGACACATGGGACCTTGTACTGGCATGGGGCTGTGACCTAAAAAGGGAAATGTCCACGGTCTTTAAAAATTAAAAACATTTATTGGGGGCGGCATTCAAATCCAGGGGCATGGGGGAGGGCAAACGCTTCCTACTTAGCTTTGGATGCCATCTTCCCAGTGATATTTGGGAATATGGCACACGTGCACTAGAGAGCAACTGCCAGAGTTTTTGCTTTCAAAGCACGGCACCATCGTACCTCCCAACACGACCCATTCCAGGAGGGACAAAATGCTCTGTTACCGGACTTTCTTTTTAATTTATGATTGCGGTCACCTGTTTTGATAGGTTAATTGAGAAGGCGTTTCACCACAGGTGATGGCAAACATAAATTAAGAGAGACGTCCAGGGGCACAGTATATTTTTCCTTCTGGAAAGGGTCATGTTGGAAGGTGTATTACATGTAAAAAACCCACAAACACTGTAATATATAATTCACAGATTCATTGAACTTGTCACTCTTCTCATCTAATATAGCTCTGTCCCGATGAGGTGACCAGCCCTTCCCTTGATTCTTCCAAATGAGCTGCGCCACAGGACTTAAACCCATGCCCCGCCCACACACTGCATGGAGCCTGCTGATGCTAAAGAAGCCGTCTGAAGCCGGCTGCAGAGTATTGCAAGATATCGTGTAAAGACTAAGTGACTGAAGAGGGACATGATGATACAACTGCCCGGTGACGCACCTCCTACCCTCCCTCCCTGGCCAAAACACCTATCCACTGAGTTCTAAAAGACAAGGTAAAATGTAAAAAATTGCTACTGATGTGCTGTGACCTGGGCTTCCTTGCTATCCCTGGCCCCAGATAATCAGTACCCGCTCACCCTCCCTGCGCCACTGAGCTTTACACAATGTGGCCTTGTAGATACAGTTTCTAAATAATAAAATTCCATACTATAAGGTGGTGGAATTAAAACAATTCTGCAAAGAAGAGTGACATAAAATTACTCAATAGCAATGTGAAAGAGTGATCTCCACTTATCCAGTGTATTTTGTTGAAGTCCAAAATTCACACCACCAGTTAGGGGCGGGGCGACAATTCATTTTTCACATGGCTGATATAGATGTTGAATAACTTTGTTCCTTCAAATAAATTAAATGACAATTTAAAAGCTTTATTGTGTGTTTATTCAGGTTGTCTTGGTCATATATTCAATTTTGTTTGAATATCTGAGACAATGACCGGGTATATTCAACTGTCTGTGCTAAATTTTTGCACAAAAAAAGTGGGCATCGCGATTTTTACCTAATGTTTTGCAATTGGATATTAAACTTTTTCATGGTTATTGCAGATTTTTTTTTTGCCTGCATCAGGTGAAAAGAAGTCCCCAATAAGTGTTGCGGCCAGCCGCACTTTGGGCGCAACTGAATATCCATAGGGGAAGGGGGGTGGGGAGGGGCTGTGTGTACTAGCTTATGTCTAAGGCTGGGTACACACTACAGCGTACCTGTCCTGATAGGTCATTTCGGTCAGAATTGAACCGACCTATTGGCTGGATTCACATGCCTGTGGGCACACGCAATATATTTTCTGGTCACCCATGCTGCATGGCAAACTGGACGATATTGCATGCGATACCATGCAGTGTAATGAAGGCTCGTTACGTCCTTCATTACATCGTTCGGATATGTCGACTGGCATATCTTTCGGAGGCACCACATTCTAGTGTGTACACGGACAAATAATAAAAAGATGAAAACATTATTTTAATTGCCAACCACAGAATAGATAGTTCAGTTAAAGTAAGAAAAGTTAAAGTAGACTTTGCTAAAGCTTTCAACACAGTACCACACATGCAACTTATCTATAAGGTACAAGAAATAGGGCTAGGGAGCACAATATGCACCTGGGTCAGAAATTGGTTAGATAATAGGGTGCAGCGCGTTGTGGTTAATGGAACCTTTTCAAATTGGACTGAAGTGCTAAGTGGTGTGCAACAAGTGTCTGTACTTGGACCACTATTGTTCAACATTTTCATTAACAACCTAACAGAAGGTCTAGGGAGCACGGTGTCAATTTTTGCAGACGATACCAAATTGTGTAAGGTTATAAATACAGAGGGGGATGCCGAGTCTCTTCATAACGACTTAGTCAAACTAGAAGCATGGGCAGCAAAATGGCGAATGAGCTTCAATGCAGACAAGTGTAAGGTAATGCACTGTGGTAGCAAGAACAAAAACAACACCTACATACTAAATGGGGTAATATTAGGGGATTCTGTACTGGAAATACTTTGGTGTTTAGATAGATAGCAAACTAAGCAGCAGTGCCCAAAGTAGTATTGCAGCAAAGGTGGCTAATAAGATATTAGCATGCATAAAATGAGGAATTGATGCAAGGGACGAGTGTGTTATACTCCCATTATATAAATCACTAGTGAGGCCACATTTTGAATACTGTGCACAATTTTGGGCACCATACTACAAAAAGTATATCCTGGAGCTAGAAAAGGTTCAGAGGCGGGCGACCAAACCAATTAAGGGCATGGATACCCTGGAATACGAGGAAAGGCTTGCAAGGCTAGGCATGTTTACACAGGAAAAGAGTAGACTAAAAGGGGACATGATCAACATTTACAAATATATAAGGGAAAAATACACAAGAGCTTGCGCGGGACCTGTTTTTGGTAAGATCAACAAAGAGGACACGTGGACACGCTTAGGTTAGAGGAGATTCTGCACAAAGTGGCAAAAAGGCTTTTTCACAGTAAGGACAATACGTGTTTGGAATTCCCTGCCTGAGAATAGTAATGGCGGACTCAGTCAACACCTTTAAGAATGGGTTAGATAAATTCCTAATGGATAAGGATATTCAGGGTTATAGTGTGTAGTCACGCACTATAGTTATTAAAAAAAAAATGTTATGGTAAGAACTTACCGTTGATAACGTGATTTCTCTTATGTCCACAGGTATCCACAGGATAACATTGGGATATTGTCGAGCGACAGCGAAAATGGCACCAACACGGTCACAAGCTTTCTGGCCTCCCAGGATGCATTGGGGCCTCCACTATATAGTCCCGCCCACTGACTCAGTCAGATCAGTTCTTTCCACAGCGATTTTAGGCAGGAACATTAGGTAGAGACCTGTACAGGCGATAAGAACACACATGCACACCCTTCCATACAAGAAGGAAGAGGTTTTAGTGATTGTCTAGATCCTCAAATCAGATGCGTCAGGGTGGGATCCCTGTGGATACCTGTGGACATAAGAGAAATCACGTTATCAACGGTAAGTTCTTACCATAACGTATATTTCTCTGGCTGGGTCCACAGGATTATCCACATTTTAGTGGTGGGGACGCTCCAGATTGCACAGGACCTTTCGCCCGAAGTCTGCGAGAGGCAAAAGTATCCAAGGCATAATGTCTGATGAATGTGTTTATGGAAGACCATGTGGCTGCCCTACATATCTGTTCTGCTGAAGGACCCTGTTGTGCTGCCCAAGAAGGACCTATCTTACGTGTAGAGTGTGCAGAGACATTAGCCGGAATAGGGAGATCTGCATGAGAATAAGCTTCTGATATTACCATTCGGAGCCATCTCGCCAGCGTCTGTTTACTAGCAGGCCAACCTCTCCTATGGAATCCGTAGAGGATCAAGAGAGAATCTGTTTTCCTGATGGCACTAGTACGATCTATGTAGATTCTTAAAGCCCGGACCACGTCCAGCGACGCTTCTCCCGCAGATAGTCCCGATATCTGAAAAGCTGGGACTACAATTTCTTCATTCAGGTGAAACTTTGATACCACCTTTGGAAGATAGCTAGATCTCGTTCTGAGAACTGCTCTGTCTGGAAAAAAAACTTAGGAAAGGAGACTTACATGATAATGCTCCTAAATCTGACACTCTTCTGGCTGACGACATTGCCAGTAAAAAAAGACCTTTAACCGTTAACCACTTAAGATCTGCTCTCTCAAGTGGTTCAAACAAAGGACCCTGGAGAAATTTAGAACTAAATTCAAATCCCAGGGATCTGAAGGAGGAACAAATGGCGGTTGAATATGTACTACTCCTTGGGAAAAATGTACGTACATCCTGTAAATCAGCAATCTTCTGCTGAAACCATACAGTTAACGTTGAGACTTGAACCCTCAAGGAAGCAGCTTTCAACCCGTGATCCAATCCTGCCTGAAGGAAATCCAAAATCCTAGCTACTTTAAAAGATCTCGGATTGTAATTCTTTCCAGTACACCAGTGAATATAGGCTTGCCATATTCTATGATACACACGGGCCGAAGAAGGCTTCCTTGCTCTAAGCATGGTTTGGATTAATTGTTTCGAAAATCCTTTAGCCTCAAAGATAGGCGATCCAGATGACTGTGATAACAAGGACCCTGCATTAACAGATCTGGACGTTGAGGGAGCAGTACCGGTGCTTCCACGGACATTCTCAACAGATCTGTGTACCAATGCCTTCTTGGCCAAGCTGGAGCTATTAGAATGATTGCTCCCTTTGCCTGTTTTATCTTTCTCACTACTATGGGTAACAGAGATATTGGAGGGAACAGATATGCCAGCTGAAACCTCCATTCTACTGACAGTGCGTCTACCAGGACCGCTCCTGGGTCCCTTGTTCTTGATCCGTACCTCGGAACTTTGTTGTTTAGACGAGACGCCATAAGGTCTATCTCCGGTAGACCCCATCTGTTCACCAGTGTCTGAAACACTTCTGGGTGTAGTGCCCATTCGGTTTCCTGAATGGTGTGCCGACTGAGAAAATCCGCTTCCCAATTTAGTACACCCGGGACAAATACTGCTGACAATGCCGGGAGATGGAGTTCCGCTCATTTTAGAATGTGAGTTACTTCCTCCATCAGACTCTTGCTGTGAGTTCCTCCTTGATGATTGAGGTATGCTACTGCAGTCGCATTGTCTGAGCGGATCTGGACTGGTCTTCCTTGTAGATTGTCCTTTGCCTGAACTAGAGCCAAGTAAACGGCCCTTATCTCCAACAGATTTATCGGCAGGCGACTTTCCCTTGAACCATAGGCTTCCGAGTACCGCCCCCCCAGCCTTGCAGGCTGGCATCTGTTGTCAGGACTTGCCACTCTTTTATCCAAAAGGGTCTCCCCTTGTTTAAATGGTCTGTCTGTAGCCACCACGCTAGAGACCTTTTTACCTTTACTGGAATCTTTATCATCTGTTTCTTTATCGTCTGATGATTTCCGTTCCATTCGGTCAGAATAAGGTGCTGCAATGGTCTGGAGTGGAATTGCGCATATTCCACCATGTCGAAGGTTGATACCATCAGACCCAACAGTCGCATTGCTGCATGGACTGACATTGTCTGGGCTTGCAACGCTTCCTGAGCCATGACCTGCACCGTGACTATATTTTTCTCTGGTAAGAGAACTTTCTGTAGGTCTGAATCCAATATGGCCCCCAAATGAACCATCCGCTGTGACGGATTCAGGGACGACTTCTCCCAATTTATGAGCCACCCGTGTCTCTGTAAACAAACTATCGTCTGTTGGAGATGGCTCAACAGTAAATCTTGCGACTGTGCTAAGATTAACAGGTCGTCGAGGTATGGGAATATTCTTATCCCCTGCTTGCGCAGACAAGCTGCCATAACCACCATGATCTTGGTAAACACCCTGGGTGCTGTAGCTAGCCCGAAGGGCAGAGCTTGGAACTGGAATTGTTCCTGGAGGATGGCAAACCTTATGTAACACTGATGTGACAGTGCTATAGGCACATGTAGGTAAGCATCCCGTACATCCAGAGATACCATGTAGTCTCCCGGTTCCATAGCCAACATTATGAAGCGTAACGTCTCCATGTGGAACTTCGGGATCCATATGTATTTGTTCAACATTTTCAGATTTAGAATTGGTCGATATGACCCATTTGGTTTCTGGATTAGAAATAGATTGGAGTAATACCCCTGTCCCTTTTGTGATGGAGGTACTGGGACAATCACACCTGACTGCAGTAATTTTTGGACTGCTTCTTGCAGGGCATTGGCCTTCGACTCTATACGAGACGGGCTGGTGCAAAAAAATCTTTGAGGAGGCTGCCTCCTGAATGGGAACCCATACCCCTGAGATACTACCTTCTGCACCCAGGCATCTGCTGTTGACTGTTGCCATATGTGTGCGAATTGAAGGAGTCGGCCCCCAACCCTGGAATCCTCCAGGCGGAGGCCCGTCTCTTCAGGCTGAGGGTTTCTGTTCAGGTTTGGAAGCTGGCTTTATGCTAGCCCACTGCTTCCTACCCCTGGATTTAAACTGGGGTTGTTTAGGCTCCTCTTTAGGTTTTGCTTTGCCAGCGAAATGAGCGAAATTTTAAACCCTTGGATTTAGGATTATAGGTAGCCGGAAATCTGACCTTTTTCGATTCAGCCTCTGATTCTAGGATATCCGATAAAGGTTTCCCAAATAATATATTACCCACAAAAGGCAATGCTTCCAATTCTTTCTTGGATTCCGCATCTGCCTTCCAGGTACGTAGCCAAATTGCTCGACGAGTGACTATTGTCAAGGCTGAAGCTTTAGAAGCAACTGTACCTACATCAATTGCTGCTTCTTCCAAATACTGGGCAGATTGTCTTAAACAGCAAAAACGATCCTCTTGCTCCCCAGTAGAAGGGATGCTGTTCTCTAGTTCCTCTATCCATTCGCCCATTGCCTTTGCTACCCAGGCCGAAGCCATAGCATGTCTTCATGTCTTACCACTGCTCCTACTAGAGAAAAAATATTTTTCAAAAGGCTCTCCACCCTTCTGTCTGTGACATCATCCGATGTATCATCTTGTGTAGTCTGCCACACAGACGTATCTGTCTTAGTCTTACCTGCCCCTTGGTTGCTTGTAGAGGCTACTGGAACCAAACCATAGGAGGGGAGCTGCATGTATGGGTTCATAGTGTAACCTAACCCTTGAGGTGGTGCTACCGGAGCTAACCTGTCCGCTATTGAAGACAGAGTCTTTGCAAACATATTCCATGGTGGCTCTGTTGGTGGTTGAACCAACTCCTGTTTTTTACTTCGCTGAAAAGCGAAACAGTTTGCACACAAACCCTCATAAGTGACCAATTGATTCATATCAATTACCCCTGACTTACAAGATAAGCATGTTAGGGCTATAGGAGTGCTTGATAAATTCTCCTCATCACTTTTGCCGCTCACAGACATGGTATTAACCTGTTATCGACTACACAATTTGTGACTGAAGAACACCCTATATGTCAGTATATAGAGGTGAGATCAATCTGACCACAGTGCACCTGATTTGAGGGTCAGAACAGGACTGACATTACACAGAAAAGTCAGCACACATACTAGCAGTCAGTCACATGTTAAAGCATTAGACATTGTCATATGAGAATACAACCTCCATAATAACTTATACATAAGTAGGAAAACTGTACTTCTGTTTTAACTGGTTCTATTTTCAACATAACATGCAGAAAACACAGTAATATACAGGTCTCATATGCAATAGGTACTAAAAATTAACAATGCATACTAAAAAGTAGAGCGAATTTCTAGTACTGTATACCCTGCCTCCAGAGAGCGGGATACAGGGAGACTCACCACACTGCTATATCCAAGCAAAAACGCTCGTAAGACGCTGAGTGGATTCAGACGCTACTGGTGTACACTGCCGCTCTTGATAACTGATAATGGACACGGACGCTCACCAACGGACACGGACGCTGAGCGACTTCCACGTGTATGCAGACGCTAAGGCCTGCGACTCGGTCTGGGTGGGTTTATATCCAGTGTACACAAGCGCAGCGTCTAAGCTGCGACCGAGTACCCTCGTGGTAGCGTCTGAGCCGGAAGTGAGGTCATTCAGTTCATGAAATGAGAGACACGCGGGAACTGGCCATGAACTCGGAGGAGGGGCGGCCAGGAGAGCGTCTGAATCCCCCTGTTGACTTAAACTCCCAGGATCGCGGCCTCTACCTAGTCCTGGCGCCTATGATCCCCAGAGCGTAGCGCTGTCACACTCGAGATGTTCGGCGCATCAACACACTTTGTAGTCTCCACCAAATCAGTGTAGCTGTGTCCTGACCCCTCTAGTGAGAGGAAGTCCATAGACTCACCGTCTCCCCATGCTCCGGCCACAGCCTGGTTACGTCTGCTGGACCTGCTAGAACATCCGACACAGACGCTCGTCGAGACCGCACTGATACCCGAAGGTAAGCGTTGTTGCGACCTGGTGGGGAGTTTTTGGAGTGACTCTTTCTAATATGCGTTTAAGACGCTGTTAAGAGAAGTCGCTCTAAAAAACATTATAGTAAGTCTATAAAAATAAAGTAATGAAAACTTGAGGCTGCTCTCACAGCAGCCCTGTGACCATGCGGCTTCCTGCCGCACCAAGCAAAAAACTGATCTGACTGGGTCAGTGGGCGGGGCTATATAGTGGAGGCCCCAATGCATCCTGGGAGGCCAGAAAGCTCGTGACCGTGTTGGTGCCATTTTCGCTGTCGCTCGACAATATCCCAATGTTATCCTGTGGACCCAGCCAGAGAAAACAGGAATAAAACACAACGGCCGACATCAGCATCAGACAAAATTAGTCCTAAAATAATACTGCGTAGGAGACCACAAATAGGTTGATCTCGATGGACAAATTGTCTAATTCAACCTCAGAAACTATGTTACTATGTAAAACAGTCATGCCACTAATGCAAAGGCATGTATATTTTATTCACTAGCATCTGCCACTTTCCAGGTCAAGTTTCACTGCTAATGGGTGAAAAGCAAAAATTATGCTCTGGGGAATACATATTTGTAGAAAACAAGAGAATAATGAAAAAGGTAAAATATAAAAATGTTAATACATGTTTGGAAGTATGCTAGTAACTAGTATTCTAGCTGCTACTTAGTCAGCTTCGTTGGGGACCCTACTCCATTTCAGCCAGATTGGTTTACAGGAAGAAAAAAAAAATCATGGTTACATTAGACTGGCATAGTAAATCTCTTCTATGCAGTAACAATGCAGTTTATTTTGTCTAGGACTCTAGTCTAAACTTCAGCAGCTGTTGAATTCTGTTATCAACAGAGTCCCCCCCCTCTCCCTCATAATTTGTTCTCCTGCCCAGTTTAATTACCACAGATTGAGGTTAGTTATTAGATGCAATTTCCATGTAAAATCATAAAAAAAAAAAACCTGACATAGTAAACTTATAAATTATACACAATTACACATCAATTTAAAAGGTTTTCATGGCAGGACAAAATATAAATGAAAAACACAAAAGCAGTTACAAGAACTCGTACACAGATCTGCTGACATGGCCTATTTCCATGTGCAACAGCATCTCACTCTACTTCAGCAAATTAGATACAGATGTGATGAAATATACGTTATGGTAAGAACTTACCGTTGATAACAGTATTTCTCCTAAGTCCACAGGATAACATTGGGTTATGATGAAGCGACAGCGGATTTGCACCAATCGGTCAAAGCTTTTCCGGCCTCCCAGCATGCAACTGGCCCGTCCATATATCACTGCCTCCTGGCTCAGGTAAATCAGTTGTATTCCCAAAGCTCAAGGCAGTAGCATCATAGACAGCCCTAATCAGGCGAGAAGAACACACATGCACACCCTTCCGTACAAGAAGGAAGTGGTTAGTAAGTAAAAGGATCCTCAAATCAGATGCTTCAGGGTGGAATCCCTGTGGACTTATGAGAAATACCGTTATCAACGGTAAGTTCTTACCATAACGTATATTTCTCCGGCAGGGTCCACAGGTTATCCACAGGATAACATTGGGATTTCCCAAAGCAATTTAGTGGTGGGGACGCTCCTGATTGGACAGGAGAATCCTTCGCCAAATTCAGCGTCATGAGAGGCAAAGGTATCTATGGCACAATGTCTAATGAATGTGTTAATGGAAGACCATGTGGCTGCCTTACATATCTGTTCTGCTGAAGCACCACGTTGTGCTTACGAGTAGAGTGAGCAGAGACAGTATATGGAACAGGGAGATCAGCCTGAGAATATGCTTCTGAAATAGTCACCCGAAGCCACCTTGCCAGTGTCTGCTTATGAGCAGGCCATCCTCTCTTGTAAATTCTGTAGAGAATGAAGAGAGAATCTGTCTTTCTGATGGCACTGGTATGATCCACGTAGATCCTTAATGCACGGATCACGTCCAGCGATGCATCTCCCGCAGAAAGGCCCGATACCTGGAAAGCCGGGATTACAATTTCTTTGTTAAGGTGGAATTTAGACACCACCTTGGGAAGACACCCAGATCTAGTTCTCAGAACTGCTTTATATGGATAGATTAAAAAACAAACAAAAATAAACCAGAAATGGGGAACATGACATGACAATGCTTCTAAATCTGACACTCTTCTAGCTGACGCCATGGCCTGTAGAAAGAGAACTTTAACTGTCAACCATTTAAGATCCACTTTATTAAGTGGTTCAAATGGGGCAACTACAAGAGCCTTTAGGACTAAATTTAATTCCCAAGGCACTGTAGGAAGAACAAAAGGAGGTTGAATGCGCAGCGTTCCCTGGAAAAAAGAATGCACATCCTGTAAGTTGGCAATTTTCTTTTGGAATCACACAGTCAATACTGACACTTGCACTCTCAAAGAAGCCACCTTCAAACCTTTATCCATTCCTGCCTGAAGGAATGCGAAGACCCTGGAAACTCTGAAAGACCTAGGGTCCATTTTCTGTTCACTGCACCAATGAATATAGGTTTGCCATATTCGGTGATAAATGCGAGCTGAGGAAGGTTTCCTTGCTCTGAGCATTGTTAGATTTACCTGTTGTGAGAATCCTCTTGACTTTAGGATAAAGGTTTCAAGAGCCACGCCGTCAAAGACAGATGATCCAGATATCTGTGATAACAAGGACCCTACATCAGTAGATCTGGATGTTGAGGGAGCAGGAGTGGAGCATCCATCGACATTCTCTGCAGATCTGTGTACCAATGTCTTCTGGGCCAAGCTGGAGCTATTAGTATCACGGCACCCTTTCCTTGCTTTATCTTTCCCACCACCCTGCGTAATAGTGATTGGAGGAAACACATAAGCCAGATGAAAATCCCATCTCACCGACAGTGCATCCACAAAGGTCGCTCTGGGGTCCTTTGTTCATGACCCATATGCGAGAACTTTGTTGTCCTGATGGGACACCATGAGATCTATCTCTGGCATCCCCCATTTATCTACTAGAGTCTGGAAGACCTCCGGGTGTAGAGCCCATTCGCTTGTGTCGACTGAGAAAATCCGCTTCCCAGTTTAGGACTCCTGGAATGAACCCTGCGGACAAGGATGGAGTTCTGCCCACTTTAGTAAGCGACTTACCTCCTTCATCGGTTTTCGGCTGCGAGTTCCTTCCTGATGGTTGAGGTACATTACTGCCATCGCATTGTTCGAGCGGATATGAACTGGTTTTCCCCAAAGAATGTCCTTTGTCTGAATCAGTGCCATGTATATGGCCCAAAGTTCCAATATATATATTGGCAGGCAATCTTCTTCCTTGGTCCATTTACCCTGGAAACACAACCTTCCTGACACTGCTTCCCAGCCCTGGAGACTGGCATCTGTTGTCATAATTTCCCAATCTGGTATCCAAAAGGGTCTCCCCTTGTCCAGATGGGATGTCTATAGCAACCAGGCTAATGACCTCTTACTTCTATCGTAAGAACCAACCATAGTCTGCGTTTTTATCGTATGATGCAACCCATTCCATTTGGCAGGAATCAGATCCTGCAGAGGCATTGAATGGATCTGTGCATACTTCACCATGTCGAATGTTGACACCATCAATCCCATCACATGCATTGCTGCATGAATGGATACCTTTTGACTGTGTAGCAAGTCCTGAATCCTTGACTGAACCGTGTATATCTTGTTCGGAGGTAAATTTACTCTCTGAAGACTTGAATCCAGTACAGCCCCCAAGTCAGTCATCCGCTGTCACAGAACCAGAGACGATTTTGCCCAATTTATGAGCCACTCGTGCCTTTGCAGAAACGTTGTCTATTGCAGATGACATAGGAGCAATTCTTGCGACTGTGTCAGGATTAAAAGATCGTCAAAGTATGGAAAAATTCTTACCCCCTGCTGGCGGACATAAACTGCCATTACCACCATAATCTTGGTAAATGCTTTGGGAGCTGTGGCTAACCCAAAAGGTAGGGCCTGGAACTGAAAATGCTGTTGGAGGATAGCGAACCTGAGATAGCACTGATGGAACAGTGCTATAGGTACATGTAGGTAAGCATCCTGTATATCCAGGGATACCATATAATCCCCTGGCTCCATGGCCAAAATGATGGAACGTAACGTGTCCATGTGAAACAGAGGTATCCAAATGTATTTGTTCAGTACTTTGAGATTGAGAATGGGCCGAAAAGACCCATTTGGCTTCTGAACTAAAAACAGGTTGGAGTAAAAACCCTGCCCTTGTTGTGCAGGAGGAACTGGAATGAATACTCCTGAGTGAAGCAATTTCTGAACTGCCTCTAACAAAGCCCTGGCCTTCGTCTTTACCCGAGACGGGCTGGTACAAAAAAACCTTCAAGGAGGGTGCTTCTTGAAGGCAAAAGCATAACCTAGAGATACCGCTTCCTGCACCCAGGCATCTGTTGTAGACTGCTGCCAGATCTGTGCAAACTGAAAAAGTCGGTCACCCAGGTGGAGGCCCGCACCATCAGGCTGATGGTTTATTATCTGTCTTCCCAACCGGTCCTCTGGTAGTCCAATGCTTATTAGTCTTACCAGACTTGTTGTATTGGTACTGCCTGCCATTACTTTTTCCTTTAGCTTTTCCTAGAGACCGAAAGGGCCGAAGAGCCGGAACTTTAGATTTGAAATTGTATGTGGAAGGAAATGTTATCCTTCTTGGAGCCTGCGTCTGACTCCAAAATATCTGTCAATTCTTTACCAAAAAGAATATCTCCTGAAAAGGGCGAAGATTCCAAAACCTTCTTAGATTCTGAATCAGCTTTCCACGTACGTAGCTACGTATTGCAGCCTGTTTTATATGAGGTATATGGGATTTTTGCTCTCTAGAAGCTATTGAAAAATCCCCCTCCAATGCATCAGCCCAGGCAGCCACTGCCTTTGCGATCCAAGCTGAAGCCATGGCTGGGCTTATGACTGCCCCAGACAGGGAAAAAATGTTTTTTAGAAAACCATCCACTCTCCTATCCGTGACATCATTTAATGATGTTGAAGGCAAAGGTAATGTAGATTTTTCGCAGTGATTGAATCACATGCGTATCTACTTTAGGAGCGACCTCCCTTTTTAAACAATTCCGAGCTGGAAGAGGATAATAAGAATTTACTTACCGATAATTCTATTTCTCATAGTCCGTAGTGGATGCTGGGAACTCCGTAAGGACCATGGGGAATAGCGGCTCCGCAGGAGACTGGGCACAAAAAGTAAAAGCTTTAGACTAGCTGGTGTGCACTGGCTCCTCCCCCTATGACCCTCCTCCAAGCCTCAGTTAAGATACTGTGCCCGGACGAGCGTACATAATAAGGAAGGATCTTGAATCCCAGGTAAGACTCATACCAGCCACACCAATCACACCGTACAACTCGTGATCTGAACCCAGTTAACAGTATGATAACCGTAGGAGCCTCTGAAAAGATGGCTTCCAACAATAAACAACCCGATTTGTTTGTAACAATAACTATATACAAGTATTGCAGACAATCCGCACTTGGGATGGGCGCCCAGCATCCACTACGGATTATGAGAAATAGAATTATCGGTAAGTAAATTCTTATTTTCTCTGACGTCCTAGTGGATGCTGGGAACTCCGTAAGGACCATGGGGATTATACCAAAGCTCCCAAACGGGCGGGAGAGTGCGGATGACTCTGCAGCACCGAATGAGAGAACTCCAGGTCCTCCTCAGCCAGGGTATCAAATTTGTAGAATTTAGCAAACGTGTTTGCCCCTGACCAAGTAGCTGCTCGGCAAAGTTGTAAAGCCGAGACCCCTCGGGCAGCCGCCCAAGATGAGCCCACCTTCCTTGTGGAATGGGCTTTTACAGATTTTGGCTGTGGCAGGCCTGCCACAGAATGTGCAAGTTGAATTGTACTACAAATCCAACGAGCAATCGTCTGCTTAGAAGCAGGAGCACCCAGCTTGTTGGGTGCATACAGGATAAACAGCGAGTCAGATTTTCTGACTCCAGCCGTCCTGGAAACATATATTTTCAGGGCCCTGACTACGTCCAGCAACTTGGAGTCCTCCAAGTCCCTAGTAGCCACAGGTACCACAATAGGTTGATTCATGTGAAACGCTGAAACCACCTTAGGGAGAAATTGAGGACGAGTCCTCAATTCCGCCCTATCCGAATGAAATATCAGGTAAGGGCTTTTATAGGATAAAGCCGCCAATTCTGATACGCGCCTGGCTGAAGCCAGGGCCAACAGCATTACCACTTTCCATGTGAGATATTTCAAATCCACTGTGGCAAGTGGTTCAAACCAATGTGATTTTAGGAACCCTAAAACTACATTGAGATCCCAAGGTGCCACTGGAGGCACAAAAGGAGGCTGTATATGCAGTACCCCTTTGACAAACGTCTGAACTTCAGGCACTGAAGCCAGTTCTTTCTGGAAGAAGATCGACAGGGCCGAAATTTGAACCTTAATGGATCCTAATTTTAGGCCCATAGACAATCCTGCTTGCAGGAAATGTAGGAAACGACCCAGTTGAAATTCCTCCGTAGGGGCCTTCTTGGCCTCACACCACGCAACATATTTTCGCCAAATGCGATGATAATGTTTTGCAGTTACATCCTTCCTGGCCTTGATCAGGGTAGGGATGACTTCATCTGGAATGCCTTTTTCCTTCAGGATCCGGCGTTCAACCGCCATGCCGTCAAACGCAGCCGCGGTAAGTCTTGGAACAGACAAGGTCCCTGCAGGTCCTTCCTTAGAGGTAGAGGCCACGGGTCCTCCGTGAGCATCTCTTGCAGCTCCGGGTACCAAGTTCTTCTTGGCCAATCCGGAGCCACGAGTATCGTTCTTACTCCTCTCCTTCTTATGATTCTCAGTACTTTTGGTATGAGAGGAAGAGGAGGGAACACATATACCGACTGGAACACCCACGGAGTTACCAGAGCGTCCACCGCTATTGCCTGAGGGTCCCTTGACCTGGCGCAATATCTGTCCAGTTTCTTGTTGAGACGGGACGCCATCATGTCCACCTTTGGTTTTTCCCAACGGTTTACAATCACTTGGAAGACTTCTGGATGAAGTCCCCACTCCCCCGGGTGGAGGTCGTGTCTGCTGAGGAAGTCTGCTTCCCAGTTGTCCACTCCCGGGATGAACACTGCTGACAGTGCTATCACATGATATTCCGCCCAGCGGAGAATCCTTGCAGCTTCTGCCATTGCCCTCCTGCTTCTTGTGCCGCCCTGTCTGTTTACGTGGGCGACCGCCGTGATGTTGTCCGACTGGATCAATACCGGTTGACCCTGAAGCAGAGGCCTTGCTTGACTTAGGGCATTGTAAATGGCCCTTAGCTCTAGGATATTTATGTGAAGAGACGTTTCCCTGCTTGACCACAAGCCCTGGAAATTTCTTCCCTGTGTGACTGCTCCCCAGCCTCTCAGGCTGGCATCCGTGGTTACCAGCATCCAATCCTGAATGCCGAATCTGCGGCCCTCTAGAAGATGAGCCTTCTGTAACCACCACAGGAGAGATACCCTTGTCCTTGGAGATAGGGTTATCCGCTGATGCATCTGAAGATGCGATTCGGAACCATTTGTCCAGCAGATCCCACTGAAAAGTTCTTGCATGGAATCTTCCGAATGGAATCGCTTCGTAAGAAGCCACCATTTTTCCCAGGACTCTCGTGCACTGATGCACTGACACTTGTCCTCTTTTAGGAGGTTCCTGACTAGCTCGGATAACTCCCTGGCCTTCTCCTCCGGGAGAAAGACCTTTTTCTGGACTGTGTCCAGAATCATCCCTAGGAACAGTAGACGTGTTGTTGGAATCAGCTGTGATTTTGGGATATTCAGAATCCACCCGTGCTGACGTAGCACTACCTGAGATAGTGCTACTCCGACCTCTAACTGTTCCCTGGACCTTGCCCTTATCAGGAGATCGTCCAAGTAAGGGATAATTAATACGCCTTTTCTTCGAAGAAGAATCATCATTTCGGCCATTACCTTGGTAAAGACCCGTGGTGCCGTGGACAATCCAAACGGCAGCGTCTGAAACTGATAATGACAGTTTTGTATCACAAACCTGAGGTACCCTTGGTGAGAAGGGTAGATTGGGACATGGATATAAGCATCCTTGATGTCTAGAGATACCATATAGTCCCCTTCTTCCAGGTTCGCTATCACTGCTCTGAGTGACTCCATCTTGAATTTGAACCTTTTTATGTAAGTGTTCAAAGATTTTAGATTTAAAATTGGTCTCACCGAGCCGTCCGGTTTCGGTACCACAAACAGCGTGGAATAATACCCCTTTCCCTGTTGTAGGAGGGGTACCTTGATTATCACCTGCTGGGAATACAGCTTGTGAATAGCTTCCAATACTGCCTCCCTGTCGGAGGGAGACGTTGGTAGAGCAGACTTCAGGAACCGGCGAGGGGGAGACGTCTCGAATTCCAATTTGTACCCCTGTGATACTACCTGCAGGATCCAGGGGTCCACTTGCGAGTGAGCCCACTGCGCGCTGAAATTCTTGAGACGGCCCCCCACCGTGCCCGAGTCTGCTTGCAGAGCCCCAGCGTCATGCTGAGGACTTGGCAGAAGCGGGGGAGGGCTTCTGCTCCTGGGAAGAGGCTGCATGGTGCAGTCTTTTTCCCCTTCCTCTGCCCCGGGGCAGGAACGAGCGGCCTTTTTCCCTCTTGCCCTTATAGGGACGAAAGGACTGGGTTTGAAAAGACGGTGTCTTTTTCTGCTGAGAGGTGACCTGGGGTAAAAAGGTGGATTTTCCAGCCGTTGCTGTGGCCACCAGGTCCGATAGACCGACCCCAAATAACTCCTCCCCTTTATACGGCAATACTTCCATATGTCGTTTGGAATCCGCATCACCTGACCACTGTCGCGTCCATAACGTTCTTCTGGCAGAAATGGACATCGCACTTACTCTAGATGCCAGGGTGCAAATATCCCTCTGTGCATCTCGCATATATAGTAATGCAGCCTTCAAATGCTCTATAGTTAATAATATACTGTCCCTATCCAGGGTATCAATATTTTCAGTCAGGGAATCCGACCAAGCCACTCCAGCGCTGCACATCCAGGCTGAGGCGATCGCTGGTCGCAGTATAACACCGGTTTTGATAAGCGTGTGAGCGCCTTATCTACCCTAGGGGGTGTTTCCCAACGTGCCCTAACCTCTGGCGGGAAAGGGTATAGTGCCAATAATTTATTAGAAATCAGCAGTTTTTTATCGGGGGAAACACACCTCATTTAATTCATCTGACTCAGGAAAAACCACTGGTAGTTTTTTTTTAACACCCCACATAATACCCTTTTTTGTGGTACTTGTAGTGTCAGAAATGTTCAATGCCTCCTTCATTGCCGTGATCATGTAACGTGTGGCCCTACTGGACATTACGTTTGTCTCGTCACCTTCGACACTGGATTCAGTATCCGTGTCAGGGTCTTGTCGACCATCTGAGGTAACGGGCGTTTTAGCGCCCCTGACGGTGTCTGAGACGCCTGAACAGGCACTAATTGATTTGTCGGCTGTCTCATGTCGTCAACAGTTTTTTGCAAAGTGCTGACATTGTCACGTAATTCTTTAATTACCACCATCCAGTCAGGTGTCGACTCCCTAGGGGGTGACATCACTAACACAGGCAATTGCTCTGCTTCCACATCATTTTCCTCCTCATACATGTCGACACAATCGTACCGACACCCAGCACACACACAGGGAATGCTCTGATAGAGGACAGGACCCCACTAGCCCTTTGGGGAGACAGAGGGAGAGTTTGCCAGCACACACCAGAGCGCTATATATATACAGGGATAACCTTATATAAGTGTTACTCCCTGTTATAGCTGCTGTATTTATATATTAGCTGCCAATAGTGCCCCCCTCTCTGTTTTACCCTGTTTCTGTAGTGCAGGACTGCAGGGGAGAGTCGTCGGGGAGCCGTCCTTCCAGCGGAGCTGTGAAAGAAAATGGCGCTTGTGTGCTGAGGAGAAAGGCTCCGCCCCCTTCACGGCGGCCTTTTCTCCCGCTTTTTTCAGGAAACTGGCAGGGGATAAATGCATCCATATAGCCCAGGAGCTATATGTGATGCATTTTTTTTTAGCCATATAAGGTTTACATATCGTTTTTATTGCGTCTCAGGGCGCTCCCCCCCAGCGCCCTGCACCCTCAGTGACCGGAGTGTGAAGTGTGCTGAGAGCAATGGCGCACAGCTGCAGTGCTGTGCGCTACCTTATTTGAAGACAGGAACGTCTTCTGCCGCCGCTTTCTCCGGACCTCTTCGCTCTTCTGGCTCTGTAAGGGGGCCGGCGGCGCGGCTCCGGGACCCATCCAGGCTGAACCTGTGATCGTCCCTCTGGAGCTAATGTCCAGTAGCCAAGAAGCCCAATCCACTCTGCAGTCAGGTGAGTTCGCTTCTTCTCCCCTTAGTCCCACGATGCAGTGAGCCTGTTGCCAGCAGGACTCACTGAAAATAAAAAAACCTAACTAAACTTTTACTTCTAAGCAGCAGCTCAGGAGAGCCACCTAGCTTGCACCCTTCTCATTCGGGCACAAAAATCTAACTGAGGCTTGGAGGAGGGTCATAGGGGGAGGAGCCAGTGCACACCAGCTAGTCTAAAGCTTTTACTTTTTGTGCCCAGTCTCCTGCGGAGCCGCTATTCCCCATGGTCCTTACGGAGTTCCCAGCATCCACTAGGACGTCAGAGAAAATTGGAATTCCATTTCTTAGGAACTCTAAACTTCTTATTGGGTGTAGCCCAAGCCTCTTCTATGATTTCCGTCAGCTGATCTGACCCTGGAAACTTAGTCTTAACTGTTTTGGGATGTTTAAACACAGGTGCCTTGGTTTTTAACACAAGCTCTGCTGAATTTCATTGCTTTAACTCAGCTATATCCACTGAGTTGAGACCTTCCTCCTTCTCTTCATATGCCGAAGTAGAATTTATTGAGCTTTTATCCTCCGATGAATCCTCATCTGAAACATGTGTAGCCTGTGAGAATAAAGATTTACTTACCACTGGCTTATCAGCCTGTTTCTTTTGTGAGGCGGCTGCTGCTGGAAGTGATAAACCGCAGGTGGGAAGCCGCATGTAAGGGTTGTGTAACCTATCCCTGGTACAGGAGTTGGAGGAATTATCCTTTCAGCTATACTGGATAAAGTCTGTGCAAACGTAGCCCAAGGTGGATCAGCCTGCACCTGAATCTGCCTTATATTTTTCGAGAGACCCTGGTGCACACAAACCATCCTGAACCAGATCCTGAGAGGTTAACACAGCTTTGCAAGACAAACATGATATGAGTGTTGGTGTTGCTGTGAGTGTATCTTCCTCACCTTTGCCGCTCTTGGGCATGATAAATAATCAACACTTCCACAGTGTACTACACAATTTGTGACTGTAATCACTTTAAGCTTTTTAAAGTGACCTACAATCCAACCCTACACATGCACCAGCATTGAGGTTCGTAATAGAAAAAAACCTGACAATATATAGTAAAGTCAGCAATCACACTAGCAGACAGTCACGTTCTACATTAGTATAATAAGCAATATAAGCACATCATCAACTACATTTCAAGTATGTAGGAGAACATATTACTGAATCATATTTAAACAGATCTACCGTATTCAGACACATAGCAAAAAAAATAAGATTTTAAACCTACCTGTAAATCTATTTCTCCTAGTCCGTAGAGGATGCTGGGGACTCCGTAAGGACCATGGGGTATAGACAGGCTCCGCAGGAGATAAGGCACCTAAAAAGAACTTTGACTATGGGTGTGCACTGGCTCCTCCCTCTATGCCCCTCCTCCAGACCAAAGTTAGAGAACTGTGCCCAGAGGAGATGGACAATACAAGGCAGGATTTAGCAATCCAAGGGCAAGATTCATAGCAGCCCACACCAATCATACCATGTAACCTGGAACATACATAACCAGTTAACAGTATGAACAAACAACAGTAACGGTCCAAGACCTATTCCAACTGTAACATAACCCTTATGTAAGCAACAACTATATACAAGTCTTGCAGAGTTTCCGCACTGGGACGGGCGCCCAGCATCCTCTACGTACTAGGAGAAATAGATTTACCGGTAGGTTTAAAATCTTATTTTCTCTTACGTCCTAGAGGATGCTGGGGTCTCCGTAAGGACCATGGGGTTTATACCAAAGCATTCAATCGGGCGGCAGAGTGCGTATGACTCTGCAGCACCGACTGAGCAAACGCTAGGTCCTCATCAGCCAGGGTATCAAACTTGTAGAATTTAGCAAAAGTGTTTGACCCCAACCAAGTCGCCGCTCGGCAAAGCTGTAATGCCGAGACGCCTCGGGCAGCCGCCCAAGAAGAGCCCACCTTCCTAGTGGAATGGGCTTTAACCGAATTTGGTACCGGCAATCCAGCCGTAGAATGAGCCTGCTGAATCGTATTACAGATCCAGCGAGCAATAGTCTGCTTCGAAGCAGGTGCGCCAATCTTATTAGCAGCATACAGGACAAACAGAGCCTCTGTTTTCCTAATTTTAGCCGTTCTGGCTACATAAATCTTTAAGGCCCTGACTACATCCAGGGATCTGGAATCCTCCAGGTCACTTGTAGCCACAGGCACCCCAATAGGTTGATTCATATGGAACGAAGAAACCACTTTAGGCAAAAATTGCGGACATGTCCTCAATTCAGCTCGATCCACATGAAAAATCAAGTAGGGGCTCTTGTGTGACAAAGCCGCCAATTCAGACACTCGCCTTGCTGATGCCAAGGCCAACAGCATGACCACCTTCCAGGTAAGAAATTTCAACTCAGCCTTGTTAAGCGGTTCAAACCAGTGTGATTTTAGGAACTGCAACACCACGTTCAGGTTCCATGGTGCCACTGGAGGCACCAAAGGAGGCTGGATATGCAGCACTCCCTTTACAAACGTCT
The DNA here is from genome assembly GCF_028390025.1 of Pseudophryne corroboree. NCBI lineage: Eukaryota > Metazoa > Chordata > Amphibia > Anura > Myobatrachidae > Pseudophryne > Pseudophryne corroboree. The sequence goes on along the minus strand of NC_086451.1, from coordinate 250,088,033 downwards.
GGACTTCTGGAAGAGAAGCCAATTCCTTCTGAAAGAAAATCGAGAGGGCCGAAATCTGTACCTTAACAGAGCCTAATTTCAGGCCCATATCCACTCCTGTCTGTAGGAAGTGGAGAAAACGATCCAGATGAAAATCTTCCGTAGGTGCATTCTTGGTCTCACACCAAGACACATACTTTCGCCAGATACGGTGATAATGCTTAACCGTCACCTCCTTCCTAGCCTTTATTAAAGTAGGGATGACCTCTTCCGGAATCCCCTTTTTCGCTAGGATTCGGCGTTCAACCGCCATGCCGTCAAACGTAGCCGCAGTAAGTCTTGAAATACAGAGGGCCCCTGTTGCAACAGGTCTTCCCTCAGAGGAAGAGGCCAGGGGTCTCCTGTGAGCATCTCTTGTAGATCTGAGTACCAGGCCCTTCGAGGCCAGTCTGGGACAACGAGTATTGTCTGTACGTTTCTTTGTCTTATGATCCTCAACACTTTTGTGATGAGAGGAAGAGGAGGAAACACGTAGACCGATTTGAACAGCCACGGTGTTATCAGAGCATCTACTGCCACTGCCTGAGGGTCCCGAGACCTGGCACAGTACCTACGAAGCTTTTTGTTGAGGCGTGACGCCATCATGTCTATTTGAGGAGTTCCCCAAAGACGTGTTATGTCTGCAAAGACTTCTTGATGAAGACCCACTCTCCTGGATGGAGATCGTGTCTGCTGAGGAAGTCTGCTTCCCAGTTGTCCACTCCCAGAATGAAGACAGCCGACAGAGCGCTTACATGATTTTCCGCCCAGCGAAGAATCCTTGTGGCTTCCGCCATCGCGACTCTGCTTCTTGTCCCGCCTTGGCGGTTCACATGAGCTAGTGATGGGAAATCTAGATCACTTTGGTGATTAGTTCATTATGATCTAGTTCACTCAAAAGATTAGTTCAGAAGATTAGTTCATGTAGTTCATCATTTCACTCACTGACTCTGAGACTGAAAGGAGTGATTAGATTTAGAACTAGTCTAGACTATTACACATAGAGTAGGTATTTCTAATACTAGCTCATTGTAGGAGTTATAATCTTTTTCAAATGATCAGATATGTTTAAAATGTCAGATTTTTTTTATTTTTAAGAAAAGCAATAAGTTATATAGCAACCTTATAGTGACATATGTATCTCTGCAATATTAATCCCATTGTTGGTACTCCTTTTTACTTCATAATATGCAAGTGAAAGACCCAAATTCAGAGTAATGTCATAAGTCACTTTTTTTCTGCTTTTAAAATACAATAATTAAAAGAGAAAAAAAGTCCCTTTGCCCCAATGTAACAGACCTTAGAGAGAGATAAAGTGGAGCTGTTGTAAAGTAACCAATCAGCTTCTGTCACTTATCTTCAACAGTAAATAAAGTGACAGAAGCTGATTGGTTGCTAGGGGCAACTGCTCTACTTTATGTCACTTGAAGGTTCATAGTACATATCCTCCTGTGTCTTCTGTGGAGTAATCCTACCCTACAGGATAGCATGCAACACTCAGCACTGTCTTTAGCTGATTGGGAGTGTAGCTTGTCACCTAATATACTGGGGGAATGAATCATGGCTATATGCAGTTCAGGATCAGCTCCATACAATGCATATGCCTGTGCACAGCAGTGCCACACATGGTAGCTTAGAAGTACTGTACTGACTCGTATGGCTGTATGAGTCATTGAGTCAGTGAACTGATCAGTGATCTGTAATGAATCACTGAACTACTAGCAAGGAGAGTGACTCATGAGTCGTCAGGACAATGCAGTTCAATCAGCTACACAGAGTCCACTGACTCCATGAGCACAGCAGTGACCCCTGTGGCAGCTGAGGTAAACTGACTCATGAGTATTCACACACACACAAGTTGCTATGGGCAACATCTCCACTTCTATAGAACTACCTAAGTATATGTGCCATCATATTTTAATTATTTTAAGTCTGAAGGTTCATCAGACAAACATACATATCCCACTATGTCTTGTGTAGAGTAATCAGACCCTACAGGATAGAATGCAGCACTCAGAACTGTGTCTTTGGCAGATTGGGAGTGACAGTGTACCTTGTGACCACCTAATATGCTAGGTGAACTAATGATGGCTATATGCAGTTCAGTATCAGCTCCATAGCATATGCCTGAGCACAGCAGTGCCACACATGGTAGCTTAGAAGTACTGCACTGACTCGTATGGCTATATGAGTCATTGAGTCAGTGAACTGCAATGAATCACTGAACTACTTGCAAACTTGCAAGGAGAATGACTCATGAGTCGTCAGGACAATGTAACTCAATCAGCTCCACAGAGTGAGTCCACTCCACGTCTGAGCACAGCAGTGACCCCTGTGGCAGTAGAGATGTACTGACTCATGAGTATTGCTGAGTGAGAGCTGAATAACAACAGTGCTGCTGCAGCTGCACCTACACAACACCCAGCAGAAGATTAAGCACAGCAGTATGCACAGAAGAAGCCAGTAGTACCAAAAGTAGCAGCAAGTGTTTGGACATCTGGACTAATAGGACAGTGATTGTATCACAGAAAGGTGAGCAGCATGACCACACATGCTCACTCACAGACACACAGACTTTGGCTAGGCAGTGCAGATGCTATTTTTTTTTATTAGATCTGTATTGCTGGGCTGTGTTGTACTTAACTTTCATTTTACAGCATCAGATTCAGGAAGTGATAATCCAGTGAAGTGAATGAGACAGTGAGAAGCCTAATGCAGCTGCTGGCTCTATTCTGTCTGTGTCTAACTCCTCCTTCCTGATGAACTAATCTTTGCCAAAGCTGTGAACTGAACGAACTAGTTCACTTTGAAGATTAGTTCATTTTGAACTAATCATTCATGAACTACCCATCACTAACATGAGCCACTGCTGTGACATTGTCTGACTGAATCAGAACCGGTAGGTTTCGACGAAGACTCTCCGCTTGTCGAAGGCCGTTGTAAATGGCCCTGAGTTCCAACACATTGATGTGTAGACAGGACTCCTGGTCTGACCAAAGACCCTGAAAATATTTTCCCTGTGTGACCACTCCCCATCCTCGGAGGCTCGCGTCCGTGGTAACCAGGATCCAATCCTGAATTCCGAACCTGCGACCCTCCAGCAGGTGAGCACTTTGCAACCACCACAGGAGAGACATTCTGGCCCCTGGGGACAGAGTTATTTTCCGATATAAGTGCAGATGGGACCCAGACCACTTGTCCAGAAGGTCCCATTGAAAAGTCCTTGCATGGATCCTTTCCGAAGGGAATGGCCTCGTAGGCCGCCACCATTTTTCCCAGAACTCGCGTGCATTGGTGAACTGACACCCTTTTCGGTTTTAGCAGGTCTCTGACCATATTCTGGATGTCCTGGGCTCTCTCTATTGGGAGGAAGACCTTCATTTGTTCCGTATCCAGGATCATACCTAGGAACGGTAGTCGAGTTGTCGGAATCAGCTGTGACTTCGGTAGATTTAGAATCCAACCGTGTTGCTGGAGCACTCTCAGAGAGAGCGCCACACTGCTCAGCAATTTCTCCCTTGATCTCGCTTTTATCAGGAGATCGTCCAAGTATGGGATAATTGTGACTCCATGCTTGCGCAAGACCACCATAATTTCCGCCATTATCTTGGTGAAAATCCTCGGGCCGTGGAAAGTCCAAACGGCAACGTCTGAAATTGGTAATGACAATTCTGTACAGCGAATCTCAGGTATTCCTGATGGGGGGCATAAATGGGGACATGAAGGTACGCATCCTTTTTGTCCAGAGACACCATAAACTCCCCCTCCTCCCTGTTAGCTATTATCGCTCTGAGTGATTCCATTTTGAATTTGAATCTTTTTATGTACAGGTTTAGGGATTTCAGATTCAAAATAAGTCTGACCGAACCGTCCGGTTTCGGGACCACAAATAGGGTTGAGTAGTAACCTCTTCCCTGCTGGTGCAGTGGAACCTTGATTATCACTTGCTGTATACACAGCGTTTGAATTGCAGCTAACACTATATCCCTTTCCGATGTGGAAGCTGGTAGGGCCGATTTGAAAAATCGGCGCGGGGGCACCTCCTCGAATTCCAATTTGTAACCCTGGGAAACTATTTCCAACACCCAGGGATTCAGGTCTGAACTGACCCAAGCCTGACTGAAAAGTCGAAGACGTGCCCCCACCGGTGCGGACTCCCTCAGGGGTGCCCCAGCGACATGCTGTGGGTTTTGGAGCAGCTGGGGAGGACTTTTGTTCCTGGGCACCTGCCGAAGCAGGTGCTCTTTTGCCTCTGCCCTTACCTCTGGCGAGGAAAGAGGATCCCCGACCTCTTCTGGACTTGTGCGACCGAAAGGACTGCATCTGATAGGGTGTTACTTTCTTTTGCTGTTGGGGAAAATATGGTAAAAAAATTTGATTTACCTGCTGTAGCTGTGGAAACCAGGTCCGTCATCCCATCCCCAAACAATACATCAACCCTTATAGGGTAGTACTTCCATATGTTTTTTGGAATCCGCATCACCCGTCCATTGGCGAGTCCATAAGGATCTTCTCGCTGAGATAGACATGGCATTGGCCCTAGAAGCTAGCAATCCAATGTCCCTTTGAGCATCCCTCATAAATAAGACTGCGTCTTTTATGTGGGCTAGAGTTAAGAATATAGTATCCTTATCCATATTATCAAAGTGCTCTGTCAGCTCATCTGTCCAAGCTGCAATTGCGCTACACACCCATGCCGACGCAATTGTCAATCTTAGCACAGCACCCGTATGAGAATAAATACACTTTAAGGTAGTTTCTTGCCTGCGATCTGCAGGGTCCTTAAGGGCCGCTGTGTCAGGAGACGGTAGCGCCACTTTCTTGGACAAGCGCGTCAGGGCCTTGTCCACAGTGGGGGATGATTCCCAAATCTTCCTGTCCTACTTAGGGAAGGGGTATGCCATATAAATTCTTTTGGGGATCTGCGGTCTCTTTTCCGGAGTCTCCCAAGCTTTTCCAAAGAAATCATTTAATTCATGAGATGCGGGAAAATTAATAATCTGTTTCTTTCCCTTTAACATGTGTACCCTTGTGTCGGGGACCGAGGGTTCATCCTCAATATGTAACACATCCCTTATTGCCACAATCATACACTGAATGGTTTTAGTCACCCTAGGGTGCAATTTTACTTCGTCGTAGTCGACACTGGAGTCAGAATCCATGTCGGTAGTAGTGTCTTGTGTTAAGGGACGCTTTTGAGACCCCGACGGGCCCTGTGAGTCGGTCCAATCCGAGGATTGACCCCCTGATGTCCCCCCTAATTCAGCCATATCAAGCCTTTTATGTAAAGATGCCACTCTTGCATTCAACATATGCCACATGTCCATCCAATCCGGAGTCAGCACAACCGACGGGGACACACCACTCATTTGCTCCACCTCCTCCTTGGTGAAGCCTTCCGCCTCAGACATGTCGACACACATGTACCGACACCCCCCCCACACACAGGGATTAACCTATAAGGGGACAAAACCCCAACCAGGCCCTTAGGAGAGACAGAGAGAGAGTATGCCAGCACACACCAGCGCTTAAAAACACTGGAAAAAATATGACCAGATATCGCTTTTTTATATATAATATACCAATTCCCACTCACTGCGTCGCTAATGTGCCCCCCCCTCCTCTTTTTTCCAGCCTGTGAAGATCAGCAGGGGAGAGACCAGGGAGCCAGCGTTCATGCATGCAGCTTCTGTGGAGAAAATGGCGCTGGTTAGTGCTGAGGATCAAGCCCCGCCCACCCGATGGCGGGCTTCGGTCCCAGCGATCGATCCCCCGCTATTAAAATGGCGGGGGATCTTAGATTTACTGCCTCCGCAGCCTAATCTATCTGAATTTGCCCAAAAGCGAGGAATATTGCTGCCCAGGGCGCCCCCCCCCCCCCCCCTGCGCCCTTCAGTGCTGCTCTGTGTGTGTGACTGGGAGCAATGGCGCGTTGCCTCATGAAGATCTGATGTCTTCTGCCTTCTCATCCGGCTTCTATCTTCGGCATCTGTGAGGAGGACGGCGGAGCGGCTCCGGGACGAACCCCAGGTGAGACCTGTGTTCCGACTCCCTCTCGAGCTAATGGTGTCCAGTAGCCTTAGAAGCAGTGCCCAACTTGACAAGCCAGCTCTGCTTCTCTCTCCTCGGTCCCACGATGCAGGGAGCCTGTTGCCAACAGGACTCCCTGAAAATAAAAAAACTAACAAAATTCTTTTTCAACAGAAAACTCTGGAGAGCTCTCTGCAGTGCACCCATTCTCCTCTGGGCACAAGATCTAACTGAGGTCTGGAGGAGGGGCATAGAGGGAGGAGCTAGTGCACACCCATAGTCAAAGTTCTTTTTAGGTGCCCTATCTCATGCGGAGCCTGTCTATACCCCATGGTCCTTACGGAGTCCCCAGCATCCTCTAGGACGTAAGAGAAAACAACAGTAATAGTATACAGACTCATATGCAGTAGGCACTTATCTAACTATTCATACTCAAAAGGTAGAGACTTAATGCTGTATTACCCGTACTCCGTACAGTGGGATATAGGGAGACTCACCTCGCTTCCAGGACCGATCAATACATTTGCGAACGCTGAGTAGATCCAGGCGCAAGTAGTGTACACTGCCGCTCCATGAACCTATAGTGAACACAGACGCACCAGTCACACAGCCGCATATGCTGCGACTGGATCCCCTTCTTGTACAGCGTCTGAGACGGAAGCAGGAAACAGTTCATGGCGGGAGACTCGGAGGAAACTGGTCATGAACAACCAGGAGAGTATCCTACTCCCCACTGCTGACATCAACCCTATGGATCGCGGCCTCATACTATTCCTGGAGCCTCTGATCCCTAAGGCCTAGCGCTGGTGCACCCAAGGTGGCAGCCGCGTCAGCGACTGTTTGGTAGTCTCCTCCCAAAACAGTGCGGCTGTGTCCGTATTCCCCTTCTAAGCAGAACCGATGCCTTACCTTCTCCCTGTGATCCGGCCACAGCCTGGTTAACGTCTGCCGGACCTGCTAGTATATCCGACACAGACGCCCGCCGAAACAGTACTGTACTCGTGGGTAAGCATTGTCGCGACCCGGCGGAGAGTTGTTGGAGTGACTCTAAGGTACGTATAAGATGCTTTTTAGAAAGATCACCCAAGAAAAAAATAGTAAGACTATAAAAATAAAATAAGAAAGCTTAGGGCTGCTACAAAACAGCAGCCCTCTGACCATGGTCCGGCTCCTGCTGCACCAAACAAAAAAAATAAGAATTTACTTACCGATAATTCTATTTCTCGTAGTCCGTAGTGGATGCTGGGAACTCCGTAAGGACCATGGGGAATAGCGGCTCCGCAGGAGACTGGGCACAAATAGAAAGCTTTAGTACTACCTGGTGTGCACTGGCTCCTCCCCCTATGACCCTCCTCCAAGCCTCAGTTAAGATACTGTGCCCGGACGAGCGTACACAATAAGGAAGGATTTTGAATCCCGGGTAAGACTCATACCAGCCACACCAATCACACCGTATAACTTGTGATCTGAACCCAGTTAACAGTATGATAACAGAGGAGCCTCTCGAAAAGATGGCTCACTACAACAATAACCCGATTTAGTTAACAATAACTATGTACAAGTATTGCAGACAATCCGCACTTGGGATGGGCGCCCAGCATCCACTACGGACTACGAGAAATAGAATTATCGGTAAGTAAATTCTTATTTTCTCTGACGTCCTAGTGGATGCTGGGAACTCCGTAAGGACCATGGGGATTATACCAAAGCTCCCAAACGGGCGGGAGAGTGCGGATGACTCTGCAGCACCGAATGAGAGAACTCCAGGTCCTCCTCAGCCAGGGTATCAAATTTGTAGAATTTAGCAAACGTGTTTGCCCCTGACCAAGTAGCTGCTCGGCAAAGTTGTAAAGCCGAGACCCCTCGGGCAGCCGCCCAAGATGAGCCCACTTTCCGTGTGGAATGGGCTTTTACAGATTTTGGCTGTGGCAGGCCTGCCACAGAATGAGCAAGCTGAATTGTAATACAAATCCAACGAGCAATAGTCTGCTTAGAAGCAGGAGCACCCAGCTTGTTGGGTGCATACAGGATAAACAGCGAGTCAGATTTTCTGACTCCAGCTGTCCTGGAAACATATATTTTCAGGGCCCTGACTACGTCCAGCAACTTGGAGTCCTCCAAGTCCCTAGTAGCCGCAGGTACCACAATAGGCTGGTTCAAGTGAAACGCTGAAACCACCTTAGGGAGAAATTGAGGACGAGTCCTCAATTCTGCCCTGTCCGTATGAAAAATTAGGTAAGGGCTTTTATATGACAAAGCCGCCAATTCTGAGACACGCCTGGCTGAAGCCAGGGCCAACAGCATTACCACTTTCCATGTGAGATATTGTAAGTCCACAGTGGTGAGTGGTTCAAACCAATGTGATTTTAGGAACCCCAAAACTACATTGAGATCCCAAGGTGCCACTGGAGGCACAAAAGGAGGCTGTATATGCAGTACCCCTTTGATAAACGTCTGAATCTCAGGAACTGAAGAAAGTTCTTTCTGGAAGAAAATCGACAGGGCCGAAATTTGAACCTTAATGGACCCTAATTTTAGGCCCATAGACAGTCCTGTTTGCAGGAAATGCAGGAAACGACCCAGTTGAAATTCCTCTGTAGGGGCCTTCCTGGCCTCGCACCACGCAACATATTTACGCCAAATACGGTGATAATGCTGCACGGTTACATCCTTCCTGGCTTTGATCAGGGTAGGGATGACTTCATCCGGAATGCCTTTTTCCTTCAGGATCCGGCGTTCAACCGCCATGCCGTCAAACGCAGCCGCGGTAAGTCTTGGAACAGACAGGGTCCCTGCTGGAGCAGGTCCCTTCTTAGAGGTAGAGGCCACGGGTCCTCTGTGAGCATCTCTTGAAGTTCCGGGTACCAAGTCCTTCTTGGCCAATCCGGAGCCACGAGTATAGTCCTTACTCCTTTCCTTCTTATGATTCTCAGTACCTTGGGTATGAGAGGCAGAGGAGGGAACACATACACTGACTGGTACACCCACGGTGTTACCAGAGCGTCCACAGCTATTGCCTGAGGGTCCCGTGACCTGGCGCAATACCTGTCTAGTTTTTTGTTGAGGCGGGACGCCATCATGTCCACCTTTGGTTTTTCCCAACGGTTCACAATCATGTGGAAGACTTCTGGGTGAAGTCCCCACTCTCCCGGGTGGAGGTCGTGTCTGCTGAGGAAGTCTGCTTCCCAGTTGTCCACACCCGGAATGAATACTGCTGACAGTGCTATCACATGATTTTCCGCCCAGCGAAGAATCCTTGCAACTTCTGCCATTGCCCTCCTGCTTCTTGTGCCGCCCTGTCTGTTTACGTGGGCGACTGCCGTGATGTTGTCCGACTGGATCAACACAGGCTGACCCTGAAGCAGAGGCCTTGCTAGGCTTAGAGCATTGTAAATAGCTCTTAGCTCCAGTATATTTATGTGAAGTGTTGTCTCCAGGCTTGACCACAAGCCCTGGAAATTTCTTCCTTGTGTGACTGCTCCCCAGCCTCTCAGGCTGGCATCCGTGGTCACCAGGACCCAGTCCTGAATGCCGAATCTGCGACCCTCTAGAAGATGAGCACTCTGCAACCACCACAGAAGAGACACTCTTGTCCTTGGGGACAGGGTTATCCGCTGATGCATCTGAAGATGCGATCCGGACCATTTTTCCAGCAGATCCCACTGGAACGTTCTTGCGTGGAATCTGCCGAACGGAATCGCTTCGTAGGAAGCTACCATCTTTCCCAGGACTCTTGTGCATTGAAGCACTGAGACTTGCCCTGGTTTCAGGAGGTTTCTGACCAGTTCGGATAGCTTCCTGGCTTTCTCCTCCGGAAGGAACACCTTTTTCTGGACTGTGTCCAGAATCATCCCTAGGAACAGAAGACGTGTTGTCGGAATCAGCTGCGATTTTGGGATATTTAGAATCCAGCCGTGCTGCCGTAGCACTACTTGAGATAGGGCTACTCCGACTACTAACTGTTCTCTGGATCTTGCTCTTATCAGGAGATCGTCCAAGTAAGGGATAATTAAAACGCCTTTTCTTCGAAGAAGAATCATCATTTCGGCCATTACCTTGGTAAAGACCCGGGGTGCCGTGGATAATCCAAACGGCAGCGTCTGAAACTGATAGTGACAGTTTTGTACCACAAACCTGAGGTACCCTTGATGAGAAGGGTAAATGGGGACATGGAGGTAGGCATCTTTGATGTCCAGAGACACCATATAGTCCCCCTCTTCCAGGTTCGCGATCACTGTCCTGAGTGACTCCATCTTGAATTTGAACCTCTGTATGTAAGTGTTCAAAGACTTCAGATTTAAAATAGGTCTCACCGAGCCGTCCGGCTTCGGTACCACAAACAGCGTGGAATAATACCCCTTCCCTTGTTGCAGGAGGGGTACCTTGATTATCACCTGCTGGGAATACAGCTTGTGAACTGCCTCCAATACTGCCTCCCAGTCGGAGGGAGACGTTGGTAAAGCAGACTTCAGGAACCGGCGAGGGGGAGACGTCTCGAACTCCAATTTGTACCCCTGAGATACTACTTGAAGGATCCAGGGGTCCACTTGCGAGTGAGCCCACTGCGTGCTGAAATTCTTGAGACGGGCCCCCACGGTGCCTGAGTCCGCTTGTAAGGCCCCAGCGTCATGCTGAGGACTTGGCAGAAGCGGGAGAGGGCTTTTGTTCCTGGGAATTGGCTGTCTGTTGCAGTCTTTTTCCCCTTCCTCTGCCCCGGGGCAGAAAAGAGGAACCTTTTGCCCGCTTGCCCTTATGGGGACGAAAGGACTGAGCCTGATAAGACGGCGTCTTTTTATGCTGAGAGGCGACCTGGGGTAAAAATGTGGATTTCCCAGCAGTTGCCGTGGCCACCAGGTCCGATAGACCGACCCCAAATAACTCCTCCCCTTTATAAGGCAATATTTCCATATGCCGTTTAGAATCCGCATCACCTGACCACTGTCGCGTCCATAACCCTCTTCTGGCAGAAATGGACAGCGCACTCACTCTTGATGCCAGAGTGCAAATATCCCTCTGTGCATCTCGCATATATAGAAATGCATCTTTTAAATGCTCTATAGTCAACAATATACTGTCCCTATCCAGGGTATCAATATTTTCAGTCAGGGAATCCGACCAAGCCACCCCAGCGCTGCACATCCAGGCTGAGGCGATTGCTGGTCGCAGTATAACACCAGTATGTGTGTATATACTTTTTAGGATATTTTCCAGTTTTCTGTCACCTGGTTCCTTGAGGGCGGCCATATCAGGAGACGGTAACGCCACTTGTTTTGATAAGCGTGTGAGTGCTTTATCCACTCTAGGGGGTGTTTCCCAACGCGCCCTAACCTCTGGCGGGAAAGGGTATAATGCCAATAACTTTTTAGAAATTATCAGTTTTTTATCGGGGGAAACCCACGCTTCATCACACACCTCATTTAATTCATCTGATTCAGGAAAAACTACGGGTAGTTTTTTCACACCCCACATAATACCCTTTTTAGTGATACTTGCAGTATCAGAAATGTTTAAAACCTCTCTCATTGCCGTGATCATGTAACGTGTGGCCCTACTGGAAGTCACGTTTGTCTCCTCACCGTCGACACTGGAGTCAGTATCCGTGTTGACGTCTGTATCTACCATCTGAGGTAACGGCCGTTTTTGAGCCCCTGGTGGTTTCTGAGACGCCTGGACAGGGACTAGCTGATTAGCCGGCTGTCTCATGTCATCAACTGTCTTTTGTAAAGAGCTGACATTGTCACGTAAATCCTTCCATAAAGCCATCCACTCAGGTGTCGACTCCCTAGGGGGTGACATCTCTATTATAGGCAATTGCTCCACCTCCACATCATTTTCCTCCTCATACATGTCGACACAAACGTACCGACACACAGCACACGCACAGGGAATGCTCTGATAGAGGACAGGACCCCACTAGCCCTTTGGGGAGACAGAGGGAGAGTATGCCAGCACACACCAGAGCGCTATATAAATATATAGGGACAACCTTTATAAGTGTTTCTCCCTTTATAGCTGCTGTATTGTTAATATCCCGCCAATTAGTGCCCCCCTCTCTTTTTTACCCTGTTTCTGTAGTGCAGGACTGCAGGGGAGAGTCAGGGAGACGTCCTTCCAGCGGAGCTGTGAGGGAAAATGGCGCCTGTGTGCTGAGGAGATAGGCTCCGCCCCCTTCTCGGCGGCCTTTCTCCCGCTTTTTGTGGAAATCTGGCAGGGGTTAAAATTCATCCATATAGCCCAGGGGGCCCATATATGTGATGCATTTTCGCCAGCCAAGGTGTTTCTATTGCTGCTCAGGGCGCCCCCCCCTAGCGCCCTGCACCCTCAGTGACCGGAGTGTGAAGTGTGCTGAGAAGCAATGGCGCACAGCTGCAGTGCTGTGCGCTACCTTGTGGAAGACAGGATGTCTTCTGCCGCCGATTTTCCGGACCTGTTCTTGCTTCTGGCTCTGTAAGGGGGCCGGCGGCGCGGCTCTGGGACCGAGCTCCAAGGCTGGGCCTGTGATCGGTCCCTCTGGAGCTAATGGTGTCCAGTAGCCTAAGAAGCCCAATCCACTCTGCACGCAGGTGAGTTCGCTTCTTCTCCCCTTAGTCCCTCGATGCAGTGAGCCTGTTGCCAGCAGGTCTCACTGAAAATAAAAAACCTAAACTAAAACTTTCACTAAGAAGCTCAGGAGAGCCCCTAGTGTGCACCCTTCTCGTTCGGGCACAAAAATCTAACTGAGGCTTGGAGGAGGGTCATAGGGGGAGGAGCCAGTGCACACCAGGTAGTACTAAAGCTTTCTATTTGTGCCCAGTCTCCTGCGGAGCCGCTATTCCCCATGGTCCTTACGGAGTTCCCAGCATCCACTAGGACGTCAGAGAAATGATATGCCTGAGCCAGGAGGCGGGGATATATGGACGGGCCCGTTGTATGCTGAAAGGCCGAAAAGCTTTGACCGATTGGTGCAAATCCGCTGTCGCTTCATCATATCCCAATGTTATCCTATGGATAACCTGTGGACCCTGCCGGAGAAAGAAGCGTAATTTGCAACCTGAAAAGTTACAGTACCATCAGAGTTCAATAAAATATAGCAACTAATTTATCAATACCTATACTGCCCTGATCGTTATCATAATAAAGAATAATAGATTAGATTTATATAGCGCTTTCTCAAGCAGGACTCAAGGCGCTTAACAGAATTAACATAATACAGTACGGAAACAATAAAGTACATAAGCTTTTCATAAAAAAACATAGCGTGGAGATATTAAAGGGGCAATTTTGGAAATGCTTGAGTAAATAGGAAAGTATTGAGATGGTTTTTTTAAGGATTCTAGAGTATGGGTGTTTTGAACTGTGCATGGAAGCGAGTTCCGTAGAGTTGGAGCTGCATGGCTAAAAGCTAGACCCTCAGGTGAATTACTGGAGATTCTAGGTACTGCTAAAAGTCCTTCATCTACAGATCGTAGTAATCAAGTGGGACAGTATGGAATCAGAATCAACTTCAGCTACCTTGGGCCTAGGTCATGTAGTGCTTTGAAAGTCAGTAAGCCAATTTTGAAGACAATTCGCCATCCTACAGGCAGACGATGGAGGGAATAGAGAATGGGTGTTATGTGGCTGGAACGGGGCTGGTTGGTTAACAGCCTGGCAGCTGCATTTTGTACAAGCTATAAGCGGTGCAATTATTTTGCTGGGACACCAAGGTAGGAGGGCATTGCAGTAGTCTAATCAAGATGATACAAAATGCATGTATGACTTTTGGCAGAATTTTAAAGGGAATTAAGTGTTGATTTATGGTTTACAATTAAACACTTGTTACAATCCCAAAATTAGTGGGGGCAAATGTCACAATGGAAATGGACAATGTTGCAATGTCTGCACTGGCGAGTTTTTTCGCGAGGCAAAAATCCAGTTCTGGGAATATCTGCTCTAATTACAAGTTAGTCTCAAGCTCAGACAACACTTGTTCCAGTTTTCATACACGTGTAACATCTCTTATATAGTCACATGATTGAAATGCAACAGGTGGTAAAATTAAAGTGATTTTTTGAGTGTGAGGTTTGTGGACATTCAGCCAAAAAGTTGATTTACCCAATCACACTGGTGAAGCACACACAGTATTACGAAGATGCTTCTCTTTGAATGTCATGTATGGTGATCAGTAGCGTGCGATCATATAAACACTCAAAGCCTGGAAACAGTTTTGGTCACTTTATTAAATGAGATATTAAATATATTTTTTAAAGTTTCAACTACTAAACAGCACTTTCAATGGTGAAAACACATAGGATATTTCCAGATTTAAATGCTTGATCATTAAAAGCACAATCTCAGTCCTTCAGTATATTACAAAAACAAAACCTGCCAGTGACTTTTCTATATTACTTCAGATCATATTGAAATCAAAGAGCAGGAAAGAGAAAAAGGCAAATTTCACAGCTGTATGATTTCAGAAGCCAAAGCTGGTTAAATGGACTGAAACTACTATACAACTGAGACATACATGTACAATATCACAAATATCAAGCCAAGAACGCTTTACATCCAAAGTAACAGCATTAAAATGTGGAGAATTTAGCAGGCAAAACTGTAATACAAGCAACTTTGTTTTAACTGTGCTTAAAGCTGGTGCAGCTAGCTCAAATGTCTAGAACATAATAAAAGTGCCTTCCACACCTTTCTAAGAGAAGTCTTCATATTGGTTAAAGCTTGATGCTCTACGAAATGCACAGACAGTATATGCAGCTAATATGTCTACTGACAAAGTGGTGTGACTGGTCCATGTTGCACGTCCTCTTCAAAAAAAATGTTGCTGCAATTCTCATATCAGAAAGTCCTGTTGGTAATAAGTCTGAGGATTTTGCCGATTTACCAAAGTGGTCTCTTCAAAAGGCAAATGCACTTTATGCTTTTTTAAGGAGCAACTGCATTTTCTTCTATTAACATTTAAGTAAAAATAATACACAAAAAAACGTATTACTAGACATTTAAAGCCATTATAAAGCATACATTTTCCTTAAGAATCCAAAATGTTTTAATTCGCCAAATTAAATGCGATTAAACTTCTGACTTTCACTACAAATACTCAAAACTAATGGAACATTTAAATAACAAAAATATATATAAAGTTTTTTTGAACTGTATCAAGCTGATACTTAAAATGAGACCATACTGGCTGCAGCTATCCATTCAAATCTGCATTATTAGAACTGTCCTAAAAGTACACACTCAAATTCTGAATATTTTTCTGCGGCTTGACTTTGTACTTTTAGATTTTACTAATTAATGTTGGAAAGTTCTAAGGGCCGCAATATTTGCAAAAAGGAAACCTACAGTTCAACTTTCACTGAATAGATGCATATAACGTGCAAATTGACTTTCCAACAGCTAAATGTGGATTTATCGGTATGCTTCAGATACAGCCACAGCCTGTATTCATAGATGTCAGCGGCCATAACACTTGAAGTATATTTAATGTGGAAATGTGTAGAGATCAAAGTTAGCAGGAGCTCATTTAAATGAGAACGTCACTTTAGGAGGAAGTAAATTATATTAACATCTAATATCAAATAGAACTGAGGGCTAGTTTCCTAATTTAGAATTTGTGAGGGGGCGAAAAAGAAAAACAAAAAGCTGGTTTCCCAAAGAAAAAAAAACCCATGCCATAAGTTGGCATTTTGAATTAATAAGATTTGCCTGGCCACTGGTGATAATGTGCAAAGAAAATGAACATGAGGATTTGAAGAGCAACACTATATGCAATGTGCACTTTCAATGCAGTGTTCCCAAGAGTTTGTAGGGAACTGATAAAGTTGGATTTCTGCTCTTTTTCGGTATAAATGGCTTACTTCCTTCATGCGGTGTAGGATGTAACCATGTGTTGTTTCCTAGTAGGTAACTAGGTTAGTGTGGAATCAGAATACGTTGTTTCCAAGTCTGACAAGAAAAAGATATAAAATAAAGATTCAAAATGATGCCCCTGCAGGCATCTAGTAAAAAGGAAAGGCATCTTGTAAAGATTCTGTGCCACTGTGTTACACAATCAGGGCACCACTAACCTAATTACATTTAAGCAATTGTATTTAAAGACTAGTAAGACAAATTAGTCACTTGTGTTCAATAACATCTTTAAGTTGCTTGTTTTTAAGATTAGATGCTGTATTAAAGGGATGACAACTTAAATAACTCAAATGTACTAATATGCTGTGGACAGTGAACACAATGTAAAACTTAAAGAAAAGCAGTAAATGGGCCAAAAAAAGAAAAGAAAGAAAAACAGTATTTTATGTAAACACCTATTAAGTCTAGCTTTATGGAAAAAAACAGCAGAAACCTATATTTACAAAGGCACAGAGATGCGGATACAATATTAAAAACTTATAACAATAAGTGACAGAAAAATGGTTAAATGGACCTCCAAATCAACAAAAGTAGCAAGTAGCTACTGGCTATGGTCAGCCATCATGTCATTCTAAAGTATTTTAAATACAGAAATCTCTAAAATTTAATAATTTCTGTTGATCAGAGATCATAGTTAGGGCTAACTTAACATTGTCACAGAAAAAATAAGCTCACAATGCTTAAAATGTATTAAAGTTATGCTACAACGACAAACCGGTGTTCGACAGACGTTCATTTCAGTGGTTCTTCATCAGGAATGGACAACTACCATCACTCTGGTGGTGCTGAGCTACATTACATCTGATACATAGCAAGAAGCTGGTCAGGAATCACTGGAACTGTAGTTCAGCAATGACACCAGTGCTGTAAATTGTTAATTTCTGAAAATTAGGGTGTAACCCCAATTGCTACACTGCCACTTGTAACTTGAACAGCAAGGGTATAGCCGATATACAGTGCATTTTCTACGGCTGATCATCATTGTTTTGTACACGAGACCTGCTTCTGTGGTGTGGCGGATGCCAGGATGAATAGCTGGTATAGTACAGAAGGTGTGCTTTCATTGAAAACAGGTATCTTCTGGGATTGGGAAGAAAGACATTTCCGAGTGGCCCTGTGGACACTTCAACACAAATAGAAAACTGATCATACTGCAAAGCTTTTAGAGGGTACAGTTTGGCATTACAAAAACACTTTCCCGTTTGTTTCTTATACAGTATGTCAAGCCTTTAATAACTAGACAAAAGGGCAAAATAAAGGATCTTTCTTTGCTCAAAACAATCCATGTAAAGATCTTAGTGCAATATCACATTTTCTTTGCTTGAGAAGGTCCGGCATTTTTTCCTCTAATGGGCGGTGGTGGTGCTCTCTGCATGGGCAGGTTCTGCAAACTTGCTTGATACATTCCTTGCAGATCAATTTGCGGATAGTTAGCTGGGTTCACAAGAATGTTTGGGTTTTTCTGCATTATGAGGCGGTTCAGTGCAGCTTGCTGCTGCAAGGCAAGTTTCTGCTGCTCGTTGTACTGCTGCTGTAATCTCCGGCCCATAAGGATTCGCTGTACACAGCTGATCAACTGCAGGAAGAGAGAATAATGGAGAGAGATGTATATATGATCAGATGAGTCTGTGCCCCTGAAACCTCCCTACACGCATTTCAGTGTTCACGTTACATTTACAGCACTGATGTACAAACACATCCTACTACAAAGCTGTACACTATCTGCAAACACAATTACATTAACTGAAACAGAGATCTTATTAACGTAAGCCACCACTCAGAATTTCCTGTACCAGTGGAGTAAAAAGTACCCATATATTTTTCCAAAAAGGATGAAGACCTATGTGCACCAAGCCCACCCTTGAATGTGACTAGCATTACTGACCAAGTTCAGAAGAGTAAAGAGATAACCAAAAAGAAATGCAACTATAGGCAAAATGCCCTACTTAGATGTTTGAGACCACATATTAGCATCCAAATTACTGTATATCCTCCTCAAAGTGGTAAGAAACCCTACATTATTCAGGATGGCACTCGTTATACCGGCTGTTGGGATCCTGGAGCTCAGCATACCGGAGCCAGGATACCGACCACCGATATACAGACAACTTTTCTCTCTCTTGGGGTGTCCACACCGATGGAAGGAGAATAATCACTGTGCCCGCAACATGGCGAGCACAGCGACCTCACAACGACCTCTTTTGTGCTCACCCCATGCCGGCATTACGGCTGCCAGGATCCCGACAGCCGGCAATTCGTAGTACACCCATTACTCATTATGCTCTAAGAATACCAGTGTGTGTGTGTGTAGTCCCCATGAGCTACAAGATTAATTATAAATTGATAAAGAATAATTAAAGGACTATCTGCAATAATGTATGATCCTATTTGATTTCTCTAAAGGAGGTGAAAATTTATTTTTAAGACCAAATTACCAGTCTTCAGATTAACTTTGTATAGGCCCGTATTCACGGGCAGATGTGGGAGAGATGTGTGCTGAGCGAACCGCTCAGCACACATCTCTCCCCCTGCTCAGCACAGCGCGATGTGTGCTGAGCGTGCAGGGGGGGGGAGCGCTCATTTCACCCAGCGGGTGAAATGAGCGACGTGCCAGTCTGAGCCTGTATGCAGGCCAATCTAGCACCAGCAATAGCGATGCGCGGGGCTGCGCATCGCTATCGCTGTGGGGGGCACACACGGTGCGATCATGCTTAAAATCTAAGCAATCTAGTCAGATTGCTTAGATTATCACTCCGTGAGTACCCCCCTTAAATGTTAAGGGGAGTAAACACTGAGAGATCCGTGCTTAAAATCGAAGCAATCTGACTAGATTGCTTAGAAGCACGGATCTCTCGTGTGTATGCCCCAGAGCTCCAGCGATGCGCGGCCCTGCACATCACCAGTTCTAGATTGAGCCTGCATGCAGGCTCAATCTAGCAGGTCGCTTATTTCAGCGCTGTGTGAAGTGAGTGGGCCCCGTCCCCCCTCGCTCAGCACACTTCGTGCTAAGTGCTGAGCGGGGGGAGAGATGTGTGCTGAGCAGTCTGTGATAGATCGCTCGGCACACATCGCTAGGTGTGCACCCCCCTTTATTCTGTAAGAAGCTGTGCTGACCTTTACTAGTACCACAGCAGAATCCTCTTTGTTTTTTAAATATAGGGTGGAATGCAATTACCTGCTGTTATTTTCCCAGGGCTAATTGCTCCCCCGGGGCTATTCAATTAGCCCCCACCAGCAGCACTCATCTTGGATTTTTTTTCTGCGTCTAACCAGTGGTTAATGGGTGCCGCGACCCTGTTAACACACAGATATGTGAACTTTTCATGAATTCTGTGTGTTAACGCCCATTAACATTTAACGGGCATTTAAAAGGGTCTGGGGTAAAAAATAAAAAAATGGTGTGCAATTGAATAGCCATGGTTATTAAAGCCAGTGGCTACCTCTCTTTATCACCCTCTTAAACTTGGGTAATTGAATTCCCCCCATAGCCTTCTTGTTTCTCTATCTACTAGAAATAACTTCCCCCTCTCTCTATATAACGCAGTACAGTCTGATCTCAAAAGGGTGTACACCAAGCACATTGAATGAGGGAACCACTAGATACTACAGCTGATAAGAGAACAAAGCTGCTTTACCATTAATCACCATGGAACACATCCAACTATTATTTTTTGTGAGGCTAGAGTGTCTCTACATTGTGTTGTTTGTCAAGTACGGGGTTCGCTATTCACAGTTATAAAAGGAAAGAGAACTGTAGAAGTGAGCAGCTGTACTTCATATAGGGTGGAATGCAATTACCTGCTGTTATTTTCCCAGGGCTAATTGCTCCCCCGGGGCTATTCAATTAGCCCCCACCAGCAGCACTCATCTTGGATTTTTTTTTCTGCGTCTAACCAGTGGTTAATGGGTGCCGCGACCCTGTTAACACACAGATATGTGAACTTTTCATGAATTCTGTGCGTTAACGCCCATTAACATTTAACGGGCATTTAAAAGGGTCTCGGGTAAAAAATAAAAAAAAATAAAAAATGGTGTGCAATTGAATAGCCATGGTTATTAAAGCCAGTGGCTACCTCCCTTTATCACCCTCTTAAACTTGGGTAATTGAATTCCCCCCATAGCCATCTTGTTTCTCTATCTACTAGAAATAACTTCCCCCTCTCTCTATATAACGCAGTACAGTCTGATCTCAAAAGGGTGTACACCAAGCACATTGAATGAGGGAATCACTAGATACTACAGCTGATAAGAGAACAAAGCTGCTTTACCATTAATCACCATGGAACACATCCAACTATTATTTTTTGTGAGGCTAGAGTGTCTCTACATTGTGTTGTTTGTCAAGTACGGGGTTCGCTATTCACAGTTATAAAAGGAAAGAGAACTGTAGAAGTGAGCAGCTGTACTTCACCATCACAGGCAAACAACACAAAAAAAAAGAAAAAAAGCTTGAAACCTGCAGTCATTTAACACCGCTTTCAGATCGCAAATGCCGGATCCCACCCGGTAAGAGAAACGTGTCCTTACCGGGTGGGATCCGCCATTTGCTCTGCTATGTTGGCTTTCCGATCCGGCAATATACCGGGTCGGTTGCCATAGCAGCGGGGTGGCAGCGCAGCAGCAGCAGGGGCGGGGGTGGAGGCGGCGCTGGGAGATGAGCTAATCTCCTGCGCCGCCTCTCCCTATGCTGTGAATGGGAGCAGTGTCGTATCGACGCGGCTCCCATTCACACTGCGGCTGACCCTTTATTCAACCCGGGTATAACCCTTCTTTTTTACCAGGTTGAATTACCGGGTCAGGCGACCCGCTAATTCGGCCAAAGTGCTTTCACATCGCACACTGACCCGTGTCAACACGGCAAT
This sequence comes from Pseudophryne corroboree, assembly GCF_028390025.1. Taxonomy (NCBI): domain Eukaryota; kingdom Metazoa; phylum Chordata; class Amphibia; order Anura; family Myobatrachidae; genus Pseudophryne; species Pseudophryne corroboree. The sequence goes on along the minus strand of NC_086451.1, from coordinate 250,067,241 downwards.
ATGCCGTGTCGATACCGGGTTATTTGTGCGATGTGAAAGTGGTATTAGTCAGCGGTATAGTGAAAACAATATTAGCTGTGTTACGTCAGTAAATCTACACGTGACTTAGTAGTGCTGAAATAATTCTGGCATCCTTGAATTCTCCAGCATGCCTACAAACGTTTTTAATCGGATAACCAAGAAAGCTCCAAAGGAATTTTAAAAGTTTTACATTTATGAAAGTTTTTCTATCTAAAAAACTATGTTCAACACCAATATTTAACTTTAGTTCTGTGTACTACAGTACAACCTCTGTATAAGCAGTCTGCCGACAAATCAGAAAAAGCAAAGCATAAAAAAATGAGTCTCCCAAGAAAATATTGAATAGAAGAACATGGTGTTTTCATCTCAAATGTCCAGCGGGAGGGAAAAACTACTTTCTGCTCTGAAATCAATTAGTAAGGGACACCCCACCAGATGGGAAAGCCATTAAACTTATCACCATCACTAATAGGCTGGTATCCAGTGGACAATTACTGTAAGCGCCCAATCTCTGTCGGCAGTTCCATGCAGTTCTGTCTTGTTCTCAATTTAACTATGGTAAAACAAGACACACGCAGGAGTCTTGTGAGGGGAGTTTTTCAATGTGGCAGGGACAGGGGTAACATATGCAGGAGTTGGAATTGCTGACAAATAGCAAAGAGGGGGGAAAAAAATGAATGGTTGGGAATAATTCTAAGCAGGAATGCAGTTGATCTGTCCAGAACCTTGTGGAAGCCAAAAGATTCTTGAGCAATGTTTGCCCCAAATAACTTGGAACCTGGTGACTGGAATGATTTTTAATTGTGTGAAGCCTGTTGCTGGAAATAACTGCAGGAAACAGTTGCATGAAAAATTTAAAGAGATTCCGCAGGAAGGATAATGTATTATTTTGGTAAGGAACCAACAGCTCACAAAACAAGTGTCTGTGACATGTAACCCTTTCAAAGAAGGCAACGGTCACGTGAAAATTAAAAACTAAAGAATCAGAATAATTTAAGAATGCTATGTACTACTGCATGTATAACCCTTCATCTTTCCCACAGGCATATCTAGAATAATACCAATGCAGCTTTGTGCTCTGGGACCCATCCATAGAAAACATGGACAGACACTGATGGCAAGTTGTACAGTATATTAGACAATGGCTGAAAAGGTCGGACTCTCCAGCATTTTAACTATTACTCTATTGCAGATTCTAACATTCATATTTGTACAACAGTCTACAAAATGAGAACAAAAAATCTAGTTGGTTGCGATGGACTACGCCAATGTTCATAAAAGGCTCCCCCGTGCACACAGATAATAATAAGACCATGTAAACCTAGCATACACAGTACATGCAACTGATCTCTACACATACAAAGATGCTGTAAGTCACAGTCATTTATCCATGAGATACAGGTGAAATAGTTACCATCTGCTGCTTGGCCAGAACGTCACTGTAAATGGCCTCTCGTCTCTTGATTTCCAGCTCTTGGCTTGATTGTCTGCTTAGAGCCAGAGACTGAACTTGGGATTCTGAAAAAGTTGGATTTTCCTTCCACTGGGGAACACAAATTACAGGATGATCAGAGGGGCGTAGTATGTTACCAGTCAAAAGACAGACATGACATCCAAATCACATACCACTAACGAAATGATGTCCTCCAGAGGATGGATCCTTGCAGACGCAATGCTATTTGTAGCTTCTACCACTTTCTCTCTGCCTTGGTTAATGAGATCCTTGAGGGAGGACAGTATTAAATGAAAACTAGAACATGGCAGAATGCATTACATAGTCCTACAAAGATAAAGCACAAAATCTAAAGACAAAAAATACACGTATATACTAATTTTATATATATATATATATATATATATATATATATATATATACACACACACATATATATATACATACTTCCAAAAAATGACTGGCACTCAGGACACTGTTGGAGAAGATAAATGTATTGCCCCAATATCCATATATTGGGGCAGTACATTTATCATTCTCAAACAGTCTCCTGAGTGCCAGTCATTTTTTGGAAGAATATCACTGGTGGGGGGTGCGGGTTGCCATGCCCCAAGCTGCTTATGCCTGTCCTCATGTGCTAAGTATACCTCTATTACTGCTTCATGAGATGGTGTTGTTATGCTAATTGAAGATAAATCTTTCATGAATTTATTGCTGGTTGTGCTGGTTGGTTCAGCACATTGTGCTGAAGGTGTGTGCAGTTTACTACCTGCTACACACACACATACACACAGTCGAGCCACATTATTATGACCACCTCCTACATTTGACGCCAGCAGAGCATAGCCCATGAAGTACGTCACGTGTCCTGCACTGGCATGGTGGGTATATAAGGTGTGCAACAGGTCGTCTGCAAACATAACACTTGATGTGGTCATGTGTAAAAGGGGCCATTTATCACAGTTGCAAAAAGGGATGATTGTCTGCTTTCATGCCAAATATAGCAGTATTTCTGGAGCTGCGCAGTTTGTGATGTGTTCATGTGCAACTGTGGTGAAGGTGTATCGTGACACAGACAAATGGCACCACTGCAAAGTACGATGTGGAAACTGCAAAGCACCACGTGCCATTGATGTGAGAGGTGAACATCGGCAACAAAGGTGCGTGAGGGCCAACAAACATGCTGCAGCAGCTCAAAATGTACCTGTGTCAACCTACCAGCACCTTAATGAGTCACTCCAAGTCAGTCTAGTTGCCGTCCATGCTGCACACGGCAGTTACTCTGGCTATTAGCTGGTGGTCATAATAATGTGACCTGACCGTGTATATACAGTACTGTGCAAAAGTTTTAGGCAGATATGGAAAAAAAAAAAATGCTGCAAAGTAAGAATGCAATCAAAAATAGAAGTGTTAAGAGTTTATTTTTATCAATTAACAAAATGCAAAGTGAATGAACAGAAGAGAAATCTAAGCAACATCAATATTTGGTTTGACCATCCTTTGCCTTCAAAACAGCATCAGTTATTCTAGGTACACCTGCACAGTTTTTGAAGGTACTCGGCAGGGAAGTTGTTCCAAACATCTTGGAGAACTAACCACAGATCTTCTGTGGATGTAGGCTTGCTCAAATCCTACTCTTGTCTCTAAATGTCTCTTCATGTAATCCCAGACAGACTCTATGATGTTGAGATTAGAGCTCTGTGGCTGCCATATTATCACTTCCAGGACTCCTTGTTCTTATTTAAGCCGACGATAGTTCTTAATGACTTTGGCTGTATGTTTGGGGTTGTTGTCCCGCTGCAGAATAAATTTGGAGCCAATCAGACGCCTACCTAATGGTGCTGAAAATCAATTTGCTGAATATTTAAAATTTTACCTCATCATTCCAGAGCACCTACTGCCAAGTTCCTACGTTTCCAGTAGACGGGTATACTTCACTGGTTTCTGCCAGATCTGAGCTGATGGCACTGCTGGACATCTTTCAATTTCTCTGATGAACTAATTTTCCTTGGCCGACCAATGCGTCTATGGTCTTCAACGTTTACCGTTTCTTTGTGCTTCTTCAAGGGAACTTGAACAGCACATCTTGAAACACCAGTCTGTTTTGAAATGTTTGCCTTGGAGAGATCTTATGGGCCCTACACACATACCAATCCGCTGCCGAGCTGCCCGACGGCGGATACGGCTGATCTGGTGGCGGGGGTAGTGAAGTTTCTTCACTCCCCCCGTCACCCGACTCCATAACAGTGCAGGCAAATAAAGAAGAGAGTCAAATATTGGAATGCATGCATAAGCGACAGGGCACCAGCGATGAACGAACTCGGGGCCACGCATCGTTCATCACTGGTGCCTCCACACAGAACGATATGAACGAGTTCTCGTTCATTTATGAAGGAGAACGTTCATATCGTTCTGTTTTATCTGCCAGTGTGTAGGGCCCATTACTGATGCATCTTGTGTCTTGTTGCTGTACTCAGTCTTGCCATGGTGTATGACTTGTGACATGAAATGGTCTTCCACAACATTACCTTTGTAGCAGAGTTTGGCTGTTCCACACCCAGTTTTAAGCCTCCTACACAGCTATTTCTGTTTTAGTTAATGACTGTTTCACCCTACATATGAAAATGATAATCATTATCACGTGTTTAGTATGATTGATTAATCATACACCTGACTATAATCTGCCCAAATCCCTGACTTTGTGCAGGTGTACCTAGAAGAATTGATGCTGTTTTGAAGGCAACACCAAATACTGATTAATTTAGATTTCTCTTCTGTCCAATCACTGCATATTTTGTTATGCTTTTTTTCACTTTGCATATATTGTTTGCTGGCTCCTCCCCTCTATGCCCCCTCCCACAGGCAGTTATACGTAAAACAGTGCCCGAAGGAGAAAGGACATATATGAGAGAAGGAACATGACAACAAAGAGTGGTGAGATTTAATACCAGCACACCACGAACATATAACAACCAGCAACGGCTGGTAACAGCAGCAACAGCTGAACAGGTAACCACATAAGAGAGAACCTGCAGAAAAGTCAACGCACTGAGGGGGCGCCTAATATCCCTTATGAACTACGAGAAAAGGATTGAACGGTAGGCAATTAAATTCCTATTTTCTCTAGCATCCATAAGGGATTTTGGGGAGACTTAGTATGATTGGGACGTCCCAAAGCTTCCATAACGGGCGGGAATGTGCGCAGACTGCTGCAGCATCGCCTGCCCAAACTGGGTATCCTCTTTGGCCAGGGTGTCAAACTTGTAGAAATTCACAAAGGTGTTCTTCCCCGACCAGGTAGCAGCTCGGCATAGTTGAAAGGCCAAGACTCCTCGGGCAGCCGCCCAGGAAGAGCCCACAGATCTTGTAGAGTAGGTTTCAGAGACTTAAGGCCCATACACACTTGACGATAAAATGAGAGCGACGTCGTTCATTTCAGCCCTCATCAACGACGTCGCTCATTATATCGTCAAGTGTGTATGCATCAGACGACCACCGTTGCGCGGCCCCGCGGGACATTAACGACCCTCGCTTATCTGTGGAGCATGTATGCTCAATTTCCACTATGGTCGTTACAGACCAGAGACGTCGTTGAATGTGTATAGTGTGAACGACGAAAGACCAACGACCAAGCCACTGTTCACCAGCCCTGTTCCCAGCTCATTATTTTAATAAACTGTTCAGCTTGGATGCTTCAACGATGAATGGTCTTTGGTAGTGTGTATGCTCATGTCGTTTGCTCAGCTGTTCAAGGGAAGTTCAAGGGAAGTCGTTAACGACGGTCGTTAACAACGTGTGCATCGTCAAGTGTGTATGGGCCTTTAGGAACAGGTAAGGCTGCCAATACATAGGCCTGTTGGATAGTAAACCTTAGCCAAGGAGCAATGGACTGCTTCAAAGCAGGACAACCCTTCTTCTGCGCATCAGAGCACGAACAAGGAATCCGACTTTCTGATCCGAACCGTACGCTTGATATAGATCTTCAAGGCTCGCACCGCATCCAATGCCTCCGGAGGAGCAGAAGTGTCAGAACTGGGCAGAATCACAAGAGGTTGATTCAGGTGAAACACAGAGACAACCTTTGGCAAGAACTGCTGCCTAGTCCTGAGCTTCGCTTTGTCCTCATAAAAGACAAAGTATGGACTTTTACATAAGGCCCCTAATTTTGAGACAAGTCTAGCAGAAGACAGGGCCAGTAACATCACTGTCTTCCACGTGAGGTACTTGTCTTCTACTGTCATCAGAGGCTCAAACCAGGAGGACTGTAGAAATTCCAACACCACATTCAAACCCCAGGGCGCCGTAGGCGGCACAAAAGGAGGCTGTATGTGGAGTACCCCTTGCAAGAAGGTCTGAACTTCTGGCAAAAGTGACAATTTCTTCTGAAAGAAAATGGAGAGCGCTGAAATCTGGACCTTAATGGAACCCAGACGCAAGCCCTTATCCACACCAACCTGCAGGAAACAAGAAACTTCCCAAGAGGAACTCTGCAGGTGGATACGTGCGTTCCTCGAACCAAGAGACATATCTTCTCCAGATATGATGATGGTGTTTTGACGTCACAGGTTTACTGGCCTGAGCCCTGATAGCAATAACCTTTTTGGAAAGGCCCTTGGGAGCTAGGATGTTCCGCTCAACCTCCATGCCGTCAAACAAAGTCGACGTAAGTCCGGGTAGATGAACGGTCCTTGTTGAAGATCGCTTCTTAGTGGTAGAGGCAAAGGGTCTTCGACGGACATGTCCAGAAGATCCGCGTACCATGCCCTCCGAGGCCAATCCGGGGCAATCAACTGCCTGGACTCCCTGATTTCTGATTCGCTTGATCACCCTTGGGAGCAACGGAATTGGAGGAAATAGGTAGATCAGCCAGTAAGGCCAAGGCAACCTCAGTGCACCCACTGCCCTCGCCTGAGGGTCCCCGGTTCGAGAGCAATACCAGTGAAACTTCTTGTTGATACGAGAAGCCATCATATCTATTTGCAAGCAGCCCCACCGGTGGATGATCTGCTGGAACACCTGCTGGTGGAGTCACCACACTCCCGGGTGGAGGTCGTGATGACTGAGGAAGTCCGCTTCCCAGTTGTCTACACCCGGAATGAAGATGGCCGACATTGCTCTTGCATTTCTTTCCGCCCAGAGGAGTATCTTTGACACCTCTCGCATGCAGATTCTGCTTTTTGTCCCTCTTTGCCAACTGATGTACGCCACTGCAGTGGCGTTGCCCGACTGAACTTGAATTGCGTGATTCGCGAGCAGATGAGAGGCCTGAAGCAGAGCATTGTAGATCGGCCGAAGGTTCCAGAATGTTGATCGGAAGTAAAGCTTTCGTGGGCTGACCACCTGCCCTGGAACTGCGCCCCTTGGGTGACAGCACCCCATCCTCGCAGACACTCGCATCCGTCGTGAGGAGGGTCCAATCCTGAAACCCAAAACTCCGGCCTTCCAGGAGACTGGAGGACTGCAGCCACCACAGGAGGGAAATCCTGGCCTGAGGTGACAGCCGAATCATCTGGTGCATTTGTAGATGTGAAACGATCCACTTGCTCAGGAGATCCAATTAAAATGTTCTGGCATGGGGGGCGTGGCCTGACGAGTAATGGAGTAGGACGTGCTATCCTAGCTCCCCAGCCGACAATATCCTGAAAACATCCTGGCACCCCCTGTGAGACTGCATAAACGGCCCTGTGCGGCTTTATGAAATTCTGCTGCCCGTTCTGAGCCCCTTTCCAAGTGGATCCTGTGCTCACTGTACCTGCTGGGTACGAAAGAAGGGCTGTGCTGATCCTGTCCTGCACGAGGCCGGCGCCATCTTGGATCCTGCTGCAAGGGAGCTGTGCTGGTCGCCTCCCGCCCGGCTCTCCTAGCGTACCCTGCGGCCGGCGAAGAGATACCGCGGGGGCCCCGTCACCCGCACAACATACCGCTCTGCTCTACTTCTCTGCCGGACGACCAGGGCGCTTGTCGCGGCCCTGCAGACCACGGGAGACCGCCGGGCGCCATCTTGCGGTTGGCGGGCCGCGCGCACGGGGCTCCGCCACCCGTCCCTGACAGCCCTGCACAAAAAAAAACCCACAAACGGAGCGGCCTATGAGCCGGACAGCTGATACCCCCTCTGCCTGCTACAAAAGCCCTGGTCCCCTGTGAGATATAACACAGGCTGGGCTGACTGTGGGCTTCTCCGGGCGCCATCTTGAGGTTGGCACTGGGCTCAGCTCTGCTCCAGTCCACACCTCTCCTGCCAGACACTATTATATGCAGCCTGAGCAGCCAGACCTGACTAGTGGCTGGCAAAGGATAATAAAGCAGACCTGCATTGCTCTGCCTCGTTTATGCAGGTGAGAAGTTGCTTGATCCCCTGATCCTGACCATAACTACCAATTCTATAGTGCCACACTATCAGGAACACTGGTCCTTTTATATATATATATCCGTCCTGCGTCTATTGGCCCTCACATAGTGAGCCGCTGCCTGCGCCCCCTCTCTTGCCTGCACTGCTTTGATTATAATCGGTCATATACGGTGGCATCGTGTTATCCAAAATGGTGAAAGGCCGTCAACAAAACGCGGCGGCAGGCGCAATGGAAAAGTTTATCCGCAACCCCGGTCCCCAACAACAGCGGAGGGAAACTACACAAGATGAGTCTTCGCCCCCTTCTCCTGCATACAGCTCTGTCTCATCAGAACCACCTGATGCTGCGTTACAAAGAGTGTTGGACGCCGTGACAGCAAGCGAGGCCCGCTTGGCTGACAAAATCGGGCAGGTGCAGTCTGATCTCTCCATTATACATCAGGACCTACAACGGGTGAGAGAGAGGGTGGGTGAGGCCGAAACCTGTATCTCCAATGTCGAGGATACTGTCACTCCGCTGGGGCGGCGTACTGACACTTTGGAGTCTCAAATGACTGATGTGCGCAAAAAACTAACGGATATGGAGGGACGCTTACGTCGCAACAATGTCCGTTTCATCGGTCTGCCCGAGAAGGAGGAGGGCTCATCTCCTGAGGAATTTCTAGAGGCGTGGCTTCGGAAGGCATTTGGACCCGATGAATTCTCGCCGCATTTCACCATAGAACGAGCTCATAGAGTGCCGATGCGCCCGTTGCCTCCGGGGGCCCCGCCTCGTACCTTCATCGCCAAGTTCCTTCACTTCCGCGACCGGGACACTGTTCTGAAACTTGCTCGCACGAAAGGCCCCCTAAAATGGAACGGGTCGCCAATATCGGTCTTCCCAGACTTTGCGGTGGAGGTGCAGAAAGATAGAGCTCAGTTTCTGCCTGTTAAGCGGAGACTCCGGGAACTTGAACTGCCATACGCCATGCTCTTTCCATCACGATTACGAGTGGTAGCTGATGGGGAGACCAAGTTTTTTGAGGCTCCTCGTGAGGCGATGATGTGGCTGGATAGACGCTTCCCGGCGAGACGGGCCCTTGCTGATGAGTGATTAATTCCTGTGACTGTGTGGCAAAAGATTTTATGTACAGGATAAGATTATATGCATATCTACTGGAGTGATGCAGGATGTGGGGGAAAATGTTTAACTATCTATGCTGTTCCCTGAGGATATGAGGGTGGTAGGGGGGTTAATTACTTACCTGATTTTCTGTCTTGTTATTCTTCTTATACAGGCAATTACTATATTAATAATGCTGGGACATGTCGGGTGGGGGGCCGGGGGAGAGGAGGGATATATCGGCGGTCCGAATATACCTGATTATATTTGATCTTAAGTCCCGGGGGGTGACTTTGTATATCTCGCCTCTTTTTCTATCCTATGGGGGCGAATTAGTCTACAGGCTGGGGAAGTTTTGTTTTGTTTGTGTTTTGTTTTCTCTTTCTTAGGGCCATTGTATTTCTGGCTCCACCCAGGGTATAACAAGGTGTGTGCTCTGGGCTTGAGCCGGTATTAGGTTCAGGGATCCAAGTATGCTGCAGGTTGGGAGTAGTATACAGGGTGGGGGGAGGGGGGAAGTTGTTGGCTATGGTTGTTTCTGGTATGGATGGTCGAAATTTGAGTGTGTGTGGCTTACGAATCTACTCATTGAGCGGTGGTGCCTTGTTCTTGTATACAGAGAAGATGGATCTGGCTGGCTGCTGGCTGTAGCCTCTCTTATTATCAAAACGACCCCTCATGGTTGGACTTAGGTTGGTGTCATGGAATGTAAGGGGACTCAATGACAAGATCAAGAGATCCCTTGTGCTTAGACAAATTAAGCAATATGCCGCTGATGTGATATGTCTTATGGAGACCCACCTGGTGGGCAGTAAGACCCTTGCCCTTAAAAGACCTTGGGTAGGGTGGGCATTCCATTCCACACACACTTCTGCCTCTCGGGGGGTCTCTATCCTTATAAAGAAGGCAGTTCCCTTTGTACTGGAGTCAGTACAAACGGACCCATGGGGAAGATATGTGTTTTTAAAGTGTAAAATCCACTGTACCCCTCTGCTTTTGCTGTCCGTATATGTGCCCCCCCCGTACTCCTCAGATGTCCTAAAAAGGGTTGCAGGATTTATGGCCTTGTCACCGGGTATACCCGTGGTTTGTGTGGGGGATTTCAACAATGTTTTAGATAAAGCGATGGATAGATTCTCCACCAATCCCTCTGGTCCACACTCTGGTAGAAATGATTTTGCTGAGGTTGTGTCGGGACTGGGCCTGGTTGATCCCTGGAGACTGAGACATCCATCTGCTAAACAATATTCATGCTTCTCACATTCCCACTCCTCGTTCTCTAGGATTGACCTGGCCCTTCTCTCGAACGATCTGATTCCTAGGGTCCAGGATAGCAAATATGAGACTAGGGGTATATCGGACCACTCCCCTTTAACATTGACCCTGGACTTTGGCTGCTCTAGAGGCCAGGCAGTGTGGAAGTTTAACCCGTTTTGGCTAGTACATATGGGAGATGGCTCCGATTTGGTGACTGCGTGGCGGGAATTTTTTGAGATAAATAAGGCTGGGCAACCTATCTCTAATTTATGGGATGCGTTCAAGGCCTTTTTGCGGGGAACCCTAATTAAACGAGTGGCTAATTTAAAAACCTTTTTCAGGCACCGGGAGTCCGAGCTAGAGACCTTGAGTGTTGCTGCTGAGGTAAAATACTTACAGGATTGCTTGGATAGTTCCAAATCTGCATGGTTGACAGCGCAGGGGGAATGGAGGGAATGTCTAATGGAAAAGACTCAGCATAGACTCCTCTTTTCCTCTCACACCTTCTACGCCTCCGGGGATAGGCCGGGATCATATTTAGCCTCTTTGGCACGAGGTGAGAGATCCGCTAATACCGTGGTTGAAATAGAGGCCCCAGACGGTACCACTGTAGTGCAGACCCCACAGATTGCGTCGGAATTCGTGTCGTACTATAGACGTTTATATAGCTCTAAACTGGACTGTACCCCGATGCAATTAGACGAATATTTACAGACTATACAGCTTCCCTTGCTGACTGGTGAGGCGCATGACTTCCTCGAGGCACCTATTTCGCCGGAGGAGATTGCGGATGCGATCAGTGCTGCCCCCAATGGGAAGGCTTCAGGGCCCGATGGCATACCGTCTGAGCTATATAGGCGCCATTTAGATTTTTTTGTCCCCCAATTGCTTGAGCTATATAGTCAAATATTCACACAGGAATCCCTCCCATTATCTATGGCGGAGGCATTGATTATTGTCCTTCCGAAGCCCGATAAGGACCATAGGAAGGTTGATTCTTATAGACCTATCTCCCTTCTACCGACCGATATCAAAATTCTGGCCAAAATCCTGGCATGTAGATTAAATAAGGTAATTACACAGATCATACACCCAGATCAGACGGGATTTATGCCCAATAAATCAACATCCATTAATCTCAGACGATTATTTACCCATCTACAGGTCCCCCGTGAGGCACCCTCATCCATAGTAGTATCACTAGACGCCGCTAAGGCCTTTGACTCCGTGGAGTGGGAGTACTTGTGGAGGGTCATGCGCAAGTTTGGTATAGGCCCTAACTTTATCAAATTTGTCCGCCTGATGTATTCCTCTCCCCTGGCTAGAGTGACGGTGAATGGCTTTGTGTCACATTCCTTTCCGTTGTCCAGAGGCACTCGTCAGGGATGCCCATTGTCCCCTACCCTGTTTGCTATAGCCATTGAACCCCTTGCATGTCTTCTGCGAGCGAACCCTGAGATTATTGGATACACCGTGGGCACCAGGGAGGAGAAAATAGCTCTTTATGCCGATGATATCCTGCTATTTGTGGATCGCTATGCTGAGTCTATGCCTAAGATTTTAGATATTATTAATAAGTTCGGATGTTACTCAGGGCTCCTGATCAATTGGGAGAAATCCTCCATTATTCCGCTTCAAGGTGAGGTCCCTGCCTCCCCATTGGTTGTTCTCCCGCTAAGATGGGTGAATTCCTTTAAGTATCTGGGCATATGGATATCCAATGACCCTCATAAATTTACTTCCCTTAATATTACACCGCAAATATCTTATCTTCGCAATAAGGTGAAGGTCTGGGGGAAATTGCCCCTGACGGCTACAGGGAGGGTTAATCTGGTAAAAATGGTTTTTCAACCCAAACTCCTATACATACTTCAACAATCCCCGATATACATCCCCCAGAAAACTTTCAAACAGATAGATGGCTTGATGTCCTCTCTGGTTTGGGCTAGTAAACGGGCACGGTTGAAACTTAATACTCTGACTAGGCCCAAAACCTCAGGGGGGCTGGCTCTTCCCAACTTTCGTCTTTATTATTTTGCAGCACAACTAGCACATCTATGGGAATGGGTTAATGAATCTGACACTTCAAGTTTGCATTCTCAGCTGGTATTGCAGGAATACCCAGGTGGTTCACCACTGAGACTGCTTCTCTGTGGAAGTGTCAAAGTATCGGCACTACCACTCTTTAAACAATATATTACTGTTTGGAGACTGGCGCATCGGATATTGCAAGGACAGGGCATTGACCCTGACACTCCGCTGAACAATAAATATGGATTGCCAGAGTTGTGTCAGCTTCAAGTCAGGGAGGTGTGGGAACCATGGGGGGTGACTTCACTGGGACACTTGTATGTTGATGGGTTTTTTAGATCTTTCCAGCAGATTCAACAGGAATTTAACGTCCCCTCAGCGTATTTTTATCGCTTCCTTCAATTGAGACATGCGGTGTCTGCCCAATTCCCCGATGGCCCGCCGGCGCTTACTGATTCTCCGGTCAAATTGCTGTTGCAGACAGTGGGACCCGGTCACTTAGTATCCAAATTATATGGCCGGTTACTTCAAATGCATCATATAGACCCCCTTAGCTCCCTTAAGACCAAGTGGGAATCTGACCTAGGTCCAGTGTCGGATGAGATATGGGAGGGTGCCCTGGGATCGAGCCGGCTTTCAACATCATCTGTCCGATATCAACAAATTCAGTTGTTCGTGCTGCACAGGGTATATATGTCACCTCTGCGATTGTCACATATAGGGGGATCCCACAGCTCAAAATGTCCCAAATGCGGCACTATGGGAGCAGACTTTTGGCATATGATATGGATATGCCCTCTGGTGTCGAAGTTTTGGGAGGAGGTTATACGGGCCATAGTTGGTACGGGTATCCCCTCTACCGTACTTACACCTATCTCTTGCATATTGGCAACTATAGATGAGGAAACTCTAGACCCGCCCAGTCGACGATATGTTATAAACCTCAGTGCTCTGGCCAAGGTTTGCATAGCCAGATTATGGATGGCTAATGAAGCCCCGGCGCCACAATCCTGGATTGCTCTGGTTAATACTACGGTTGCACATGAAAAATTCGTATATCTGGCCAGGAATGCGGAAAAAAAGTTTATTGCTATATGGGGAAGGTGGATGAGCTCTCGCTATTTCGCTTCAAGGATGAATACTGCTGAACCCTAGATCTATTTAACTGCCCGATATGAGTAGTCTTTGTGTGAGTTCTCTGGGGTGAATGGCCCGTGGCCGGCCGGATCCAAAGGCACGATGTTATCGTGATAAAAGATAATACAATGTGGGTCTAATATATAGGAATTCTGGATCACCACTGCTCTATTGCTATTTATGATTCTGAATGAGATATTTAATACCACATCACACTATGCTCTCTCTGCAATACCGTAGCATGTTGTTGTTACTTGTTTAAGTGTTATAGTCTGGTTGTTGTAAGTATGTTATGCTTGCCCTAGGCAATGTTTAAATGTTAAAACATTGTAAAAACCAATAAAAAACTATTGAATTTAAAAAAAAAAAAAATGTTCTGGCATGGAACCTCCTATATTTATGACCATCTTTCCCAACAATTGGATGCAAAGTTGGATGGATACATGCCTTGTCCTCTGGGAGGAACACCTTCTGGGTCACTGTATCCATTAATATCCCCAAAACAGGAGCTGCTGGGTCTGTTCCAGGTGGGACTTCTGTAGATTGAGAATCCACCCATGGCGTGACAGAAGTTGGATAGTGTGGTCAATATGGAGCAATAAAAGCTCCCTGGATCTTGCTTTTATCAGAAGATCGTCCAGGTAAGGGACAACATTGACCCCATGGACCCGGAGTTGGAACATCATCTCTGCCATCTCCTTCGTGAATACCCTCGGAGCTGTGTACAGGCCAAAGGGTAGTTCCTGGAACTGGTAGTGATCGTCCAGTAAGGCAAACCTTAAATAAAGCCTGATGAGGTGGCCAAATTGGAATATGAAGGTAGGCGTCCTTGATATCCAGGGAAACCAGGAACTCCTGTTCTTCCAGACCAGCAATCACTGCCCTCAGGAATTCCATTTTGAACTTGAAAACCTTTAGGTAAGGATTCAAGGACTTTAGATTCAAAATGGGCCGTACCGAGCCATCCGGCTTTGGAACCACAAACAGGTTGGAGTAATAACCCCTGCCTCGTTGTGGTATCGGTACTGGAACAAAATAGTTGGGGAGGAGCACCGTCGAACTCCAGCTTGTAGCCATGAGAAATTAGGTCCCTTACCCAGGTATCCTTGCAGGAGCTTTCTCAGATGAGGCTGAAGTGACGTAATCGGGCTCCCACCTCGAGATCTCCTCGGGTTGGGTGGGCACGGTCATGCTGAGCACTTAATGGAAGTAGAACTGGTGCTCCGTTCCTGAGAACCGGTGATTGCAGTTCTTTTCGACTTACCTCTGGTGCCTCTATTTGCATTGGAGGCAACTCTGGCCCTAGAACGAAATCTGTTAGACCGAAAGGACTGAACAGATGGCCCCAGGTACGAGCACCTAGCCGGCGGGGCCCCAGAGGGGAGACACGTGGATTTCCCAGCAGTGACTTTGGATATCCACATATCCAACTCAACCTCAAAGAGCCATTACCCCGAAAAGGGGAGGGATTCCACACTGCGCTTTGATTCTGCATCCGCTATCCACTGATGCAACCACAAAGCCCTGCGTGCTGACACTGCCATGGCAGAAGTCCTAGCATTAATATTCCCCTTCTCCTTGAATGAGTCAGGACGCGTGTAGTGTTCTGAATGTGCTTGAGGAGAGTCACCATAGTGACCAGAAGCATAGCCCCTGAGGCCCTCATGAATCCGAGTAGCCCACATGTGAATGGTCAACCAGCAGCCTGCTATGACCGGCCTCTGCAATATACCTGCTGCCATGTATATGGATATGTGTAGTCTCTATCTTTCTGTCCCCAGGATCCTTCATGGTAAAGGAGCCCGGGGCAGGCAGCACCGCCTTTTTGGACAGTCAAGAGACTGATACGTCAACCCCCGGGGGTTCTTCACAGAATTTCCTACCTTCAGGAGCAAATGGGAAAGTGCGCAAACACTTTTTTGACACTTGGAATTGTGTGTCTGGATTTTTCCAGGTCAACTTAAAATAAGATTTTACTTACCGATAAATCTATTTCTCGTAGTCCGTAGTGGATGCTGGGACTCCGTAAGGACCATGGGAATATAGCGGCTCCGCAGGAGACAGGGCACAAAATAAAAGCTTAAGGATCAGGTGGTGTGCACTGGCTCCTCCCCCTATGACCCTCCTCCAAGCCTCAGTTAGGATACTGTGCCCGGACGAGCGTACATAATAAGGAAGGATATTGAATCCCGGGTAAGACTCATACCAGCCACACCAATCACACCGTACAACTTGTGATCTGAACCCAGTTAACAGTATGATAAACGCAAAGGAGCCTCTGAAAAGATAGCTCACAACAATAATAACCCGAATTTTTTGTAACAATAACTATATACAAGTATTGCAGACAATCCGCACTAGGGATGGGCGCCCAGCATCCACTACGGACTACGAGAAATAGATTTATCGGTAAGTAAAATCTTATTTTCTCTGACGTCCTAGTGGATGCTGGGACTCCGTAAGGACCATGGGGATTATACCAAAGCTCCCAAACGGGCGGGAGAGTGCGGATGACTCTGCAGCACCGAATGAGAGAACTCCAGGTCCTCCTCAGCCAGGGTATCAAATTTGTAGAATTTAGCAAACGTGTTTGCCCCTGACCAAGTAGCTGCTCGGCAAAGTTGTAAAGCCGAGACCCCTCGGGCAGCCGCCCAAGATGAGCCCACCTTCCTTGTGGAATGGGCTTTTACTGATTTTGGCTGTGGCAATCCTGCCACAGAATGTGCAAGCTGAATTGTACTACAAATCCAACGAGCAATCGTCTGCTTAGAAGCAGGAGCACCCAGCTTGTTGGGTGCATACAGGATAAACAGCGAGTCAGATTTTCTGACTCCAGCCGTCCTGGAAACATATATTTTCAAGGCCCTGACAACGTCAAGCAACTTAGAGTCCTCTAAGTCCCTGGTAGCCGCAGGTACCACAATAGGTTGGTTCATGTGAAATGCAGAAACCACCTTAGGTAGAAATTGAGGACGAGTCCTCAATTCCGCCCTGTCAGAATGAAATATCAAGTAAGGGCTTTTATATGATAAAGCCGCCAATTCTGACACACGCCTGGCTGAAGCCAAGGCTAACAGCATCGACACCTTCCATGTGAGATATTTTAAGTCCACAGTAGAAAGTGGTTCAAACCAATGTGACTTTAGAAAACTCAACACCACATTGAGATCCCAAGGTGCCACTGGAGGCACAAAAGGAGGCTGTATGTGCAGCACCCCTTTTACAAATGTCTGAACTTCAGGTACTGAAGCCAGTTCTTTCTGGAAGAAAATCGACAGGGCCGAAATTTGAACCTTAATGGACCCTAATTTTAGGCCCATAGACAGTCCTGTTTGCAGGAAATGAAGGAAACGACCCAGTTGAAATTCCTCTGTAGGGGCCTTCTTGGCCTCACACCACGCAACATATTTACGCCAAATGCGGTGATAATGTTTTGCGGTTACGTCCTTCCTGGCTTTGACCAGAGTAGGGATGACTTCTTCTGGAATGCCTTTTTCCCTCAGGATCCGGCGTTCAACCGCCATGCCGTCAAACGCAGCCGCGGTAAGTCTTGGAACAGACAAGGCCCCTGCAGTAGCAGGTCCTTTCTTAGAGGTAGAGGCCACGGTTCGTCCGTGAGCATCTCTTGAAGTTCCGGGTACCAAGTCCGTCTTGGCCAATCCGGAACCACGAGTATAGTTCTTACTCCTCTCCTTCTTATGATTCTCAGTACTTTTGGTATGAGAGGCAGAGGAGGGAACACATACACTGACTGGTACACCCACGGCGTTACCAGAGCGTCCACTGCTATTGCCTGAGGGTCCCTTGACCTGGCGCAATATCTGTCCAGTTTTTTGTTTAGACGTGACGCCATCATGTCCACCTTTGGTTTTTCCCAACGGTTTACAATCAGGTGGAAGACTTCTGGGTGAAGTCCCCACTCTCCCGGGTGAAGGTCGTGTCTGCTGAGGAAGTCTGCTTCCCAGTTGTCCACTCCCGGAATGAATACTGCTGACAGTGCTATCACATGATTTTCCGCCCAGCGAAGAATCCTTGCAGCTTCTGCCATTGCCCTCCTGCTTCTCGTGCCGCCCTGTCTGTTTACGTGGGCGACTGACGTGATGTTGTCCGATTGGATCAACACCGCCTGACCCTGAAGCAGAGGTTTTGCTTGACTTAGGGCATTGTAAATGGCCCTTAGTTCCAGAATGTTTATATGAAGAGACGTTTCCAAGCTTGACCACAGGCCCTGGAAATTCCTTCCCTGTGTGACTGCTCCCCAGCCTCTCAGGCTGGCATCCGTGGTTACCAGGATCCAATCCTGAATGCCAAATCTGCGGCCCTCTAGTAGATGAGCACTCTGCAGCCACCACAGGAGAGACACCCTCGTCCTTGGCGACAGGGTTATCCGCTGATGCATCTGCAGATGCGATCCGGACCATTTGTCCAGTAGATCCCACTGAAATGTTCTTGCATGGAATCTTCCGAATGGAATCGCTTCGTAAGAAGCCACCATTTTCCCCAGGACCCTCGTGCACTGATGCACTGAGACCTGTCCTGGTTTTAGGAGGTTCCTGACTAGCTCGGATAACTCCCTGGCCTTCTCCTCCGGGAGAAACACCTTCTTCTGGACTGTGTCCAGAATCATTCCTAGGAACAGTAGACGTGTCGTTGGAATCAGCTGCGATTTTGGAATATTTAGAATCCACCCGTGCTGACGTAACACTACCTGAGATAGTGCTACTCCGACTTCTAACTGTTCCCTGGATCTTGCCCTTATCAGGAGATCGTCCAAGTAAGGGATAATTGAAATGCCTTTTCTTCGTAGAAGAATCATCATTTCGGCCATTACCTTGGTAAAGACCCGAGGTGCCGTGGACAATCCAAACGGCAGCGTCTGAAACTGATAATGACAGTTTAGTACTACAAACCTGAGGTACCCTTGGTGAGAAGGGTATATCGGGACGTGGAGATAAGCATCTTTGATGTCCAGAGACACCATATAGTCCCCTTCTTCCAGGTTCGCTATCACTGCTCTGAGTGACTCCATCTTGAATTTGAACCTTTTTATGTAAGTGTTCAAGGATTTCAGATTTAAAATTGGTCTCACCGAGCCGTCCGGCTTCGGTACCACAAACAGCGTGGAATAATACCCCTTTCCTTGTTGCAGGAGGGGTACCTTGATTATCACCTGCTGGGAATACAGCTTGTGAATGGCTTCTAGAACTGCCTCCCTGTCGGAGGGAGACTTTGGTAAAGCAGACTTCAGGAAACGATGAGGGGGAAACGCCTCGAATTCCAGTTTGTACCCCTGCGATACTACCTGTAGAATCCAGGAATCCACTTGCGAGTGAGCCCACTGCGCGTTGAAATTTTTGAGACGGGCCCCCACCATATCTGAGTCTGCTTGTAAAGCCCCAGCGTCATGCTGAAGACTTGGCAGAAGCAGGGGAGGGCTTCTGCTCTTGGGAAGCGGCTGCATGGTGCAGTCTTTTTCCTCTTCCTCTGCCCCGGGGCAGAAAGGAGTGGCCTTTTGCTCGCTTGTACTTATGGGAACGAAAGGACTGAGATTGAAAAGACGGTGTCTTTTTCTGCTGATGTGGAGTGACCTGGGGTAAAAAGGTGGATTTTCCAGCCGTTGCCGTGGCCACCAGGTCCGATAGACCAGCCCCAAATAACTCCTCCCCTTTATACGGCAATACTTCCATGTGCCGTTTGGAATCCGCATCCCCTGACCACTGTCGCGTCCACAACGCTCTTCTGGCAGAGATGGACATAGCACTTACTCTTGATGCCAGGGTGCAAATATCCCTCTGTGCATCACGCATATATAATAATGCATCCTTTAAATGTTCTATAGTTAACAAAATATTGTCCCTATCCAGGGTATCAATATTCTCAGTCAGGGAATCCGACCATGCGACTCCAGCACTGCACATCCAGGCTGAGGCGATTGCTGGTCGCAGTATAACACCAGTATGTGTGTATATACTTTTTAGGATATTTTCCAGCCTTCTATCAGCTGGTTCTTTGAGGGTAGCCGTATCAGGAGACGGTAACGCTACTTGTTTAGATAAACGTGTGAGCGCCTTATCTACCCTAGGGGGTGTTTCCCAACGCGCCCTAACCTCTGGCGGGAAAGGATATAATGCTAATAATTTTTTAGAAATTAGCTGTTTTTTATCGGGAGAAACCCACGCTTTTTCACACACCTCATTTATTTCCTCTGACTCAGGAAAAAATATTGGTAGTTTTTTCTCACCCCACATAATACCCTTCTTTGTGGTACTTGTAGTGTCAGAAAGGTTCAATGCCTCTTTCATTGCCGTGATCATGTAACGTGTGGCCCTACTGGACATTACGTTTGTCTCGTCACCGTCGACACTAGACTCAGTATCTGTGTCAGGGTCTGTGTCGACCCACTGAGGTAACGGGCGTTTTAGCGCCCCTGACGGTGTCTGAGACGCCTGGACAGGCACTAACTGATTTGCCGGCTGTCTCATGTCGTCAACAGTTTTTTGCAAATTGCTGACATTATCACTTAATTGTTTAAATACAATCATCCAGTCAGGTGTCGACTCCCTAGGGGGTGACATCACCAACGCAGGCAACTGCTCCGCCTCCACATAATTTTCCTCCTCATACATGTCGACACACGCGTACCGACACACAGCACACACACACCGGGAATGCTCTGATAGAGGACAGGACCCCACTTAGCCCTTTGGAGAGACAGAGGGAGAGTCTGCCAGCACACACCCAGCGCTATATATATATACAGGGATAACCTTATATAAGTGTTATTCCCTTATAGCTGCTGTTAATTATTGTTATTTGCTGCCAACAATGCCCCCCCTTCTCTTTTTTACCCTGATTCTGAAGCAGGACTGCAGGGGAGAGTCAGGGAGCCGTCCTTCCAGCGGAGCTGTGAGGGAAAATGGCGCTTGTGTGCTGAGGAGATAGGCTCCGCCCCTTCACGACGTCCTTATCTCCCGCTTTTTTGTGTAAAATGGCAGGGGATTAAAATACATCCATATAGCCCAGGAGCTATATGTGATGTATTCTGTTTTGCCACCTAAGGTATTCTGTTATATTGCGTCTCAGGGCGCTCCCCCCCCAGCGCCCTGCACCCTCAGTGACCGGAGTGTGAAGTGTGCTGAGAGCAATGGCGCACAGCTGCGGTGCTGTGCGCTACCTTAGTCTGAAGACAGGATGTCTTCTGCCGCCGATTTCACCGGACCTCTTCGTCTCTTCTGGCTCTGTAAGGGGGACGGCGGCGCGGCTCCGGTGACCCATCCAGGCTGAACCTGTGATCGTCCCTCTGGAGCTAGTGTCCAGTAGCCTAAGAAACCCGATCCACTCTGCACTCAGGTGAGTCCGTTTCTTCTCCCCTTAGTCCCACGATGCAGTGAGCCTGTTGCCAGCAGGACTCACTGAAAATAAAAAAACCTAACTAAACTTTTATTCTAAGCAGCTCAGGAGAGCCACCTAGATTGCACCCTTCTCGGCCGGGCACAAAAATCTAACTGAGGCTTGGAGGAGGGTCATAGGGGGAGGAGCCAGTGCACACCACCTGATCCTTAAGCTTTTATTTTGTGCCCTGTCTCCTGCGGAGCCGCTATATCCCCATGGTCCTTACGGAGTCCCAGCATCCACTAGGACGTCAGAGAAATAGGTCATCTAACTCTGCAGGAATCAGGGAAAGTGACATTTGGCTTGTTTTGTGTAAAAAAAACGATTGCTGTGACGCAGCGTACTCTAGAGCACAGGTTCTCAAACTCGGTCCTCAGGACCCCACACGGTGCATGTTTTGCAGGTCTCCTCACAGAATCACAAGTGATATAATTAGCTCCACCTGTGGACCTTTTAAAATGTGTCAGTGATTAATTAATACACCTGTGCACTTGCTGGGTTACCTGCAAAACATGCACCGTGTGGGGTCCTGAGGACCGAGTTTGAGAACCACTGCTCTAGAGTGAGCTTTAACATGTCCCGTATAGCCACAATGAGGGGTTCAATACCCTGAGCAGAATCAGGATCCCCACTAATGGGATCTAAATCCTCCCCGTCCTCCTGTATATCCTTATATGAATCAGAGAGTAGGGCAGGTAAACCACGCTTTTGTGGACCTGGATGAGAGATGGGGGGCTAAGGAACATCTGCCCTAGCAGCTAAATCTGCAACAGCCTGTTGTAGTAGCTGAGTTTTCTGAACATTAGCAGACAATTGGGATGACATATCAGCCATCATAGTTTTAAGAGCCCCTAGCCAGGAGGGCTCTGGACCCTCTTCCCCAGCCCCTTCACTGAGTTGTGAAGATTGACTGCATTGTTCACATGAAACAGAATCAGTAGATAAGGGTGAGAATCTAGTGTGGCACACACTACAGAGTTTGTGTTTACCCATGCTTACAGTAATCACAACAACATACATATACACACAGACCGTAATACTGATCAAGCCTGCCCTTACTGTATGTGAGAGGAGACACAGAGAGAGACACCAGCACACACCTAGCTGTACAGCCCCAGTGAGGCTGTCAGCTAATTATGTTACAGTGAAACACTAGTAAATTCGGTCCTGTAGAGGACCCAGATTGTGTACAATAGCGGCTCTCCCCCTTTGCTACACCCTGTACCAGTTTTCCAGCGTGTCTTGGGAGTCAGGAAGAGCTGTGTGTGCTGTTGCAGTAAGCAGAGGAAGGCGCCAAAATGTCTCTGGTCCCGCTCTGAGGTAGTTCCGCCCCTTCCAATGGCGCCGGAGCTACAGTGTTTTTTTTATACTGGCAATGTCTCCAATATGATTAAAAACATTGCACCAGTGCTAGTTTAAGCCATCCTGAGCCAGTTTACATGGGGGGCTCTAGCGGGTCCCCCCCACCCCAGAAGGGTCCCGTATGCAGCACCTGCGTTCAGCCGCACGTTGAACCGGGGGACGCCCCTAGCGGGAACCACAGTTTGTACTCACCAGATGTCACCTTCAGGCTAGCATTAGGGGTGTGTGACGTGCTGTGATTGCGACAGCCAAGGCGCAGTGTTCCGCTGAACAAACAACCTCTCAGGACGGTGGTCCTGCAGCGGGGAAGCGGCTCTGCACCTCGCAAAGGCTGGTGACCATCCCCTCCCCCCCTAACTTCCCACGGTGCAGGTATGGTGCTGCCCAAACAACATACTGAAGATAATAAAAGTTTAAAAGAAATTGAAGAAAACTCTCTGGAGCTACAGAGATGTGCATCCTCTCCTGAGGGCACTTTTTTCTAAACTGCCTGTGGGAGGAGGCATGGAGGGGAGGAGCCAGCACACCCAGTGAAGAAATTTAAAGTGCACCGACTCCTTTGGACTCCGTCTACACCCCATCGTACTAAGTTTCCTGAATATTCCATATGGATGCTAGAGAAAGAAAGTAAAAAATAAGAATTTACTTACCGATAATTCTATTTCTCATAGTCCGTAGTGGATGCTGGGGACTCCGAAAGGACCATGGGGAATAGCGGCTCCGCAGGAGACTGTGCACAAAAGTAAAAAGCTTTAGGACTACCTAGTGTGCACTGGCTCCTCCCCCTATGACCCTCCTCCAAGCCTCAGTTAGGATACTGTGCCCGGATGAGCGTACACAATAAGGAAGGATTTTGAATCCCGGGTAAGACTCATACCAGCCACACAAATCACACCGTACAACTTGTGATCTGAACCCAGTTAACAGCATGATAACAGAAGGAGCCTCTGAAAAGATGGCTCACAACAACAATAACCCGATTTTTGTAACAATAACTATGTACAAGTAATGCAGACAATCCGCACTTGGGATGGGCGCCCAGCATCCACTACGGACTATGAGAAATAGAATTATCGGTAAGTAAATTCTTATTTTCTCTAACGTCCTAGTGGATGCTGGGGACTCCGAAAGGACCATGGGGATTATACCAAAGCTCCCAAACGGGCGGGAGAGTGCGGATGACTCTGCAGCACCGAATGAGAGAACTCCAGGTCCTCCTCAGCCAGGGTATCAAATTTGTAGAATTTAGCAAACGTGTTTGCCCCTGACCAAGTAGCTGCTCGACAAAGTTGTAAAGCCGAGACCCCTCGGGCAGCCGCCCAAGATGAGCCCACTTTCCGTGTGGAATGGGCTTTTACAGATTTTGGCTGTGGCAGGCCTGCCACAGAATGTGCAAGCTGAATTGTACTACAAATCCAACGAGCAATCGTCTGCTTAGAAGCAGGAGCACCCAGCTTGTTGGGTGCATACAGGATAAACAGCGAGTCAGACTTTCTGACTCCAGCCGTCCTGGAAACATATTTTCAGGGCCCTGACTACGTCCAGCAACTTGGAATCCTCCAAGTCCCTAGTAGCCGCAGGCACCACAATAGGCTGGTTTAAGTGAAATGCTGAAACCACCTTAGGGAGAAATTGAGGACGAGTCCTCAATTCTGCCCTGTCCGTATGAAAAATTAGGTAAGGGCTTTTATAGGATAAAGCCGCCAATTCTGATACACGCCTGGCTGAAGCCAGGGCTAACAGCATTACCACTTTCCATGTGAGATATTTTAAGTCCACAGTGGTGAGTGGTTCAAACCAATGTGATTTTAGGAATCCCAAAACTACATTGAGATCCCAAGGTGCCACTGGAGGCACAAAAGGAGGCTGTATATGCAGTACTCCCTTGACAAACGTCTGAACTTCAGGAACAGAAGCTAGTTCTTTTTGGAAGAATATTGACAGGGCCGAAATTTGAACCTTAATGGACCCTAATTTGAGGCCCATAGACAGTCCTGTTTGCAGGAAATGCAGGAATCGACCCAGTTGAAATTCCTCTGTAGGGGCCTTCCTGGCCTCGCACCACGCAACATATTTACGCCAAATACGGTGATAATGTTGTACGGTTACATCCTTCCTGGCTTTGATCAGGGTAGGGATGACTTCATCCGGAATGCCTTTTTCCTTCAGGATCCGGCGTTCAACCGCCATGCCGTCAAACGCAGCCGCGGTAAGTCTTGGAACAGACATGGTCCCTGCTGGAGCAGGTCCTTTCTTAGAGGTAGAGGCCACGGGTCTTCCGTGAGCATCTCTTGAATTTCCGGGTACCAAGTCCTTCTTGGCCAATCCGGAGCCACGAGTATAGTCTTTACTCCTCTCCTTCTTATGATTCTCAGTACTTTTGGTATGAGAGGAAGAGGAGGGAACACATACACCGACTGGTACACCCACGGTGTTACCAGAGCGTCCACAGCTATTGCCTGAGGGTCCCTTGACCTGGCGCAATATCTGTCCAGTTTTTTGTTGAGGCGGGACGCCATCATGTCCACCTTTGGTTTTTCCCAACGGTTCACAATCATGTGGAAGACTTCTGGGTGAAGTCCCCACTCCCCCGGGTGAAGATCGTGTCTGCTGAGGAAGTCTGCTTCCCAGTTGTCCACTCCCGGAATGAACACTGCTGACAGTGCTATCACATGATTTTCCGCCCAGCGAAGAATCCTTGCCACTTCCATCATTGCCCTCCTGCTTCTTGTGCCGCCCTGTCTGTTTACGTGGGCGACTGCCGTGATGTTGTCCGACTGTATCAACACCGGCTGACCCTGAAGCAGAGGTCTTGCCTGACTTAGGGCATTGTAAATGGCCCTTAGTTCCAGGATATTTATGTGAAGTGACGTTTCCATGCTTGACCACAAGCCCTGGAAATTTCTTCCCTGTGTGACTGCTCCCCAGCCTCTCAGGCTGGCATCCGTGGTCACCAGGACCCAATCCTGAATGCCGAATCTGCGGCCCTCTAGGAGATGAGCACTCTGTAACCACCACAGGAGAGACACCCTTGTCCTTGGAGACAGGGTTATCCGCTGATGCATTTGAAGATGCGATCCGGACCATTTTCCCAGCAGATCCCACTGAAAAGTTCTTGCGTGGAATCTGCCGAATGGAATCGCTTCGTAAGAAGCCACCATCTTTCCCAGGACCCTTGTGCATTGATGTACTGACACTTGGCCTGGTCTTAGGAGGTTCCTGACTAGGTCGGATAACTCCTTGGCCTTCTCCTCCGGGAGAAACACCTTTTTCTGTACTGTGTCCAGAATCATCCCTAGGAACAGCAGACGTGTCGTCGGAATCAGCTGCGATTTTGGAATATTTAGAATCCATCCGTGCTGTCGTAGTACTACTTGAGATAATGCTACTCCGACCTCTAACTGTTCTCTGGACCTTGCCCTTATCAGGAGATCGTCCAAGTAAGGGATAATTAAGACGCCTTTTCTTCGAAGAAGAATCATCATTTCGGCCATTACCTTGGTAAAGACCCGGGGTGCCGTGGACAATCCAAACGGCAGCGTCTGAAACTGATAGTGACAGTTCTGTACCACAAACCTGAGGTACCCTTGGTGAGAAGGGCAAATTGGGACATGGAGGTAAGCATCCTTGATGTCCAGAGACACCATATAGTCCCCTTCTTCCAGGTTCGCTATCACTGCTCTGAGTGACTCCATCTTGAACTTGAACCTTTTTATGTAAGTGTTCAAGGATTTCAGATTTAAAATGGGTTTCACCGAGCCGTCCGGCTTCGGTACCACAAACAGCGTGGAATAATACCCCTTTCCCTGTTGTAGGAGGGGTACCTTGATGATCACCTGCTGGGAATACAGCTTGTGAATGGCTTCCAATACCGCCTCCCTGTCGGGGGGAGACGTTGGTAAAGCAGACTTCAGGAACCGGCGAGGGGGAGACGTCTCGAATTCCAATTTGTACCCCTGAGATACTACCTGCAGGATCCAGGGGTCCACTTGCGAGTGAGCCCACTGCGCGCTGAAATTCTTGAGACGGGCCCCCACCGTGCCTGAGTCCGCTTGTAAGGCCCCAGCGTCATGCTGAGGACTTGGCAGAAGCGGGGGAGGGCTTCTGTTCGTGGGAAGAGGCTGTCTGCTGCAGTCTTTTTCCCCTTCCTCTGCCCCGGGGCAGATATGAGTGGCCTTTTGCCCGCTTGCCCTTATGGGGACGAAAGGACTGAGCCTGAAAAGACGGTATCTTTTTCTGCTGTGAGGTGACTTGGGGTAAAAAGGTGGATTTTCCAGCCGTTGCCGTGGCCACCAGGTCCGATAGACCGACCCCAAATAACTCCTCCCCTTTATACGGCAATACTTCCATATGCCGTTTGGAATCCGCATCCCCTGACCACTGTCGCGTCCATAATCCTCTTCTGGCAGAAATGGACATCGCACTTACTCTTGATGCCAGAGTGCAAATATCCCTCTGTGCATCTCGCATATATAGAAATGCATCCTTTAAATGCTCTATAGTCAATAATATATTGTCCCTGTCCAGGGTATCAATATTTTCAGTCAGGGAATCCGACCAAGCCACCCCA
Source organism: Pseudophryne corroboree (assembly GCF_028390025.1). Lineage (NCBI taxonomy): Eukaryota > Metazoa > Chordata > Amphibia > Anura > Myobatrachidae > Pseudophryne > Pseudophryne corroboree. The sequence goes on along the minus strand of NC_086451.1, from coordinate 250,040,567 downwards.
GCACTGCACATCCAGGCTGCGGCGACTGCTGGTCGCAGTATAATACCAGTATGTGTGTATATACTTTTTAGGATATTTTCCAGCTTCCTATCAGCTGGTTCCTTGAGGGCGGCCGTATCAGGAGACGGTAACGCCACTTGTTTTGTTAAGCGTGTGAGCGCCTTATCTACCCTAGGGGGTGTTTCCCAACGTGCCCTAACCTCTGGCGGGAAAGGGTATAATGCCAATAACTTTTTAGAAATTAGCAGTTTTTTATCGGGGGAAACCCACGCTTCATCACACACCTCATTTAATTCATCTGATTCGGGAAAAACTACGGGTAGTTTTTTCACACCCCACATAATACCCTTTTTTGTGGTACTTGTAGTATCAGAAATGTTCAAAACCTCCTTCATTGCCGTGATCATGTAACGTGTGGCCCTACTGGAAAATACGTTTGTTTCCTCACCGTCGACACTGGAGTCAGTGTCCGTGTCTGTATCGACCTGAGGTAACGGGCGCTTTAGAGCCCCTGACGGTGTTTGAGACGCCTGTACAGGTATTAACTGATTTGCCGGCTGTCTCATGTCGTCAACAGTCTTTTGTAAAGTGCTGACACTATCACGTAATTCTTTCCATAAGACCATCAAGTCAGGTGTCGACTCCCTAGGGGGTGACATCACTAACACAGGCAATTGCTCCGCCTCCACACCATTTTCCTCCTCATACATGTCGACACAACGTACCGACACACAGCACACACACAGGGAATGCTCTGATAGAGGACAGGACCCCACTAGCCCTTTGGGGAGACAGAGGGAGAGTTTGCCAGCACACACCAGAGCGCTATATATATATATATACAGGGATAACCTTATATAAGTGTTTTTCCCTAATATAGCTGCTGTATATATTTATATGCCAATTTAGTGCCCCCCCTCTCTTGTTTTACCCTGTTTCTGTAGTGCAGGACTGCAGGGGAGAGTCAGGGAGCCTTCCTCCAACGGAGCTGTGAGGAAAAAATGGCGCCAGTGTGCTGAGGAGATAGGCTCCGCCCCTTTTTCGGCGGCCTTTCTCCCGCTTTTTTATGTAAAAATAGGCAGGGGTTAAATACATCCATATAGCCCAGGAGCTATATGTGATGTATTTTTTGCCAAAAAAGGTGATTTTATTGCGTCTCAGGGCGCCCCCCCCAGCACCCTGCACCCTCAGTGACCGGAGTGTGAAGTGTGCTGAGAGCAATGGCGCACAGCTGCGGTGCTGTGCGCTACCTTAGTGAAGACAGGACGTCTTCTGCCGCCGATTTTCCGGACCTCTTCAGTCTTCTGGCTCTGTAAGGGGGACGGCGGCGCGGCTCCGGGACCCATCCATGGCTGGGCCTGTGATCGTCCCTCTGGAGCTAATGTCCAGTAGCCTAAGAAGCCCAATCCACTCTGCACGCAGGTGAGTTCGCTTCTTCTCCCCTTAGTCCCTCGATGCAGTGAGCCTGTTGCCAGCAGGTCTCACTGAAAATAAAAAACCTATTTAAACTTTTACTCTAAGCAGCTCAGGAGAGCCACCTAGATTGCACCCTTCTCGTTCGGGCACAAAATCTTAACTGAGGCTTGGAGGAGGGTCATAGGGGGAGGAGCCAGTGCACACTAGGTAGTCCTAAAGCTTTTTACTTTTGTGCCCAGTCTCCTGCGGAGCCGCTATTCCCCATGGTCCTTTCGGAGTCCCCAGCATCCACTAGGACGTTAGAGAAATAAATAAATATATATATATATATACAGGTTGAGTATCCCATATCCAAATATTCCGAAATACGGAATATTCTGAAATACGGACTTTTTTGAGTGAGTGAAATAGTGAAACCTTTGTTTTTTGATGGCTCAATGTACACAAACTTTGTTTAATACACAAAGTTATTAATAATATTGTATTAAATGACCTTCAGGCTGTGTGTATGAGGTGTATATGAAACATAAATGAATTGTGTGAATGTAGACACACTTTGTTTAATGCACAAAGTTATAAAAAATATTGGCTAAAATTACCTCCCAGCTGTGTGTATAAGGTGTATATGTAACATAAATGCATTCTGTGCTCAGACTTGGGTCCCATCGCCATAATATCTCATTATGGTATGCAATTATTCCAAAATACGGAAAAATCCGATATCCAAAATACCTCTGGTCCCAGGCATTTTGGATAAGGGATACTCAACCTGTAATATTATATACACACACAGTTGCCACTTTAAGTGATCCTTTATAATACTGGTAGGGTGGGCATATTAACCTGTGCCTGCTGTATGCAGAATGTGTAAGATAACTAGAAAGCTAAGCATACAGAGTTGTCAGAAGAGACATTATCTGGCTTCTGGGCCACTCTCTAAGGATTACATTGAATGTAATCTTGCAATTCAGAGGAACTGTTCACGATAAGCCTAACATACTGTACACATGGGACCTTTTGGATTATTTTACTTACCTCCAGTTGCCTGTTAGTCAGGGCAGACAATGCTCCTAAGTTTAAGGGCATGTATGAAGATTGAGCATTGTTGAAATTGATTTGGTTGTAATTGATCCCAGCTGCAGCTGCCGCTGCCATGTTCAAACGATTGGTCAAACCCTTAAAGTAAGAAAAAAAAAAAAAGTTTTGAATATACATTCAGACTGCTACAGAACATCAGGTTTCAAGAACCAAATAATAAAAAAAAAAAAAAAAAAAAAAAAAAAAAAAGTGTCATATGGACACTGAAATATTCATATGTACTTCTTATTTAAATCATATTACCTACACCAATAATAAACGGCAGATGAGGGGGATCTGTACCATTACCAAAATGACACCAATTCTTGGACTAAGCAGGCCTAGAAAGTTAAAGTGAATTTTGGAAAGGGAGTGTGCAAAATAGAACAACCCTCCAAACTCTTTAATTCAACTTTCAATGATGTTTCTATTATAACTAGCACTGTCTAGACAAGCCCTGAAGGAAGAATAAAAACATACGTTCAAAAAAAACCAAACATTTTCTTAAACGAACAATGTGTGAAAAATAGAATGCAATCTCAGGATTAGCTACAGGACTTTGCAGCAATACTAGACTAGGCGGACACACGTCCTCTGTGGACTGGGGCCATCATCAACATGAAAGACAACATGCTCATAGGTAAGAGATCCTGCATGGGGTGGTCACTTCATACCATTAAAGTGTGATCACAATTGACTGTGTTCTAAATAAATACCTCGTAACACTATAGAGCCACCAAAAACAATCACTCAGAACTCGGCAGGCAAATATAGCAGTGCATCATTTTCATAATGGATCCTAATAAAGGTGGGACATATTTACTTAACACATGAGCCAAACACTATGGAAGTTCTTACTACCAATATGCTTGGTACCCCAGGTTTTTATTGACATTCGAGGGCCGACTAGCCCTGTTCTGGGTGTCCCCCCTGCATGTCGGTTTGAATACGATCATCTCGGAATGAGGGCCATAGACCATTGTTGGACAACCTGAAGTAACAACTGCCCTTTGAATCCTCAAAAGGAATGCACATTACACTTATTAAGAATGAAAAACAAATTATATGACCTCTGAACCCACACATTATTCATCCAAAATGCCCCCACATC